>NC_090657.1:148664489-149264489 GCF_040937935.1 Hyperolius riggenbachi | reverse complement strand
TGTGTGTACACAGACAGTGAGTGCACACACGCAGGAGCTAGTAGCCTATGAACAGTGACTGAGTGTCCTAGACTCCTAGTACAGTAAGAGTAAGTAGTAACAGTAAGTACAACTAACTAATTACAATAATCAATCAGTTATCAGAAGGAAATAGAGTGTGTGACTGTGTGTAGTGTGTGTACACAGACAGTGAGTGCACACACGCAGGAGCTAGTAGCCTATGAACAGTGACTGAGTGTCCTAGACTCCTAGTACAGTAAGAGTAAGTAGTAACAGTAAGTACAAACAACTAACTAATTACAATAATCAATCAGTTATCAGAAGGAAATAGAGTGTGTGTAGTGTGTGTACACAGACAGTGAGTGCACACACGCAGGAGCTAGTAGACTATGAACAGTGACTGAGTGTCCTAGACTCCTAGTACAGTAAGAGTAAGTAGTAACAGTAAGTACAACTAACTAATTACAATAAGCAATCAGTAATCAGAAGGAAATAGAGTGTGTGTAGTGTGTGTACACAGACAGTGAGTGCACACACGCAGGAGCTAGTAGCCTATGAACAGTGACTGAGTGTCCTAGACTCCTAGTACAGTAAGAGTAAGTAGTAACAGTAAGTACAACTAACTAATTACAATAAGCAATCAGTTATCAGAAGGAAATAGAGTGTGTGTAGTGTGTGTACATAGACAGTGAGTGCACACACGCAGGAGCTAGTAGACTATGAACAGTGACTGAGTGTCCTAGACTCCTAGTACAGTAAGAGTAAGTAGTAACAGTAAGTACAACTAACTAATTACAATAAGCAATCAGTTATCAGAAGGAAATAGAGTGTGTGTAGTGTGTGTACACAGACAGTGAGTGCACACACGCAGGAGCTAGTAGCCTATGAACAGTGACTGAGTGTCCTAGACTCCTAGTACAGTAAGAGTAAGTAGTAACAGTAAGTACAACTAACTAATTACAATAAGCAATCAGTTATCAGAAGGAAATAGAGTGTGTGTAGTGTGTGTACACAGACAGTGAGTGCACACACGCAGGAGCTAGTAGCCTATGAACAGTGACTGAGTGTCCTAGACTCCTAGTACAGTAAGAGTAAGTAGTAACAGTAAGTACAAACAACTAACTAATTACAATAATCAATAAGTTATCAGAAGGAAATAGAGTGTGTGTAGTGTGTGTACACAGACAGTGAGTGCACACACGCAGGAGCTAGTAGACTATGAACAGTGACTGAGTGTCCTAGACTCCTAGTACAGTAAGTAGTAACAGTAAGTACAACTAACTAATTACAATAATCAATTACAATAATCAATCAGTTATCAGAAGGAAATAGAGTGTGTGTAGTGTGTACACAGAAAGTGAGTGCACACACGCAGGAGCAGCTAGTAGCCTATGAACAGTGACAGTGAGTGTCCTAGTACAGTTACAGTATATAACTACAATACTAATACAATCAGTAGTAAAGGACAGCAGAAATACTGGTATAGAATAGAGAGAAATAAACAGAGGACAGGAGGACAGCTGCCCACACAGGCAAGGCCCTGAGGCCTAAAGCTGTAAGCCTGCAGCAGCTGGCCTGTCTCTATGTAACACAAAAGCTACTAACTAAAATACAATGTCTAACTAACTAACAACAATATAGGTGTGTATAGGAGGTGTATGTGAGCAAAAACGCTAGGTAAATGACCACAATAGAGCTCTTGCTAAGCCAAAGCACAAAGGAGCAACTCTCTCTCTGTACAAGTCTCAGGCAAGCACGGAGAAACCTAACATGGCGGCCGCTATTTATAGGGTAGGGGCTGGCCAGGGTCCCCCTCTGTGATTGGCTGCCGTCAGAGGGCCTGGGAGCCCTCTGATTGGCTCTAAGGACATCAATCTGGGCTATGACGCTATTCGAGCTCGGTACCGAACTCGAATAGCGCCGTTTTGCTCGAATAGCTCGAATAGTGAATGGGCTATTCGAGTGTACTCGAATAGCCCATTCGAAGAGCTACAGCTATTCGGAGCTCGAATACCGAGCTCGAATAGCTGGAAAAGAGCTCAAATATTCGAGCTACTCGAATATTCGAGCTCTGCTGAGCACCACTGTTTGTTTCTATTCTGCACAGAGCTACAGAAGATCATAGCACTACTGAAGCAGGCAAAAAGGGCGCAGGAGCCCTTACAGAAAAAAATGGTGCCGCCAAAGGTGCCTATAATAAAAACCACATTTAGCGGCATTAGGGGGAAATTTGGGTGCATGGCGGCGGCCGTTAGTGCCCAATTTTACCATTTTTTAAGCAAATAAGCGACTATGAATGTAAAATTGGGCGCCCTGAGGTGCCCAATTAGCAGCAAGAGGGGACATTTTTTCCCACACAGGCTTGTGGAAAAAAAAATGTCCTGCATATTGCGGCATTGCATAACGGCGCATTTTAGGCACCACTGGGGGGAAGGTTGTTATGGTTAGGCACCACCTGGGGGGGAGGGGTTAGAGTAAGCACCATTGGTTGGGGGTTGGGCACCACTGGGGGGGGCAGAGGCGTAGGGACCGGGGTCGCAGCAGTCGCCTTGGCGACCAGGCCTGGCTCCTGAAGAGGCGGAGAGGGGCCCTGGGGGCCCATGTTCATTTGGAGGGCCGTGCGGCCCATGCGCGCTATTGGGAGGGGGCGCTGTAATGGAAGGCGGGAGCCGCAGCCGCGGGGAAGGCAGCCCGACCTCTCCCTCCCTTCCTCTCCCCGCCCCCCCCCCCCGTCAGATGCAGAGTAAGCGTGCACGGAAGCGCTGTAGGCAGAACTCACCTCCCTGGTTCCACTCGCCGCTGATCTCCACTCTGCATAGATGCTGTTACACACGCTGCTTCCGGCTAAACAGGAAGCAGCGTGTGTAACAGCATCTATGCAGAGCGGGAGGAGACCAGCGGCGATTGGAACCAGGGACGGAGGTGAGTTCTGCCTACAGCGCTTCCGTGCGCGCTCACTCTGCATCTGAGGGGGGGGGGGGGGGGCGGGAAGAGGAAGGGAGGGAGAGGTCGGGCTGCCCTCCCCGCGGCTCCGGCTCCCCCCTCCATTATGTGGGGGCAAAGCGGGGGCAGCTACCTACCTAATCTTTCCTGGGGGGGCAGCTACCTACCTAATCTTTCCTGGGGGGGCAGCTACCTACCTAATCTATCCTGGGGGGGCAGCTACCTAATCTATCCTGGGGGGGCAGCTACCTAATCTATCCTGGGGGGCAGCTACCTAATCTATCCTGGGGGGGCAGCTACCTAATCTATCCTGGGGGGGGCAGCTACCTAATCTATCCTGGAGGGGGCAGCTACCTAATCTATCCTGGGGGGGGCAGCTACCTAATCTATCCTGGGGGGCAGCTACCTAATCTATCCTGGGGGGGGGGCAGCTACCTAATCTATCCTGGGGGGGGCAGCTACCTAATCTATCCTGGGGGGCAGCTACCTAATCTATCCTGGGGGGCAGCTACCTAATCTAACCTATACTGGGGGGCACCTACCTAATCTAACCTATACTGGGGGGGCACCTACCTATCTAACCTATACTGGGGGGCAGCTACCTAATCTAACCTATACTGGGGGGCAGCTACCTAATCTAACCTATACTGGGGGGCACCTACCTCATCTAACCTTATACTGGGGGGCACCTACCTCATCTAACCTTATACTGGGGGGCACCTACCTCATCTAACCTATACTGGGGGCAGCTACCTAATATAACCTATACTGGGGGGCACCTACCTATCTAACCTATACTGGGGGGCACCTACCTATCTAACCTATACTGGGTGGCACCTACCTATCTAACCTATACTGGGGGCACTTACTTATCTAACCTGTATTGGGGGCACCTAGCTAGCCTATACAGGTGGCAACTATACTGGCTACCTATATTGGAGGCACCTACCTAACTAACCTATACTGGGGGCACCTACCTATCTAACCTATGCTGGGGGCAACTATTCTGGCTACCTATATTAGAGGCACCCACCTAGCTAACCTGTACTGGGGGCACCTGTCTAACTTATCTAACTTATACCGGTGGCGCCTGCCTATCTAACCTATACTGGGGGCAACTATACTGGCTACCTATGCTGGAGGCACCTACCTGGCTAACCTATACCGGGGGCAACTATACTGGCTTACCTATGCCTGGCTACCTATACTGGGGGGACCTATAGCTGGCTATAGGGATTCGGATATGTGTGTGCGTCGGGTGTTGCCGGGGGAGGGGGGCTGTTGTTGCCGGGGGGGTGTGTTGTTGCGGAGGGGGCACATCCAGATTCCGCATCGGGGGCCAGAGGTTTGTAGCTACGCCACTGCTTATAAAGCATCCACATTTTACAGTATACAATACAGGGAGTTCAGACTGCATAGTTTTAGAATTATGCTTCTAAATTAGGGATTGTACATTGTCTTTCTCTCTTTTCTATTGTTTTTTCTTGTTTGTTATTCTCTTCCTTTATGTTAAATATGGTCACTTCCTCTTTCTATTCTCACTCTCGGATTCATTACCCCTCCCTGGAGTTCTCTCTTCTCCATGTCAGCTGGGAGAATAGAAACTGAAAGCGCTGAATGGGAGGGCTTTAGAGCTCGTATATATACCAGTGGACGACATAACAGAAACTGCACATTACTGGAACAGAGGCTCAGGAAGACGCAAGAAATTACAGTGAGTTACAGTTCAGGGTTGAAGCTGAGAACAAGAAAACAGAGTGAGCAGACACCGAACGCAGCCTGAAATGTAAGCTAACAGATGCATGCTGCATGTAATGTAATTGTTGAGGTTGTTTTTTAGTTGTCTGTAACCAATGTAATCACCATGACTCAGGAAGACAGATACTGACTGGGATGCATAGCCAATCCGAGGCTTGGTAAAATACATAGGGCCTTGTATAGCAAAGTGTCTGAAATGTCTGTATTTACTAGTTACCAGCAGCAAGTTACACTAAAAACTGTCATTTGCAACTCTACTGATCCTATTGTTTTTGGATGCCTACCTTCCCAATCCATACTGTATGTCGTTTTTAAAGGTACTCATGTGTCATCATTGCATCATGTCAATCATTTTAGATAGGTTTGATGCAATTAATGTTTGCATGTCTGCACTAAGCATATTACAGGGCCAGAATTAGGTCACCTATGATTACCTGTGTACTTCTGCTCAGTGTAGTTGACTACGCCTTGGAATGCATTCTTTTGTTACTAAGACCCTGACTTTTAACCACTTGCCGACCGCACGCTTATACCGTGCGCCGGCAAAGTGGCAGCTGCAGGACCAGCGACGCAGTATTGCGTCGCCAGCTGCAGGCTGATTAATCAGCGAGCGGCTGCTTCCTGTCAATTCACGGCGGGGGGCTCCGTGAATAGCCTGCGGGCCGCCGATGGCGGCTCGCAGGCTAAATGTAACCGCTTTGTTTACATTGTACGGCGCTGCTGCGCAGCAGCGCCGTAAGGCAGATCGGCGATCCTCGGCCAATCAGCGGCCGGGGATCGCCGCCATGTGACAGGAGACAGCCTGTCACTGGCTGCACAGGACGGATAGCGTCCTGTGCAGCCCGGTTCACCAGGGGGGGGCAGGTAGGAGAGGGAGGGGGAGGATTTCGCCGCAGAGGGGGGCTTTGAGGTGCCCCCCCCCCCGCAACACCCGGCAGGCAGGAGCGATCAGACCCCCCCAGCACATCATCCCCCTAGTGGGGAAAAAAGGGGGGCGATCTGGTCGCTCTGCCTGCACCCTGATCTGTGCTGGGGACTGCAGAGCGCACCCAGCACAGATCAGCTAAAACAGCGCTGGTCCTTAAGGGTGGGTAAAGGGTGGGTCCTCAAGTGGTTAACTTAGCTGTAGGGATAGCAGTGGTGCCGGAATGATTGCTCTATGTGAATGCATTTGTTTGAACATTTGCATGTGAGTATCCAAAGGGTTAACTGTTTTTTGTAGTTTTTTTGGCCACACTCCCTTTAGCACCTCAATAATAACTTTTTTTTAATGTTCTAAGGCTCAACACACACCATACAATCTTGGTTGTTCAATCTTACCACTTTCATGTAGTATAAGAGCTTATCCAATCAATCATTCAAGGTATTTTCAATCTGTTGGCTCTTATACTACATAGATTTGGTAAATCTGTACAACCAAGATTGTATGGTGTGTGTTGAGCTTAACTTGTGGGAATGTGCCTGGATAAATGTATCTTTTTCTTGTAACTGACCCTTGTGGCCAGGGTTTAATCTGGTTGCACTCCCTAATGACCTTAATATATTTCGTTAGCTCCCTTGTGAGTTTAGTTTGATGCACTATCTGTCCCAGGAGAGGACGTCAGGATGTGTGCTCCTAATCTTTTAGGTATGTATGATGCAATGAATGTTTGCATGTCTTCATTATGCATGTTACAGGTCCAAAGTTAGGACACCTACGATTACCTGGGTACTTCTATGCAGTGTAGGTGACTACGCAAGGGAATGAATGCTTTTGTAACTAAGCTTTAACTTAGCTGTAGGTATAACAGTGGTGCCTGGATGATTGATCTATGTGAATGCATTTGTTTGAACATGCATGTGAGTGTGCAAAGGGTTAACTGTTTTTTTGCTAAGGTATAAAGTATATTGTTATGTACCCACATGGCAGCTATTACCTCCCATTGCCGTCACTTATGTGGCACCCAATACCCTCCGTAGTCTGCACCCCCCCCCCAAGCTTGCACCCACATACCCAGCACCCATATGGCATCCAGTAACTCCCATAGACCGCATACCCAGAGCCCACATGGCACCAGTAATTCCTGTAGCTGGCACCAACATATCCAGCACATATAGGTCATACAGTACCCCCCAGTAGCCCACACCCACATACCCTGCACCCACGTGGTACCCAGTATCCCCTGTAGCCTGCACCCACGCAGTTCCTACTAACTTCCATGGGCTGTAGCCACATGGCACCCAGTAACCCCCGTAGTTCACATACCCAGCACCCACATGGCACCCTCTGCTCCATAGCCTGCACCCACATGGTACCCAGAATCCACAAGGCATGACACTCAGTACCCACATAACCTGGTCCCAGCACCCACATGGCACCCTCTACCCCATAGCCTGCACCTACATGGCACCCAGAATCCACAAAGCATGACACCCAGTACCCACATAACCTGGTCCCAGCACCCACATGGCACCCTCTACCCCATAGCCTGCACCTACATGGCACCCAGAATCCACAAAGCATGACACCCAGTACCCACATAACCTGGTCCCAGAACCTACATGGCACCCTCTACCCCATAGCCTGCACCTACATGGCACCCGGAATCCACAAGGCATGACACACAGTACCCACATAACCTGGTCCCAGCACCCACATGAAAACCCAGTACCTCCTATAGCTTACATCCAACACCCACATGGCACCCAGTACCCACATAATCTGTTCCCAGCAGCCACATGGCACACAGCACCCACATTGCCTCCAACCAACAGTTTATGGCATCCAGTAGTGTTTAGCAATGCTTGCAGATTGACAGCCAATTCTCCTTAGCACCCACTGCAACATGGCACTCAATACTGCTTAGCATCCACTACAACTTGGCACCCAGTAATGCTCAGCACTCACTGCAGCTTGAGACGCACTGCTACTCTGGATACCTTACAGGGGGCACTCTGGTTATGTTATGAGGGGCATTCTGGCTTCCCTATGGGGGGGTGGCACTCTGGCTACCTTACAGGGGGCACTCTGGCTACCTTACAGGGGGCACTCTGGCTACGTCACGGGGCACTCTGGCTACCTTACAGTGGGGAAACTCTTGCTACCATAAAGGGGGCACGCTGGCTACCTTACAGTGGGGAAAATCTGACTACCTTACGGAGGACACACTGGCTTCATAATGGGGGGCACGCCGGCTTCCATACAGGGGCACTCTAGCTACCTTACAGGGGTTAAAGAGACTCTGAAGTCTCAAAAAAATCTTTTTATTTAACAAATATGTTTAATATGAGTGTCCTAACTAAACCACCGCATTCCCGCCGCTGTAATCTATCTAAATCCCTCCACACTCCCTGGGGGGCAATCCGGGCAGCGCTTCCGTGAGAGGCAGAGCTATGAGCCGCAGCTCTGCCTCTCAGTGTGTCTGTCAGCCCGGATCGCTGACCTCTCCCCCGCCCCTCTCAGTCTTCCTTCACTGAGAGGGGCGGAGAAGAGAGGCGGATATACGCTTGGCAGACACGTATAGAGGCAGAGCTGCAGCTCATAGCTCTGCCTCACATGGAAGCGCACAGGGCAGCAAAATCCATGACCAAGAAAGTTGTGGATTTTGCAGGGGAGAGGGAGGGCGAGTTAGGGGGGATTTCGATAGATTACAGCGGCGGGAATGCGGCGGTTTAGTTAGGGCAAACATATTAAAGAGGAGCTGTTAGGTATAGGGTCTCAGAGAAAAAAACCCACATATATCAGTAGCTAAATAGTAGCTCTACGTACATTACATATGCATTTCACTGTCCACTTTTGGATTTCACAGAATTTTTATATAGTATTTGCAGAGAATGATGCTCCTGACAGCTCATGGCAGGTTCCATGTTTGTCTGTCTCCTATGAAGCCAATTGTGATGTCATATCCTCCCTCCTTCCTGATAATTCGACTCACAAAAAAGATCCTAATGGTTCATGATCTGGACAACACTACTGTGCAGTGAATATTAATTAAAGGAATACTGTAGGGGGGTCAGGAGAAAATGAGTTGAACTTACCCGGGGCTTCTAATGGTCCCCCGCAGACATCCTGTGCCCGCGCAGCCACTCACCGATCCTCCGCCTCCAATTCACTTCTGGAATTTTAGATTTTAAAGTCTGAAAACCACTTCGCCTGCGTTGCCGTGTCCTTGCACCCACTGACGTCACCAGGAATGTATAGCACAACCCCAGTATGGTCTGTGCCTGCGCAGTACCCTCCTGGTGACATCATCGGGAGCGAGGACACGGCAACGCCGGCGCAGTGGTTTTCAGACTTTAAAGTCTGAAATTCCAGAAGTGAACCGGAGGTGGGGCCGGAGCATCGGTGAGCGGCTGCGCGGGCACAGGATGTCTCTGGGGGACCATTAGAAGTCCCGGGTAAGTTCAACTCATTTTCTCCTGACCCCCCTACAGTATTCCTTTAATTAATATTCACTGCACAGTAGTGTTGTCCAGATCATGAACCATTAGGATCTTTGTTGTGAGTCGAATTATCAGGAAGCAGGGAGGATATGACATCACAATTGGCTTCAACAGTAGTCCCCCTACAGTATTCCTTTAAACGGAGAATGTGCCCTGTGATTTCTCAGTGCTGTGAGTTTAGTCTGCTGTTACAAGCTGCTGTAACATGAGCCTGTAACTTCCCACTGTGAAAGCAGCCTTAGGGGGTGATAGGGAAATGAAGGGGAGGACCCAAGTTAGTGCAGTGGGGAGAAGAAGCAGCCCCAGAATGCTTTGCAGTATCTGTTATGCATCCTGCCGGCCTCCTTAGGAGCTTGGGAATAACAGCCTTGCTGTTCAGCACACATCAAAGTAAGAGAGATTTTTAACTTCAGTATTGCCTTTTTTGGCTTCCTTCTAAACTATTTAACACAGGATAATAGAGGTTTAAATTAGCTTTTGCAGCCTGTTACTCTTTAAGCACTTTTGTTAAATTAAAAGATCTTTTTTTGAGACTTCAGTGTCTCTTTAACGCTGGCTACCGCATCGCAATAGTATGCATGCACCGGGGGGGGGGGGGGGGGGGGTGTTTCAATTAATACACCTTCGCCCTGTGAGCGCTATAGCCTAGAAACTGCCCTGGATAACACTATTTTTCTGGAAGCTGCTGTGCACATACTATGGTTTTTTCCCAACAATTCAGTTGCCTAATCCCTAGAGAGTCTGCTTACAACTTACAAACATTTTTTGACAAGTATAACAGTTGCTGCTGCTATATGTTCAGTTCAGTGACACATCACAGATTTTCTCTTTCGCTACTGTTTTGCTTGAGACTGCAGTGTAACCATACCTCCCAACTTTTTGAGATGAGAAAGAGGGACACTTAAGCCACGCCCCTGTCACACCCCGCCACACTGGTCCTTTCTATCCTGGTTCATTTTCCTTCATAGTAACATTTTAAAATTAGTAATATATCAATTTAAAGGATGGGAATACAGTTTAGAGTCAATCAAACACATTTTTTAGTAGAGAAATATATATATTTACATGGAAAGAGAGACAAAGTCCTGAAAGAGGGACAAATGAAGAGGACAGAGGGACAGGGCTCCCAAAGAGGGATTGTCCCTGCAAAAGAGGGACAGTTGGGATCTCTGGTGTAACCTATCTTGTTGTATAGTCAGGGAATGATTACAACTAAAGGAATTTATCACATGCACTTCCTGGAAATTTACGTGAAAAGGTGTTGTTTTTGTCATATGAAAATCCCCCAGCGCAAAGTACAACTGGTAATTCCTGTTCAGACTTGGAGAGTCTAGCACAAAGCAAGGGATAACTGCTAGTTAAAATACAAACATTTTTTTGAGAATAACACTGGATGGGTGTCTGAATAGATAGTATTTTATCAAAAGTTTACTCTTAATTATCCTGATTCAAAACTTTCAGTGTTAGAATTCAGTTCAGTGTCTTGGTGCTGTATTTGTAGGTAAGGATAAGCCAGTAAGCTAGAGCATCTGATATAGGGGACTGAGTTATTATTATTATTGATTTAACCAGTTAAGGATGACGCTAGTTGAAATCTACACCCTGTTCTGATGCTGTTGTGGTTGCCAGGGCGTAGATTTCAGCTCGCCGCCGTGCATTCTCATTGCTCCTGCCGATTGCGTTGCACTCTGCCTGCCATAGCACACTCGCCCTGCTGTCTCTATGACAGCAGAGCCCTGTGAGCAGGTCAGGAACTGATTTCATTGGCTCCTCTATCAATTCCCATTGGCTTAAAGAGACTCTGAAGCGAGAATAAATCTCGCTTCAGAGCTCATAGTTAGCAGGGGCACGTGTGCCCCTGCTAACACGTGCATACGCGCCGCATACGCGCCGCTAAACGGGGGTCCCTTCACCCCCAAACCCCCCACTGCGACACTTGGTCGCAGGCTTGGTCGCTTCTGGAGGCAGGGCTAACGGCTGCAGCCCTGCCTCCATTCGCGTCTATCAGCCGCGCATCGCCGCCTCTCGCCCGCCCCTCTCAGTGAAGGAAGACTGAGAGGGGCGGGGGAGAGGCGGAGATACGCGCTGACAGACGCGCGTGGGGCAGGGCTGCGGCGGTTAGCCCTGCCCCAACCAGGAAGCGCTCCCCCGCTGCACGGAGGGGATTTGGGGGTCAAGGGACCCCCGTTAAGCCGCGGGATAGCGGCGGTTTAGCAGGGGCACACGTGCCCCTGCTATATATGAGGTCTGAAGCGAGATTTATTCTCGCTTCAGACTCTCTTTAAAAATTGATCACACGGTCAGAAGCCAATGAAAGCGGCTCCTGACTGTCTCTCAGAGTTCTGCCGTCATAAGAGATGGCAGAGTGGGTGGCCTGAGGATCGTGGATGGCGGTTGCGGCAGGTATGTGCGGTGATTTGTCGGTATTCCGCCGTTTATGGTACCAGTGGTCTCTGGTCCTTTAGGGGGCATAGACCACTGGCACTTAAGTGGTTAAAGGGATCCTGAACAGAAGAAACAGAGGGAATCTGGACTTACCTGGGGCTTCTTTCAGTTACTTGTAGCATCCTCTGGGTCCCCTCCGTGGTCCTGCTGGCAGTTCCGTTAAACCGGCAACTTCGGCTGAAGTTACGCATGCGTGGTTCTGTAATATTATTAATACAATATTATTGTGGCTCTATAATAGTAACAAGCTGACACATCATTGCATTCCAGCGGATCTGGAGGTGTGTTTAGCTGACAGGGACAACAATGGATAATTTGCATATATTCAGCAGTGATGCACTGGGAGACCTCTTAGAGCTCACTCCAACCTGAATTATCCCAAATACGTTCTGTTTTAAGAAAGCATACTTTTGTTTTCCATAGCATTTAAGTAACAGGGTTTTTTTTGGTCCATTGTAGCCCCTTACACACTCCTAGGAGTTATGGATCACCATGAGCCTGCAGGGTACTCTGTAATCTTTGGATCAAGCAAAACTGGCCTTGTTTTTTTTCTTTTTGTTTTTTGTTTAATTGTCTGCTGTTATTAACCACTTCACCTCCAAGGCTTTTTCCCCTTAAAAAACCAGACCAATTTTCACCTGTCAGTGCTCCTTCCATTCATTCGCCTATAACTTTATTACTACTTATCACAACACAACAATCTATATCTTGGTTTTTTTTCCGTTACCAATTAGGCTTTCTTTGGGGCGTACTTTTTGCTAAGAACAATTATTCTGACTGTGTTCTAACAGGAAAAAAAATAAAAAAAATAAAACATGCATTATTTCTCAGTTTTCAGCCATTATAGTTTTAAAATAATACATGCTACCATAATTAAAACCCACACATCTTATTTGCCCATTTGTCCAGTTATTGCAACACTTAAAATATTTCCCTAGTACAGTGTATGTCGCCAATATTTTATTTAAGAAATAAAGGTGCTTTTTTTCAGTTTTGCGTCCGTCACTATTTAAAAGCCCATAGTTTCAAAATTAACAGTAATATACCCTCTTGGCATACATATTAAAAATGTTCAGTCTCCAAGGTAAATATTTATGTATTTTTTTTATGCAAAAAAAACCCCCAATAATAATAATAAATTGGGTAGTTATGGGATAGTGTTGGAGATAATGTGTTAATTTAAAATGTATTCATGGGTCTTTTTTTAAATGAAATATGTGTAGGTGTAATTTTACTATTTCGCCACAAGATGTCTTCACACATTACTTCCTATTGCGTCTCCATAGTAAGCTAAATAGGAAGTAATGCATGCATAGGTTCCGTTGGAAGTAATCAAATGATTGCGGCATCTATTTAATGCCTGAGACCATTCGTACGGAGACAGAGATTAATGAATGCAATTAATTTACCTCCGGCTAACGATCGGCGGCGATAACGAGTGTGGGAGCGCGCGTGTGTGTATGGGGGGAGAAGGCGAGCGGGAGTGCGCGATGGGAAGGGACTACGTCCCTGCAAGAGGAAGAGGGAATTTGCAGGGACATAGTTACTCGTCCCGGGGGAGGGGAAGTGGTTAAACGACCAAAGGCTGTAAAAATAACATAGGTAATATCAAATAGTAGTGATGGTTCATGAGCATTAGCAAATTTGCAGCTGTGTGCCTTCAGTCATGTGCAGCACTCGCATCAATAACTATCTTTAATAAATTTGACGCATTTTGTGGATTCACCTGCTTTTTCATGTCACTGGTGTCCCCTGGTAAAAGTAGCCAAGCAAAGTGCCTTGATCGTCAAAAACGGTAAAAAAAAGAATTGTGCCATCCTTCTTATCTGGCACCCAATGCACAAACCCTCAAGTCCCTCAAGTTCTTTCTGTGTGCTATAAGGTGCAGATCAGGTCATCCACTACAAAGGTTGTGACTACTACTACTCTGCGAGACAGGTTGCCTCAGTGTGTGCTCACAGCCATGTAGCATCTGACTTGGGTGCCACCATAGGCATAATGTTATGGTGGCACCCATAACAGATGCTCACAGCCATGTAGCATCTGACTTGGGTGCCACCATAGGCATAATGTTATGGTGGCACCCATAACAGGTGCTCACAGTCATGTAACATCTGACTTGGGTGCCACCATAGACATAATGTTATGGTGGCACCCATAACAGGTGCTCACAGCCATGTAGCATCTGACTTGGGTGCCACCATAGACATAATGTTATGGTGGCACCCATAACAGATGCTCACAGCCATGTAGCATCTGACTTGGGTGCCACCATAGGCATAATGTTATGGTGGCACCCATAACAGGTGCTCACAGTCATGTAACATCTGACTTGGGTGCCACCATAGACATAATGTTATGGTGGCACCCATAACAAATGCTCACAGCCATGTAGCATCTGACTTGGGTGCCACCATAGACATAATGGTATGGTGGCACCCATAACACGTGCTCACAGTCATGTAACATCTGACTTGGGTGCCACCATAGACATAATGTTATGGTGGCACCCATAACACGTGCTCACAGTCATGTAGCATCTGACTTGGGTGCCACCATAGACATAATGTTATGGTGGCACCCATAACACGTGCTCACAGTCATGTAGCATCTTACTTGGGTGCCACCATAGACATAATGTTATGGTGGCACCCATAACAGATGCTCACAGCCATGTAGCATCTGACTTGGGTGCCACCATAGACATAATGTTATGGTGGCACCCATAACACATGCTCACAGCCATGTAGCATCTGACTTGGGTGCCACCATAGGCATAATGTTATGGCTATAGCGGCGCAGTGGGATTCCTAGTGGGGGGTGTTGGCAATAGCCAGACCCCAAATTACGTGTCACTTTGAGTTGCTACGACAAAGGGAATAGTATTTAACGCTGCCCGGAATTCCAGAGGCAGCAGGGTGAGCCATCACCTGGTTCACCATGTACCCAACTGACCAGGCGATGTAATAATATTCAACAGCAGGAGCCTACTCTGCACTTTTTCTTTGGCATTACAGTAATAATGCTTTTCAATATGTGTACTTTGCATGGTCAGAATCAGTAATAAATTGTACCCAACTATTTGCTCAGACAGCTCTCAATCCTGATGACATAAGGAGGCAGGATTTGGGAGAAATGGGAGGAAATTCAATTCAGCTCTTGGCCCCTGGATAAAATTTGCCATGGGTTAATATAGCAATGCCAGTGGCAAAGGAGTTGTCTGTGCAGCTATGAAGTTATTGTAATACTTTAGTATTATATAACGGGTACGGTTGTGGTCAGCATCAACATAGTCAATATAAAAAGAGAGAACACTAAGAGCCCAATATCTACACTATATTGGGCTCCTGTCTTGCCTCTATAAAAAAAATACCAACAGCATCTGCTGTTTACTCCTGTTTGTTATTGCCTGATGAAGCGGGTTTGTGTCCCACGAAACACGTTGCACTTTATTTGGAGTATCCAATAAAATTGTTTTGACTGAAAATCTACAGTCGTATGTTCTGCTTGGAGGAGGTAAGTCCACCACTGCCTCCTCTATTACCAAGATGGGTTTTTAAGTTCTTTTAGTGGTTTTTATCCTTTTGGCGCCTCTGTTATCCTATAGTCAATAAAAAGTGTGAGCAAAAAACACCCCAAGAAAAAAAAAACCACAAAAACACACAGAAATTTGGTTCCAGAAACATATTTAGTAGAGGATGAACTGGAACATTGCATGAGAGTAACTAGATTCAGGAGATGCTAAGTTAAAATGGAAGCCTGAATAATTAATAAAGCTGCCAGTTAATTAATCGGCAGCTGGAGAACCCTCTTGAAAGTTATGTTGTGGCTTTTGCTTATTTTTGTTCCAGTAGAAGTAGAACTTAGCATGTTTAGGCTCATCACCATAAGGCCTGCTGGACTCTCTGCCTTTGTACCAGCCCCTATGCCCCAACCTACCACCGCAATCTTCACCTTGTGTGGCGCGGCCCTACTCAAACAGGAGACTGAGCAACACCTACCTGACTTCAGTTACACCCAGGCCTTAATGTGCAAGGTATAAAGGGAAGACAGGACAAGGCAGGGATCATACACAGGAAACCATACATGGAATAGGGCAATTCAGTATCATAGTCTAGTCCAGGCAAGTGATCAATCCATGCGGCAAACAAGATTTGGTCAGGAACAGGCTAGATCAAAATCGATCAATGACAGAACTAGATCATTTATCAAACAAGGGGCACCAAGCAATTAGCCAAGCTAACACTATCATAGGCAAGTGGGAAGTGTCACAGGAAGGCTTTAATACTTGCTAACCAACGAGGGCAGGCATTAAACTTCCAACACAGGTGAGTGGTAATTAATCACTCCTGTGCTGATCTGAACTGCAGGGTAATTGCAGATGGCAATGAAATGCATTACAAGTGCTAGCAAACGTATGCAGCTGTATGTTTGCAGAGAAATCCGAGCTGCCAGACTATATTGCTCAGCTGCATCAAACCACAGGTTTACAACAGTATCCTGTGCTGCTCAGAACTGCAGCGCAATTGCAGATAGCATTGCGAATGTTAGCAAACTTATGTTACCAAATACGTGCAGAGATATCAGAAATCCCAGGCTGCAGCTCATCTGCAACAAACAGGACACACTAGAGGGGAGATCATGACAATCATTATCACAGGCTCAATGCCCCCTCATCCAGATGCCTTCACCCCTCCACTCTGGTGTGGAAATTCCAAATTTTCCTGGCTGATGTTAGCTGTTGGTCAGCATAAATAATTAAGGGTATTTCCAAGCCTCTTGTAAGCACTGTTTGTGCATGTATGACTTGCAGATCTCGTCATTGGAGCCCTGGAGATAAAAGCAGACATTGGCCTTGAAGCAAAGAGAAACATTTTCATTTGATTTACTTTCACTTCAAACAGCCTATCAGATTCTAGAGAAATAAATGTTTTTAATTTGGTATTTTTAAACAAAGAAGATTAAAGCAAACCCAAAGTGAAAATAAACGTATGGCATAATGAATTGTATGTGTAGTACTAATGACAAAGAATAACAGAAGTAACATAAATGAGTCTCATATGTTTACTTTCAGTTTAACGCCATCATTTTTAAGATTGCATTAGATGGCCAAAGCTGCATTTTAGAATCCACACTCTACCTTGTGTAACTGAAAAGGAAACAGAAGTAATAACCCTTTGAACCTTCTTGTACTAAAACCTTAGGGCTAGTTCACACTCGGCGCTTGTCAAGTTCGGCTTCGCAAGCGCAATTTGCGTGCAAAATCTCTTGATTCAGTGTGATTTGCGCTTGTGCTTCCCGTTCAATAGAACGAGAATCACAGCGCAATCACCCCTGAAATGCTGTATGCAGCACGTTTGCGATTGATTGAAAACGCAAACGCTGCAGGGTGGATGTATCTATAGGGATACATTAGTAGCAGCTCTTTGCTGATCGCCGGTGAAAAATCGCCAAGTGTGAACCAGCCCTTACTATCTGCCTTCTGCCTGCCAGATAATGGCCTTTGGGCTTCTATTTACTTTTTAGCAAACCGGGTTATATTCCCAAGATGTTCAACAACCTCATTTGCATAGATAAGAACTCACTTTTTTTAACACTTGCTGTACTGGAAAACAGAAAGGGACGTCAGACAATTTCTTAGTAGGGCTATTACTACATTTCATCATGTCACATGTCATTTTAGGTGTGCTTAAAGTGAACATTTTTCCTGTTACATTTCCAGTTACACAAACAGTTTCTCGTTTCTCTAGACTGAGCAGTGATGCCTAACCTTGGCACTCCAGCTGTGGTGGAACTACAAATACCATGAGGCATTGCAATACTCTGACAGCTCTAAGCATAACTCGGGGAAGGCAGAAGCATGATGGGATTTGTAGTTTTGTCACAGCTGGAGTGCCATGGTTAGCCATCACTGCTGTAGAGTCCCTGGGGTCAGTTGAAGCTGGGCAACTATTCTTACTAAAATGTAGTGTACAGCTATAAAAGCTATTTTTAAAACCTGACAGAGATAAAAAGTTTGGTAGGTCATTCTTATTCTGTATAGAAACCAAATTAACATTTTAAAGAGAATCTGTATTCACAAAATGAAGTATAAACAAACATCCCTGCCTGTTTGGGGTCATCTCCTAGCCCCCTCTGTAATATTTTCGCTGCTCTCAGCTTAATAAAGAGGGTAAAAAAAACAGTTTTATAAACTGTTTTGTAAACAGAAAAGATGGCCACCAAAACAGGAAGTACATCAGCAGAGCAGTGAATTCAGTTAATACACAGTGAGTACACAGAGAATTCAGTGAGCTACACATTGAATTCAGTCTCCAGAGGTTATGTGCAAGTTTTGAAAGAGCTGTGTGTCAATGAAGCATGACAAGCTGTGTCTGCTCTGCACTTGTGTCAGCCTGACAGGCAGCTTCCTCCTCAGCTAGCTATTCTTTGTTCAGTTTATCAGTCTGTGTTTATCAGCCTCACAGATAGCAGACAAGCTGACAGTGAGAGCAGGGACCTTGTCTGTGAGGATTAAAACATCACAGGAGCACCATCCTCCTCAGCAGAGGGAATCCAGGGCTGGCTCCCCCGAACCTCTACTTGTTGCCGCATGTTGGGAGCTTCGCACAGTATTAGCTTCCAATCAGGCTCCTGCAGAAATAGCCAAGCAGAGGTATAGCTAGGGTTATCAGTGCCCAGTTTTTTGTGCACGCCTCTGGATAGTCCTGCGGCATGTGGCCATGCAACGTGAATGTGGATGTGGTCATGGGTGGAGCTAAATGTACAAATGCTGTTTACATAGCCAAATATGCCCCCTTCCCCCATTCAGATAGCCAGTGTGCCCCACTATCATTCATCGCTCGCCCCGATATTGCACGCCGTTACTGATGCACAACTGATCAGGCATGACAGCCCAACATCTTGCAGCATGTCCAAGTGATACATGCGACCAGTTTTGACCAGAAATTGGTTGCATCGTTGATCAGGCATGCACTTTCGCTGCACCGATTTTCATTCAACTCGATTATAATAATCGAATCGCATTGTCATGATGTATGGCCATCTTTAGAGACAGAGCACAGAAGTCAGGTAACTGGCATTGCCTATTAGAGGATGAAGATGGCAGGATCCATATTTGTCTGTCTCACTTCAGGTTTCCTTTAAGGGTGATGTGACCTGGAACAGTTTGAGCACCAGCCTTTCCCTCCCTGTTATAAGGAACAGGTCACCCTTGTCAATAGTCATGCAGTTTTGCAGCAGGGATGCCTCATTTGACTCAATGAAGGGATATTGGGGGGGGGGGGGGGGGGCGCATCTGCTACATAATAAATAGACATACGACTATGGTAGGGTTTAGATTGTGAGTTTCTCTGAGGGACAGTAAGTGGCAAGACTATATTCTCTGTACAGCGCTGCATAAGATGTTGGCGCTATATAAATACTAAATAATAATTAATAATAAGGCGCCTGTAGGCACGAGCCTACAGTGCCTTATGGAAGTTCTGGTACTAGGGATGGGAATAGTACCACTATAGCAACTCATTGTATTTAGGAAACTAAATAAATAAGAATGGTGGTAATTCATGGTTTTATATCACTCTCTCTTATACCTAATATTCAGAAATATTCATCCATTGTTTCTGTTGGCTGTTTTGATCTATATATGTCAATTTGAATTACAGATATTTCCAGGAACTTCTATGGACAACTGGGGAAGGCCAGATGGAGATCCTCAAGCTCATCATCACTGGCCTAATGAAAGAAGTAAGACGAGACTGTTCCTTAGCTCAGTGATCTATCCAATTACAAACTACTGTAGATCAGATTACATGTTTGGTACATAGCAAAAGATATGAAAGTAAAGTTTCACTTTTATTGAGAAATAAGCTATACCCTCAGCTAAGCTCTACACATTCCTCAAAGCAATCCTGTAGTATAATGCAGCATAATAAACTGGTGGGTGGATTGCATATTGTGCAGCCTTACTGACATACCTTTCAGCCTCAGCAATGTTAAAGAGAATCTGTACTCTAAAATTCTTACAATAAAAAGCATTCCATTCTACTCCTTATGTTCTCCTGGGCCCCTCTGTGCTGTTTCTGCCACTCCCTGCTGCAATCCTGGCTTGTAATTGAGAGTTTTAGGCAGTGTTTACAAACAAACTAACCAGCTTGTGATAGGCTCAGACTGTGACTCACACAGAGCGTGGAGGGGGTGTGTATAGCTTCTGCCAATGACAAGCAGTGCAGCACATTCCACACATTCCAGCCTCAGCCGACAGACCCGACAGAAGAGAGAAGATTAGATCATGTAACATCGATAACACAGCCACTGTGCAATTAGGAAAGGCTGCAGTTAGACAGAGCACATTAGAACATGTATAGGAACTTATAGAATAGAAGAAATAAGGCTGAAAAATTTGGTAGAGTCTCTTTTTTGATTTTTTTCATATTTTTTTCAATAAAAAGTATCGTTTAGTTGGAAAAATTGAGTGTTTTATTTATTTTTTGATTGAGAAGTATAATTGAATTTCTCATTTTTTTTTTTTGTGTGCATAATTTAACTTTATCGGTTAGCCATTAAAATGTATTACTTTTGCAAGACTTTGTTTTTTTTCTACCTACATAATATATCAGGTTTTTTTTCTAGATTGTCCATACTGGAAAATTCTGATCCATTTATCAGAAAATTAAAATGTTGTTGGATAGACTATACATTGCTTGACCCACGCAGTTTTTTCAGGGGTTTGTATAGACCCTAGTGTTGTCCGGATCTTGAACGATTCGGATGTTTGATCCAAATCTCTTTTGTGAGTCGAATCATCCGAATCATCAAAATGAGTGATTCGGATGACAAAGGGGGCGGGGCCAGGAGCGGCACGCCCCCGCTCAGCGGGCAGGGGGGTCCTGGAAGCAGAGATGGATCGCTCAGTTGGAGGAGAGCCAGCCTTGCAGGGACAGGTAGATGAGAGAGGGGACATGGGTGCCACTGCCAGATATGTGTAGAGCACTCGTACTGGCTGCAATGTGCTGCTCATTTTAAGCTGTCTGTTCCGTAGTTGTGCACAGTGAACAAATGGGAAACTTTTGCCTCAGAAGCACAGCTCAGTAACTTTGTAGACAGTGTGTTGGGCTAGAAGGGCAGGCACTGTGATTGCTGAGCAATATGATCCTCCTGCACTCGCTCTAAACAACTGCACTTCACTTCTGGGAAAGCTTTAGGGAATGCTTTCTTTCACTGTGTGATGTTTGCATTCAAAGTATACAGATGAACATATAGGTGAAATATATGTAAAGCATATGATTGCAACATGTGGGTATTGTGTGCAAACAAACATTTCTGCTCTCTGCTCGTCCCTCCTCCCTTCTCTGTCCACTCCCTTCCCGTCTCTGTCCACCATCTCCCCGTCTCTGTGTGTCCACCCCCCCTCCCCTTCTCTGTCCACCACAGGGAAAGTCCTGTTCTGCTAGTCATTTCACCCCTGAATGCTTCCCTAGTAAAATGATCCGAGATTCGGAGTAAAGATCCGGATCTTTTAATGATTCGATTTGAATCATCTGATTCATTGAAAAGATCCGAACTTCCCATCTCTAATAGACCCAATAATTGTGACCAGGAGGAGGACTTAGCTACCTACCTAACCATCTAAACAGCTTTGTCTTTCAAGAGTCCTGCTAAAGTGCAGTGTGTCCTCAAAGTTGGAAGGAAATATTCATATACATCGTACTACACCTATAGCTTCACTCATTATGACTGAGGCATGACCTTTGGAATGGGAGCTACTAGTCATTCTGGAGATGAGGTTTACTGTTGCAATGGTTTAGAGAAAAAAAATACTAACTAAATGTCATACCAGATATAGACAGTCATAAATGACTTCAAATTGAGACAGAGAGGTCATTTTAATAACTGTTATTTAAATGACAAGAAGATGTGTGCATTCAATCACATATGTTAGAGAAAAAGTGAAATTTCACTTAAATACCTAGATTTCAGCATGACATGACACCCACATCTGCAAAGCTAGAGCTTATTAAAACAAACAAACTGGTGCTCATTAAGCATAGCGCAGGCCAGGGAGCCCATTGCTATGCTGGTAAAGGAGGGGACAGCTACAAATTGGCTAACTGGACTGAGAATTCAGTAGAAATAAGATTTCTAAGTAAAGCATTTTAAAAATGTTTTATCCTTCGAATGTTATCAGCTGCAAAAGTTTTCAAAAATAAAGCAAAACCCGAGAGCCCCAATAGTGCAATATGTAAAGTCAAAAGGCTAAAATATATATAGCTGATACTCACACGTGTGGGTCACCAAAAAGAGACCACTGGATGTGCAGGTGTGTATCGCAATCCCTTCCCCACTCTGGCTAAAAGTCGGTCTCTGTAGTAGAGGGTTTGCGGAGATACACCCCTCCACAAAGGTTGGACGATAATAGATAATAAGATCGATGGTACAGAGGCGTCAACTAGAATAAAATATTTAAGATACGTTTAAAAATAGAGGTAGGGGTGGACTTACCTCCAGAAATTTGGACATAGACCATGTAAATTTAAAAACAGTGTCTCTTTATTAAAGAAAATACAGCAAACATCACTCCACATGCGACACGTTTCACGGGCATACCGACTTCCTGCAATAATGTGGAGCATAAAACAGTGCTCATGCTACATCTGATTTAGTATAAAACATATTTTTCTATATCATAGGCATATTAATTGTAACCAACATTAAGGAGAACACTTCTCAGAACTCTCGTAAACTATACCATGACCATATACATACATACATGACCATATACATCGCATACATAAACTACATAGGATCTAAATAAAATTCAGGAAGATATAAAGCCAATATCCCTACAAAGCTTAAATGTAAAATGGTCATGGTAACTCCATAGCTAACAATTTATACATCTATCAATGGTGCATATAAACATATATACCAATAAACATAAATAAAATAAACATAACTTTAGCGTCATCATTGTAGAAAATGCTAGTTATATCTGATGCGTTGATGTCTAGAAGTGCCACCATTAAATCGGCATAGCATTCATAAAGGGTTCACATACAAAAAGTTTCAAAATCTATCATACATCACCACTGATGGTGGAAGGTGGAAGTTCTATGATAAATAATGTTGCTGTAGAGATGAAGAGCCAATGGAAAAATGCCATGTTCCAGAGGGAGTGGATCTTGTGGTAAAGCCCAATCAAGATAGGCCACGTAATCGGGCATAACTTATCTGATAAAAGTGCTTAAAAGGATAATAAATTAATGATAAATTATTATTTATCATTAATCATTTATCATTCATTTATTATCTTTTTAAGCACTCTCAACAGATACGTTATGCCCAGTGACGTAGCCTATGCTGATCAATACTTTGGTCAATAAAGGATTTTCACACTTTACCCAACACAGACTGAGTACTGTGTATTTATTGTTCCTCAAATATACTATCCATTTCACACCGTTTAAAAAAAATTGGGGGGGGGGGGGGGGGAGTTAAAATAGTCTGACTGATGTAATGTAGTTGTGATTTCAAGTCTATTTAAGCACACTCTGTGATATGCCATGATTTCCATAGGAGGAATACTTTTTTTAGAAATATTTTAATACCTCATAGGGGCACCCACTTGACCACAGGATTTCAGAATTAGATAAGGCAAATGAAAGGTGGAAAAAAATCATCCTGATCTTCTTATTTTGCCTGTAATTTGTATATTAGTTCCTTTTTTTCAGAATCAATTATCCAAAGTGTTATGAGTCATTAACTGTAATAGAATTGTAAAATTCTTTTGAGTGAAAACTGTCTATTTATTTCCAGACAGAGCATGGAGAAATCCACACAACGCCCCAGGCAGAGGTCTCCACAATGCCCCAAGGCAGGCTCAACAACAACAAAGGAATGAAGGGGGAAGGCAAGTAGGAAGAGGAGGACAGCATGAATACAGAGGTGGTAGACAACATGTCCCATATGTTGGAGGACAACGTGATCAAAGACCTGGTGGGCGGTATGAACGTGGGCCTGAAAGATATCATGAGCAAAGACATGGTGGGCATAATGAGCATGGAGCTGGAAGACAGAATGAACAAAGAGGTGGTGGTCGTGGTGCCCCAGGACAAAATGAACCGAGAATTGGAAACCAGGCTGCACCTGGTGGTGGTGGGCATAATGTGCCACGTGATGGAAGACCTCATGGGTATGGACCAAGAGCTGAAAATGAACAAAGAGCTGCAGACGAGGAGGGCAACCAGAGAAGGGGTAACCGCAACCAAGAAGACAGGGAAGGTCACAGACAGCAACCAGGAAGGCCACGCAGAGACAGAGAGCCTGAAAGGGAGCAACAAATAAGACGTTTGGGTTATAAAGCTCTTGAAGAACTTCTGCAAAAAGATCCCTCAGAAGTGGCAATTACACTAGCTGCACATCCTGGTCTAAAAGAGATGCTCTCAGCCATACAAATGAGGCCAGATTTGGTGGAATTGCTTTGCAAAGTGCTGTGTAAAGCCTGCACTGCAAAGTTAGAGAGACAAAGTATCCAGCATCTCCTTGGACAGGTCAAATCATCTAGCTATCTTCACATCTGCCTCCCACATTTTATAGTTGAAATGATGACAGAAACTGTGCCTGAAAGAAGATATCGGAATCCAGCTAATATACAAAACATTATAATTCTTATGCAGGAAATTATGAGCATCTTCCCGGCCAGTAGCCTACTAGAGATGTCAATGTTGATGGCTCTTATTCCTCAATCTATTAACAGTTTGCGTGCATCTGGGGTAGAGGTGGAGGAGCAAATTGAGCAGAGTCTAGACAGGGTATCAAACATTATTGAGCATCTACAGGACAGAAAAAAAGAAGGGACACTGAGAGTGGATACGTATATGGTGCTTGGACCTGATGCACCTGTTGAAGATTTCAGAAATTTGAGTGAGTACCCTAGCTATGATGAAATTCATCTGAATACAAATCCATTTCTTCGACCAAATACTCTAAAGACCAAGTTTGAAAGCACAGACCTTTACCTGGACACCCATTTTCGTCTCTTGAGGGAAGACTTTGTTCGCCCACTAAGAAATGGGATCCGAGAAATCCTTGATCATCATGATGATCAGGGCATTCGTAAAATGAAGTTTGATGACATACGTGTTTACTTTGATACACGAATAGTTACCCCTATGTGTGAGCATTCAGGCATTGCATACAAAGTCCAGTTTGATGTCACACCTTTAAAGTTTGTTCGCTGGCAGAACTCCAAGCGATTATTGTATGGATCGCTGGTCTGCCTGTCCCAAGATTATTTTGAATCCTTCCTCTTTGCTATAGTATCTAACCGTGATGAGAAAGACTTAAAACAAGGTGAGGTACAACTGCAGTTTTGTGAACAGAGCAGAGAGCTTCTGGCAAGAGCCAGTCCAACAGATTCTTTCATTATGGTTGAGACAACTGCCTACTTTGAGGCATATCGGCATGTCTTGGAGGGCTTGAAGGAGATGAATGCACAGGATGTACCTTTCCAGAAATACATTGTGTCATGTGAAAAGGAGGTGGGAGCCCCACGCTATCTCAACGCAGGTAGCCAGTATAATCTTGGATGTATACTGAGCCTGGAAGAGGAAACAAGTATTTCTGCTGCCAAGAATAATATTAATGTCCTGAATCTGCGGAATTGGCCCTCCAAGGAGTCCCTAGGCCTGGATGAGTCTCAAATGCAGGCTTTACAATTGGCTCTTACCAAGGAGCTTGCTATCATCCAGGGACCTCCAGGCACAGGTAAGAGACTTTTTTTCTTAAAGAGAGCCCGAGGTGGGTTCTAAAAATCCTAATAGCAGACAGAGGCTGGCTGTACATGTAATCACCAGCCTCTGTTATATATCGTTCCTCTAGGGCCCCCCTGCGCTCTGCTCTGCCCCCCATAAATCACAGCCGTGCTGTCGACACGCAGTGTGTCACCAGCCGACTGTTTACAATTGCCTATCAATCTCCACCACTTCCCCGCCTCCTCCATAGCTCCGGTCCCCGCAGGGTCTCTTCGCTCCCACCTGATTGGAGGGAAGGGTCGCAGGCGGGGACTGGAGCTATGGAGGAGGCGGGGGAGCAGTGGAGATTGATAGGCAATTATAAACAGTCGGCTGGTGACACGCTGCGTGTCAACAGCGTGGCTGTGATTTATGGGGGGCAGAGCAGAGCGCAGGGGGGCCCTAGAGGGATGATATATAACAGAGGCTGGTGATTACATGCACAGCCAGCCTCTGTCTGCTATTAGGATTCTTAGAACCCACCTCGGGTTCTCTTTAAAACTAAGCACACTCTATTAGATGTATAGTCAGCCTGGCAAATAATTTATATGCCTGGACCAGAAATTAATTGGGGAGTGTAAATCGTTTTCTACCATATTGCACCACTTGATTTCCACAAATATGCTCAAAAAGCTATAGAAGTGCTGCCACCACCATCTTTGTAGCAGTGGAGGCAGTAGAGTCCTATGTGACTGCCAATACCAAGCACCCAACTAACTTAATAAAGTGCTCTCTCAATCAAGTTTCAATTGATATCACAAATTAACTTTATGGGTGCTGGTTTTAAATGGATTTTTGATTAATACGATGTTTTCTCTCATGAAGTGTCTAATCAATTAAAACACTTCACAGTGTATGACTTTAGACACACCTTTTGTGTTTGATCAGTGAACAACGGCTACAGTTATATACACAACTAATATTTTTTTTTTTTACTGCATTGTAAATTTTGTGATTGTCTTGCGGTTGAATGCGAAGGTAAATTCCACTTTTACTGAGAAGAATGCAATCCATTCACTTATAACACATACAATTATATTACCACTATCATTAGTGTGATGGTGAATTGGGTTACGATTAGAAAATAGGCAGAAAGATGATTTGTTGCCGACACTGAAGTGATGAACATTTATCAATGCAGAGGCAGCAGACTGTGGGCTGAAACAAAGATTGTAAGAGATAAGTGTTGGATAAAGGTAGGTCTCCATAATGAGAGTTAAGGGTAGGCAGTAGAGTAGAGGTCAGTTTTGTTGGTTAAGGTTACATATCAGGATGGGTCCAATGTGTAGTGGGGTAGTGGATAAACCCCAGGGTGCGATCAGGCCACCTTAGTGTACTCGGCTGCTCCCTAATGTAAGCCACTGAAAAGATAAAACAAAGAGGAAGGGGCGCTCAGAGATTCAATTCAAACTAGTGGGTCTTCCTAACAGTCAGATCTCACCTGGATCAAAAGCAGCTAGCACAGCGTACTTAGCAACGATACGCCTCTGTCTCACTTACAGCCGGGGACCGGGCTCTCCATGACCGCCGGCCGGATGTGACGTCAGTGCACCCAGAATCCTCGTCGTGACTGGATACACAGCCACCAGGAAATCTGCTCTACTGGGGCCAATCGGGCGCAGTGAGCAGCGCCTGGATTGTCGTATAATGTTAGTTGCAAGCAGAGCTAATCGGGGCAGTAATACATTAATAAAATTGGCAGTAAAAAAGTAGGAATTTATTAAAAATGACCATGCGTTACGCGGAGGACCTCCCTTCGCTTTTTCAAGTCAATAATCTACATTTACAATGGTATAGAAACATTTTATGCAGTCCACACGCATACAAAGTGAGAAACTGGCCAATCAAGATTGCATGGGAGGGGGAGGAAAGGGACCATATTACTCCTATTAGCTGGGAATTAATACATTACCTCTAATATAACCACATGTAAAGGGCAATTTAGAAAGACTGCAAAATATGATAGGATGTTAGAACGAGGACATTAAAACTGAGGAATAAAAACCCCCAATAGGTAGAATAAAATTTGTCAATTTGTCCTAACCATCTACATATAAGCCCACACACGTGTATAGACCAAATAAAACGTGTGCGCTCTGGTATACATGCGATGCTGATCTTCCATCCAAAGGAATACAATACAATTATTGCCATATATTCCAATAACATATAGGGCCCGATCCTCAAAAGAGCGCCAACCAACAGCACGGCCGCCCCCGCGCAAACCCCCACGTCCCGTGCGACCGCGAACCCCCGCACAAAACGACAATGCCCCCGTGCGCAAATGCGAACCCGCGCGTGCAAACAATATCGGTCTAGTGCGAAAATCCAAAACACAACCGCCCAGCGTGAAAACCCGCGACCGCGCGAAACACAAAAACTGCCGCGCCACCAGCCAGCACCCCCCGCGAATCAATATCAGGATGGGAGAATTGCTGAAGTACACCTGACTCGAACACAAAGTAAATACATATATGAGCACAATATTTACCCCTACAAATGATTTTCTCCATATTATTTCCTCACTCCGTTGTCCAGTTCGGCCATGGCTTTGCTCCAAAAATGGATACCTCCAGCTTTAAAATAGTGGGGACTCTAAAAGAACTGCCAAATGTGGATCGGTAGAGATCAGGGTAAACATGGGAGCAAGCTTACTGGTGCAGCAAAGGGGCGGTCAAAGGGTGTGACTGGGTCAGCGAAGGGGCCTGAATAAGGGGGGGAAGGGACAGACTAACAACACAAGCTAGCTTCTTCCTTTCAAAGTTTCTCTGAAAGTCACATTTTTGTGGCGGGGATAGGGACAATGGATAATGCAAAGAGCTACTGTATGTAGCTGCAATATTAACATACCGCTGTGCTTAGGAATGGCATTGTGTTAAAGAGAACCCGTGGTGGGAATTTATTATGCTAGTGGGGCACAGAGGCTGGTTGTGCACACTAACACCAGCCTCTGTTGCCCCATGGTGTGCCTCAAAGACCCCCCTGCGCGCCGCTATACCCCCACAGTGCTGGCGACACGCAGCGTATCGCCAGCACAATGTTTATCTAAGCGCTTTCTGTCAACGCCGCTCCCCCGCCTCCTCCGTATGGGCGCTACCCGCCGTGTCACTTCCCTCCAATCAGCGGGAGGGAAGGGACACAGGCGGGTAGCGGCGATAAGGAGGAGGGGGGAGCGGCGCTGACAGACAGCGCTTAGGTAAACATTGTCGCCAGCACTGCGGGGGTATAGCGGCGCGCAGGGGGGTCTTTGAGGCACACCATGGGACAACAGAGGCTGGTGTTAGTGTGCGCAACCAGCCTCTGTGCCCCACTAGCATAATAAATTCCCACCTCGGGTTCTCTTTAAGGTCAGGCATTAAAGTGACACTGAAGCAAAAAAAACAAAAACTTATGCTATAATTAATTGTATGTGTATTATGGAAAGTTAATAGAACATTAGTATCAAAGAAAAGAGTCTCATATTTTTATTTTCAGTTATATAGCTTTTTTTCTATAACACTATCATTCTGTCATATTTGCAGTTTACAAACCACACTCTGTGTTTTAAACTATGCAACAGAGCAGAGCTAATGACCCTTTGAACTTCCCTGCAGTAAAACCTTATCTGAAGCTGTTTTAAATGCTTCAAAAAACAGGACCCAACTCAAGTTGGGTCGAAGAGTTTAGAAAAGCTGATAGATAATAACTAAAGTTTTTTTTAACTCTTCCTGTACTGGAAAACAATATGAGACTTTTTTCTTTGCTACTAATGTTCTATTTCGTAGCTGTACTACACATAAAATGAATTATCACATATGTTTATTTTCACATCAGATACCTTTTAAGGAGGGCATTAAAGTGTACCCAAGGAGTGTGGGTGGGTGGGGGGGGGGGGATTTAGAGGCATGTTGTCTTGTCCATGGCATGCCTCTGTGTCCCCATGCTCCGTTCTCTGCCCCCCCCCCCCCCCCCCCGCGCAGCGCTGTAACCCCTGACATGCAGCTCGTTGGCTATCTTGAGGATAACTGGAATCCCCTGCAGGACAGGCATTCCTGCAAAATGCCCACTGTGGGCGTTCCTAACACACCCTTCTGAGTAGCTCTTCTTCTCCCCCACCACTCCAATGCCTCCCTGCTCTGTGATGAGTCACACAGAGCAGAGCTTGCAGTGTCGTGATCCCAGGGGCCACTGGAGACGAAACTAGAGGGTTTCAGGCCACAAGAGCAGTGGAGAGCTATGGTAATTGACTCTACCTGATATGGCTAGCACACCAGATCAGATAGCACTTGCAAAAAATTCCACCTCGTGTTCTCTTTAACATTAACGATCAGACATGGGAGTGCATTTAGAAGGAGTGGAAGGTAAGGCATCAGGAAAGAATATTGGCATCAGGGAAGAATATTTAAGGGAAACTGCCATGGCTGGTCATGAAGTGGAATGAAATTAGCAGATGATCAGTGTTAAGGCATCAGAAATTAAATTGTGGTCGGTGTTAGATGGATAACAAGGCTAAAAAACCAACAGCAGATGAAAAATAATGTATTATAGTTGCTTAGTAAAGAAGTAGTCCATGAAAGCAAACCCTGTGGTGTTCAGACCAACCAGTCCAAAGCCAAAAATATGCCTCTTGTATAGTCTACTAAACGTGTAAAATAAGTCTGCCTTTCCCTTTCAATTACAGGCAAGACATATGTTGGACTGAAAATTGCACGGGCTCTCCTTACTAACACAAGTGTATGGCAATTAAATGGACACACCTTTCCAGTTCTCGTGGTTTGCTACACAAATCATGCATTGGATCAGTTCCTGGAAGGTAAGGTTGCTGCTGTCTTATGATTTACCATGTTTTGATCTGAGGAGTAGCAGTGGCATTGGAACATTCTGAAATAACTTGCATATAATTTTATTGGTTACTCTACAAGACCTCCAATGACTAATTATAAAGGACTACTGCCCTAGCCAGTTATTTTAAAGAACAAAGTGTTACTGGGGATTACCCTTTTTTTTTTTTTTAAACTTGATTTACTGGATAAGGGGTCTAAGGGAACTGTCTGCTTTTACAAAATCATATTCTGGTCTTTGTCAATACTTACTAAGCTCCCCAGTGCCACCCTCATCTTTACCAAATGGCAGTAGTTTGGTTGACAAATTAATTATCTTTAGTATCCCCCTTATAACCCCGTCATGGCCTTAATTTCATATCATCAGAGGCACTAATGGTTAGTGCCCCTGATGATGCGGTAATACATAATGTCAGGCCAGCCACCTAACCCCCACTTGAACCTGCTGTATGGGACGCCCAACTAAAACATCAAAAAGTGTTTGAGGGCACACTGCCTCCTTCTGATTGTTCCTCAACGTTTGCATACGACTTTGAGTAGCACGTGATCGGGATAAGCACCATCAGTCTGACCGTATCCTGCCTGCATCTAGTGCCAATATTTCTTCTCCTTGTTGCATAGGATCAGGTCCTGTGTATGCATCTTCAGGGCCCTTTCACACTGTGGCGGTGTGGCAGATTGCGACACTGCTACCGCAGCCTAATAATAGTCTAATTCTACCCATGTCGCGGTATGCTGGGCCGGAGGTGCCTGATTTAACGCTATTGCATACCTACGTGACCGCGGGGCTCCTGCGGCGGCCTGTGGCAATCTGCGTTGGCCCGGAAGTCATGTTAGTCTGTGGCGATGCAGGTTTTTTTTAAACATGTTGGCGTTGCACTGTTGCGGCGCGCAAGCACGGAAACATATTTTTACAATATGCTTCCATGCACTTCTGCATGCATGAAACAGGAAGTGATCACAACGCTAACATCAATTTGTAGTGTGAAACTAGCCTCAGTTATAGTAAAAGTTTTTATACACAATAACCCTCATCCTTATGTTTCCACCAGACACAATCCTATGCAAAAGTAAAGTCTAGGTTAATTTGTTTTACTAAATGCATTTTAACTTTACACAGTACAGTACTTTGCATTAAATATTTTTCCATAAATGTTTTTGGATTGTGAAACAAATCATCTGAGTTTCCATTATTCTTATGGGAAAATAAACTTTTATAAAAGAATGCTTTGGATTACAAGCATGATTCTGGAATGAATTCTGCTTGCAAACCAAGGTTTCACTGTTTAAGAAAATAAATAAAAGATAAATGTATATACTGTATATAGTTTGATGGTCTATTGAAGGTATTCTACTGCAGTTTAAAGCAGACATGAACTCTGAATGTCCTTTCTGCTCTAAAAGATACACAACAGCATAATAACCTTTAAGGAAAAAATATGTATTTGTTACAGCTGATACAAATCCTAAAATAAATCTGCAATGTTTCTACTTCCTGGTTCATGAAAGCAGACATATTGTTTACAGCCTGTGCATTCAAATGAGCTTATCTGCCATCTCTGCCAAGGCAGTCATGTTACAGAGGAGAGATCAAATTCCAACTTGTGATTAAACACAAATGAGGGGGAATTAAACAGGCTAAAATCTCTAAATACATACAGGGTGCATTTCTCTCTGTTTTCGTTCTGTCCTGTGCAAGAGTTCAGGTCCACTTTAACACTAAATTCTATTTCAGGAATTCACCAGTTCTTGAAAGATGGTATTGTCCGTGTAGGAGCACGCAGCAACAGTGAGATCCTGAAGAAGTTCAATCTCAAAGAACTGAGACAAAATCAAGGGGGTCGGAGAAATTGGCCCCTTCACATGCGCAGGGCATGTGGAGAGGTAAGTGGTGTCACTAAGAGTTAGCATGTACATTACAGCACAATAATAGTGGAGAAGCAAGAAACGGACCAGGATCAGAGCAGTTACAAAACGAGCATGTAGCCAGCCAATAATAAGATCACTGCATAGAGCACATTGTAATTAGTGGCTCTTGCGATGCCCACTGTATAATAAGGGCACAGGAAACATTATATCGATAATTATCCATAATAGAACATTTAAAGATAATAGATTTTTTTCAGCTATTACCTCGGCCACACCTGGTGCCAAACACACCGCTAATAATGGCGGTTAGCATTGCAGTTATTGGTGGATAGGGTTAGGCGGGGGGGCGTAAAGTTAGGCACCACCAGGGGGGATTTAGGGTTAGGCAGCGGCAGGGAAATCCTAAGGTTAGGCACCACTATGGGATATTTAGGGTTAGGCAGTCGCAGGGGGAGTCCTAAAGTTAGGCATCACTAGTAGGTATTTAGGGTTAGGCAGCGGGAGGGGGGAGACCTAAGGTTAGGTACCACTAGGGGATACTTAGGGTTAGTCAGTGGAAGGGGGGGTCCTAAGGTTATGCACCACTGGGGGTATTTAGGGTTAGGCAGCGGCAGAGGAAGTCCTAAGTTTAGGCACCACTAGAGGGTATTTAGGGTTAGACAGGGGGAGTCCTGAGGGGTATTTAGGATTAGGCAGGCAGCGGTAAGGGGGGATCAGGTAGTGTTAGGCATCATTAGAGAGGGCCCTCTGTGACAATAGGGTTAGATCATAGTAAAATATTTTACTTTTGTAGTTTCACTTGTAGAATATCGGCAATGTTACCGGTAATCTAGGAGCGACGATCTCCGGTGCCCTTTTTACCAGGCACTTTTTTTTTTACGTGTATGCAGATTGGATACACATTTTCAGCGCAGTGTCTAGAATCTTGCAGAGGCTTTCATGGTTTTATATTTTTATTGCTACCCCCCCCCCCCCGTAATGTTTATAAAATAACGATAACCTGAAGATAAAGGCAACCCTTAGGCTTTTACACTAAGACTTGCGGTGACTGCGACCCTTGTATAGTCTCCCATACTAACTCTAACAGTGTTATTCCTACACTGTATCTTAAATCCTTTACCTAGCACACTAACCCTTGTTCACCCCATACATAGTAAAAATAAGGACCTACCTCTCCATACATCAAGCTCTTCTCCTACACCAAGATGAGGATGACAGAAATGACAGTTTTGGGACTTCTCATATACTTGCATGCATACGGCAGCTACGCTATAATATTTAAAGTGAATTCGAAAGTTTAACTTCTGCTCCTTTATTTCCTGTGGGATTAGCAGTATCATGATTGGGTTTTTGACAATGTAAGGAGACAAGAAATCGAGACGGGAGCCCCCAATAGTGTATTATTGATGATAAGAAGTGATGAGAGATATACTCACAAACACGGGTTGCCGAGGATCAGGCAACCACTATAAGCGCATATGGGGATGTTAAACCTGTCCCCACTCAGGTTAAGAAGTCGCTCTCTGTAGTAGGAAAAAAGAGGGTGTCCACACCCATCCACCAGGTGGATAATAATATGTAATAACAGACAGAGGCGCCAACAGGATAAAAAGAGAACCGTGTTTACAGAGGCGCTGCGCTGATAGTGCACAACTTCTAAGCTACTCCTTGTCTTGTATTTTTGCCTGAGGAAGCAGGCTTGAGACCCGCGAAACGCGTTGCAAATTGCTTGTTTTGGAGTACAAATTAAATGTTCTTTGCAATTTGATTACAGTGGTTGTGTTTTGAATATTGGGGAGGCAAGTCCACCCTTGCACCCCCCCCCCCCGCTTTTTGACAATGTTTGCCCATCTCTTCCCCATATGAAAATGCCACAGAGAGGATATATTTGCCCATCTGCAATGCAGACAGAGGACAGATATGGGGGATTTGTCTGGGTAACTAAGAGAGCAATATAACATGCTGGCTACATGGTAATAAGGTGTGTCTAACTTAGTTCTGATGTTATTATTATTATTTTTTTTACTAATAATATGAAAATTTAGTGGATGCACGTGATGTATCTGAGGAGACCCCCACCATTCATAAGTTGTCAGACATTCCCCTCTATTCACCTTTGCAGCCACTGGCTGGCGCTAAGTATGACCTTTTAGGTCCCTGTTTAATAATACTCGTTCTCTTTTATATTTACCATTTTAGATCACGCAAGAAATGAAGTTAGCAGAACATAAGCTGCAAGAGGGTGGGCAGCTTCTACAGTGCTCTACTGAAGGCATCATTCATGAAAGGTTCTTGGAGAGACATATAAAGGAGGAGCACTGGGAGAGTTTACACAGAGTCATGGTAAGACTTACCTCCTTACTAGACTGGAGCAAAACTAGAGATAACGCATTGCCTATGTAATGTAAGGGTTTTTTCGCCTTCCTCTGGATCAACAGGGATATGTGAGGGAGCAGGCTGGAGTTGTACTTTGTACTGGTTGAACTCGATGGACGTATGTCTTTTTTGAACCAAAATAACTATGTAACTATGTAAAATATGGTTCTGAAACTGAAAAGCTTTGCAGTTACAGCAGACCTAAAGTCTTGCACAGGAGACAAAGAAAACATAGAGAAAATCACCCTGTGTGTGTTTACAGAGAACAGCCTGTCTAATTCTTCCTTATGTGCAAGTTATCAGCAAGTGTAAATCAGGGCTGTCAGCTTTGTCTGAACTGTGCCGAGGTGTGCTGTTCAGACAGGCTAATACTGGTTGCTATAATAATGTTATTTCTGCTAAAATAATGCAATTTATCTCTACAGCAACAATCAGTTGAAAATATCGACACTTTTTAGCCTGATTGCAGCCTTACATAGCATTGCCACTTTAAAGGACACCCGAGGTGAAAATAAACCGATGAAATAAACAATCTATCTTCCTTCTCTTAAATTTTTTTAAGATATTTCATTTTTATTATTATATTTAAATCAACTTTTTAAGTTGTTTTTGCTCAATTACACATTCATTGGAGTATGCAAGAGCTAAAATGTATGAACTATTGACCCTTTTTATCTCTGGGGGACAGCCGTGTGACACGGCTGTCCCCCTGGGTCACAGGAGAGCGATCGGCTCTCACAGGCTGAAGCCTATGACAGCCGATAGCCGTGCTTGGCTGGGGGGAGGGCGGGAGTTACGTAAAAAACATAAAGAAATAAATAGGGAAATGTAATCGCTGGTGTGCTGAGTTGTGCAGCCCTGCAGTGAGGCCTTAAAGCTGCAGTGGCCAATTAAGCAAAACATGGCCTGGTCTTTAGGGGGGTTTAACACTGGGGTCCTCAAGTGGTTAATTGGCAAATGGCTTTCACCACTTTCAGTGTGGTGAGCAACATCTCAGGGAACACAACAACAGTGTATGCGTCAAACACAGTTTTCCAGTTTGCGTTATGATGTATGTAGTGGGACATATTAACTGGATCAAATTAATCCGTTTTATAGCAATGGAATAATTACCTTAGCTTATTTTGCCATCATTTTAAAATCAAAGTTACCTATTCATTATCTATTCATAGTAAGTATGTGGGCAGCCTGAGGTAAAGAAATCAAACAGGCTGGTGAAAAATAAAGTGCTGATTGGTGAAAGCTCTGTGCACTGCCCGGTGAGAAGTTTGTCTATTCCTATTATGAGGCCTCAGTCACAGTGGGACGTTGCGGAGCTGCGTTATAAGACTTTACCGCACTGCAATGCTAATTTTATGGGACGTTCACAGTGCGATGTTAGCGTTGAATTGTAAAATGTAGCATTATGGTAACCTCTAAACACACACGTTACCAGGAACTGGAAAGCATGCTTTCCATTGCCTGTATGCTTTACAGTACCTATATAATGCAGCGTTAATGTGGGTTACCACCTTTTTTTGTGTTGTATTGTAATGCTGCGTTGTGACTTTAACGTCGCATTACACTGCAACGTCCCACTGTGAATGAGGCCTAACCTTCTTCATAGAAAGGAGCTGGATGGATTAATGTGCATCAGTAAATTAAGGTCCAGGACTCCACCTGGATACAAACAGCTGAAGGTATGTTTATAGCTGCCCTGAACTCAGTACGTCTTCTTTGCTCTAAAAGATACGCAACAGCATAATAACCTTCAAATAAAAAAACATTTCTTTGTTACAACTGATACAAATCCTGCAATAAATCTGCAGTGTTTCTACTTCTTGCTTTCATGGAAGCAGACATATTGTTAACACACTGTGCTTTCAAATGAGCTTATCTGCCATCTCTGCCATGGCAGTCATGTGACACAGGGGAGAGATCAGGTTACAACTTGTGATTAGACACAAATAAGGGGGAATTAAACAGGCTAATCTCTCTAAATACATACAGGGTGCATTTCTCTCTGTCTTCCTTTAGTTCTGTGCATGAGTTCAGGTCCATGTTAATTCACAGTGCAACCCTACAGATGTTGTTACAGAGAAGTGGAGGCAGTGGCACTTTAAGATTGTGCCCCCTCTAGTGGGAGTGTTTATGATACATAAATGTTTATGGAAACTGATATGTTTAGCATGTGATAGAAGTTAATGTGACCAAAACATTGTGCCTGTTTGACATGTTTACACTTTGCACTGAATTAAACAAGCACTTAGTTGATGTCAGGGCTAATGGGGATGGAGCAGTGGTAAGGGGTTGTGGTTAGTGTCAAGCAAAAAAAAAGTGGTGGTGACCAGGGGCGTATCTAGAGGGGAGCAGTCCTTGAAACCGCAAGGGGGCCCAGATCTGTAAAGGGACCTAAACTGCTATTTCCCTCCCTCCTATCAGGTGTTTTTGTGGCTACACGTATTATGGATGTGGAGATTACAAAGTCCACACTTCTTTTAGGATCCTTGCAAGATAGGCTCCCAGACTGTGAAGGTCACCAGAGGTAGTAAGGTAAAATGTGTCAATACTGGGGGGACCCATCAAAGTTTTGCTGGGGGACCCCATGATTTGTAGTTACGCCCTTGGTGGTGACCTAGAGTATGGAGCACAGCAGGAGTTAACTATGCTGGTGGGTTGAGGAACGGCCAGGAGTTTCATAGAACCTCTAAAACTAGGTACAGGGTGAAATTTCCTCTGTTAAATCCGGTGTCCAACTCAATGAGCGCGCAAGTATCAGGCTTTAAAATGATGTGCTTGCACAGGCAGAGGAATGGCGTTAGCAAATAAACTCTACTGGTCCCACAATTAAAAAAGTAACATTTGATTGCAGATTTTATATGAACTATGTTTTTTAGTCTGGACAATGTTTGGGCTAAACCAGGGATGTCGAACTTCAGTCACCGAGGGCCGAAATCCTCACACATTTTTGGCACAGCTCAAATTACGTTAATTGATGGGATTGAATCAGGAAAGGTGTGGTTGGTTCATCTAGTAGAACCATTTCTCTGTCTATCCTAAACACTACCATGGATATGGCCCTCAAGGACTGGAGTTCAACATCTGTGGGCTAAACCATTAGCAGCCTACCCTTGCAGTACTCTACTAAATATGATAAATAAGGCAAGAATTAATTTATGTAGACCAGTGTTGTTTGTGAATTTTTGCCAAAGTCATTTCCGCATTGAAAATACTATTTTTAATTTTAAGATTTTTTTTGCAAAAATAGCTTGTATTTTTGCATTTTTCACAAAAACATGAAAAATAGATAAAAAGCGTGAAAACGTGGAAAAAGATATTTTTACTATGCAAATTTTTACTGGGAAAATGCAAAAAGTCGATAATGTTTACCACGCAAATTTGCAAATATGTTTACTGCCAGAAATGTAAAAAATAGCATTTTTTTTTCTATGGCATTTTGCTCAAAAATGTAATTTAACATTATTTTCACAAAAATGAATGCGAAAATAATATTGGCATTTTCACTCATCACTGATGTAGATCAGTTTTATTTGCATATCTTTATGCACTTTTTCTCTGTTTAAAGAGGATAGCACAACAGTAACTGATAAAAAGCCATAATCATATGTATGTATCACCAGTATGAAGATGATTTCTATTTTACTACTGGGAAAAAGAAGCCCTCTGTGATTCTTGAATGGCTTGGCCTTGGATCTTCACCATTTATGCGTACAGCAGATCCTGCAGCAGCAGGTAATTTACATTTTTTTTTATTACAATAACCTGAGTGTACAAAAAAACCTGAGACTGCAGTCAGTTATAGCACTGGTCTGGGTGGAGTTGCTGAACTCCCACTCATAAGAAACCACCCACTGTTCTCCAGATACTTACCGTATGTAACCACAGATAAGCCAATTTTATTTACATGCACATTTTGATCTACAAGTGTGTGTGTGTCTGAGTGGTGTCGGCTTATCCAGGGGTGATATACTGTGCAGGGTGCTCCTGTGCAGCCCACCCCCCAACATAGCTACCTCTCCTCACTGCCGGGGAGACACAAGGATGCAAGCTGGAGCGAGGAGAGGTAGCTATGATCACTGGCAGGCTTTCAATGTATACTCTGCATGGGGGTGGCTATATCATGGCATGTTGGGTGGGTCAGCCAAAATGATTTAGGCAAAGCGTATGTGTGCTCCCGGACAACTTGAGGTTTGAACTATGTGACATTGAAGACATTGGGGAAACCTTCTTGAAATTGTTATTTGGAAATGTATTGGCCAAAACTAACACTTAAAGCCCCCATCCATGTGAACTGTGTATCAAACTAATAGGCCCCATCATTCTTCCACTGCATTAGTTCTATAGATATAAATGTAAAAAAACAAAATAAAAAAAAGGTTTTTTTTGTAAATAACAGTGGTCATGTGACTATTGCAATATTCTGGAGAGGTAAAATTCCTAGTTCCCACACTAATTTTTGAAAGGTGAATCAGCAGTCTTATTAGTCTGGACCAATGGAAGATCAGCATTGTGTCTGTGATGTATAATTAGCAGAGCAGTCTGATGGCCAAAGTAATCCATGGCTGCAGAACACCGGAGAATCTAATTTGAAGTTAAGGCATTTTACTTGCTGGCAAAAAAAATGCTGCTAGTGGGTTTGAGCACTAAATGCACTAATATACAGTTTAGCAATCATATACAGCAACGTGTCCATCAGCAGGGATCGCCTTATGCCGGATACGTGTGCTTGCTGGTTCCTTAAGCAAAAAAAGCACAGCACCCCTCCCCCGTGCAGCATAAAATACTCACCGAGCCTCCAGTGATGTCTTCAAGCCTTCCTGTAGCTGCTAGCAGCTTTCTGGTGCCCTCCGTGTATGACTCCCAGCATGTCACCTGCCCTGCGTTGGGTCACGTTAAACGCCGGAAAGCCACTAGCGGCTAGGAGCCTGCTAGGAGCTACAGGAATGCTAGAAGACCGTGCTGGATGTTGGTGAGCATTTTATGACTCACAAACCCCCCAAAGCAAAGTCCCCTTTATCCCCTCGGGCATACTGGTTAGTTGAAACTTGTGGTTGCCTGAGTTCCAGATAATGAGCACGTTGCTGTATTACAACATTACAGAACATAGGTAGTCCATGGTTTTGGCCTTCAGATATGTCCTGCTAAAATGTCTGTTGCTCAATATACTTTTCGTAGGTACATCTTAGAACCCAGTAGGGTTAGAAATGTGCCAGCTTCTAAACTGCCAAGTTCTGTGCTGTATTTTAGTGTCTAATAGAGAGAAATCGATTTTCATCATATGGAAGGAGTGCAGAAAATTGTTAACCAATCTCGCTTATGGTATGACCTTCCCTTTCCAGCACCCTTAGTTCTATACACAGCACTATTACCCTTAGTACAGCTGAGCTGTCATTTTCCTTTGCACAGTGCTCAATATACTTGTCTGCTGCTTACACAGGTGATACTCCACTACCACACTCAACAGTGGGGAACTTGAATTGAAGGATACTAGTCACTGGGTCTAGCGCATGTGGAAAGCTTAAGGTTCCCTCGCCACAAACGATCACTTTGTTTTCAAGCTCCAGCCTCCAGCACAATAACCTTAGACAAATAGTAGCCTCCATTGTGTAAAAAAACACAGCTTTTTATTTCCATAAAAGCTTTCAGTATTTCCAGAATACTCACATGGGGAATATCAATACACGCTTGAGCTACATGTGGGCACTTTCCCTGTAGGCTTACGGCTCCTGTGGCTGAGAATCACCCCTCTGTCCACTCCGCCACCAAGCTTGGCTCACTGTACATGCAGTGTCTTGGACCTCCACTGCATGTGCTAGATCGCGTCACCACTTCCACACTGCCTAACTAGTTTCATCGTTGAGACTCATCAGGAGCTTGCGCCGCAGCACCTGCACTATATAGCACCTGGTATATCTATTTGTCATGTAATTCGTTTTGCCTAAGTGCAGCATTGTTTGTATTAGCTATCAAATGAGAAATATGTGGTACAGTATTATTTTAACCGTGATAAGTTGTAGAATTATCAATTTAGGTTTGAGGCCTATGTCATGTGAATTCGTTTTAGTAAAAAACTGAATTAAAAGCAATAAAATGGTTATTTTCATATATTCTTTACCAAAATAAAACACTAATAAAAAAAAAAAAAAAACCCAAAGTGATGGTATTTAAAAGGGAATACATAACCTTAGCAACTCAACTTTGTAAATCTGTATGTGATGAGGGTATATTACTGTTATTACTGCTGTTTTTTCAAATACAAATAAGGATTTGTAATTATTAATAGAGTATATTGAGAAAACAGAAAACACAACACAGAAAGAAAAACAACAACTTTTATTTCCAAATAAAATGTTGGTCACCATACATTGCACTAGGAACATGGTTTAAATGTTGTGATAACCAAGATAAATAGGCAAATGCATTTGTGGGATTTGTCTACAATAGCACTGTTTATTTTAAAACTATAATAAATGAAAATGGGGAAATGTATTTTTTTTTATTTTTTTTACTCTTAATTTTTCCTTTTAAAATACATAGTAATAAAGTAATTACTAAAAAAAAGTACAAGCCACAAAATGGCTAATTTGTCCTGAATAATACAATGCATAGCTCATTCAGGTGTTGCTTACGCCCATAAGGTGAAGAATACCCAGCGGTCAGAAAATGTTAAGGAAATTATTCATAATGTGATCGTTTAGGATAGATTGTCCCACCAGGTTCTGTGTTTTCATACTAAAATGTACCATTAATGGGCACCTTTAGGTCTACCCATGAGGGAAACTGCTTATTGACAATGTAACTATGAGGTGTTTATGTCAGCATGTTGATGTGAACTGCAGTGCTTGTACATTCACAGCACAAGCAAGTTCTATACATATTAAAAATTAATCCTTATTTAGCAAATTGCTCTTTGATTATTCTTCAGCTCCCCAGGAAAATCTGGAGGAACTGGATGAAGTGGAGTCAGAGGAAGAGGAGATGGTTGACATCCAGGAGGAAGCAGACATACTCCAGGCTGAGCGCGTACTTGATGATGAAGATGAGGAGGAGACAGCAAGGCGCAAGAGGAGGAAGGCTAAAATGGTGGAGAATGAAATGGCAAATCTTCTTCTTGCCATGTCAATAAAAACCAAAGAGCAGCCGGGTGCGCAGGAAAATGATGGGGAGTGGCAGGTAACGAGTGGATCCAGCTGCCATATCTCTTATATAGCTGTTGTAGGATTTTTTGTGAACATAATATTGGCCTCAATTCACTAAGCTTTATCAAACACTTTATCAAACATTTGATAATTTACCTCATGGGTAAAAACTAATTTTGAACTCACTAAGGTGTTATATATTTATCGAATGGTTTATCAATAAATCATTTGATAAATATATAACACCTTAGTAAATTCCAAATTAGTTTTTACCCATGAGGTAAATTATCAAATGTTTGATAAAGTGTTTGATAAAGCTTAGTGAATTGAGGCTATGTGCAGAAAAACAGAAACACGATCAATTAAGATGATGGTACCTGTTTAAGTTATGGACAGCCAGATCCACTAGGATTTTATGTTATGCCATTAAGACATTTACTAGCGTAAATTATAAGTACATGGGGCTCCCCTCACCTGACCCTCACCCACTCCCCCAGTTTAATACAGCAGCATTAGGTGCCCACTGCATCCACAGATAGTATTCAATTTTCCAGCCCCCCTCCCTTCTCCAGTGAACATTCCTCCCATGAAGTCTATGCAGAGTGTTCGCAGAAGAGTGAACTCACTTGTCTGACTGGCATGCTCCTATTTCAGTTTGTGTGTATTTGTCTTCATCCATGGGAGGGGGGGCACTCATCAATTTATTTTCACCTTGGGTTTTCTTTAATGGTTAGTATAGTGAATCATACACATAGGAGCTCAACAAAGAAATGCAGCATTATTCACTCAAAGGGTGTGTGGTGGAAGAGAAAGAAGATGGGCAAATGTAATGTTGAAGTTGCCGCAGCTCGTGTGGTGTATGGAAGGGGCGGCATATTGAGGTGTGAGGAGTATCACAGTTGGGTATACATGTAAGACAGCTGTCTGTCAGAATTTCTATATTGTATAGGTTATACTTTTGTTTATATATTTTTCATCTTTTGAAAGTAATGCTTTTTTGCTTGTAGTGCCTTATATATTCCAACCCTCTTTTTTGGCTCTTCTCTTTGTTTAAACCATTCATTGACTTTGGGTAGCAGAGTAAACTTACTCCTTTTTCTGTTGCCTTGTTTAAGACTACGAAGAAACAGAAAAAGAAGATGAAGCAAAGGATAAAGCATGAACTGAGGAAAGCAGATGCAATGATGCAAGCAGAGGCTGACCGGATTGGAGACATCTGGACCCTGGACCCAAATTCACGATGGAAACTTTACAGGTAACAATGACAAGATGAAGGAAGAGCATGATGGTATTACAGGAGGCACAATGGGCCTTGTGGGTAAAACGTCTGAAAAGACAGTCTGTGTTGCTTCTGTTGTCAAGTGTCTGGGCTGACAAAAGCATTTAGCAAGGATTAATTAAAGCAACTCTTTATACTTAAAGGAATACTGTAGGGGGGTCGGGGGAAAATGAGTTGAACTTACCCGGGGCTTCTAATGGTCCCCCGCAGAGATCCTGCGCCCGTGCAGCCACTCACCGATGCTCTGGCCCCGCCTCCTGTTTACTTCTGGAATTTCAGACTTCAAAGTCTGAAAACCACTGCGCCTGCATTGCCGTGTCCTCGTTCCCGCTGATGTCACCTGGAGCATACTGCGCAGGCCCAGTATGGTCTGTGCCTCTGCAGTAAGCTCCTGGTGACATCAGCGGGAGCGAGGACACGTGAGGACAGGTGAGTGGCTGCACGGGCACAGGACGTCTCCGGGGGACCATTAGAATCCCCGGGTAACTTCAACTCATTTTCCCCCGACCCCCCTACAGTATTCCTTTAAAGTAGCTAGAAACTCAGCATTTCTTCTTTGCTTTAAACACATTTTTCCCAATAAAAATTATTGAAACCTAAAAGATTATTTCTACCACAAAACCTAATACTTAACCAAAAAAATAAATAAAAAATTGGTAGCAGAACAGCATTGAAACAGTTGACACAGCACTTGTTTACTAATTGTAGCTCACAAAGGAATGTAAACCTCAGCAGCATGCTGGAACTAAGCTGCCTCACATAGTAAAAGCAGAGGAAACTCAGAAATGATCACTAGATAGATTTGAATATATAAATACAGCAGCTATGAAATAAAATGCAATGGCAGCTTTCAGAGCAACGTACTTTGGGAACTTGTGAGATTTGTAAACAATATTACCTGTGCACAAAAGCATATATGGTAACTTTATGGGTAATACAAAATAGAAAAACACAATTTTATTAAATGTTATGACAGAGTTTTAATCCCAATTTAAGGGATAGTTAAAATCATTGTGCCATTATTTTTATTTAAAAAAAAATTCATGTTTTACCATAGTATGTTTACATTGCTGCTTTATTCCATAATGGGTTCCTGTTGCCTGATTGTTTTTTTTGGCTGCATTGAACAGATGCAGAGAGAATTCATAACATTTCCACTTTGTGGTGTTTGCATCACCTCAGTATGTCAGCAAAAATATGCAAGTGTCAGCATTCTCTAAAGTCTGTCCACCGTATTGTAACATGAAATGGCCATAAAAGAGATACGGTAAGCTGTTGCCATCTGGACAGCAACTGCACTTAGATAATGGGCTTGTTTCAGTAAACCGTGCTAACTCATAGCACGGCGCGCTAGCGTTTTTGCACGCAATCCCGAATTTTCACGCGTAATCGTGAATGTTTGCCCGTGATTGCGCGTGAAAATTGGCAACTGCACGCAAAAACGCTAGCGCGCCTGTGCTATGAGTTAGCACGGTAAGTGAATAAAGCCTTATGTGTTATAAAGTGTGGTGTAAACATCGTATATGTGATTTATTCATTGAACACATCATTTAGCACATTCCTAGCTCAACAATACTCTATGGATATTTATTCAATACTCTATATGGAATTTATTGTATCAATAAAACAAGGACAATCAGTAACAAATATTACAGTACATTGCATAAGCTGACCAGATGAATCAAAATAGTCTTCTGGTCAGTATGCTGTTAAGAATGATAGCTGGATATCTTTGATTGCTATGGTTAACATAGACAGGTTTATTATTATATTGGTAGGTGAACAGAGGCGCCAGAAGGATAAAAGTACATCAAATTTTTAAAAAATTGCTGGGAGGAAGTGGTGGACTTGCCTCCGTTAAAGCAGACACCAAGGACTGTAAATATATAGATATACACATTTATTGAAAATACCCCAAAGATGCAACACGTTTCGCGGGCACAGCCCACTTCTTCAGGCAATAAGCACGGGATAAACAACCGCAATTCATTTATAGCAAGCAGAGGTTTATTATTATTATTACTAGTAAAAAGGCCCGCCTGTTAACAAATGGCTGTGATACCTCCCCCTGCTGGCAAAAGAAATCAGTAACTAAATGAAGTAGCCTGCAGTATTATCTGCATTCATTATTTGACTTACTACTGCTACATATTTAAACAATTTACAAAAAATAACCATTAACTTTCTTTTTTCCCACATTGTGAAGGTACTGGATACAGTTGTATCAGCTGGATATTCGTTTGAAGATCCTGACTCACGAGCAGAAGTATCAGGAGCTTGCCGATCGCTTAGCAGAGCTGAGGCAGAGGCAGGACCTGCAGCTCCTACAGCAAGCCACGGTTATTGGCATGACAACCACAGGTCAGCTGCTTTCTTTTCTAATATTACTCCATGGAACAGTAATCAACATTTAAATAGTAGAAAAAAACAATAACTGTTCCTTCTTCCAAAAACCGAGATTGGCTGCAAGAGGATCTTAATTCCACAATTGAATAAGTACACAATTCAGAAATTGCTGAATTGTCAACATTTAAATGCACTTGTAGCCCTATAACATGCCTGGACTTGTGATGGCTGTGGCACATCCTACTGGTTTCAGTTACAGATGCTGAAAATTAAATTAAAGAAGAACTGTAGTCAAAATAACATGATCAATCAAATTGCATCATTTTTTACACTATGAATTTATAAATTATTTAGTCAGTGTTTGCACACTGTAACATCTTTCCTCTCCTTGATTTACATTCTGAAATATATCACAGGTGGCAACATCTTTAGTACTGGCAATTGATCTCTGCTGAATGTTCATTTACTGAAAGCTCTAAAGGCAGTAGAAAAGATCTCTGGCCTCCCAGACTGCTCTTGCGCAGAGAATGCTGCATGCATAATGAAAAGCCTAGGCTCAGCCTCTGTGGGGAGGCGGGGCAACATACTAATATACAGGAATATTCGGTATAGGAAGTGTTTCTGATGCCGAAACCAGGATATTTAATGTAAAAGTGGGTATCCCGGATAATGTATTGCATTTTTACTCTATGTCGTTATTGTTCCTCTTTAACTTAAGTAACTATAGACACATAATTGGACCATTAATGTAAAACCACTAAAATACATCCCTTACTAGACCTCAGCAGTCCAAGCAAAATTAAAGCGAAACCGTGACCAAGATTTGAGCTTCATTCCAATCAGTAGCTGATACCCTCTTTTACATGAGAAATCGATTCCTTTTCACAAACAGATCATCAGGGGGCTCTGTATGGCTGATATTGTGGTGAAGCCCCTCTCACAGGAAACTAAGCGGACCATGGTCCTGACAATTTCCTGTCTGTGAACCTCATTGCATTGTGGGAAATAGCTGTTTACAGCTGTTTCCAACTGCCAAAAAAGCAAGCAGCATCTCCTTTCACTGACATCACCTGCCAGCAGTAAAAATGTCACATGTGATAAATGTCAGAATGTAAATCGGGGAGAGGAAAGCTTTTTTACAATGAGCAAACACTGACTAAATAATTTATACATAATTATTGTAAAAATGAAGCACTTTTTTTATTACATTATTTTCACTGGAGTTCCTCTTTAAGGCTGGCCACATTTAGATTTCCCCTCAGTGTGGCAAACCAGTTGATCACTCTTTAATGAGAATCTTATTAGATCCTAGGTGTACTTGGCAGTCACAGGCTTGCATAATGTGGGATGTGCCCCAGGAACCCCAGAAAAACTGAGCCAGATTAGGAGAGGTAAGACTTTAGAAAATACCACAGTAGCATGTGGAGGAAATGCCTTGAAATTAGGGAGGTTATTTTATTTTCAGAAAAAAATGCATACCGGTAGTTTGAATGTACAAATGTAGTGGGTAAGCACCATCAGACAGCAATTATAAGCATAATTATTCATTAAAATAATTTTAAATGGAGTGTGTAATCACAATCATGTTCCTCCTGGTAAGCTCTTCACTCCTTCTTCATGGCACCTTTCTGGTTTACGCTATTTCTAACACGCCATAACACTGGTGTATTTTCCACATCATGGTCCATTCTGTCCTCTTCACCCTTCTCATTTTTTTCCCTCGTTGCTATTGGTTGTTTGTTTTTCATTGGTGGCTTTGTTCACGGCACTTTTTTATTTGGTTTGTCGCTTGGGGACATTGCCTCCATTCCCCCGATATTATTTTTACTCACTTGTCCATATTGTAATTTTCACTTTATTGTTAGCCGGACTGGGCTTTGATAATAATTACTAAATTAGGTTCACTGGAAGTTAGATATGGGACAACGGGAGAAGACAAGGTGACTCGCTGAGACTGGAGAGGTGACACTGGTGAGGTAGGCGACAGAGGTTGTTTTGGGAGGTTTACAATAATGTATGTGAGGGCTGTAGGGTGCAAGATGGATGTAGATGTTTTAACATTTGTTGATATTTACATAACCATCTTTCTGCCTTTGCTCGGTTAGCATACACAAGTTTTTGTTGGGCAGGAATTGGTTGACCCACCTGATTCAGAACTGGACTGTTAAAGGGTTGAGGGAAAGCCAATGTTTGGCTATGAGGAGCCTGGCAGACTCCCATTGTTTGATTACAAAAGTAACTTGTCTAACTTTTACCATATTTAAAAATGAACTGCAGTAACGGATATAGCTTTGAGGATACTTTAATTTTTTTTTTAACAGACGTATTTTATTGAAATTTTTTCCAAAAATACAGACAAAACATACATTGCCCATCCCACCCTAACCCAACTCCCCCCCCCCCCTCTCCCAGGTGTGCATCGCAAGGATCATGTCTTAAATATTAAGGTAGAACCTATGAACCGGGTTGGACAGTCTAGTGATAATAGTGTGCGAGTATAGACTATCAGCATTTATGACACATCAGAGGAACACAATTCTGCTAGTACACCAATGGAGTATCACCTTAGACTAGTTGAGTGACAGCATAGTAGAAAACAAAAAGAGAGTACAAGATGTGACTTTCCCTTAGGCCCTAGGCATCAGAGAGAACATCATGAGAGGTAAGATAGTCTAACCAGGGTAACCATATCAAATTGAATTTCTGGGGACAATTTCTATTTAAATATGTTAATTTGTACCATGTCATTGCCTTGTTGATTTTCTTAATCCATAGGGCCCTAGAGGGAGGGTCGTCAGAGAACCATTTATGGAAAACTTCCTTCCTAGCATACATACACAGAATGTTAAATAGGGTAATGTGGTGTGTGGAAAGGGTAGCATCAGTGTATAGCCCCAAGAGTAGACTCCTGGGATCTACCACAACCCTCTCTCCCAGAACCTCGGTCAACAAAGCAGCCACCTGTGTCCAGTAATTGTGAATCACGTCACAAGTCCAGGTCATATGGAAGAAGGATCCAGGTTGAGGATACTTTAATTTACTGCACCATGGGTCTCTCCATTAAAACAAACCCTGTGATTATCTTCTTGCCAGGTGCTGCCAAATACCGGCGCATCCTCCAGGAAGTACAGCCTCGCATTGTCATAGTTGAAGAAGCAGCAGAAGTCTTGGAAGCTCATACCATTACAACACTCAGTTCAGCCTGTCAGCATCTTATTCTTATTGGAGACCACCAACAGGTAATGGCACTAATTAACAAAGCTAAAGATGGAACAACAGTATTCCAGCAAACCTGGACTGGATTTTAACCTCTTGAGGACTGCAGGGCTAAACCCCCCTAGTGACCAGGCTATTTTGAGTAAAATTGGCCACTGCAGCTTTAAGGCCAAGCTGCGAGCTGCACAACACAGCACACAAGTGATCCCCCCTCCCCTTTTCTCCCCACCAACAGAGCTCTCTGTTGGTGGGGTCTGATAGCTCCCCCATGTTTATTTTTTTTTAATAAATATTATTGTACGTGTTTTAAAAAAAACAACACTGTTTTTTTAACTACCTTCCCTCCCTCTCTCCCTCCCTCCCCACAGCCAGCCAATTACTGCGATTGGCTGTTATAGGCTTCTGCCTATGAGAGCCGATCGCTCTCTTGTCCCCCAGGGGGATAGCCATGTCACACGGCTGTCCCCAGTACAGCGCTGCTGCTGATCGCAGCACTGCACAGTCTAAATAGACGGCGATCACGCCGTCTAACAGTCTCCTGAGCGGCAATCGCCGCTCGGAGACTGAAGGCGGGGCGGAACTCCGCCCCCCAAGCAGGAGATGCGCGCGCAGCCTGCGCGCGATCTCCTGCAAAACAGAGCCCCAGGACTTTAGGCGGTCCTGGGGCTGCCGCCACGGCCATCGGCGTGACGCGGTCGGCAAAAGGTTAAGCTTTGATAAAAGGATACTTCCCCCCCCCCCCCCCCCCCCCTCTTATTCAGTCAACCTGCTCACCTCAACCTCTAGGCCTTGGAGGAGAGGGCCACTTTAACACCTTAGGTGCTATTTGAGAAGAGCCCTTAGCAATAGAATGTCAAATAAAAAATGGTAAGGAAATTATATTTAAAAAAACAACAGAAAAAAACAATAGAAGGAAATGAAAGCCCAACTACAGTTGAGCTTTTTCACAGTCTTCCCTATGTTATAATTGGAAAATGGCTACTTAAAATGTACCTGAAGTGAAATGTGACATGATGAGATAAACATACGTTCATATAATACTGGCCCTAGTAAGAAAATCTCTGTAGTCTCTTTCTGTTTTCCAGTACAGCATGAGTTAAAAAATATGAGTTGTTAACTATGCCAGAGAGAGTTTGTTGACAGCTTGTTGAAATCATTAGTTTTACTGAACAGTGGATAGAAGCCAAAACGGATGAAATAAGCAGTGAGATAAAAATTCTGAGGTTTTAAGGCTGGAACGTTCAGAGTAATTAGTTCTGTATAATTTTCAGCTAAATGAAGAAGAATGTGGATTCTAAACAGCAGCTGTGATAGTCTTATGCAATCTTAAAAATGTACCCATTAAACTACACTTAAAAAATTAGACTCATTTGTATGTTAATAGCCCTATATTTTTTACCAGTACTACACATACAATTAAGTATCTCATAAGTTTATTTTCACTTCAGGTCCACTTTATGTATCCATTCCCGGTTTCCTTTAAAGCGAGAGGGATATGGAGGCTGCCATATTTATTTCCTTTTAAACCATTCCAGTTGCCTGAATAATACCAGAAACAAGCTTGCAGCCGATATTGTCAGATCCAACAAAAATGTCAGACACCTTATCTGCTTCTGCTTGTTCAGGGCGTATGGCTAGAAGTATTAGAGGCAGAGGGTCAGCAAGATAGCCTAGGCAACTGTTATTGCTTAAAAGGAAATAAATATGGCAGCCTCCTTATCCATCTTGCTTCAGTTGTCCTTTTAAAAAAAACCTTCCAAAGCTAAAAGATGCTCCTAGGTTATCCTCAGATAATGGACATACTTCATTGATGTTGATTTCATCAACAGTCCATACTTCCAAGAGGATTTTTGATGTCTAAGCAACCTATAGCCAGGGCTAGAGCCCAGTACAAGTTTTAAACTTCAAAACAATCCTTCTGATTGTTACAGATGACAGTCTGCTTGTGCCCAGTGATGGTTTATGCACACTGGGCTCCACTGAGCTGCATGTACTGACCTATGGAAAGGGGCAGGAGGCTCCTTGACAAACAGATAGAAAATGGAAGCATTGTATAGTCATCTAGCTGATGGCCAAAAAGTCACAAACAAGCATTTTGCTTGACAAAGTAAAGTACTGAGTTCTAAACATAGGTATCGCAAATAGCTGAATCTCGTAGTTTCAGCATTTGCATGGACAGCTCCAAAGGCTGCAGTATGAATTGGCACTGAATTGGGTAAGTACAGTAGATTTCTCAGGGAGCACCTTAGAGCGAAGACATTGGGAATTCTGTTGCAGGGCAGTTTTGTACAGTAATTTCTGAATGCAATTAATTTCAATACATCGTATAGCACTTTATAATATTAGATATTGCACTCAATCATTCATTGTATTAGTTTTATTTTCTATGGCTACATCTGAATATATTTCCTACAAGTCAATCTGATCTTTGATTTATTCTCACGATTTTCAGCTGAGGCCCAGTGCTAACGTATATGACTTGGCCAAGAACTTCAATCTGGAAGTGTCAATGTTTGAACGTCTCATAGAGTCGGGATTACCATTTGTGCGTCTGAACTACCAGGTAAAAAAGCAGTGATCATGACACTGATCACTGGGGCTTGTATGAGTAACAATGTTCTCCTTGTCATTGTTTAGGTGAAAAATGAGGCCACCACACTTTATCAGGGCTCTTTTCCACTATAAAACACGATCGCAATAACATTTCAAACCAATAAGATTGCGATTGAGCTACTATACTCAGTATAGGTGAGCTCAATCGCATACAAAACGCAGCAGGACGACGATTGCGCTCAGGCCAAAATCACCATGCAATTGGCAATTGGCCTCTGCCATTTCCATTAGTTTTATTGTACCCTGCGTTTTGCGATCTGTTAGCAATCGGAATCAGATTGCAAAATGCAGATAAGTATATTACTTTAGAACAATTTGAGTCTTTTGAACATTGAATCCTTCATGTAATAGTGATGTGCCCAAGGATTTCATGTTGTCTACACATCATGGCATAGCCACCATCCCCGCCACTCCATTGGCCTGCACTGTCTTTCTTTCACTTTTGTGAGGCAGAGAGCGGCGTCTGAGGTACACAGAGGCATGTCATGGGTCAGAGAACATGCCTCTGTGTCCCATCTGTCCCCGCCTCAGGTTCTCTTTAATGAGTTTCACTTAAAGAGAAACTCCAGTGAAAATAATGTCATTAAAAAGTGCTTCATTTTTACAATAATTATGAATAAATGATTGTAAAATCTTTTAAATCCCTGATTTATATTCTGACATTTATTACATGGTGACATTTTTACTGTGGGCAGGTGATGTAGCTGCTGCTTGCTGTTTTGGCAGTTGGACACAGCTGTAAACAGCTATTTCCCACAATGTAACAGGGTTCACAGACAGGAAACTGCCAGAAGTACCTCGGTACTCAGAGCTTCTTGTGGGAGGGGTTTCACCACAATATCAGCCATACAGCGCCCCCTGATGGTCTGTTTGTGAAAAGGAATAGATTTCTCATGTAAAAGGGGGTATCAGCTACTGATTGGGATAAAGTTCAATTCTTGGTCAGAGTTTCTCTTTAAAGCAAACCTGAACTGAAAATTTAAAAGTCAAAATAAACATACACACATACTTACCTCCCATGTAGGCTTCTAATCAATGTCTTCCTCCTCTCCCCCGCCCTGTTTGTCCACTGTGATCAATGGAATTCTCCGTACTCCATTTTGAAACTGGCCATTAACCCATAACAGCTTCCTGGTCAGCACTCTGTGAAACTGTAATATTCCCCACTTGAGCCATGGGGAGACATGGACATTACCTTGCTCATCAGTTGTCCTTTCAGTTATAACTGACATCAACTGATATATAACTGCATGCAACTAGTATATTTCAGTTCTGACAAGATCTTATCAGAGCTGGAGGGAATAGTTGTAACCAGATAATGGTGAGCTTCTGAGAAGAACTGGTGGCGAGGTAAGTATGTATTATTCATTTGCAGGTACATTATGTGTTTATTTTAAATCATTTTACTCAGTTCAGATTCCCTTTAAACTTCATGTAACTGTTTTATTTTCAAGCTGCATACATTTTCAAAAAAAAATGTGCATCATTCTGCATCAACTCAGAATTATTTGCATCTCATTGACCATCCCTACTAAGCACATATCACATTTCTATTTTTAACCACTTCAGCCTACAGTGTTGTTCACCTTATGCATCCGAGCAACTTTTACCTCCCATTCATTTGCCAATAACTCTATCACTAATTACCACAATTAATTGATCTATATCTTGTTTTTTTCCGCCACTAATTAGACTTTCTTTGGGTGGTACATTTTGCTAAGAATTTTTTTTTTCTAATTCGTTTTAACAGGAAGATTAAGAAAGAAATGGAAAAAAATCATTATTTCTCAGTTTTTGGCCATTATAGTTTGAAAGTAATACATGCTACTGTAATTAAAACTCATGTATTTTATTTGCCCATTTGTCCCGGTTATTACACTGTTTAAATGATGTCCCTATCACAATGTATGGCGCCGATATTTTATTTAGAATTAAAAGGTGCATTTTTTTCAATTTGCATCCATCACTATTTACAAGCTTCTAATTAAAAAAAAATATATAATAATATACTCTCTTGACATGCATATTTAAAAAGTTCAGACCCTTAGGAAACTATTTATTTGTTTTTTATTGCAATTTTTTTTTAATTAAAAATGTATTTGGGTAATTTTTGGTGTGGGAGGTAAACATCTCATTTTAAATGTAATATAATGTAATTATTTATTAAAAAATGTATGTGGGTGCAGTTTACTATTTGGCCACAAGATGGCCACAGTCAAAAAAGTCCTGGAAGTGAACAATCAAGCTTCCAGGAACTAGAAAGAGGACGGGAAACATTTTTTTTTGCAGAAAGACCGCAGTCTCTAATAAGAGACTGTCGTTTTTTCTGCGGGGGACTTAGATCAGTGAATGGGAGCTATATTCCCATTCACTGAACAGGGGGATAACGGCAGGTGACGGGAGTGCGCCTCAGGTAGCAGGAGCTGCACAGTCTATCTGAATGGATATATGGTTAAAAGGTGACATTTTCCTGATTTAAAAAAAATGTATTAATTAAATGTATTTTTCAATATTAAAAATAATCTCCATAGTATATATTTATTTTTTTAATCATCTGACATCCACTTTACTTCTTCAACACTTTCACGTGGTGTTTTGTGTTATTATAGCATCGTATGAGGCCTGAAATAGCTCAACTGCTGACTCCCCACATTTACAAAGAGCTGGAGAATCATCCATCTGTGCTCACCTATGAAAATATCAAGGTGAGGAAGAGCTTCTGTCCTATGCAAACGTGAAACTTTATTTCTTATCTGTAAATTGCACATGACAAAGTTATTTTTGTATTACATACATGGCAGCTATATTTGAAAATGTTCTTTAAAGGGACCCTGAACAGTGACTTAAATTAAAAGATTTCACTTACCTGGGGCATCCTCCAGCCCACCGTAGGCCACGAGGTCCTCCTGGCTCCTCTCCTTGTCCCTCTCCCTGCTCCCGTTACCGGCGACACCGGCTCTTCCTGGATCCTGACGCATGGTTTCATCACACCGGCCGGCGTGACAGGTCTGCACATGCGCGGTTTTCTAACGCTGAATGGCACATGCGCAGACCTGTCATGCCAGCCGGCGTGATGACGTGAAGCAGCTGACGTGATGACACCATGCGTCAGGATCCAGGAAGAGCCGGCCCGACACCCGGCCCGAGGACGCCGGGGGACCTCGCGGCCTACGGTGGGCTGGAGTAAGCCCCAGGTAAGTGAAATCTTTTAATTCAAGTCACTGCTCAGGGTCCCTTTAATTTGCCACCTTCATGTGACATTAGGTGACACTGAAGAAAAAAAAGTGTGATGAATTGTATGTGTAGTACGGGTAATACAACATTAGTAGCAAAGAAAAGTGTCTCATTTTTATTCAGTTTATATTTATTATAAATGTATTATATTACAATTATTAAATTATAATTTATTTATTTTTTTATAACATTTCATCATTCTCTAATATTTGCAGTTTACAAACTATACTCTGTATTTTAAACTATGAAACAGAGCTGGAAAGTTCAAAGGGGCATTAGCTCTGCAGTAAAACCTTATCTCACCATGTCTCTCGCCGTTTCTTGTTTAAGTTCTTCAGAAAACTCCTCTCTGGCTGAACTAGTTGGAGAGCTCAGATAAGCTTTTGCATAGATAACAACTCTTCCTGTACTGGAAACCACATAAGACTCATATCTTTGCTAATAATGTTCTATTTCTCAGCTGTGCTACACATACAATTCATTATATCATACGTTTATTTTCACTTCAGATTCCTTTTAACCATTTGCGTACGCTTATACCGTGCGTCGGCAAAGTGGCAGCTGCAAGACCAGCGACGCAGTACTGCGTCGCCAGCTGCAGGCTGATTAATCAGGAAGCAGCCGCTCGCGCGAGCGGCTGCTTCCTGTCAATTCACGGCGGGGGGCTCCGTGAATAGCCTGCGGGCCGCCGATGGCGGCTCGCAGGCTAAATGTAAACACAAGCAGAAATAATCCGCTTTGTTTACATTGTACGGCGCTGCTGCGCAGCAGCGCCGTAAGGCAGATCAGCGATCCCCGGCCAATCAGCGGCCGGGGATCGCCGCCATGTGACAGAGGACGTCCTGTCACTGGCTGCACAGGACGGATAGCGTCCTGTGCAGCCCGGATCACTGGGGGGACAGGTAGGAGAGGGAGGGGGAGGGAATGTCGCTGCAGAGGGGGGCTTTGAGGTGCCCCCCCCCCCGCAACTAGCCTGCACGCAGGAGCGATCAGACCCCCCCTGCACATCATCCCCATAGGGGGGAAAAAAGGGGGGCGATCTGATCGCTCTGCGTGCCCGCTGATCTGTGCTGGGGGCTGCAGAGCCCACCCAGCACAGATCCCATCAAACAGCGCTGGTCCTTAAGGGGGGGTAAAGGGTGAGTCCTCAAGTGGTTAAAAAGAACCTGAGGTGGGAGGGATAAGGAGGCTGCCATATGTATTTCCTTTTAAACCATACCAGTTGCCTGGCAGGCCTGCTGATCCTGTGTCTCTAATACGTTTAGTCATAGACCCAGAACAAGCATGCTGCAGATCAGGTATTCTGAGTCAGCTGACTCAGGTTTTACTGGATTAGCCATATGCTTGCTCCAGGGTTTTGACTCAGATACTACTTATGCCAGAAGATCGACAGGGCTGCCAGGCAACTGGCATTGTTTACAAGGAAATAAATATGGCAGCCTCCATTTCACTCTCACCTCGGGTTCCCTTTAGGTAAGCTCAACAAGGTGATGTGCAGCCAAGGTGGCTCCATCCCCACCACTTACTCACCTGGTCACTCAGACCACTGACTATAGCTACATTGGCTTCAATTCAGAAAGGGCTGTTTGTTTAAGAAGAAATCAGGTCAATATTTTAGACTTTTTTTTTTCCAAATTCACTTACGCCTGCGGTAATTTACAGAAAACCTTGCTTCAATTCACTTAGATCTGTTTGGTAAACAGTAGAAGTCTAACCAGCTGTGGAGTATGTCTCTGCAGCAAGTTACGTTCTGCAATGGTGGTCTTCTCCCACTTCTGTGCAGTGACAGCATTACATTAGTAAGGCATTCCTAGCATCCCTTTAGATCTACATGTCCACCTTTAGCACCTCTGAATCTCTGTATCAGTCTTCCTCACCATTATTATTATTATTATTTTCTTCTTTTTTTTTAGCCCGAATTTACATGAACTTTCAATAAACATAAGACACACCATGTATACAATGAACAGAGGCGCCAAAAGTATAAAATTAGATTAAATGAGCTATTAAATACCAACTTAAATGGCAAAAATGAAGGTGGAACACAGAGGTGACACAGAGGTGCTTAACTTGAATCCTTGTGCAGATCGCTTGATACTCCTCCCTGTATTGCCTGATGGAGCGGGATTGAGCCTGCGAAACGCGTTGCAAATTTTTTTGGGGAGTTTCTAATAAATGTGTTTGTCTGTCTGAATCGCAGTCGTTGTCGTGTCTGCTTGAGGGAGGTAAGACCACCACTTCCTCATTCATTTTTGCCATTTAAGTTGATTTTTAAGATCATTTAATCTAATTTTATACTTTTGGCGCCTCTGTTCATTGTATACAATTTCGAGTCCACCCTTGGTTGAGGGTTGCTACCCCTTTTTTCCTGTCTACAGAGAGTGACTTCTTAATCCTGAGTGGGGTCAGGATAATCTCCCCACCTGCCTTTACAGTGGTTGCCTGCTGGTGACCCTGACTTGTGAGTATTTAGCAATACGAATTTATTGCTACCTTATCCAGTACGTATTACACTATTGGGGCTCTTGGTGTTCCCTGTTTTTATAAGACACACCATGCTTGCATGATCTCGCCAGTTGCTCCTCAGCATCTTGGAGCAGGAGTCTAAAGGGTAATTGTCTAAAGGGCTGCAGGCTCTCTTTTCTGTTGCCTGCCTGGGGAAGAGAAACTTCTCCTGCCCGGCACTATATAGGCACCAATGGAGGGAGTACCAGGACGAGTTGGCTTCTACTATTAGCTGGATCCTTTGCCTGTAGCATTTTATCAATTGCAAATTGTTGTTTAGCAACATCTGTAGCCTCGGAGATAAATACCAAACATGTCACCTGGTTTTACCGAATGCTCTAATCTTTGTGAACTGACATTTACTGACATGTATTGAGGTATTTATCACACAAGTCGATAATTTATCTCAGGCACCAGCTGAATTGCAAAGGCTAATTTATTTCATCCCACCATAGACAGACACCATAGATCAGGCAGTAGGTCTAACAGCCGTTTCGCAAGCTGGCAATGCTTGCTTCCTAAGAGCAATTCAGCTGGTGCCCGGTATCCTTTACTCTTACCACACAATTGATGTCTTTAAACCGGAGGCACAGGGAGCAAGCGCTAAGGACCCCCCAGAAGGCTGCCTGTTTTAGCATTTGGTGCCGATCTTTCTTTCAATTATTTATCACGGATAATTTATCTCACTGGTCGGTAATATCAGCTTGCCATGTCGTAACAGCCTTTGTGACTTGACATTTGCTAAGATGTTTGGAAAATCAGCTGTTTTCTGCATTAGTGCTTGCGGTAATGCTTTGTGAATTGAAGCCATTGTGTATGGGAATAAATAAGCAATAAGCCTTGGAACTGCAATACTACATAACTCTCTGTGTGGTCCTTATTATACCGACCATTTATTTTTTAGGCTACATTTCCATTGTAGTATGAAAGTTTCGCATCCAAAAAATTGAATGCGATTTTCCTGATTGGTGAAAACATGTAAATTTGTACACATTTTTATGCGAATTGTTGTACCTGAAAATTTGCATTAGTCAAATTTAACATAATCTACCTAGTAGCAACTTAAACATGGCTGCTGACAACTTCCTGTAACCATGCATTTAATGCGAATTTTCGAGCAAATAACATGAAAATTTGCCTTGCTATCCAATGCCATTGCAAAGCATTATACCCGAATCATGGCCGATATGCATAAAATATTCAAAAAAAAGAAGCAGGACCTCAGATTTTTTTTGCATGCAAATGCTTACAAAAATTTGCATTAAATGGAAACTGCCCCATTCACTACCATTTGTTGCTAAACTAATGCAATGTTTTGGCCACGAGATGGCACTGCACATAATTCCCAAGTAATCTAAACAGTAGACGGGAAGTAGTAAGTGTTTACTTTCACTTTAATGAAAGCGGAAGTCTTCCTGACGCTGACTTTCATTCTACACAGGCACTGTGATCGGGTTTGGGAACAAGATGTTCTCATTCACCGATTATGAAATGGCGGGATTGCAGTGGAAATGAATGGCAGCGGCGCAGGGATCAGGACTGGCTAGGTAAATAAGCGAATAAGTATATCTATGACCCTGGTTGTTAAGTGAAGTTCCAAAGAGCGTAAATATACTGTACGTAACAGCGGTGGGAAACTGGTTAAATAAATGCAATTAATTGTGAATTTATTTTATTTTTATTTTTTTACTTTTAGGGAGTGTCATCCAACCTCTTCTTTGTGAAACACAACTTCTTAGAAAAACACATTCATGATGGAAAAAGTCACGAGAATGAACATGAAGCTGAATTTGTGGTGGAGCTCTGCAAGTATTTCCTGCATCAAGAGTACAAGCCATCTCAGATCACCATCCTTACTACCTACACTGGACAACTTTACTGTCTTCGGAAGCTCATGCCTGCTAAAACATTCTCTGGAGTTAAGGTGCATGTTGTGGATAAGTACCAGGGTGAGGAGAATGATATTATTCTTCTCTCGCTAGTCCGTAGCAACAACGCTGGAAACGTAGGTTTCCTTAAAATTGCTAATCGTATTTGTGTGGCACTTTCTAGAGCCAAGAAAGGACTGTACTGTATTGGCAACATGGATATGTTGCGGAGTGTGAAACTCTGGAGCCATATTTTTTGCACTCTAAAACAGAAGGGACAAGTTGGAGATCATCTTATGCTTTGCTGTCAGAATCACCCGGAGATGCGTACTCTTGTCAGTAGTGCCAAACATTTTAAAGATGTTCCAGAAGGAGGCTGCACTAAAAAATGTGAATTCCGACTGAACTGTGGACACGTGTGCACTCGTGTGTGTCACCCGTATGATCCAGAGCACAAACAGTACCAGTGCTTCAAGGATTGCCAGAAAGTTCTGTGTAAAGATGGGCATAGATGCAAACTGAAATGTTATGAGCTTTGTGGTGAATGCATGGTGGAAGTGGAGAAGCTCATACCAAAATGTAATCATCTACAGATGGTGCCATGCAGCATCTCTGAAAATACTTTCTGTTGCACAATGCCCTGCGATAAATATTTGCAGTGCGGTCATCCGTGCGAAAAGCTTTGTGGAGAGGACTGTGAAGTGCGCTGTCAAAAAGAAGTAACAGTAGATCTAAAATGTGGACACCAGCAAAAAATTAAGTGCTGGCAGAAGCGGGATCTAGAGTTTGGCATGCCAGTGAAATGCAAAGAACCTTGCCGAACCACATTAAACTGTGGTCATAAATGCTCTGGTACCTGTGAGAGGTGTTTTCAAGGGAGGTTTCATGAAGGCTGCAGCCACCCCTGCAAGGCTGTTTTAGTTTGTTCACATGAATGTCAAGAACCTTGCACAAGGAATTGTCCTCCTTGTAGTAGACCATGTAAAAACAGGTGTGTCCATAGCCAGTGTAAAAAGGAATGTGGAGAGAGTTGTGTGCCTTGTATAGAGCCATGTTCCTGGAGGTGTCAGCACTATAGGTGCTCCAGGCTCTGCTCTGAACCTTGTGACCGTCCACCTTGCAGTCAGCCTTGTGAAAAGCAGCTTAGTTGTGGACACCAATGCATTGGATTTTGTGGAGAGCCTTGCCCCAAAAAATGTCGAGAATGCCACAAAGATGAAGTTACAGAGATATTTTTTGGTTTTGAAGATGAGGAGGATGCATGTTTTGTGCAGCTAGAAGACTGTAGTCACATTCTTGAGTCTTCAGGCATGGATACCTATATGAAAGGGCAGAGTGATTCAAATGAGGACTGTGCAATTAAACTTAAAGAGTGCCCAAAATGTAAGACTCCAATAAGGAAAAACTTAAGATATGGGACAGTCATCAATCAAACTCTAAAGGAGATTGAGAAGGTGAAAGAAAGGGTAAGGGGACTGCCTAGTCAGAGAATAGAAACTAGTAATCGCCTCATCAGAAATCTAGAGCAAATGGTTGAGGTAAGAAGGAACTTTAGTGATGAATATTACAAATTACAGGAGACACTGGAAGATCCTGATACACCACTCAGAACATTAATTAGTGTGGAAAACTTGATGTTGTTCTATGATAAGCTAGCAAAACTCTTTGGTGCCATAAAGAAAGTAGATGATAAGGAGAAGACTGGATTGAAGAACCGTTTACAAGAGATTATGAAATGGATGAACAAGACCCGTTTAATCTTTACAGAACAAGAGCTGTCTGATCTGCAGACAGAAGTTACTCGATTTACTTACCTTCTTGAGCTACTTGTAAAATGTCAAGAGGCCAAAGGAAGAATTACAGCAGATATTCTAGAGGAAATAAATATCATAAGAAATATATTGGAAAACAACAGAAAATTTACAGAAGAAAATGAAATCTTTGTGAAGGGGAAGCTTAAACAGCTCAATCAAAAGCTTCCAAAGACAGGACTTGGGATAACGGAAAGTGAACGTGTCATGATTGTGAATGCCATGGAACTTACACAGGGACATTGGTTTAAGTGCCCCAATGGCCATGTCTACTGTATCACAGAATGTGGTGGAGCAATGCAGCGCTCAACATGTCCAGAGTGCAATTCAGTGATTGGAGGAGCAAATCACATGCTTGAGTCAAGCAACAGGTTGGCATCTGAAATGGATGGAGCTCAACATGCGGCTTGGTCTGAGATGGCAAACAATATGATGAATTTCCAAGATCTCCTTGACTGATATCCTGCATCCGGAGGGAATTCTGTAAACTCAATTAACAAAATGTGGCAAAAATCATAAATAACCTTCCTGAATTGTATACTGCAAACACAGACTAAATGTTCAAGCCCCAAGAAAACACTTTAGATTATTTTCTCTTTTTAATAGTTTTCCAAAGTCCAAATACATATTTACTGAAAATGTTAGTTAGCTTATTTTTAAAAATATACTAATTGCCTTGTTTATATTAACAGCTTAAATGAATTAAATGGGAACTGGATTGGGCTGTAAATAAAACATTTTTAATTGATACTGTTTTAAACTTTATTGGTCATCAAAAATTATCAGCTGTAAAAAATAGCTCAATAGGTTTATTAGAGGTGCCAACAAAGGATAACATACATTAAAAGCAGGATAAAAAAGGAGGTGGGGTGGATTTACCTCCTGTGAGATCACTCAGGTAGTCAGTTTTCAAAAAAAGAGAATTTATTGCGAACTTGTAAAACTCTAAGGGCCCGTTTCCACTAGGAGCGGTGCGATGCGGCTACATAGCCGCATCGCACCGCAGGTGTCCTGAAACACATGCACAGCAATGGAAGAGTTTCCACTGCGTGCATGCGATGCATATGTAAATGTAACATTTCTTTCAGTGCAACGCCACTTTTGTTAATATTATGCACTAAAGCAATTGAATTTCAGATGTCACTGCTGTGCTCTGTACATGTAATGCACAATGGCAGCTTTCTGGCAGGAAATACTAAGTGGGGAAAATTAATTTTTATGTAAAAATAGGGCACTCTCAGACATGCATTTTCTTTGTAGTGAATTAATCATTCAACTTCCTGATTGAAGTAGGATTCTAGGTAGGCTCTGGCTCTGTAATGCCACCAACAGATGAAAATACAGTATATCAAACTGTGCTGTTGCTATGGATTCAAGTAAGCTTAGTTTGATATTTTTAATAAGTATGTTAAAGTTATAGTAGCTGCAGACTGAAAAAGTAAGGTCATTTTTAAGACAAGATTTAAAAAATGTGTAGCACTAGCACTGAGTCATATTAATGTTTGATTAAAGTGTGGGTTACCATTTCTTAGACCGAAGCCCTTTGAAATAAACCATCCTCCTCAAATGATTGATTGGCAGCTCCAGAGACACTTGAATGCTCAGGTCCTGAATCCTTGAAATTACAGTGCTTATTATTATTATTTTTATCTTGGCTGAAGGAGGGAAGACACACTCTTTAAAGCATAGTTCACAATCATGCCACAGTACAGCATAGGTGTAACTAAGGAGAGCAGTAAAGACATATCGTGCCTGGACATACGGCAAGATAAATAGGATATTTTTAAATGAATTGCAATAACTGACACAGCACTTTAATTTTAAAACATGAGTTTCTCTGACATTAAAGATATTATGCAGTTTTACACTGTGCAGACAGCAATGATCCACATGCCCAGTCTAATCTTGACAGTTAAGTCCTCTTAAAGAGAAACTCCGACCAAGAATTGAACTTTATCCCAATCAGTAGCTGATACCCACTTTTACATGAAAAATATAATGATTTTCACAAACAGACCATCAGGGGGCGCTGTATGACTGATTTTGTGCTGAAACCCCTCCCACAAGAGGCTCTGGTACCGTAAGGTACTCTGGGCAAACTGCCACAATGTAACAATGACACACACAGGAAATGGCTGTTTATAGCTGTCTGTTAAAGCCAGAACAGCTACATAATCTGCCCACAGTAACAATGTCACCATGTAATACATGTCAGAATGTGAATCGGGGAGAGGAAAGATTTTACAATGAGCAAACTCTGACTAAATCATGTATACATAATTATTGTAAAAATTAAGCACCTTTTTATATTAAATTATTTTCACTGGAGTTCCTCTTTAAACAGGAACTCCAGTGAAAATAATTTAATATAAAAAGGTGCTTAATTTTTACAATAATTATGTATACATGATTTAGTCAGAGTTTGCTCATTGTAAAATCTTTCCTCTCCCCGATTCACATTCTGACATCGGGGAGAGGAAAGATTTCACTCCAGTGAAAATAATGTAATAAAAAAAGTGCTTTATTTTTACAATAATTATGTATAAATGATTTAGTCAGTGTTTGTCCATTGTAAAATCTTTTAAATCCCTGATTTACATTCTGACATATATTACATGGTGACATTTTTACTGTTGGCAGGTGATGTAGCTGCTGCATGCTTTTTTTGGCAGTTGGAAACAGCTGTAGACAGCTATTTCCCACAATGCAACAAGGTTCACAGATAGGAAACTGCCAGGAGTACCACGGTCAGTGTTTCTTGTGGGAGGAGTTTCACCACAATATCAGTCATACAGCGCCCCCTGATGGTCTGTTTGTGAAAAGGAATAGATTTCTCATGTAAAAGGGGTACCAGCTACTGATTGGGATAAAGTCCAATTCTTGGTCGGAGTTTCTCTTTAAACAGACTCTGAAGCGAGAATAAATCTTGCTTCAGAGCTCAAAGTTAGCAGGGGCACGTGTGCCCCTGCTAAACCGCCGCTATCGCGACGCTAAACGGGGGTCCCTTCACCCCCAAACCCCCCACTGCAACACTTGGTCGCAGACTTGGTCGCTCCTGGAGGCAGGGCTAACCGCCGCAGCCCTGCCTCCAGTCGTGTCTATCAGCGGCACATCGCCGCCTCTCACCCGCCCTTCTCAGTGAAGGAAGACTGAGAGGGGCGGGGGAGAGGCGGAGATGCGCGCTGACAGACGCGCGTGGGGCAGGGCTGCGGCGGTTAGCCCTGCCCCAACCAGGAAGCGCTCCCCCGCTGCACTGAGGGGATTTGAGGGATCAGGGACCCCCATTAAGCCGCGGGATAGCGGCGGTTTAGCAGGGGCACACATGCCCCTGCTATTTATGAGGTCTGAAGCGAGATTTATTCTCGCTTCAGACTCTCTTTAAGTATGAGGCCAGACATGGAACAGTTAGCACTACTAGAGATGCAAATAATTTTGAGTTGATGCAAGATTATTCAAACCACATAAGTAAATGTATGCAGCTTGAAAATGGACCAATTGAATTCCACCTTGGTGAGATTTGGTTGGTCCATTTTCAGGCTGCATAAATTTATTTACAGAAATTAGAATCTTGCATTAATTAAGCATTCTTTGCATTTAATGTGAAATGAAACTCTTCTTTGCTCTAAAACATTATTTACAGCATATTGTATGCAACCAGCATTTTTTTTTTTACTAGAACAGCATTCAAAGGGTTAAACACCGGACAGAAAGCTCAATGCTGGGAAGCTGGACACATCCAAACTGGAGATAATAGAATTAAAACACAAGATAACATTAAGTGAGGAATGTAAACAAACACTTCTCTGACACTGCAGACTCTCCTGAACACAGACAGTCAGTCAGAAAGCATTTCTGCTTCTATTTCAAGATGAAAAAAAAAACAGTTATGAATACAATGCAAAGTCAGCTCTCAGAGCAAAAAAAGTGTATTTTGGAAACTTGTAATTTCTAAATGAATAATAATGCTTATGCACACAAGCAAATATGATAACCGTATGGCATATAAAAAGTAGGAAAATAGGTTTTATTGAATATTATATCAAGGTTTTATACCGCTTTAATCAACCATCCCTAACTACTACTAATCCTTGGTACTGCATCCTGAAGTGCAGTAGGAAGCGGGCACATTGTGACTTATTGTCTTATTAGACAGTTCAGCGCCAGAGCAGCAATAAATACATGACTACAGGCTAAAATTTCACTGGCTGCATTTGCAACAATTCTCAAGGTTGACCGCAGTTAATATTTGTCATGAATAAAGTTTTTTTTTACTACTTTGACTTGACTGCTGTTTTACATAACATTGTATGGAATTTTTTTTTTTTTTTTACTTTGTGATGACTAAACATAATCATTTCTATGAATCATGTGTAAAAGTGTTATTTCCCATATAATTGTATAAATAAAAGCTTACATGTCAAAGATTGTGTTGTGTAATAGTGAACTACATAAAGCAGCTAACACATGGAAGCCTAGTCCCAAGAGTGATTCTGGGACCAAAGATTGGCAGTACAAGTTAGAACATTGGTTGTGATCTGTATTGTTTACCCGATATTAATTGGCCCAGCTTCACCTCCCATTTTCTCTACATAGTCATAAACTTGTGAGCTCTGCCGAGCCATAATATTTCAGAAAAGTACAAAAACTAAAATGTGGTAAAATCCAGAACAAACTTAATTTAGTGGATTTGCAAGATGACTCCAATCAGCACATGATTTAGTAGATTTCTTGGCCAATTATGCATGTCCATGCCTACGGACAAGAGAGGGAGGAGAAAGGGCAGAATCCTTAAAGGACTTACGAGGCCTGTTTTGTAAAAAAAAAAAATCAAAAAAGTTAGATACCTGTGTCTGTTTGTAAGGCACGGAGGACGCCGTCCGCGCCCTCCGTGCCGTTCCGCCGGGTCCCCGCTGTTCAACATCCCCCCGAACGTCCCCCGACCGCACGGCCCGGGTCGGGCTCTCCAGCCTTCACAAAGATGGCCACCGGAGCTGGCCGCGGCTGCGCAGTCCGCATAGCCACGAGTGCGGCTGCGCAGCTCTAAGGCCAACCCCCCGATCCACGTAACAGTAACGTGGATCGGGGGGTTGGCCTTAGAGCTGCGCAACCCGGCGGAACGGCACGGAGGGCGCGGACGGCGTCCTCCGTGCCTTACTAACAAACACAGGTATCTAACTTTTTTGATTTTTTTTTTTACAAAACAGGCCTCGTAAGTCCTTTGAAGTGAACATTAACTGAGTGGGGGAAAAAGGTTAACTTATCTGAGGCTTCCACTAGTCCCCTGGAGACGTCCTGTGCCCTCCCAGTCTTGGAATGATGCTCCGGTCCTCTGCTGCAGTTAAGTTTCGTTTTTGGCGACTGGCCCTAGCTGCTCGAGTCCCTTGATTGCGCTTTTGTCTCCGTGGCCGCCAGCGATGATCAGATACCCTCGATCATGGATTCGACTTATTCGGCCGTGATTCAAAAAAAAAATCTGGAGAAGTCGTGATTTTTATCCAGATTTGAAATGGCCTTACGCAAATTCGGCCCGGATTTTACCCGTGATTGCCTTTAAAATCCTGGAATCACGGTCGTGATTCGTGATTAAAAGCCTGCCAAAACCCGCCAACTGTAGAGGTTATTAGATAAGCCCCATTACGTGGTAGAAGCACCAAATTTGCCAGATATGTTAAGAAGAATACAGGGAGAGTAAAGAATTGAGAAGAGGAAAAAAAAGACCTTATTGTTTTTTAGCTGTCTCACTACCGAATAGGAGTACTGGTAATAAATAATCTGTTACACAATGCCCATAGGGCTAGACCAATATGTACAAAGTTTGATCACCAAATGGGACCCGTCTCATGTGTGTGACGTAGTCTCACCTGAACACACGAACGATTTACTGTTTGTAAAGATGAGGACATAAGGATCTTACTGATATGGTCTGTATAGTGTTGACAGTAACCAGGAGATGAGGGTCTTCACTGATCCCCCCCACTGGAAGATTCAAGCAGTGGGGTGTAGCTATCTCATCCCTGGTCTGCTCACTGAAGACCTATAAATTGATCCTATTTGCCTCAAATTGATAATTACACACAAAATATGTAGCGGCAAGAATGAGTGTGCGTCGCCCTGATTTCAGGGCATAAATATCTCGCACACACCTCTATGTTGAGTGGACCGCACAAAAAAAGACCCCATGGGGGTCATGAGGGAGATAATACCCCTTCACGGAAGGGAACTGGGGTCTATGATAGACAGTGAGTGAGATGGTGCCCAAATATACAGTGCTCTCAACAATTGTTTCACCCTTGAAGCAGGGCGTCGTCAGGAGAAATTAGTGCACAACATAAATACAGTAAAAGCAATCCCCACACCAAGTGTCAAAATGTCCCCCAGCAACAGCCCAAGTCAGAGCTGGCTGACTTGGGCTGTTGCTGGGGGACATTTTGACACTTGGTGTTGTGCACTAATTTCTCCTGACGACGCCCTGCTTCAAGGGTGAAACAATTGTTGAGAGCACTGTATATTTGGGCACCATCTCACTCACTGTCTATCATAGACCCCCAGTTCCCTCATGACCCCCATGGGGTCTTTTTTTGTGCGGTCCACTCAACATAGAGGTGTGTGCGAGATATTTATGCCCTGAAATCAGGGCGACGCACACTCATTCTTGCCGCTACATATTTTGTGTGTAATTATCAATTTGAGGCAAATAGGATCAATTTATAGGTCTTCAGTGAGCAGACCAGGGATGAGATAGCTACACCCCACTGCTTGAATCTTCCAGTGGGGGGGGATCAGCGAAGACCCTCATCTCCTGGTTACTGTCAACACTATACAGACCATATCAGTAAGATCCTTATGTCCTCATCTTTACAAACAGTAAATCGTTCGTGTGTTCAGGTGAGACTACGTCACACACATGAGACGGGTCCCATTTGGTGATCAAACTTATTGTTTTTTAGAAAATCGATTTTAAAATTTCAAAGGAAAAACATATACATTTAAATGCGATTAGTTAATAAAGCAAAACCCGCTGACTTTAGTGGTTAATGGCAAAGCCCCCTTACATTCTAGAAACACCAAATTTGCAGGATATGTTAAAAAAAAACAGTGGGAAAAAATATTCTTTTCCTATTTTTTAAATTACGTGGGGTCCCCCTTAAAGAGCATATTTAACCCCTTGTCCCCCATGCAGGCTGGGATAGCCAGAATGTGGAGCCCCAGCCGACTGGGGCTTCGCACCCTGAGCCTGCATGGTGCATGGTATGGGGGGGGGGGGGGGCAGCCAAGCCTTCCCCTCCCCCCAGAGCTCTTGTCCAATTAATGGACAAGGGGCTCTTCTCCACCTCCAGTGCCCCAGGAGGAGGTGGAGGCGATAACTCCCTGGGGGGGTTCATGATGGCATCTGGGAGTCCCCTTTAAGAAGGGGACCCCAGATGCCTTTCCCCCCCCCCCCCTCCCAGGAGAAAGTAGTATAGGGATACCCATTTTTACAAAGGGTTAAATCAAATAAAAACACAACCACAAGAACAGTCCTTTATTGTTCTTAATTAACCAGAAATACTTACCTGTACCTTTAAAAAAATGTTCTCACGACAATATCCTTGGAAAAGGTCCCATGCTAATATCCTCTGTCTTGCGATCTTCAATAAGTTGAATGAAGATCACTGCGCACCACAGCCACACACGCCACCACCACTGCAGGATATGTTAAAAAAACAGTGGGAAAGATATTATTTTCCCATTTTTTTAAACTTTATTTTTTTTTTATATGTTCAGAATGTGGGAAATAAAAAAAAATGACATGGGGTCCCCCCTACAGAGCATATTTAACTCCTTGTCCCCCATGCAGGATGGGTTAGCCAGAATTTGGAGCCCCGGCCGACTGGGGCTTCGCACCCTGAGTTATACCAGCCCGCATGGTCCATGGGCAGGATGCTCCTGTGCAGGATGGCCACGGTGACTGGCCATACACTGAAAACAAAACTTGGCTATGGTGGGGGACCAGAGCATTGTTCCAGGATGGCGAGAACACAGGATGTCTCCAGGGGTCTAGTGGAAGCCCCAGGCAGGTAAGTGAAACTTTTTTCCCCCACTCGGTTAAGGTTCTTTTTAATGTGTGGAGACATTTATGGTGGTTGGCTTGAAAATCCAGTTGATCATCAGTCTCCTGAGTGGGGTCAGTCTTATGCTGGGAATACACCATGAGATATTTTGGCAGATAGATGGTTTAATAAATAATTTCCGACATGTTCGATCTGATTTGCGTTTTTTGGGTTTTTTTTTGCGGTTTTCTGATTGCTTTCTCATAGAAGTGAATGGAAATCGATCGAAAAATCGATTGTAAAAATAATCGCACAGTAAATCTGCTGAAAAATCTCATTGTGCATTACCAGCATAAGAGCATAAAAGTGGCTCATACAGACGTAAGATTGTTTCCTAATTTGACCACAGTGGGCTACCAATAGACATCTATCACCAACTGTCCATAACACAGTGGCTAAGGAGCAAGCAGTCTTGCAGTAATAGAGTCTCAGGATTCTTGGCTAGAGCCAGCGGCGCCCCCCTCCTCCTATTATGAGCGGCGCGGGAGAGCGGCATATAGAGCAGGCTCCGGCGTGAGGTCCAGCAGGCTCAGACGCTAGAGGTCCAGCTGCCCCCGGGCTACGGTGTCTCCTCTGTATGCTGGTCGCATTCGAGCAGCATACAGAGGAGACACCGTAGCCCAGAGGCAGCTGGACCTCTAGCGCCTGATTACCCCGCCGGAGCCTGCTCTATATGCCGCTCTCCCGCACCGCTCATAATAGGAGGAGGAGGGGGGCCCCCGAGATCAGGGAGGGAGGGGGGCCCTACCCCACTAAGCCACCCGTCTGCCCACCCACCCGCCCCGGCTACCTAACTGTCCACCCACCCGCCCCGGCTACCTAACTGTCCACATACCTGGCTACCTAACTGTCTACCTGGCTACCTAACTGTCCACCCACCTGGCTACCTGGCTACCTAACTGTCCACTCACCTGGCCACCCGGCTACCTAACTGTCCACCCGGCTACCTGGCTACCTAACTGTCCACCCGGCTACCTGGCTACCTAACTGTCCACCCACCCGGCTACCTAACTGTCCACCCACCCGGCTGCCTAACTGTCCACCCACCCAGCTACCTGGCTACCTAACTGTCCACCCACCCGGCTGCCTAACTGTCCACCCACCCATCCACCCGGCTACCTAACTGTCCAGGGCTACCTAACTGTCCACCCACCCGGCTACCCAATTGTCCACCCACCCACCTACCCGGCTACCTAACTGTCCACCCACCCAGCTACCTAACCGTCCACCCACCAACCCGGCTGCCTAACTGTCCACCCACCCAGCTACCTAACTGTCCACCCACCCGGCTACCTACCCGCCCACCTGGCTACCTAACTGCCTACCCGGCTACTTAACTGCCTACCCTCCCACCCAGCTACCTAACTGACCACCCTCCCACCCGGCTACCTACCGGTCCACCCGGCTGCCTACCTGCCCACCCGGCTACTTAACTGCCTACCCTCCCACCTGGCTACCTATATACCTTCCCTCCCACCCATCTACCTATCTGCCTACCCTGCCCACCCGTCTACCTATCTGCCTACCCTGTGGGGAAATATGCTGACAATCTGGTTGCAATTTGTGGGGAAATCTGCCACTAATCTCATTGCAATTTGTGGGTAAATCTGCCACCAATCTGGTTACATTTTATTGGGAAATCTGCCCACAATCTGGTTGCAATTTGTGGGGAAATCTGCCAACAATCTGGTTGCATATTGTGGGGAAATCTGCCAACAAACTGGTTGCATATTGTGGGGAAATCTGCCAACAAACTGGTTGCATATTGTGGGGAAATCTGCCGACAATCTGGTTGCATATTGTAGGGAAATCTGCCGACAATCTGGGTGCATTTTGTGGAGAAATCTGCCACCAAACTGGGTGCATTTTGTGGGGAAATCTGCCGACAATCTGGATGCATTTTGTGGGGAAATCTGCCGAAAATCTGGTTGCATATTGTAGGGAAATCTGCCGACAATCTGGGTGCATTGTGTGGGGAAATCTGCCACCAATCTGGGTGCATTTTTTGGGGAAATCAGCCAACAAACTGGTTGCATATTGTGGGGAAATCTGCCGACAATCTGGGTGCATTTTTTGGGAAAATCTGCCGACAATCTGGTTGCATATTGTAGGGAAATCTGCCGACAATCTGGGTGCATTTTGTGGGGAAATCTGCCACCAAACTGGGTGCATTTTGTGGGGAAATCTGCCGACAATCTGGATGCATTTTGTGGGGAAATCTGCCGAAAATCTGGTTGCATATTGTAGGGAAACCTGCCGACAATCTGGGTGCATTGTGTGGGGAAATCTGCCACCAATCTGGGTGCATTTTTTGGGGAAATCAGATTTCTCCACAAAATGTTTGGGTGGGAGGTCCGTGGGGTTGGAAGGTCGTTAGGGCGCCCATAATTTTTTTTTGCTATGAGGCCCAGTCATTTCTAGCTACGCCCCTGGCTAGAGCATTACCTGCATGGCATCTGCGTGGGCTTATACTGAGTGCCCTGCATTCTTTCCCTGTCCCAAACACATACTGGTAACTTACCTTGCTTCCTTCCAAGACTGGCCCTAAACTGTGGTAGGGACATTAGCTTGTAAGCTTATCTAAGGGATGAGTGAATAAAGTTGTTCAGTGTACTCTGTTAACCACTTAAGGACTGCAGTCATAAAACCCCTTAAGGACCAGAGCCTTTTTTTCCATTCGGACCACTGCAGCTTTCACGGTTTATTGCTCAGTCATACAACCTACCACCTAAATGAATTTTACCTCCTTTTCTTGTCACTAATACAGCTTTCTTTCGGTGCTATTTGATTGCTGCTGCGAGTTTTACTTTTTATTATATTCATCAAAAAAGACATGAATTTTGCCAAAAAAATGACTTTTTTAACTTTCTGTGCTGACATTTTTCAAATAAAGTAAAATTTCCTATACATTTGAGCGCGAAAGTTATTCTGCTACATGTCTTTGATAAAAAAAACAAAACATTCAGTGTACTGTATATACTCGCATATAAGCCGACTCGCATATAAGCCGAGGTACCCACTTTCCCACCAGGAAAAAGTGATTGACTCTCATATAAGCCCCCCCTCCAGTATAGTCTCAGGATTAATAACCAGATGTGCCCCCAATATGAGGCATCCCAATACCCAGTAAAAAAAAGTCAGATGTGCTCCCAGTATGAGACATCCCCCCTCCCCAAAGCCAAATAGGCCCCCAGTATGAAGCAGACGATCTCTGAATAGCCAGATGTGCATCCATGTCTCTGCTAATTGCCCCGCACATCTCCTTCGCTCCCAGCCTCTTCTTGACACAAATCCTGCTGACAACCAGGACATTGCGGACATTGCCCAAGACAAATCTTCCACACCCTGGAGTCTAGACTCTCAAATGTTGCTAACTGAAGTGCATTTCCCTATGATGGCAGATGATGATTCTCAATAGACATAGGACAAATCATTAAGGTGAAGCTGGACTCACCAGGGCACTAAAGTACTTCCCACAGGATCTGCAAAGCTGCAAGCAGGGAATATAACATTTCCTTGTAACACAGCCCATGTCTGCAATGAATACTTTGCTTCCATCTCCTCTGCACGTCTGATCTCCATGTGCACTAGTGTTGTCCGGATCATGAACGATTCGGATCTTTGATCCGAATCTATTTTATGAGTCGATCATCCGAATCATCAAAATGAGTGATTCGGATCGTAAAAGGGGCGGGGCCAGGAGCGACACGCCCCCTCTCAGCGGGCAGCGGGGGTCCTGGAAGCAGAGCAGGGATGGATAGCTGAGTTGGAGGGGAGCCAGCCTTGCAGCCACAGGTAGATGAGAGAGAGGGGACATTGGGTGCCACTGCCAGATATGTGTAGAGCACACATACTGGCTATAGCGTGCTGCTCATTACAGGCTGTCTGTTCCGTAGTGCTGCATAGTGATCACATTGGAAACTTTTGGCTCAGCACAGCTCAGTAACTTTGCAGGCACTGTGATTGCAGCGTAATATGATCCTCCTGCACTCGGCACTAAACAGCTGCACTTATCTTCTGGGAATGCTTTCTTTCACTGTGCGACGTTTGCTTTCAAAGTATACAGATGACCATATAGGTGAATTATATGTAAAGCATATGATTGCAGCATGTGGGTATTGTGTGCTAACATTTCTGCTCTCTGCTCGTCCCTCCTCCCTTCCCTGTCCACTCCCTGCCCTCTGTCCATCTTCTCCCCTTCTCTGTGTGTCCACCCCCCTCCCCTTCTCCTGTCCACAGCAGGGAAAGACCTGTCCTGCTAGTCATTTCACCCCGAATGCATCGGTAGTAAAATGATCCGAGATTCGGATCAAAGATCCGGATCTTTTCAATGATCCGATTCGAATCATCCGGATCATTGAAAAGATCCGAACTTCCCATCTCTAATGTGCACTTTACAGCTGACTTCCTGACTGCTGCCATCTACTGGGCATGTGCTGAAGACAGCAAAGCATGTAGGGAGATGTAGTTTCTTGAAGCCCGACATTTACTTGTAACTTGGACTGTCATTACCCTGCTCCCTCCACACACGCTGAAGCCTGGAAATGTACAGTTGCTTCCTGTATTCTCAATGCTGCATCCTCCGTGGCAATGCTGTGCTATTATGTGCCGATAGATGTGTTTATGTGACAAGCGGCCACACGCTGTGTTATTATGCCCGGATCTGTATACTGTGGCTGCAGCTCACTATCAGAGCTTTATGATAACGAGCTGCAGCCATGGCAGTATACAGATCCGGGCATAATAACAGCGTGTTATTAGTAATTAGTCACATAAACACATCTATTGGCACATAACAGCACAGCATTGCCACGGAGGATGCAGCATTGAGAATCAGGGCCGGATTTACCATAAGGCACACTAGGCACGTGCCTATAGGCGCCTTATGGGGCAGGGGCGGCACCTGAATGTCCCCTATAGTAGATTTAAACAGCGGCAGAGCGCCCGCAGCGCAATTCCGGGTGTCCTGTCCCCGGCAATAGACAGCCGCACAGTCAGTGTCCCTCCTACCGCTTTGCAGGGGGAGTCAGAATGCAGCAGGACCTCAGGATGCAGCACTGCACAGCAGGGTAGGATCGGGTGACTGTGCGCTGTCCTCCAGGCTGTATTTATTCATTTGCTACCTCTGGCTGCCGGGAACGGACGAGAGAGTTACCACTGAAGCTGTGGAGGGGGGATGGGAGAGAGGAGACAGCGTGTTCGATTAAATACAAAAAGGTTGGTCTCCCCCCTTCCCTTTACACATGGTGCAGGCTGAGTCAATAGTACAGGCAAGGGGGGAGTCATGGAGCGCTGCTAGGGTTGCCAGGTCGGCTGATGGAGAAAACCGGACAGGGGGTGGAGTTAGGGGCGGAGTCAGAAGCGCACTTTTATGTAGAGTGGGGCTAAGCAATGGGCTTTTAAAAAAATGTTTTTTACAGTATTTATATCGCACTGACATCTTCTGCAGCACATTACAGAGTACATAGCCATGTCACTAACTGTCCTCACCAGTACATGCACATAAGAGACCACTTTTCACCAGTAAATGCACATAATAAGAGACCGCTTTTCACCAGTAAATGCACATAATAAGAGACAGCTTTTCACCAGTAAATGCACATAAGAGACAGCTTTTCACCACTAAATGCACATAAGAGACATCTTTTCACCACTAAATGCACATAAGAGACATCTTTTCACCACTAAATGCACATAAGAGACATCTTTTCACCACTAAATGCACATAAGAGACATCTTTTCACCACTAAATGCACATAAGAGACAGCTTTTCACCAGTAAATGCACATAAGAGACAGCTTTTCACCAGTAAATGCACATAAGAGACAGCTTTTCACCAGTAAATGCACATAATAAGATACAGCTTTTCACCAGTAACTGCACATAATGACAAACAGCCAGTTGTCCCCAGTATATGTAGCCAGGGATATATGTGCCCAGTATATGTAGCCAGAGGTATATGTCCCCAGTATATGTAGGCAGGGGAATATGTCCCCAGTATATATAGCCAGCGGTATATGGGCTCAGTATATGTAGCCAGGGTGTATATGGGCCCAGTATATGTAGCCAGGGTGTATATGGGCCCAGTATATGTAGCCAGGGTGTATATGGGCCCAGTATATGTAGCCAGGGTGTATATGGGCCCAGTATATGTAGCCAGGGTGTATATGGGCCCAGTATATGTAGCCAGGGTGTATATGGGCCCAGTATATGTAGCCAGGGTGTATATGGGCCCAGTATATGTAGTCAGGGGGTATATATGCCCAGTATATGTAGCCAGGGTGTATATGGGCCCAGTATATGTAGCCAGGGTGTATATGGGCCCAGTATATTTAGCCAGGGTGTATATGGGCCCAGTATATGTAGCCAGGGTGTATATGGGCCCAGTATATGTAGCCAGGGTGTATATGGGCCCAGTATATGTAGCCAGGGTGTATATGGGCCCAGTATATGTAGCCAGGGTGTATATGGGCCCAGTATATGTAGCCAGGGTGTATATGGGCCCAGTATATGTAGCCAGGGTGTATATGGGCCCAGTATATGTAGGCAGGTGTGTCCCCCCCCCCAGGAGGGAAGCAGTCAGCGCAGAGAAGAGGGAGAGCGGTGAAGAAGGGGGCCATCTCCCCCCCTTCGCTCAACTTAGGGTCCTCTCCCTCCCTCGCTGTCTCCTCCGATCGGTGTGTGCGGTGGCTGGCAGAGGGGCGGAACTTACCTTCCGTGTCTCCTCCGTCTGGTGACTGGTCTCGTCGCAGGCGCCGCGCGGGATGAGTTGCCACTACTCTGGTCTGATGCAGACCAGAGCAGCGGCTGCGGCACCAGAACTTCCGGCCGGCGCATGGAGCGACACGGAAGGTAAGTCCCGCCCGCTGCCAAGCGCCACCGCCAGTCAGCCACACACAGATTGGAGGAGACAGCGAGGGACGGAAAGCATCTAAGGTGAGAGAAGGGGGGGAGATGGCCCCCTTCTCCGCCGCTGCCCACCGCTTTCCCTCCACTGCGCTGCTCTCCTCCTGCTACAGGCGGCTGTCAATACTGACAGCCGCCGGAAAAGGCATAAAACCGGACATCTTAATTGTCCGGTTTAGCATGCCTTTTTGCACCGGACACAGCGGCCAAAAACCGGACTGTCCGGTCTAAAACCGGACACCTGGCAACCCTAAGCGCTGCCTGTGACATGTGGCCTTCTCAGGAAGATAGCTGCACAGCGTATGGCTACAGCTCTGCCCATCCGTGAGTCAATTGGTGCAGTGCAGCCTGAGTGAGCAGATCTTTTGCTGACAGCAGTGCCGATCCTCTACATTGCACTTGCACAATTAACTTGCAGACAGTCACACAAACTACTTGCCGTTCTACAGAGTAAGTGACTGATGCAGAGGCTTGGGACCCTTTTGATCCACCCCCTCCTAGCAGAGACTACAAGGCTCCCCCTCCCCTTCTTTTGAACAGTGTCCCTACTCAGGCACTCGTGAGAACATGCTTCCCAGTGTTTCCATGGGGCAATACGTCAGCTCTGTCCAGCTGTCACCTGACCTGATCAGATGTTATTACTGCTCTGATCAGGTCAGGTGACAGTTGGTCAGTACTGAGGTATTGCCCTATGAAAACACTGCTGGAAGCCAGGCCATAGGTGTCAAATGGGGAGGGGAACCACTTGAATAAAGGGAAGAATAATAGGATTACCTCAGCAGGGGATACTGTATTGTAGTCTCAGCTAGAGAAGTGGGGAGATCAGTTAGGGTGATAAGGCTCCTATTAAAATTATTATTGTTTAGTATTTACAGAGCGCCAACATCTTTTGCAGTGCTGTACAGAGTATAATGTCTTGCCACTAACTGTCCCTCACAATCTAATCCCTGCCATAGTCCTATATCTATGTATCATAGTCTAGGGCCAATTTTAGGGGGAAGCCAATTAACTTCTTCGTATGTTTTTGGGATGCGAGAGGAAACCAGAGTGCCCAGAGGAAACCCACACAGACACGGGGAGAATATACAAACTCCATGCAGATAGTGCCATGGCTGGGATTTGAACCAGGGACCCAGCGCAGCAAAGCATGAGCTGTAACCACTATGCCACTATTCTGCCCACTACTCCACCATGTCAGTGTCAACAGTAAGGATCAAGCTCAACACACACCATACAATCTTCATTGTACAGAATTATCAAATCTAATTAGTATAAAGTCGAATCTACACGATACGATTCTTTGTGCGATTCGATTACAATTCTATTTACGATCCGATTAGATCCGACATGTTGAATCACACAAATAATCGTATCGTGTAGATGGGGCTTAAGGGCCAACAGATTGAAAATACCTTGATTGATTGATTGGATAAGCTCTTATACTACATGAAAGTGGTAAGATTGAACAACCAAGATTGTATGGTGTGTGTTGAGCATTAGTGTGACATCAGTTTGGTATACCCAAACAGTTTGCTGTTTCTATGGAGTTGGGGGGAAGGCAAGACATAGCATCTTCCCACTGGCTGGGAGGAAGGGAACAATGCATCAATGTAATGCCTACCTGCTGCTAGATTCAACCAATTACTGCCTGCTTGTCACTTGAATCAACCAATCACTACCTGTCTGCCACTAGGATTGACCGATCACTACCTGTCTGCCACTAGGATTGAATCAACTGAACAGAATCAACTGATCTGTACCAGCTGGCCATTAGAATAGCTGATTAATCAAGGTAATCGGGTCACATAAGTAGTTCTGAAGCTGTCTGAATCTGATTAGCCATATGGAAAGTAGTGGTATAGCCCCAAAACTACACGTGGTTTTGAGTTTTCTCACCTGAAATGATCTTTGGTATATGGTTGCCTTTTTCAGATTGGCAGCTGACAGGCAGTGAATTTACCACCTGTCATCTACTCTCCTGCACCGGCTAGGTGCTTGGTTAAAACCTGCCTGTAATTAGAAACTGTCACAATTTATGTGTTATTAGTATTACTTTCTTGTGATTTGTATTTTCTGCTTGTTGTTGGTAATAGCCTATATTTGGTCAATTCTACATGTCATTGGTAGTATCTGTATATTGTTGTTGGTATTCTCTATTTGTCTTAGGTAATATCTACATTAACTTGCGTAAGAAAAGGAGGCGTGGCCTGGGGTGTGGCCTGTGCTGATGGGTGGGGCTTAGGGCGCCAGAATGTCTATGCCTATAGGCTCGTGAGCTGTAAATCCGGCCCTGTTGAGAATACAAGAGGAAACTGAACATTTCCCGGCTTCAGCATGTCGGGAGGGAGTAAAAACAGTGAAAGTTCAGCAAAAGGATTCTTGCTCTCTGCAATGCTGCACGGCTCTCGGGAACATCAGTCTGTTTACTGCTGTGCTAACGCTGCTACGGGCATGGGAAGGACAGACATAGTGGGGGCACAGCCAGCTGACTCGCATAGAAGCCGAGGGGTGGACTTTTCAGCACATTTTTTGTGCTGAAAAATTCGGCTTCTATGCGAGTATATACGGTATATTTATTGGATTGGGTAAAAGTTATAGCGTTTACAAACTATGGTGCCAAAAGTGAATTTTCCCATTTTCAAGCATCTCTGACTTTTCTGCGCACCTGTCAGGTTTCATGAGGGGCTAAAATTCCAGGATAGTACAAATACCCACCAAATGACCCCATTTTGGAAAGAAGACATCCCAAAGTATTCAGTGAGAGGCATGGTGAGTTCATAGAAGATTTTATTTTTTGTCACAAGTTAGCGGAAAATGACACTTTGTAACAAAAAAAAAAAAACAAAAAAAAGTTTCCATTTCTTCTAACTTGCGACAAAAAAAAAATGAAATCTGCCACGGACTCACTATGCTCCTCTCTGAATACCTTGAAGTGTCTACTTTCCAAAATGGGGTCATTTGTGGGGTGTGTTCACTGTCCTGGCATTTTGGGGGGTGCCTAATTGTAAGCACCCCTGTAAAGCCTAAAGATGCTCATTGGACTTTGGGCCCCTTAGCGCAGTTAGGCTGCAAAAAAGTGCCACACATGTGGTATTGCCGTACTCAGGAGAAGTAGTATAATGTGTTTTGGGGTGTATTTTTACACATACCCATGCTGGGTGGGAGAAATATCTCCGTAAATGACAATTTTTTTATTTTTTTTACACACAATTGTCAATTTATAGAGATATTTCTCCCACTCAGCATGGGTATGTGGAAAAATACACCCCAAAACACATTATACTACTTCTCCTGAGTACGGCGATACCACATGTGTGGCACTTTTTTGCACCCTAACTGCGCTAAGGGGCCCAAAGTCCAATGAGTACCTTTAGGATTTCACAGGTCATTTTGAGAAATTTCGTTTCAAGACTGCTCCTCACGGTTTAGGGCCCCTAAAATGCCAGGACAGTATAGGAATCCCACAAATTACCCCATTTTAGAAAGAAGACACCCCAAGGTATTCTATTAGGAGTATGGTGAGTTCATAGAAGATTTTTTTTTTTTGTCACAAGTTAGCGGAAATTGATTTTAATTGTTTTTTTTCACAAAGTGTCATTTTCCGCTAACTTGTGACAAAAATAAAATCTTCTATGAACTCACCATACTCCTAACGGAATACCTTGGGGTGTCTTCTTTCTAAAATGGGGTCATTTGTGGGGTTCCTATACTGCCCTGGCATTTTAGGGGCCCTAAACCGTGAGGAGTAGTCTTGAAACCAAATGTCGCAAAATGACCTGTGAAATCCTAAAGGTACTCATTGGACTTTGGGCCCCTTAGCGCACTTAGGGTGCAAGAAAGTGCCACACATGTGGTACCGCCGTACTCAGGAGAAGTAGTATAATGTGTTTTGGGGTGTATTTTTACACATACAGATGCTAGGTGGGAGAAATATCTCTGTAAATGACAATTATTTGTTTTTTTTTTTACACACAATTGTCCATTTACAGAGAGATTTCTCCCACCCAGCATGGGTATGTATAAAAATACACCCCAAAACACATTATACTACTTCTTCTGAGTACGGCGATACCACATGTGTGACACTTTTTTGCAACCTAGGTGCGCTAAGGGGCCTAACGTCCTATTCACAGGTCATTTTGAGGCATTTGGATTCTAGACTACTCCTCACGGTTTAGGGCCCCTAAAATGCCAGGGCAGTATAGGAACCCCACAAGTGACCCCATTTTAGAAAGAAGACACCCCAAGGTATTCCGTTAGGGGTAATGGTGAGTTCATAGAAGATTTTTTTTTTGTCACAAGTTAGCGGAAAATGACACTTTGTGAAAAAAAAAACAATACATATCAATTTCCGCTAACTTGTGACAAAAAATAAAATCTTCTATGAACTCACCATACTCCTAACGGAATACCTTGGGGTGTCTTCTTTCTAGAATGGGGTCATTTGTGGGGTTCCAATACTGCCCTGGCATTTTCGGTGCCCTAAACCGTGAGGAGTAGTCTTGAACCCAAATGTCTCAAAATGACCTGTGAAATCCTAAAGGTACTCATTGGACTTTGGGCCCCTTAGCACAGTTAGGCTGCAAAAAAGTGTCACACATGTGGTATCGCCGTACTCAGAAGAAGTAGTATAATGTGTTTTGTGGTGTATTTTTACATATAACCATGCTGGGTGGGAGAAATATCTCTGTAAATGACACATTTTTGATTTTTTTTACACACAATTGTCCATTTACAGAGAGATTTCTCCCACCCAGCATGGGTATGTGTAAAAATACACCACAAAACACATTATACTACTTCTCCTGAGTATGGCGATACTACATGTGTGACACTTTTTTGCAGCCTAGGTGCGCTAAGGGGCCCAACGTCCTATTCACAGGTCATTTTGAGGCATTTGTTTTCTAGACTACTTCCCACGGTTTAGGGCCCCTAAAATGACAGGGCAGTATAGGAACCCCACAAGTGACCCCATTTTAGAAAGACGACACCCCAAGGTATTCCGTTAGGGGTATAGTGAGTTCATAGAAGATTTTATTTTTTGTCACAAGTTAGTGAAAAATGACACTTTGTGAAAAAAACAATAAAAATCCAATTTCCGCTAACTTTTGACAAAAAATAAAATCTTCTATGAACTCATCATACACCTAACAGAATACCTTGGGGTGTCTTCTTTCTAAAATGGGGTCACTTGTGGGGTTCCTATACTGCCCTGGCATTTTACGGGCCCAAAACTGTGAGTAGTCTGGAAACCAAATTTCTCAAAATGACTGTTCAGGGGTATAAGCATCTGCAAATTTTGATGACAGGTGGTCTATGAGGGGGCAAATTTTGTGGAAACGGTCATAAGCAGGGTGGCCTCTTAGGTGACAGGATGTATTGGGCCTGATCTGATGGATAGGAGTGCTAGGGGGGTGACAGGAGGTGATTGATGGGTGTCTCAGGGGGCGGTTAGAGGGGAAAATAGATGCAATCAATGCACTGGGGAGGTGATCGGAAGGGGGTCTGAGGGGGATCTGAGGGTTTGGCCGAGTGATCAGGAGCCCACACGGGGCAAATTAGGGCCTGATCTGATGGGTAGGTGTGCTAGGGGGTGACAGGAGGTGATTTATGGGTGTCTCAAGGTGTGATTAGAGGGGGGAAATAGATGCAAGCAATGCACTAGCGAGGTGATCAGGGCTGGGGTCTGAGGGCGTTCTGAGGTGTGGGCGGGTGATTGGGTGCCCGCAAGGGGCAGATTAGGGTCTAATCTGATGGGTAACAGTGACAGGTGGTGATAGGGGGTGATTGATGGGTAATTAGTGGGTGTTTAGAGGAGAGAATAGATGTAAACACTGCGCTTGGGAGGTGATCTGATGTCGGATCTGCGGGCGATCTATTGGTGTGGGTGGGTGATCAGATTGCCCGCAAGGGGCAGGTTAGGGGCTGATTGATGGGTGGCAGTGACAGGGGGTGATTGATGGGTGGCAGTGACAGGGGGTGATTGACAGGTGATCAGTGGGTTATTACAGGGAAGAATGGATGTAAATAATGCACTGGCGAATCGTTAAGGGGGGGTTTGAGGGCAATCTGAGCGTGTGGGCGGGTGATTGGGTGCCCGCAAGGGTCTAATCTGATGGGTAACAGTGACAGGTGGTGATAGGGGGTGATTGATGGGTAATTAGTGGGTGTTTAGAGGAGAGAATAGATGTAAACGATGGATTTGGGAGGTGATCTGATGTCGGATCTGCGGGCGATCTATTGGTGTGGGTGGGTGATCAGATTGCCCGCAAGGGGCAGGTTAGGGGCTGATTGATGGGTGGCAGTGACAGGGGGTGATTGATGGGTGGCAGTGACAGGGGGTGATTGACAGGTGATCAGTGGGTTATTACAGGGAAGAACGGATGTAAATAATGCACTGGCGAATCGATAAGGGGGGGTTTGAGGGCAATCTGAGCGTGTGGGCGGGTGATTGGGTGCCCGCAAGGGTCTAATCTGATGGGTAACAGTGACAGGTGGTGATAGGGGGTGATTGATGGGTGATTGATGGGTAATTAGTGGGTGTTTAGAGGAGAGAATAGATGTAAACGATGGATTTGGGAGGTGATCTGATGTCGGATCTGCGGGCGATCTATTGGTGTGGGTGGGTGATCAGATTGCCCGCAAGGGGCAGGTTAGGGGCTGATTGATGGGTGGCAGTGACAGGGGGTGATTGACGGGTGATTGACAGGTGATTGACAGGTGATTGACAGGTGATCAGGGGGGATAGATGCACACAGTACACAGGGGGGGAGGGTCTGGGGGGGTCTGGGGAGAATCTGAGGGGTGGGGGGGGGGGGGTGATCAGGAGGGAGCAGGGGGCAGTTTAGGAACTAAAAAAAAAATAGCGTTGACAGATAGTGACGGAGTGATTGATGGGTGATTAGGGGGGTGATTGTGTGCAAATGGTGGTCTGGAGGGTGGGCAGGGGGGGGGGGGGGGGATCTGAGGGGTACTGTGTTTCCACCCCTCCCTTTAGATTGTAAGCCTCTGGCAGGGTCCTCCACTCCCTAGTGTAATCTACAGGATCATGTGCTCCTGTCCTATGACAGCCTGTACTTGTATTACTGGGCCTACCTAACCAGCCCATATTGCATGATCATGTATTTTGTACAATTTGTATGTATAACTTTGTTCTATGTGTATAACCCTATGTATGTCATCCTTGTATCATTGTATATATTTATTGTCCAGCGCTGCGTAATATGTTGGCGCTTTATAAATACAATAAATAATAATAATAATAATAATAAAAGGGGGGGGGGGCAGATCAGTGTGTTTGGGTGCAGACTAGGGTGGCTGCAGCCTGCCCTGGTGGTCCCTCGGACACTGGGACCACCAGGGCAGGAGGCAGCCTGTATAATACACTTTGTAAACATTACAAAGCGTATTATACGCTTCCTATCCGGGGATCGTCGGGTTAACAACCCGCCGGCGCTTCCGATTGGCCGGCGGGTTGACGTCGCGGGTGGGCGGAGCCTATTGCCGGCGGATGCGCGCGCATCCCAGCGCGCGATCCCCGGCCAAAGAGTGCCCCAGGACCTGACGCCATTCTGCGTTACGTGGTCCTGGGGCTGCCACTTTGCCGCCGCCAATATAAAGTAGGCGGTCGGCAAGTGGTTAAAGTGTAGCTGTCAGGTATATAATCAAAAATCAATTCTTTATTTTTATCTGGTAAACATGTAATAAGGATGCTAACCAGGTAATCCAAAAGTGAAAAATCACTATTACTTTTCATGTTGATAAATTATCATTCCCCAGTTTACCTGACTCTTATTTGGTACATTGTCGCACAAAAGGAATTTTCAGGGCATGCTGGGTTGTCTTTTTTTGCTTCTTTACTTTCCTCTCAGACTTAACTAATGCAGTCTGATTGGCTGAAGCCTCTTTCCCTCCTGTTTTCCTCTCTCACACCTCTGTTCCTCTCTGATTGGCCAATATTTATCATGCTGAGACAATGCACTTTCTATTGCAGAGCTGGGTGGGAGTGCCTGAAGACTGGGAAAAGGGCGGGCAATGCATACACAATCAGGCAGAGGAGAGTAAGGGAGGAAATGACATTAGGATTGACTTCAAGATAGACACAGTTAAAATGGAAAATGCTAAGAAGGATTTTCTCTTTTTTTACTATAGAAAAATTACTAAAATCAAAACGTGGACACTGCAATATATATGTTATGCAAGTAAAGTAGAGCAAGTATTTACTTATATAGGTGTTTTTTCTGAGATAGTATGGCTGACAGCCCCTCTTTAAAAGCTGTGAAAAAATGTTGGCTATTCATTATAATAAACAATGGTGTCGCATCATAACAAAGGGAATGAGTAAATGCAATTGGGGGGAAAAAACTGCTGTCAGCATAATAGCTAGCATTTTGTGATGGGAGAAAAACTTTTCTTTGTTTTCAATTTTATTTTTGGCAACATTCACACACTTTCACTTTTGATTGGCCAACAATCGGCCAGTTTTACTACCTCAATGTAGCGTGAGGGTCATCAAATTTTAAATACTTTGAAGATTCTGTAGGTAAACTGAATTCTATAGGTAAATACTACATGAAGGTAGTAAACTTGATAAATGATTGGCCAATCAAAATTGAAGGTGTGTACCAGGCTTTAGTCTGACACTAGCTATGAACTTATTAATGGTCTAAATTATAAAGGCTTTTCTATACTTGAGATCATTCAAAGTCACAAGTTACTGTAAAAAACAAAACAACTAGAAGATCTATCATATTTCTCGGACCATAAGCTACACTCTCTCCCCCAAAAGTGTGGGTAAAAAGTAATTGCGTCTTATGGTCTGAAGTCCTACCACACAGGGGGACAGGAGAGGACACACAGAGGGACTGGAGGACCACACAGGAGGTTAGAAGGGGACACATGGGCAAAGGAGGACACGGGGGGATACACAGAGAGACAGGAGTAGGACACAGAGTGACATAAGGGGCAAAGGAAGACAAAGTGGGATACATAGGAGGATACGGGGACACACAGGAGGCAAAGCAGGATACAGTGGGACACACGGGAGGAGGACACAGAGGGACAGAAGTGAACATACAGGGAGAACAAAGGAGGACACGGACATAAGGGGACACATGGTAGACAGAAGAAGACACAGGAGGACATATGGGAAAACAGGAGGACAATGATTGGAGAGAACATCTACAAGACGCTTCTGGAACACTGACGCACTAGGTTTAGTATATATATATTTTTGTCTCAGGTTTTTTCCCTTCTAAACGTATGTGTGTCTTATATTCCAGAGCATCTTGTAGTCCGAAAAATATAATAATTGAATCTGCTTTGGAGTTTTTTTTAATTACAGTCAAAAATGTGTCTTCCTTGTGGAGATCCAGACTTGTAGTTCACAGGAAGGAGGTGGTGAGCATAGATCTGAAGATCTGCTTATAAGAAAATACTCTAAGGGCCATATGCAATTCACTTATTCTCCTGAGTTTTCTTTTTTTTTTTCAAATTCTTTATTTATTAGAAAATTTTTCTTTCCATATAAAACTTCCATACACATTTTATATATATATATATATATATATATATATATATATATATATATATATATATATATATATATATATATATATATATATATACACACATCTGGGCAAAAAAATGGTGCATAGGTTATCGATATTACACACATCGCATATATATACATACAAAACTCCACTATATATCCCAATAGGTTTTGACAGTTTGTCATAAAATACCTTTTAAGCCCCCAGCAAGCAATAAAATACTCAAAATAAATGTGATAGTACTTTTTCTCTAACTTTGAGGTACTTGCTGAAAAGTTAGTTAAAAGAGAAGATAAAAAGTGGCTTCTGTCACTCCCCCGACCCAGCCACACTTGACAAAATATTTCTACCGTGCATGATCAATTAATTAAAATAAAATTTGTGTTAGATCTCTGGCAGAAAGTAACGTATAATAACATGATAGAAACCAGTTGCTTAGAGCAGTGGCTGAATAGTATACTGCAGTGGTCCTCAAACTAAGGCCCGCGGGCCAAATGTGGCCCCCTGAGGCTTTTTTACCGGCCCCCCACACACAAAATGTATTACTTATAGATGCGGTCAGCTACATCATTAAATATTGTTGGAATGCATATAGAATAGCAGTGCTGGCACCACCAATCCAAATGAAAGCCAAAAAGCAGTCATTTGCTGGTTTCCATTTAAATTTAACATCAGGTGACACTGCTGTCCAATTGGGACTGCAGGTTGTTGTCACCTGGGTATGCTTCACTGTCTGGCCCGCAAAGACTTCTACATCATTTTATGTACACTCTGGCCCCCCAGCAGTCTGAAGTATGTTGACCCGGCCCTCAACCCAAAATGTTTGGGGACCCCTGGTTTACTGGTTAAGGGCTCTGCCTCTGACACAGGAGACCTGGGTTCAAATCTTGGCTCTGCCTGTTCAATAACCTGCACCTATTCAGTAAGGAGTTTCTTGGGCAAGTCTCCCTAACGCTGCTAATGCCTACTGAGTATGCTCTGTGGCTGCCTTGCAAGCACTTTGAGTCTGCCATGAGAAAGGCGCTATGTAAATACTGGAATAATTATTATGAATATTATTTGTTAGAGACTTACCAATTTGATCACATGGTGATGTTGATCATATGCTTTCCTGTAATTCTAACCCGAGAATTTATGTAGGAGAGAATGATTGCATTTTATTATATGCACACTGTATTATAGACATGCCTGTTCCACTGACTATGTCACAATAGATTCTGTAGCAGCTGACAGTGGTGTGATCCAACAAGTCTATATCCGGAAGAGAATTACCAGGTTTTTCTATATACCATCTACCATCAGCAGGACTTTGGGAAATACTCCTCATACAGCATCAGGATCTTATCTGTGATGTGCACATTTGAAAAGCGTGACCCAGCTCTCGTCAAAATATTATCAACAGGAGTTTCCCTTTACTACTTGGTAAAGGGAAACTCCCGCTGAATTAACTGAATTTTTCAAGAAGTGTTAATCACCCGTCAGTTTTATGCAAACCATGTTATTGTCATTGTTAGATTATAATCAAGACCTATTTGTACAGTATTGATGTTTTCCATAGCTGATTACAAAGTCCATAGTCATGACTCTGATGCTAGGTACACACCATACAATTTTGTGTTAGATAGATGGTTCGATAGATAATTTCCAACATGTCCGATCTTATTTTCGATCAGTTTTCTGATCGATTTCTCATAGAAGTGAATGGAAATAGATAAGAAAAGATAACAGAATCGAATCAGAAATCGTTCAGAAAATCGAATCGGAAATTGATCGGACAGAAACGCATCGTGTGTACCCAGCATAACTGTCCATCAGAGGAACTTACAATTCACAGTAGCTACCATAGTCGTATACTAATACAGTGGTGTGAAAAACTATTTGCCCCCTTCCTGATTTCTTATTCTTTTGCATGTTTGTCACACTTAAATGTTTCTGCTCATCAAAAACCGTTAACTATTAGTCAAAGATAACATAATTGAACACAAAATGCAGTTTTAAATGATGGTTTTTTATTATTTAGTGAGAAAAAAAAACTCCAAATCTACATGGCCCTGTGTGAAAAAGTGATTGCCCCCCTTTGTTAAAAAATAACTTAAAGGTGGTTTATTACACCTGAGTTCAATTTCTGTAGTCACCCCCAGGCCTGATTACTGCCACACCTGTTTCAATCAAGAAATAACTTAAATAGGAGCTATCTGACACAGAGAAGTAGACCAAAAGCATCTCAAAAGCTAGACATCATGCCAAGATCCAAAGAAATTCAGGAACAAATGAGAACAAAAGTACTGTAATTGAAATCTATCAGTCTGGTAAAGGTTATAAAGCCATTTCTAAAGCTTTGGGACTCCAGCGAACCACAGTGAGAGCCATTATCCACAAATGGCAAAAACATGGAACAGTGATGAACCTTCCCAGGAGTGGCCGGCCGACCAAAATTACCCCAAGAGCGCAGAGAAAACTCATCCGAGAGGCCACAAAAGACCCCAGGACAACATCTAAAGAACTGCAGGCCTCACTTGCCTCAATTAAGGTCAGTGTTCACGACTCCACTATAAGAAAGAGACTGGGCAAAAACAGCCTGCAAGGCAGATATCCAAGGCGCAAACCACTTTTAAGCAAAAAGAACAATAAGGCTTGTCTCAATTTTGCTAAAAAACATCTTAATGATTGCCAAGACTTTTGGGAAAATGCCTTGTGGACCGACGAGACAAAAGTTGAACTTTTTGGAAGGTGCGTGTCCCGTTACATCTGGCGTAGAAGTAACACAGCATTTCAGCAAAAGAACATCATACCAACAGTAAAATATGGTGGTGGTAGTGTGATGGTCTGGGGTTGTTTTGCTGCTTCAGGACCTGGAAGGCTTGCTGTGATAGATGGAACCATGAATTCTACTGTCTACCAAAAAATCCTGAAGGAGAATGTCCGGCCATCTGTTTGTCAACTCAAGCTGAAGCGATCTTGGGTGCTGCAGCAGGACAATGACCCAAAACACACCAGCAAATCCACCTCTGAATGGCGGAAGAAAAACAAAATGAAGACTTTGGAGTGGCCTAGTCAAAGTCCTGACCTGAATCCTATTGGGATGTTGTGGCATGACCTTAAAAAGGCGGTTCATGCTAGAAAATCCTCAAATAAAGCTGAATTACAACAATTCTGCAAAGATGAGTGGGCCAAAATTCCTCCAGAGCGCTGTAAAAGACTCGTTGCAAGTTATTGCAAACGCTTGATTGCAGTTATTGCTGCTAAGGGTGGCCCAACCAGTTATTAGGTTCAGGGGGCAATTTCTTTTTCACACAGGGCCATGTAGGTTTTGAGTTTTTTTTCTCACTAAATAATAAAAACCATTATTTAAAACTGCATTTTGTGTTCAATTATGTTATCTTTGACTAATAGTTAACGGTTTTTGATGAGCAGAAACATTTAAGTGTGACAAACATGCAAAAGAATAAGAAATCAGGAAGGGGGCAAATAGTTTTTCACACCACTGTATCTCTATCAAAATCGGTATAGGTGGCCATACAACATACATTTAAAATAAAATTAGAGAACTAAAATCTAATTGATTGTATTTTTTGAAATATCTGATCAATGTATCACACATGTACGTTCAATTTTCCCCAATTATAAAAAAAAAAAAAATATCAAAAACTCTGAAAAAAAATTGCTTGGGTCTATAAGTCAAGAAACTGATATTGTATTCTACACCATTCAATTTTCTGAAAAATTGATCAGAATTTTCCACTCTCGATTGACTTGTAAAAAAAAATTATAATTTGATTGAAAAAAAAAAAAAGATACAAAATGTTTGATTTTTCTGGACAACCGATTGTTTTTAGAGAAAAACTGGAAAATGTAATATTTTTATTGTATCGTGCATGGCCCTTAAGGGTGATTGAATAGAACTACTAGAATTCAACAATATGAAACAATATATGTCATAAATGTAATAAAATATAAAAATGATACATGAAAACATTTTTCAAAAAATTAAAGTGTGTTTTTTTTCTATTTGAGAAGGATGACTGCGGCCACTTTGTAACTAAAAAGTGTTTATATACATTCCTTTTTTTAACTCTATGATAATTAGTACTGTGAAGGAAAGTTGTTGCAGGGGGTATCACTTCCGTACTGCTGCCCAAGATTTCCCTTCAGTTAATATGGCACTGTTCAAACCAAGCCGCCCAGTGTGACACCAAAAAAGAGATGTGTTCAAATGTATTTAGAGGTAGAAATGGATATCCCCATAACATATTTCCCATGTGGCTGGGCAGCTCCATAGTTAACCATTGATAGCAACAGTGATGGCTCTGGGTTGTATGTCAACAGAACCTTAAAGAGCATATGGACGCTCTGTTTCTGTTATGCGTAAGAACCTGCAGTTGATCCCTAGGGTGACAGACCTGGACCTAAGCTTATATAGATATATCCTCTTGAGCGATAGGTACTGCAGTTCTGCACAGGGGAGAACGAACAACCGTGCAACACATGACAGAATAGCTTTCAGAGGGTGAGGTAAGGAGAGGAGCAATGCACTCAGTCACTGCCATTGCATAAAGATCAAGCATACTGGATCTTTTAGCAACCTCAAGGACACGGACACTAGATTCTCAGCCCTGAAGCTTAAAAGTGTAACACCACTTTTTGTTTAATTAAAAAAAAGTCTTTACCAGATCAGTTAGGCTTCATTCGCAATGATGGAAAACTTCCAAAAACTGCCCCAAAAATTCCCATAAGGCCCAAATGCAATTAACTTTTTCTCCTGTGTTTACTCTTAGGAGATAATTTTTCATCTTTGATTTAAAATAAGTTTTTAGCACTTAGCAATGGGAAAAGTACCAAAAAGGAGGTGAAAAAGTACTGTCAAAATTATTTTGAGTATTTATTTGCTTCCTGGTGGTTTAAAAGGCATTTTATTTACAAGTTGTGAAAATATCACCTAGGAAAAAACTCAGGTGAAAACGTGAATTGCATATGGCCCAAGGACTCTTCCCCACCTCTGGTGCCCAGGAGGAGATGGGTGCAATACAAAGAGGGATATTATGGTGCTATCAGGTCATCCACATAATATTTGAATATTGTTTGAAATCTGACTTTCCCATCAGGTACTCACATTTCTCCATTTGTGTAGAGCAATAAGAAGCAGTGGTGTCTAATTGAATATCAAAAGTTTGCTTTCTTAAAACAGAAAGAATTTGCGATAATTCAGGTTGGAGTGAGCTTGAGCTGTCTCCCAGGGCAACACTGTTGAATATATGCAAATTAACCATTGCACCCTTAGAAGCTAAACACACCTCCAGAACCGCTGGAATGCAATGATGTTGTTGTTTCTTAGCATTTTAGTAAGGGGGCTTTTAGGACCATTGTAGCCCCTCACACACTCCAATGAGTTCTGGTTCACCATGAGCTTGCTGATTAGTCTGTACCTACTAATTGAATATATTTCTGTTAGGGTTCCCAGTCAGTTGCAATGAGTAAAGGTGGTAGATCAGCAGGTTTTCAAACGTGCAAGAATATTACAGATAAAGAACAAATTAATACAGATGAAGAAAATAAGGGGTAAGAAATTATATATTTTACCGAATTATCTGAGTGGGGGAGGTGTTTATTCGGTCCTTTTATTATTATCACTCCTTATTATTATAATTTACTGTTACCTTTTGGGCTTTTAAAGAGAACATGTAAGAAAAAAAAATTCCCCTGGGTGGTACTCACCTCGGGAAAGGGAAGCCTCAGGGTCCCAATGAGACTTCCCCCTCCTCTGTAGCTGCAGGCAATCCAGCGCTGGCTCCCCCAAAGTGTCCTGCAATCCTCCCTTGACAAGCCTGACAAGCGCTGATTTATTTACCTTTCCTGGCTCCAGCGGGGGCGCTGTTGCGGCTCTCAGCACGGAGATAGACAGAAATAGCCGATCTCTGTCGGGTCTGCTCTACTGAGCAGGTGCAGGAGACTTGTGCAGTAGAGCGGGACGACAACGATCGGCTATTTCCGCCTATCTCCGAGCGGAGAGCCGATACTGCGCCTGCACTGGAGCCCGGGAGGTAAATATTTACATTCCCGCTGTTCGGGGAGCTTTATCGCCGCCGCCATGGGACTGAGGAGGTGGGGGGGGGGGGGGGGGGGGGCTGCCTCAATAGGATCTGGAGGCTTCCCTACCCGAGGTGACTACCCCCCAGGGAGGTTTTTTTTGTTACAGGTTTTCTTTAATAAATCAGCCCCTGTCTCTATCTAGACTGTTGATATTTTTTGTTGATTCTCCCATGAGGAAATGGACTTGTCCAATTCCTGTCAGCTATTTGCTATCTACTGTAAGTGACAGCAACATATGAAAAAAAGTGCATTTTACTCTGGGAGAAATTTACCATTTTAATTGTATGTATTTTTAATTGTGCAATTGTTTGTTACAGTGGACCTTTAATCCAGTAATTTCTACGTCCGTCAATAAAAGTTGTGTGAAAGCTGAAGAGTTGACAGCTCAGTGTATGAACGTTATGTATACATGATGTTATGCAAATGGGTTAGGCTTGTGTGACAAACAAGAAGAGAGTGTCAAAGTGTCCTCTACAGCTGTTAATGCTCACTTGTGCTTCTTTGAAAATTTGAAATAGAGGTTTCCCTTCAGATGCATTTATGAGCTACTGCCACACCCAAGGCACATTACTGTCACATAGCCTGCCATGACGAGGATGTTGTAGTGACAGATAACACAATTAACACAGTGCTACAGGCTGATAACAATATAGGGAAATCTCCACGGGTTCCTAGACCACTTTTCAATAAGCTGTAGCTCAACAGGTACTGGCTGGACTTCTACTGGAACCATGAAACTAGGTAAGCGGTTTGCTGTTACCAGAATTTAGATTGGGTAGAGTGAAATTAACTATGTAGAAGATTGTTTTGGCTTTATTAAATAATGCTGATGTTTTCATCCTTGTTCGCTTCTTTGTGAGGCATGTGTGAAAACAATTTGGGAATTAAATTTCCCTTTCCAGTTAACCATATGCCCAACTACTTGAACAAAAGTGTGTATAAAAATTGTTCAAAACTTGTTTGCCGGTGAATAGTGGTGGCAATAGTCATATATCAGTTTCCACTAACTAGAAGGAATTTGTTGTTACTTGCCAGTAGACTGGTGTTTGACATATTTTGAAATTCTTACAGTATTTAAAGGGAACCTGAAGTGAGGAAAATTATTTAAAATAAACACATGACGTAGCTGCAAATGAAGATTACATACTAACCTCACCGTCAGTTCCTCTCAGAAGCTCACCATTTTCTTCTTACAGTGATCCCTTCCAGTTCTGATAAGATTTTGTCAGAACTGAAATATACCAGTTGCTGTCGGTTATACATCAGAAGCTGTCAGTTACATCTGAATGTGCAGGGTAATGGCCATGTTTCCCTATGGCTCAAGTGGGTGATATTACAGTTTAACAGTGTGCTGACCACGAAGCTGTTAAGGGGTAATGGCCATTTTTAAAATGGAGGATGGAGAAATCCATTGATCACAGTGGACACATGGGACGCAGGAGAGGAGAAAGCGAATGAGGAGTAGATTACACAGGAGGATGTAAGTATGACCTATGTATGGTTATTTTGACTTTTTATTTTCAGTTCAGGTTCTCTTTAAGAAACACGTATACCCTTCTGTTCACTGGGGATTTGCAAAGTCAGTTTGGAAAAGATCAGTTATTTTTTCGTTGAGCTAATTAGAGATGAGCTCAAATTTCATATAGTAGTAATTTTGATGCAAAATTCGCAATTGAGATGTGAAATTGTAATGTGCCGTGTCAAACAATTTTTCAAAAAGAATTCCACCTGTAATTGTAATTTTGATGTGTCATTCTGCAAAATTATGACTTTTCAATGTACATAGACTTCAAAGCATTTATGTAAAAAATGTGTTTTCTCATGTCCATATGAAATTGTGCGTGACTTGTGAAAATTATGCAAAATAACAATTACCCATGGAATCTTAATTAAGATCAAGAATATATTTCCTAAAATGATGGGAAAATTCATGACAGTAAAGTTACCCATTACACTAGAGCATGGTTGGGCAAACTTTTTGACTCGTGGACCACATAGCAATCTTAAATTTGACAGGGGGGGCCAGACCAGTGTAAGTAGCTGAAGTGCTCCCCCACCCCAGAAGCCAAATATGCCCTTAGTCTTAGTTTGGCCCCCGGTTCAGGTAGCTGATGTGATCCCCTCCCCCTAGTCTAGATAGGCAGGTGTGCCATCAGTATTAATTAGCCCCTCCCACAGTGTAGGTAGGCAGGTGTGCCCCCAGTATTTAGTAGCCCCCTTCCACTTTATAGGTAGCCATGTGTTCTCCCAGCATTAGCCCCCTCTCCAGTGTAGGTAACCAGGTGTGCCCCAGTATAAGTAGCCTTTCCCCAGTTTTATCTAGAGAGGTGTGCCCCAGTATTAGCAGCCCATTTCAAAATGTATGTTGCCAGGTGTGCCCCAGTATTAGCAGCCCATTTCAAAATGTATGTTGCAAGGAAATGAGCAGCGCTACTTAAAAACAGACTAGTGCCTACCTGCAAAAGAGTGCAAGCCCCACTTGTGGGGTCGAAAACACACCGAGCATACACATGACCTGTCTACCACTAGAGGAGGATGTTGGTTTCCATTAACAGCTTGCATGCAACCTATTAAGTACTCGTTCCTCCCACTGCGAAGAAGTCAATCCTCCATGGGAGGGGCCTAACACTAACTAAATCCTAACCTATGTATATGCATAGCCTGGGTGCGGCTAATAAAATAAAATCGAAAATTGAACATTTGTATGTTGCCAGGTGTGCCCCAGTATTAGCAGCCCGCTCCACAGTTTAAATTGGCCGGTGTGCCCCAGTAATAGTACTATTAAAGTAGACCCAGAAATATACATAATTGGCAGCATTTTCAACAAAATGCACATAATGGGACAGTGTTTCCCCACAAAAATTAACAACAACGCCGCAGCAGTTCCCCCTCAAAATACACATTATGCATCAGCATTTCCACCCAAAATGCACATAATGGGACAGTGTTTCCCCACAAAATAAACAACGCCGTAGCATTTCCCCCTCAAAATACACATTATGCATCAGCATTTCCACCCAAAATACACATAATGTGGCAGCGTTTCATCCAAAATACACATTATGCATCAAAGGGAGAGAGAACCGAGAGCCCGATATGGTGTAGTAAGTTTAGGCAATTGGTATAATGAAAAAGGAGTAAAATTATACTCACAAACCAGGGTTACCTCCAGGTAACCACTGTATAAGCAGGTGGGGAGTTTGACCTGTCCCCACTCAGGATTAAAAAGTCGTTCTCTGTAGACAAGAAAAAAAGGGGTATCCCCCTCCACCAAGGGTGGATATATAGTACAATGTAAGTTGAACAGAGGCGCCAAAAGGAAAAAAGCAGTAGTTAAAATATTAAAAAATAGCTGAGGAGGCTGTGGTGGATCCCCCCCCTCCAAGCAAACACAAAAAAACTGTGCAATATAACCAGAATACATTTATTGGTACACTCCAGGGTATAGATATACTAATATATATATATACTAGTATATCTATACCCTGGAGTGTACCAATAAATTTATTCTGGTTATATTGCACAGTTTTTTTGTGTTTGCTTGGAGGGGGCGGATCCACCACAGCCTCCTCAGCTATTTTTTAATAATTTAACTACTGCTTTTATCCTTTTGGCACCTCTGTTCAACTTACATTGTACATTATGCATCAGCATTTCCACCCAAAATACACATATTGTGGCAGCGTTTCCCCAAAATACACATAATTCGGCAGCCTTTTGCACTAAATACAAATAAAGCTGCGCTGTTTCCCCCAAAACACACATAATACAGCAGCTTTTCACACAAAGATGCAGCAACATTTTGCACAAAATACACAAAACATGGCAGTGTTTCCCACAAAATACACATAATGCAGCAAAGTTTTGCACAAAATACAGATATGTGGCATTGTTTCTCATAAAATACACATAATGCGGCAGTTTCGCAAAAAATACACATAATGCTGGAGAGTCTCGCACAAAATACACATAATGCATGTTATGCGCAAAATACACAAAACAATATGAAGCAGCATTTCATACATCAGGCAGTGTTTCCTTCATAAAAAAATATTGGGCAGAGTTCCCCTTTAATGTGACAACCCCCCTCTACCCCCAGTTAGTGCCGCCTTATATATCTGGTGGCACCTGAAAATAAAAATCTAGTATTCTCCTTATTAGTATTCTCCTAGTAGCCTCCAAATTTCACATGCTGACAGGAGCTTCAGAGTCTAGCACTGGAGACACAAATAGACTATAGTGCTGGGCTTTGGATGCCATTTTCCCATAGCCCTTCTGCCGGAATCTACAGAGACTCCCGCAGCCTGCAAGTGGAGAGATACGGCCAGTGAACTGGTGAGGTGTACGTGGAATAAAAAAACGCCAGTTCACCTACTGGGGGCAATATCCGCGGCACTGTATCTGACCCTGCATCGGCAGGCTGGATGAAATAACCCAATGGGCCCTGAATGGCTCTCGGACCATAGTTTGCCCACTCCCGGCACTAGAGCTACAGTTTTGATTTAACTGACAATTGATTTCCTGCTGGTAATTTTCCCAGTTTCTGTACTTTACTTGTCTTCATACGTGGTGCCTGCCTGCAGAAAGACTCCTCCAGCAAGAAATGGCAGAACTCAGCACACATGTTGTGCCTGTTGCATAGAAAAGAGAACATATATTTCTTATTCATCATAATGTTTTTTCTTTCTTTTTTTTTTTTTTTTGATACTTTGAGGCCCCTTTTACTTTTAGGGCCTGTGTTGCTCAGCATTTTGCTTCCCTGCCACATTCCTGCCGCAAGGGCAATGCAAGTCTACAGAGACTTGCACACTTTGCAGATGTGTCCAAGCTGCCGCATTCTCGTCTGCAGTGTGTTTCCGCATGATCCTTTCCTACCACATGGATTATGCAGCAAAGCAAGTCAATGGGTGACACAGTAAGTGTAAACGATTAGTCAGAGGTGTGACTCGTATGCACAGACTAACGGGAATCCCATCAACATACTTCTTGTACATTACATGAGTGGTCGAGCAGGGGGGTTGGTAGGTGACGCTATGCCTATGACCCTGTAACTGCACAGCGGCACAGGGTGATATGAAGGCTGGTTTGTGTGGGATGAAGCAGTACTGTGAAACCAGCCTGATACAACTATTTGACAAACCCTTTTCTGCATTTTTGAGTATGAATTGGAATGTAGCAAAAAAAAAGGGAAAAAACCTTAATTTTAATATTTAAATCTATTTATATTTTCATTTTTGTTTATTTTTTATTTATCTATGTTATAAGTTTGTAGAGTTAAAAATAGCAATACACTGTTAGGTTAGTGGTAGATTATGTAAACAATCCATAGCTATCTGATAACGATCTATTACCTGGTCTACCCCCTTACACCCGTTGATATTAGACAAGATTTTGCCAAGCGGATCAGTCAAAAACGGTCTTATCACTCCACCGACAGCTTGTACTCACGTGCAACTGTTGACAGAACAACCGCACCGTAGGAGGGACTGACGGACCCATCGTTTGAAGAAGTACGGCATGTGTATGCGCCTTAAGCTTATACTGCTGCATGGCTTGAAAAGGGATGTGTGGTCTGGGGATGAGCTGTTCACAACCAGGTTGGAGTTTGACATTTGCTATTTCTGGCATTTAAGCTGAATTTTTTTTCCTATTCACTGAGGATTTTGTACCATAAATTTAGTGCATAACAGGTTACAATACAGCACTAGTTGCCGGCTTGCCCATGCAGTACCACAGACCCGATCAGGCTCTGCTTTCTCCACCAAAGCCCCACTGGGTCTGTGCTACTGTGCATGAGCGAGCCATATGCACCTACGCAGTAGCATGGACCCGATGAGGCTTGGCGTTTTCTGCCGAAGCCTGAGTAAGTCCTTACTGTTGCACAGGAGCAGTGCGGCCGTGTGGCTGTGAGCCTCGGAGGTCTCAGCACTGGAAAAGCCTGACATAGGATGATGGGGGAAGTCTCTGGAGGATCCTCACAAGTTCACTTAAAGGGATACTGTAGGGGGGTCTGAGAAAATGAGTTGAAGTTACCTGGGGCTTCTAATGGTCCCCCGCAGACATCCTGTGCCCGCGCAGCCGCTCACCGATGCTCCGGCCCCGCCTCCAGTTCATTTCTGTAATTTCTGACTTTAAAGTCAGAAAACCACTGCGCCTGCGTTGCCATGTCCTCGCTTCCGCTGATGGCACCAGGAGCATACTGCGCAAGAACAAAGACCATACTGGGCTTGTGCAATACACTCCTGGTGACATCAGTGGGAGCGAGGATGCAGCTGCACAGGCGCAGTGGTTTTCAGACTTTAAAGTCTGAAATTCCAGAAGTGAACCGGAGGCGGGGCCGAAGCATCGGTTAGTGGCTCCGTGGGTACAGGATGTCTGCGGGGGGCCATTAGAAGCCCTGGGTAAGTTCAACTCATTTTCCCCCGACCCCCCTACAGTATCCCTTTAAATAAAGTGCTTAGTTAGTGTAGCTATATGACTTATGGTCAATTGTGAACAAAGTTTTCACTGAGAGACAGTGGTGAAATCCAAAAGGCAGCAAATGCAGTGTAGTGATATATCACCAATCAGTCTCTTGGAAGTTTAGAATAGGTTTATTTACTGTGCAGGAGACATACACTGACTTATAGCAACAGTGGCATAGCAGTAGGGGGTGCAGAGGTAGCCACTGCATCGGGGCCCAGAGGGACCCTCCCTCAAGCACAATATTAGCTCTCTATTGGTCCTGTGCTGGTAATAATCACTTCTATAGATGCTCTGAATAGTAGTAATCATTAACAAACTGTCCCCCACCCCCTTCTTGCACCTCTGACACTGTGGTTGTCTTTGGCAGGTTTTGGTGCACCGTATCAATTTGTATGTGGGCCCATAGCTCCTTAGCTATGTCACTGTATAGCAATGTCTGCCCAAGGAAGGATTGGACTAGACAGATATACACATATAAATTACAGATTATAATTATTCAGCCAACCTTAAAGAGAACCCGAGGTGGGATTTATGCAGGAGAACAGAGGCGCCAAAAGGATAAAAGGAAGCTAAATGAGCTTAAAAACCAAATTCTTGGTAAATAGAGGAGGTAGTGGTGGACTTACCTCCTCCAAGTAGACACTCAACGACTGTAGTAAACACAGTCAATATATTTTATTTATGAACTCCAAATATGCAATGCGTTTCGCAGGTTTGATCCCGCTTCATCAGGCAAAAACAACGGAGCAATAGCATATGTGGTCAGCAGAGGTGCCTGGCTCTTCTACTGACCATATATGCTATTGCTCCGTTGTTATTGCCTGATGAAGCGGGATCAAACCTGCGAACGCGTTGCATATTTGGAGTTCATAAATCAAATATATTGACTGTGCTTACTACAGTCGTTGTGTGTCTACTTGGAGGAGGTAAGTCCACCACTACCTCCTCTATTTACCAAGAATTTGGTTTTTAAGCTCATTTACCTTCCTTTTATCCTTTTGGCACCTCTGTTCTCCTGCATAAGGGTTGAACCCCCTTTTTCTCATCTACAGAGAGCGACTTCTTATTCTTGAGTGGGGTCAGGAAAATCTCCCCACCTGCCTTTACAGTGGTTGCCTAATGGTAACCCTGGTTTGTGAGTATTAATATTTACTCTATCTAGTAACCATTTACCAGTACATATTACACTATTGGAGCTCTTGGTGTTTCTTGTTTTTATCCCGAGGTGGGATTTAATTACGTTAGTGGGGCACAGAGGCTGGTTGTGCACACTAACACTAGCCTCTGTTGCCCCATGGTGTGCCTCCAGGACCCCCCTGCGCGCCGCTATACCCTCCGCAGTGCAAGCGACACACAGCGTGTCGCCAGCACAATGTTTACCTATGCGGTGTCAGTCAGCGCCGCTCCCCCGCCTCCTCTGTATCGGCGCTACCCGCCCGCGTCCCTTCCCTCCAATCAGCGGGAGGGAAGGGACGCGGGCGGGTAGCGCCAATACAGAGGAGGCGGGGGAGCGGCGCTAACAGACACGGCATAGGTAAACATTGTGCTGGCGACATGCTGTGTGTCGCTAGCACTGCAGAGGGGATAGCGGCGCACAGTGGGGTCCTGGAGGCACACCATGGGGCAACAGAGGCTGGTGTTAGTGTGCACAACCAGCCTCTGTGCCCCACTAACATAATTAAATCCCACCTCGGGTTCTCTTTGACCACTAGTTGGGTCCTGACATATCTCTTATCTACGTATTTGATAACCAATATGTAATAGATTGCGGAAAAGCTGCCACGCGGACTGTCAGCGAGGCGGCTGGTTCCGCATTCAGCTCAGCGGTTTACAGGCGGCGGCGTGCGTCTGATGTGCATTCTAGTGCACCCAGATTGAGGAATACGTGCATGCACGCTGAGAGGCGGAACCTTTATGACAAACGAAGAGGGATCAGCTGACCAGGTTGGTCAGCTGATCGCAGAGCGGGCGGCTATTGGTTGATCAGTGATGGGTGGCGGCGGGGAGCGCCGCTCTATATATAGTGGCTGGTCAGTCTCAAGTTGTCTGCCGTTGCGAACACTTACGTGAACGCACTCAGACCATAGTCAGATCTCACAGTGTGTTAGAACCAGGTGCCCCTGGGGATTCACACTGAGCCAGATTACTACTGTGTTATTTACTATTGTGTTATACTTCAGACTAGTTCCAGGGTGTTGAGACCACGGACCTCACACCCAAGACTAGGGATACTGTGTTACTATTGTGTTATACTTCAGACTAGTTCCAGGGTGTTGAGACCACGGACCTCACACCCAAGACTAGGGATACTGTGTTACTATTGTGTTATACTTCAGACTAGTTCCAGGGTGTTAAGACCACGGACCTCACACCCAAGACTAGGGATACTGTGTTACTATTGTGTTATACTTCAGACTAGTTCCAGGGTGTTGAGACCACGGACCTCACACCCAAGACTAGGCCTTGTTTGATATCTGTTATGACCTATTGCTTTCCTGACTCTCCTTCTGCTTTCTGATTCGGTACCTACGCACATCTGATTACCTGTTGCCAACCCTGCCTGTCCCTGGTTACCGAATCAGCCTTCTGTCTCTGTACCTTATCTGCTCGTGTGTTGCCGACCTGGCCTGCCCGACCTTGCGAGTTATCACTCTCTATTGAGGGATTAGTTCTCAGTGCTGCTTGTGACGCCCACCTTCTAGGTGTCACTTAGCCACAGGGCCTTCCTGCTATTCAGCCTGGGGCTCCACCCCTTTGGAAGTTTCAGGCTGCTGGAAGGTCTTCACACTTCCCAGAGGGAGGTATTTCTCATACAGCCAAGGACCACCTGCTCCTCGGGTGGTCCTACTCAAAGTCATTACTGTTGCACCAAACACTCACACTATATAGGTGTCCAGAGGTTAGTCATACTTGTATTATTGGTGATTCTGCAGATCATCCATAATCGGGTATATAGCTGTATTGCTGGTGATGCTGCAGATCACCAATAATCAGATTCTCTCTGGGTGTTGACACCGATTGTTACACAATAATGTATAAATGTATACATGAATATCTATGAATATCTTAGTAGTTAGAGACACTGAAGCGAATAAAAAAATTATGATATAATGAATTGGTTGTGTAGTACGGATATTTACTAGAACATTAGTAGCAAAGAAAACATTCTCATATTTTTATTTTCAGTTACATAGTGTTTTTTTGTAACATTGCATCATTCTCTAATATTTGCAGTTTACCCACTACTCAGCATTCTAAATGATTTTACGGAGCAGGCCAGTGAACTATTGACCCCTTCTCTGGAGAGAAAAAGAAAATACAGTGACTGACAGTTGAGATAACAAGCTTCAGAAGACAGAACTCTCTGCGACTTTGAAAGTCGTGGAGCTCTTCGCACAGATAACAACTGGAGTTTCTTAACTCTTCCTGTACTGGAAACAATATTAGACTTATGTCTCTGCTCCTAGTGTTTTATTTCTTAGCTGTACTACACATACAAATCATTATATTATATATTTTTTGTTGCTTCAGTGTCTCTTTAAGCTTGTTATGGTGGCTGTATAGTGTAATGGTTAAGGGCTCTGCCTCTGACACGGGAGATTAGGGTTCAAATCTCGGCTCTGCCTGATCAGTAAGCCAGCAGTTATTCAGCAGGAGACCTTAGGCAAGTCTCCCTAACACTGCTACTGCCTATAGAGCGGGTCCTAGTGGCTGCAGCTCTGGCGCTTTGAGTCCGCCAGGAGAAAAGCGCGATATAAGTGTTTGTCTTTGTCTTTTTGTTAGTCGTGAATTATTGCATAGGTGTTTGTATGTACAATAGTCCATTTTAACTCCAGGTTAGCTAGTCTAATAAGATACACTGTGTTGTCTTTTATCTACAAGACAGCTAAACAATCCCCAGCTGCACATTCCAATCCTGTGCAGCACTGGGTCCCTGGTTCGAATCCCAGCCAGGGCACTATCTGCAAAGAGTTTGTATGTTCTCTCCGTGTCTGCGTGGGTTTCCTCCGGGTACTCCGGTTTCCTCCCACATTCCAAAAACATACGGATAAGTTAATTGTCTCCCCTTAAAATTGGCCCTAGACTACAGTACTTACATTACATAATATAGACATATGGCAATTGTAGGGATTAGATTGTGAGCTCCTTTGAGGGACAGTTAGTGACAAGACAATATATATATATATATATATATACACTGTACAGCGCTGCGTAATATGTCGGCGCTATATAAATACTAAATAATAATAATAACTCTGCTTCAGCAGTAATTTTACATATCTTTTTAAATATGCCCTACCATTGTCTAAATCACAAAGGAGGGTCACACTTCTCCTCTTCCTTCCTAATAAGATCACCACACATGATCAATTAAGGTGGCCATACACTCGTTAGATTAGCAGCAGATAGATCATCAGATAGATTTCTGATCTATCTTATGTGTTTAGGAATTTTTTTTACTAGGAACAGATTTCCAATAGATTTTAGTTTGAAATCTATTGAAAATCGATCTGATGGCATTTTTTTGCCATCAGATCTCCATTAGGGCCAATGCAAAATGATAAGCCATCTCAACAGATCGACCTAGATTTTCCAGCATGTCAGATCGATTGAAATCGATCGAAATCGGCTGCAAATCAATCAATTGGTCAATCGATTTGCAATCGATCGGACGCTAATCAGCTCAGTGTATGGCCACCTTTAGACTAAAACTGCTAATGAGCTATTGCAATCAACATGCCTGATCAATGAGCTTTCAATCAATTTTGGGTAGTTTATTGACTGCAAGTTTGATCAGACATGTGTCAGTCAAGCAGCAAGCAGGTGCTGGAAGGAGATATGTGGTACTGACGGCCATGCAGCTTTGTACTGCATAAAGAAGGATAAAGATAGACAGTCAATCACTTTTATTCATTTCTGTAGAAAGCGGACAAGGTAGAGAGTGGACAAGGCAGTGTATCAATCACTAATACCTGATGGACTCTCATTTGGGGAGTGACCATTTGTCATATTAACCAGTAATAGCTTAAAGGAAACCTGAGATTGGCTGGATAGAAAAAAATTACACAAAGCTGGGGCTTCCCCCAGCCCACTCCAGGCTTATCGCTCTCTTGCTACCTACGCCGCCTGGATCCTTCGCAATTCTCCCCGGAAAGTCATTCGGTCTGGGGTGGACAGGGCAGTTTCGGCCAAGCCACGCCATGTGTGTGCCCCCATCGCTTCTGTCGCGTTCTGCGCCTGAGCAGTATTACTGTGCAGGCGCAGAATGCTCCCAGCAATGGGAGCATGACTGGTGAGCATGCGTGGCCGGGCTTCTCCTGCACCGACTGGCCCCCGACTTTAGGGCTGTACGGGACAAATTTGGAGGATCCAGATGGCGCAGGAGAACAGCAAGGGGGCAATCAACCCGGAGTGGACTGGAGGAAGCCCCAGGTATGCATAATTTTTTTATATCCATCCATCTCAGGTACACTTTAAACCCGATGGCCATCTCTTACCGTTATCAAAATATGCTTCAAAACTTGATGCCAGTGCATGAATTCTGAAATATGAGCTACACTGATTCATCCTGTTAACATATTTACATGCAACTCATGTAAAATTGACAGAAAAGTTCAAACATGCCTAAAGTGACATGTGATAAATATATACACATATTATACTAGCCCTACCAAGAAAGGCCCCTTTCTATTTTCCAATACTGCAAGAGTTAGAAAAAACTTCTGTTTTCTATGCAAAAGAACTTATTAAATAGTTTGTCTAATTCAGTCCAAGTTTCCTGAAAAGTACATAGAAGCCAAAAGTCTGATATCTGTCAGGGAGAGGGGAGATAATAAGGTTTTAGTAGAGGAAAGCTCAAAATGTACCTGAGATGGGGATTAAAAAAATAAAAATATATATATACATACCTGGGGCTTCCTCCAGCTGGATCGCTCCCTTGCTGCCATCCTCTGCTTCCTAACCGCAACTGGCCCTGGTTAGTTGTCCAGTCAGGGCCAGTCGGCACAGGTGCTCCTCCGCTGCGCTCCTGCCACAGTACTACTACACAGGCGCAGTTCACACCATATGATGTGAATGCGTGGGCACGAGCGCCGTGCATGCGCAGGACAATTTTACCACCTTCATGTAGTGTGAGGTCCAACAGCTTTTGAATACTATGAACATATTGTGTAGGTAAGCTCTCATAATGCATGGAAGTGTAGAATTGGCCAACTGCTTTCCAATCAAAATTGAATGTGTGTACCAAGCTTTAGAACCCCTATGTAGTTATTATTGCTCTGTCTCAGTTTCTGTCCTTGGGACCATCGTTGTTCATATTCAAGCCATGGGGTGGTGTGAAGGTCTAATGCTGGGTACACACGTTGAGTTTTCCCGCTCGATTCGCGGGATCGAACGGATCGATTCGATTATTTCAAACATGCTCGATTAAATTTCGATCATTTTTTTCATGTTAAGTATGCAAAATCGACAGCAGGAATGATCGAAATCCAATCGAGCATGTTTGAAATAATCGAATCGATTCGTGAATCGAGTGGGAAATCTCAACGTGTGTACCCAGCATAAGGGACAGGAAATGGTGGAGCATCTCCCCAACAGTAATAAAACCTAAGACTATCCAAAACTAAAATATTTCTCCCAGGCATTGGTGGAGTTTGTATTCATTCTCTGTTGGGTTACGTACAATGAAACCCGAGGAATGTGCATAACTTCTTTTATATGACAGCGACAGCTTTTTTCCAATAACATGAAGAGAAAGTAAAAGAATAAGCAGCACATCTTAATGAATCAACCCCTACATGAGAATTATTGATGCTTCATAAAATGTTTGTGGTTTTCTATGAAGATACAGCTCACATGCATTGTGATTTTATACATCAGATCTGCCCCCTGTAAGATGTGACCTTCTTGTGACAAGAAACAACAGTGACCATCGAACCATTGGCCTGAGCAAAGAGGCCCGCCTGTTCCTGAGACGAGGACAAGAATTTACCATCACTCTGCGATTTCAAAACCAAACTTTACGTCAAGAGGATCTAAGCAAATTCAGTCTCATAGCAGAGACAGGTGAGATGGATCCTGATCTCAACTAATAACTTACTGTATGATCTTACTGGATTTGGTGCCATGGTATTTTGGTGCTGGAACATTCCCTGGGCTAACCAATTATGGGGCACAGAAGAAAGCAGTGAGAACGCTACCAAACAGTTTGGTTGCATTCATACTGTGCACATTGTGTAATGCACGTGCTATAATGTGTATGAACTGCAATGGACATGGTACATGTTATACCATACATGTAAATTCAAAGCCTGCATGCAGCGAGTTAGAATAATGCAATCCGTTACAATGCAGAGATGTGAACATGTCCATGGAATTGTATGGGCAGTGAGTTGACCTGCAGAATTAAAGTGAACCAAGCACCATTTTTAGCACCTAGGGCCTCTCAATAGCACATTAACCACTTAAAGTGATCCTTAAGCCAACTGAAAAAAATGAGATTTACTCACCTGGGGCTTCCCTCAGCCCCCAGCAGCCGATCGGTGCCCTCGCAGCTCCGCTCCGATGTCCCAGGACCCGCCGGCGAGCACTTCCGGTTTGGCCGTCACCGGCCGACAGGCATGGGAACGCGAGTGATTGTTCGCGTTCCCAGCCTGTATATCGCCCCCTATGCTGCTATTGCGACCAGCTGGCCGCAATAGCAGCATAGGGGGCGATATACAGGCTGGGAACGCGAACAATCACTCGCGTTCCCATGCCTGTCGGCCGGTGACGGCCAAACCGGAAGTGCTCGCCGGCGGGTCCTGGGACATCGGAGCGGAGCTGCGAGGGCACCGATCGGCTGCTGGGGGCTGAGGGAAGCCCCAGGTGAGTAAATCTCATTTTTTTCAGTTGGCTTAAGGATCACTTTAAGCCCGAAGGGTTGAAATTTTTTTACATCCGAGCAACTTTCACCCCCCATTCATTTGCCAATAACTTTATCACTACTCATCACAATTAATTGATCTATATCTTGTTTTTTCCGCCACCAATTAGGCTTTCTGTGGGTGGTATATTTTGCTAAGAGCCACTTTACTGTAAATGCATTTTAACAGGAAGAATAAGAAAAAAATTGAAAAAATTCATTATTTCTCAGTTTTCAGCCATTATAGTTTTAAAAAAATACATGCCTCCATAATTAAAACTCACGTATTGTATTTGCCCATATGCCCCGGGTATTTCACCGTTAAAATTATGTCCCTATCACAATGTATGGCGACAATATTTTATTTGGAAATAAAGGTGCATTTTTTCCGTTTTGCGTCCATCACTGTTTAGAAGCCCATAATTTATTAAATCATATTGATATACTCCTTTGACATGCATATTTAAAAAGTTCAGACCCTTAGGTAACTATTTATGTTTTTTTTTTTTTTTTTTTATTATTGTAATTTTTTTTTTTTTTATTTAAACTTGTATGTGGGTATTTTTTGGTGTGGGAGGTAAACAGGGTTTTTTTTTTAATATATTTATATGTTTATTTTTAAAACTTTTTGTTTTAGGTGTAATTTGCTATTTGGCCACAAGATGGCCAGAATCAAAAAGTCCTGGAAGCGATCGATCTCGCTCCCAGGCAGAAGAAAGGAGACCAGAGCTCAGAAAAGCCGCAGCGTCTGAAGAGACGCTGTCGGCTTTTCTCCGGGGGGGTCCGATCAGCGAAAGGGATTTATAATCCCTTTCACTGATCGGTGGGCTAGCGGCCAGCAGCGGGGGCGCGCACGGGGGGGCCCACGGGAGCGTGCGCGACCCGCGGGAGTGCGCGCAGCCCAACTGGACGAGAAATCTCGTCCAGTTGGGCTTAAGTGGTTAAAAATGCATGTCAACAATGTGTCTCATTATTTAAAAAAACCTTCCATATTACCTTTTATTTTAGCTGAGGTTGTATTAGCCCACTTTAGCCGGTCTGCCTGGCCACATACTGTAGGTTTCAGGCAGCTAAGGACTAATTTAATTATTTTATTGCACACATTGGCGAGCAGTAAACAATACCTTGCTTTCATCAACAGAGGGGGGTAGATGACTGCTTAGTTTATCCAGAGGGAAGGTGTGAAGATAGCATCTGTGACTTCTGTAAATAAAGACAGCAAAAGGGGAGGGGGGAACATGGCAGCTCCAATAGCTATTAGAAACCAGTTGAAATTCCAGGAAAGAAAAGGTGCTTAGTTCCCTTTAAGGTTGCCCAATCTACATGGTATAAATAAAAATCTCTTTTATCACCCATAGCAGGATATTCTTACTACAGAATTTTAGTCTGTGTGTCTGATATTGTGGTGAAACCCCTCCCACTGTGTGATGTCATGACCATGGTCCTGACTGTTTGCTGTCTGTGAACCTTATTGCATTGTGGGAAATGACAGCTGTTTCCAACTGCCAAGCAAGCAGTATCTCCTTTCACAGACATCACCTCACAGAACTTAACACTGACTAAATCGTTTATAAATTAATATTGTAAAAAATAAGCAATTTTATTCTTTATGTTAAGTTCACACTACACAGTTCCTCTTTAATGTTTCAAGGCTAAGGGGAAAACCCCAGTAGAGGGCAGATGAAAAGGTGGTGGAGGGAGATGATGAGAGAAGAAAAGTGATTTCATTGAGACAAACAGAAAGAAGTGAGGGAGAAGTTACACGTGAATTGGCTGGGTGATGTCAATATAGTATGGTGTGCTGAGATCTAACATCTGATTGCACTGATTTTGTCTTTGAAGTAGGTGGCTATGTCTTGGGCAGAGAAGGTAAGAGGAAGGGGAAGGCTGTAGAATTGAGTAGGGAATCAAATGTGGCAAAGAGGTGCCATGGATTGGAAGTGGAGAGGTAACTACAAATAATGCCTCCCTTCCCTGTAAAACTTTGAAGAGGTCCAGCCATTTACCCTTTCTACCCCTGGTGATCCTCACAGCCACGGGCCTCATCTTGCAAGGGTCAACAAAAATGTGTAGACATCCTAATCTTCAAACTTATAACAAGTGTAGCCACAAAAGCACCTGCTCTGAAGGACTGACGTCTTTATCAGAGGGTTTGAAGTAGTAGTTGGGGGTCTCCTTACAGCTCTGGTCCCCCTGCAGTTGCAGTGGCTGCTTAACCTGTAGTTACGCCCCTGGTTGGAAGTTTGGAAAGATTCAAACACATAAGTATTTTTGTCCCCAAGATCTAACTCTACTTGGCCCCTATTTATTTAACTTTTCTTCTGCGTTTTCTAAAATAAATTTACCAATAGTTTTTTTTTACCAACTTGTTTCAGTTTAAATTTCAATATATTTGTTTCAGGTCCGAAGCCTTCAAAACACAATGCAACAAAGAATAAATTTCCCATATCCAGTCTTAGCGACCGAAACACCTGGAGCGCCAGAGTAGTTGACTGTGAGAAAGGATTATGGAAAGTATCTGTCACGTCACCAGCAAATGCCATCATTGGATACTACACACTGTCAATCAAACTTCCTGGAGGATTAACAAAATATTTGCTGGAATTCATGATGCTCTTTAACCCTTGGTGTGAAGGTAAGTGTAAAGGTCGGAATTTATTTGTCATTCACTTCTTTGAAATAAGATTATTAGTAAGACTTCTGCAGTTGGCAAATGACCGACAGGAAAAGTCTCCATTCTGGACTTGCATCATGGGATACGTAGTTAGCATTTTTATGTCATGAGTTACTCGTTAGTTTCTTCTTTTAAATCTCTCAGGGGGAGATTTATCAACGCATTACCGATTTTCTTCTTAATCTGTTCTAACCAGCAGGGAGAACAGTTCTGCATGATAATAAGAACCTCCTTAAATCCTAGGTAATAGTGGCAATTTAGCATGAAGTTCTAGAGCTGCACTACAGTTAAGAAAAGTACAAATCCAGCCCTAAACTGGTGCAGATTAATAAGTGCTTGATAGCAGTTCTACAGGTGTAGAACTGCAGGATGGACATGATTGCAGAGTGCAGGCTAGACATGATTTGTGATGTGCTCCTCCCCCCTGCTGTATTCCTCCTCAGAGCCTGCTGCTATTATTATTATTATTTATTTATATAGCGCCAACATATTCCGCAGCGCTTTACAAAGCACAATAAGACGACAAGGGGAACATAGATATACTAACAAATTGTAAAACAGAGTTCCAAGCAGCACAAATATTGTGACAAAAACAGTAAACATTAGGAGGAGGACCCTGCCCTTGCGAGCTTACAATCTAATGGGTAGTGAGGGACACACTAGGTAAGGGGGTGGAGAATGGATGAGGCAGTGACCCTTTGCCTCTGATTACATTGTGTCAAATAAGTAAATAAGGGCTATAGAATTGTATAAGCTTGTCTGAAAAGGTGTGTTTTAAGAGTGCGTTTGAAGATGTCCAGGTTTGGAGCATGACGTACAGGCTGTGGAAGAGAGTTCCAGATAAGAGATGATGCTCGTGTAAAGTCTTGGATGCGAGCATGAGAGGAGGTGATCAGCTTAGAGGCCAGGAGAATTTCTTGGGAGGAGTGGAGGTTGCGGGAGGGACAATATCTTGAGATTAGTGATGAGATGTATGGAGGGCACAACTCATGGAGGGCTTTGTATGTTAGAGTCAGGAGTTTGAACTGGATCCTCTGGGTAATAGGTAACCAGTGGAGAGAACGGCACAGTGGGGCTGCATCGGAAGAGCGTGTGGAGAGGTGAATGAGGCGGGCCGCTGAATTTAGAAGGGATTGGAGAGGTGCTAGCCTTTTTTGTGGTAGCCCACAGAGCAGGGTGTTGCAGTAGTCTAGGCGGGAGATGATTAAGGCATGTACAAGCATCTTGGTGGCCTCTTGTGTGAGGAAGGGACGGATCCGGAATATATTTTTGAGCTGGAAATAGCAGGTGGTGGTTAATGAGGTAATGTGAGGCTTAAAGGAGAGCTCTGAGTCGAGTATAACCCCCAAGTAGCGGGCCTTAGTGGTTGAGGTTATTGGGGTGTTGTCAACCGTTATGGTTGCAATTGGTGGGGGTGTAGATAGCAATGGTGGAAAAATCACAATTTCCGTTTTACTCATGTTGAGTTTGAGGAAGTGGGAGGACATAAATGCAGAAACGGCACGTAGACAGTCAGGGACTCTAGATAGTAGTGATGACAGATCAGGAGCTGAGAGATAGATTTGGGTGTCATCCGCATAGAGGTGATACTGGAAGCCAAAAGAGTTAATTAGTTGTCCCAGGCCACGGGTGTAGATTGAGAAAAGAAGTGGCCCAAGAACAGAGCCTTGAGGTACACCAACAGACAGTGGGCGTGGGGAGGAATTGGTGTTAGAGAAGGACACAGTGTAAGAGCGTCTAGAGAGATAAGAGGAGATCCAGGAATGAGCTTGTCCCTTGATTCCTAAAGATGACAGTGTCTGCAGGAGCAGAGCATGATCAACCGTGTCAAAGGCAGAGGAAAGGTCAAGGAGTATTAGAATGGAGAAATGGCCTTTGGGTTTGGCTACCAGTAGGTCATTAGCAACTTTCGTGAGGACAGTTTCGGTGGAATGGTGTGTGCGGAATCCAGATTGAAAGGGGTCAAGTAAGGAGTTGGTAGAGAGAAAGGCAGACAATTCTGAATGGATGTGACTTTCCAGCAGTTTAGAAGCAAAGGGGAGGGGCGAGACAGGCCGGTAATTGGATAGAGAAGCTGGATCAAGAGAGGGTTTTTTGATAAGTGGTGTAATAATAGCTTGTTTGAATAAGGAAGGAAAAGTGCCAGTGGAGATAGAAATATTGAATAGAGTTGTTAGAGTGGGATTAAGGGAGGAGGAAAGCTGGGGGATTAGATGGGAGGGAATGGGGTCCAGGCCACAGGTAGTGAGATGAGCTTTGGAGAGTAGTGAGGAAAGACACTGTTCATTGAGTGTGGTAAAAGATATTAGAGTGGGAGAGTGGTCTTGTGGATCGGGGGGAAGGTAGTTAGTAGTGGGCGAGGGTGCAGGTGGACAGAAGGAATCTACAGGGGATGGTTGAGCTGGTAAAAGTGGTTGCGTGTTGAAGGTATTACGTATTGCATCAATCTTGCTTGTAAAGTATGATGCAAAGTTGTCAGCTGACAGACATGTGGTAGGGGGAGGAGGTGGGGGCCGAAGTAGGGAGTTAAAGGTGTTGAACAATTGTTTTGGGTTGTGGGACTGTGCGGAAATGAGCGAGGAGAAATAAGACTGCTTAGCAGCAGGTGTGTTGGTTACCTCAGCAACAGGCATTCCCCTCATACACTGCACTGTCTGAGAGACCTTCCTAGCTCCTCCTATTTTACAACAGGTTTAGAAGGAATCTGCACTATCTAATGATTTCTTAAGATGCCTGAGACAGTTCTGCATGGATTTCTAAAAACATACCAATATTTTGCCTCAGACACTCTTCATAAATCTGGCCCTCAGTCACTAAGTTATGATATGCAAAGTTAAATAGTTAAAAGTCTTGGCTTGAAGTGCTAAGGAGGTTTCTATTCTATTGTGTAGTGGCTGGATAGTGTAATGGTTAAGGGCTCTGCCTCTGACACAGGAGACCAGGGTTCAAATCTTGGCTCTGCCTGTTCAGTAAGCCAGCACCTACTCAGTAGGAGAGCTTGGGCAAGGCTCCCTAACTCTGCAACTGCCTATAGAGCGCGTCTTAGTGGCTGCAGCTGTGACGCTTTGAGTCCGCCAGGAGAAAAGTGTGATATAAATGTTCTGTGTCTTGTCTATTCCGGCCAGGGCTCTATACGAAAGGAGTCTGTATGCTGTCTGTGTTTGCGTGACTTTCCTGCATGTGCTCCAGTTTCCTTCAAAACTACACAAAAATATTGGTAACTTAAGTGGTTTCCTTTCACACTGGCCCTAAAATGTGCTGAGAACATTATATTGTTAGCCTAAGTTTTAGCGATGTCACTTGTAAAGAGCTGTAGAAGACATGTCAGCTGTAAATAAATGCAGATTAATAATAATAACAATAATAATATATCTTAGTACAGAATTACATTTTTTTTGCTGTATGTCCTTCAAATGAGAGTTTCTTAATGTGTTTCCATTTCTGCATGGGGTTCGGTAGGGTCATAAACAAAATGTAGTCAAGCAACTTTTTTGTAGAAAATTGCTGCACAGGTTGTGTAACTGGTTTAATTTATGCTCCTTTTCAACTCCATTACGTTTGTGCACAGGCATCACTGTGTTCCTCTAACCTATAGCATAATGTATATACAGTGCCTTGCAAAAGTATTCACCCCCTTGCCAATTTTTATGTTTTGTTGCCTCACAACTTAAAATTAAATTGGATTATCTGTAAAATGCTTCAGCGCTATTCCTTAAAGAGACACTGAAGCGAAAAAAAAATTATGATATTATGATTTGTATGTGTAGTACAGCTAAGAGAAAAAACATTAAGGGCCCTTTTCCACTAGCAATCGCTAGCGTTCACGCTGAACGCTAGCGATTGCTGAATCGCAATTACCGGCGATTCCCCGACGTTCGCGGCCGCGATTTTGCTATGCTATGCACTGCATAGCAAAATCGCGGCAAATATCGCTCCGCCGCGCGTTCATGTTCCCGACAAAAACGAATCGCGGCAGTGGAAATGACCTTCCGCAATTCCTATGTTAAAAAGCAAACCGTAGCGATTGTAAAATCGCTAGCGGTTTGCGTTTTTGCGATTCAGCCAGCGCTGGTGGAAAAGGGCCCTAAGATCAGATACATCAGTCTAATTGTTTCCAGTACAGGAAGAGTTGAGAAACTCCAGTTGTTATCTCTATGCAAAAAAGCTATTAAGCTCTCTGACTAACATAGTCCTGGAGAGGGCTGTTATCTGACTTTTATTATCTCAACTGTAATTGAACTGTTTACTTTTCCTCTGCTAGAGGAGAGGTCATTACTTCACAGACTGCTCTGAAAGACTCATTTTGAATGCTGAGTGTTGTGTAATCTGCACATATTATAGAGTGATGCAATGTTAGAAAAAACACTATATACCTGAAAATAAAAATATGAGAATATTTTCTTTGCTGCTAATCTTCTAGTAATTATTCATAGTACACAACCAATTCATTATATCATATATTTTTTTTTCGCTTCAGTGTCTCTTTAAAGTGTACCCGAGGCGACATGTGACATGATGAGATAGACATGTGTATTTTCACAAAGCATATTAATAACCAGGATGTGTTACTTAATTTATTTTGCTGCCTGAACGAGTTAATTTCTAGGCATGGAAGTAACAGCTTCTTTTTTGTCATTACTTTGTTGGGGAATAAAGTAAACCTCACTGATAAGCTAATTACAGCCATAAAAGGTTTCCTGGTAGAATACAACTTCTGATAGCCGAGGGAGATAAAATACATGAACTAATAACCTTTTTTCTAACTCTGGGACACTTATTAGGCAAGCACTGAGCAGGGGCAACAGAACATTCAATCTAGTTTGTAAATGTTTACATATAAAATAAAACCATGGGATGTCTAAAAAAGCCATTTTTAGGAGTAGGAGGAAAAATACAACTGTTTATCTCATCAGTTTATTTTTACCTCGGGTTCACTTTAACCACTTGCCGACCGCCCACAGCCCATGGGCGGCGGCAAAGTGGACGCCTAAAGGACCGCAATACGCCTTCAGGCGGCGCGTCCTTTAGGCATGCCGGGGGAGCGATCGCAACATTGATGACGCGCACTTCCCCCGGCAACTGGCTCCGCCCACCCGCCGTAACATCCCGCCGGCCATACGGAAGCGCCGGCGGGATGTTAACCCCGCGATCGCCGCTACAAAGTGTATAATACACTTTGTAATGTATACAAAGTGTATTATACAGGCTGCCTCCTGCCCTGGTGGTCCCAGTGTCCGAGGGACCACCAGGGCAGGCTGCAGCCACCCTAGTCTGCACTCAAACACACTGATCTGCCCCCCCCGCCCACTGATCGCCCACAGCAACCCTCAGACCCCTCCTGCCCACCCCCCAGACCCCTGTTTGCACCCAATCACCCCCCTAATAACCCATCAATCACTCCCTGTCACTATCTGTCAACGCTATTTTTTTTTAGTCCCTAAACTGCCCCCTGCTCCCTCCTGATCACCCCCCCACCCCTCAGATTCTCCCCAGACCCCCCCAGACCCCCCCCCCCCCTGTGTACTGTATGCATCTATCCCCCCTGATCACCTGTCAATCACCCGTCAATCACCCATCAATCACCCATCAATCACCCATCAATCACCCCCTGTCACTGCCACCCAACAATCAGCCCCTAACCTGCCCCTTGCGGGCAATCTGATCACCCACCCACACCAATAGATCGCCCGCAGATCCGACATCAGATCACCTCCCAAATCCATTGTTTACATATATTCTCTCCTCTAAACACCCACTAATTACCCATCAATCACCCATCAATCACCCCCTATCACCACCTGTCACTTTTACCTATCAGATCAGACCCTAATCTGCCCCTTGCGGGCACCCAATCACCCGCCAACACGCTCAGATTGCCCTCTGACCCCCCCTTATCAATTCGCCAGTGCATTAATTACATCTGTTCTTCCCTGTAATAACCCACCTGTCAATCACCTGCCAATCACCTATCACCCATCAATCACCCCCTGTCACCCCCTGTCACTGCCACCCATCAATCAGCCCCTAACCTGCAATCTGATCACCCACCCACACCATTAGATCGCCCGCAAACCCGCCGTCAGATTACCTCCCAAATGTATTGTTTACATCTGTTATCTTCTCTAAACACCCACTAATTACCCATCAATCACCCATCAATCACCCCCTATCACCACCTGTCACTGTTACCTATCAGATCAGACCCTAAGCTGCCCCTTGCGGGCACCCAATCACCCGCCCACACGCTCAGATTGCCCTCAGACCCCCCCCCCTTATCAATTCACCAGTGCATTAATTACATCTGTCCTTCCCTGTAATAACCCACTGATCACCTGTCAATCACCTGCCAATCACCTATCACCCATCAATCAACCCCTGTCACTGCCACCCAACAATCAGCCCCTAACCTGCCCCTTGCGGGCAAACTGATCACCCACCCACACCAATAGATCGCCCGCAGATCAGACATCAGATCACCACCCAAGCGCAGTGTTTCCATCTATTCTCTCCTCTAAACACTCACTAATTACCCATCAATCACCCATCAATCACCCCCTATCACCACCTGTCACTGTTACCCATCAGATCAGACCCTAATCTGCCCCTTGCGGGCACCCAATCACCCGCCTACACGCTCAGATTGCCCTCAGACCCCCCCCCCTTATCAATTCGCCAGGGCATTATTTACATCTGTCCTTCCCTGTAATAACCCACTGATCACCTGTCAATCACCCATCAATCACCCCCTGTCACTGCCACCCATCAATCACCCCCTGTCACTGCCACCCATCAATCAGCCCCTAACCTGCCCCTTGCGGGCAAACTGATCACCCACCCACACCAATAGATCGCCCACAGATCCGACATCAGATCACCACCCAAGCGCAGTGTTTCCATCTATTCTCTCCTCTAAACACCCACTAATTACCCATAAATCACCCCCTATCACCACCTGTCACTGTTACCCATCAGATCAGACCCTAATCTGCCCCTTGCGGGCACCCAATCACCCGCCTACACGCTCAGATTGCCCTCAGACCCCCCCTTATCAATTCGCCAGTGCAATATTTACATCTGTTCTCCCCTGTAATAACCCACTGATTACCTGTCAATCACCTGTCAATCACCTATCAATCACCCATCAATCACCCCCTGTCACTGCCACCCATCAATCACCCCCTGTCACTGCCACCCATCAATCACCCGCTGTCACTGCCACCCATCAATCAGCCCCTAACCTGCCCCTTGCGGGCAATCTGATCACCCACCCACACCAATAGATCGCCCGCAGATCCGACGTCCGATCACCTCCCAAGTGCAGTGTTCACATCTGTTCTCTACCCTAAACACCCACTAATTACCCATCAATCACCCCCTGTCACTGCTACCTATCAGATTAGACCCCTATCTGCCCCTAGGGCACTCAATCACCCGCCCACACCCTCAGAATGCCCTCAGACCCCAGCCCTGATCACCTCGCCAGTGCATTGCTTGCATCTATTCCCCCCTCTAATCACACCTTGAGACACCCATCAATCACCTCCTGTCACCCCCTAGCACACCTACCCATCAGATCAGGCCCTAATTTGCCCCGTGTGGGCTCCTGATCACTCGGCCAAACCCTCAGATCCCCCTCAGACCCCCTTCCGATCACCTCCCTAGTGCATTGATTGCATCTATTTTCCCCTCTAACCACCCCCTGAGACACCCATCAATCACCTCCTGTCACCCCCCTAGCACTCCTATCCATCAGATCAGGCCCAATACAACCTGTCATCTAAAAGGCCACCCTGCTTATGACCGGTTCCACAAAATTCGCCCCCTCATAGACCACCTGTCATCAAAATTTGCAGATGCTTATACCCCTTATTTTTTGTCACAAGTTAGTGGAAAATGACACTTTGTGAAAAAAACAATAAAAATCAATATTCCGCTAACTTTTGACAAAAAATAAAATCTTCTATGAACTCACCATACTCCTAACGGAATACCTTGGGGTGTCTTCTTTCTAAAATGGGGTCATTTGTGGGGTTCCTATACTGCCCTGGCATTTTAGGGGCCCTAAACCGTGAGGAGTAGTCTGGAAATCAAATTCCGCAAAATGACCTGTGAAATCCTAAAGGTACTCATTGGACTTTGGGCCCTTTAGCGCAGTTAGGGTGCAAAAAAGTGCCACACATGTGGTATCGCCGTACTCGGGAGAAGTAGTACAATGTGTTTTGGGGTGTATTTTTACACATACCCATGCTGGGTGGGAGAAATAACTCTGTAAATGGACAATTGTGTGTAAAAAAAATGAAAAAATTGTCATTTACAGAGATATTTCTCCCACCCAGCATGGGTATGTGTAAAAATACACCCCAAAACACATTATACTACTTCTCCTGAGTACGGCAATACCACATGTGTGGCACTTTTTTGCAGCCTAACTGCGCTAAGGGGCCCAAAGTCCAATGAGCACCTTTAGGCTTTACAGGGGTGCTTACAAATTAGCACCCCCCAAAATGCGAGGACAGTAAACACACCCAACAAATGACCCCATTTTGGAAAGTAGACACTTCAAGGTATTCAGAGAGGGGCATGGTGAGTCCGTGGCAGATTTCATTTTTTTTTGTCGCAAGTTAGAAGAAATGGATTCTTTTTTTTTTCTTTTTTTTTGTCATTTTCCGCTTACTTGTGACAAAAAAATAATATCTTCTATGAACTCACTATGCCTCTCAGTGAATACTTTGGGATGTCTTCTTTCCAAAATGGGGTCATTTGGGGGGTATTTATACTATCCTGGAATTCTAGCCCCTCATGAAACATGACAGGGGGTCAGAAAAGTCATAGATGCTTGAAAATGGGAAAATTCACTTTTTGCACCATAGTTTGTAAACGCTATAACTTTTACCCAAACCAATAAATATACACTGAATGGTTTTTTTTTTTAATCAAAAACATGTTTGTCCACATTTTTCGCGCTGCATGTATACATAAATTTTACTTTATTTGAAAATTGTCAGCACAGAAAGTTAAAAAAATCATTTTTTTGCCAAAATTCATGTCTTGTCTTTTTTGATGAATATAATAAAAAGTAAAAATCGCAGGAGCAATCAAATAGCACCAAAAGAAAGCTTTATTAGTGACAAGAAAAGGAGCCAAAATTCATTTAGGTGGTAGGTTGTATGAGCGAGCAATAAACCGTGAAAGCTGCAGTGGTCTGAATGGAAAAAAAGTGGCCGGTCCTTAAGGGGTAGAAAGACTGTGGTCCTCAAGTGGTTAAACTTTGAGGGAGATTTATCAACGCATTACCGACAGTTTTTTCTTCTTAATCTGTTCTACCCAGCAGAGAGAACAGTTCTGCATGATAATAAGAACCTTCTTAAATCCTAGGTAATAGTTTAGCAGTTTAGCATGAATTTCTAGAGCTGTACTACAGTTCAAAATCCATCCCTAAACTGGCACAGATTAAGAAGTGCTTAATAGCAGTACTACAGATGTAGAACTGCTGGCTAGACATGATTGCAGAGTGCAAGCTAAACATGATTTGTGATGTGCTCCTCCCTCCCTGCTGAATTCCGCCTCAGAACCTGCTGCTATCAATACAGCAGGTGAGTTGGTTACCTCAGCAACAGCAATTCCCCTCACACACTGCACTGAGAGACCTTCCTAGCGCCTCCTATTTTACAACAGTTTTAGAAGGAATCTGCACTATCTAATGATTTCTTAAGATGCCCGAGACAGTTCTGCATGGATTTTTCTAAAAACCTACCAATATTTTGTCTCAGACACTTTTAATAAATCTGGCCCTCAGAGTCCACCTCCATCCCAATATCAATGCAGACTCACCAGAGTAGAGAAAGACCCATGTTATAGGGTGAGGGTCTCAGCTCATGTGTCATTCATTCAACTGGGCACTGCAGTTTCCACTCCATGTTCTTCCCTCCAACCACTTTATCCAGTATTAATCCAAGAGAAGCATGTACTGTATGGCATAAAAAAAACATACCACCTCTAAGTGTACTATATACTGTATCCAGTGGCTGATAGTGTACTGGTTAAGGGGTCTGAATTCTGGCTAGGGTCAGTACCTATTCAGTAAGAAGTTATTGAGCAAGACCTCATAACACTGCAGGGTGGACCCTTGAGTGCGCCCGTAGTGGCTGCAGCTCGAGCGCTTTGAGTCCAACAGGAGAAAAGCACTATACAAATGCTCAGTATAAATCTACAGGGATGCTGTAATTTGCCCAATGAGAACATTAATACAAATGTATTCAAATGTATCAAGAATGATCCTAAAAACATCCACTCACATGTGTGCCCATATTACAGGCTTCCAATAGAAGATATATGCAATATAGTAAACTAATATAGTAGAGTTTGCACCATTTCATTGACAGAACATGCCTACAACTTTGATGATGCATTATTTTGTTTATTTTATCCAATAGGACAAAATAACTGAAAACTTCAGCATCCAATAGTAATCTGTATTAGATTGTGGTCTGGACTTTCACTAGGGCATTACAACCCATTTAGATGTTTCCACATTGTCCTGTTGGAAAGTAAACCTCCATCCCTGTCTGTGAATTTTGGTGGGTGTCTCTCTCTTGCCAGGTTTGTTGTGATTCCATGTTCTTTACATTTGAAGATGATGGATTTGATGGCATTCAAAGCTTTGGATATTTTTTATAACCCAACCCTGACTTTTACTTCTCAACAACTTTGTCCCTGACTTGTTTGTAGAGCTCCTCGCCGGTCTTCATGGCGTGATGCTACTTGCTTAGTGATGTTGAAGCCTCTGGGGCCTTTTGGAATAGGTGTGTTTATAATGAAAGATCAGGGGCGCCTCTAGCCTTCTTGTCACTCCAGGCAAGAAATCCTGTGGCGCCCCCACCCCCCATAAAAAATAAAACAAAAATCATATACATTATAGAACACTTCACACATGATATAAGCCATCAGAAAGGGATAACTATGAAATGGGGCCCTAGGCAAGATAACACTTTGCCCTCCAATGATGGTCACCTGGCTTATTTAGTTAGATTTGGTGGGGGCTAGCAACCACCAGGCCCCTAAACTCTCTCTAGACCCTAGGCAGCTGCCTAAGTTTGCCTTGTGGATGATCAGCATTGTATGCCATACAGCACATGCTGCCAGTATGCACCTCAAATAAATACAGCATCCACACTACAAGTTCCAATGGCAGTCACATTGCAAGATTGGATTATCAAGCAAGTCATTCTTACTTTCAAAATAATTTTTCACAAACATTATGAGATATGCAGATATGTTAACACCTGTTAGGATAGGACTGGAGTGGGTATATCATGACATTGAAGGGCTGATATGGTAAGGTGGTTTAAGGCCCAGTGCACACCGAGCGGTTTTAGCAGCGATCCGCCAACCGCATCTGTCTGTGAAAACGATTGGCTAATGTATTTCAATGAGATGGTGCACACCAGCGGTTTGAGGTTTTTAGCAAACCGCAAACGTGGCTCCTGCAGCACTTTCGCGGTTTGCAGAAGCGATTCTGGCTCAATATAAAGTATAGGAAAAATGCAAACCGCTCTGAAAAACGCTAGATCAGAGCGGTTTTCCAGGCGTTTTTGTTACAGAAGCTGTTCAGTAACAGCTTTTACTGTAACAGTATTTGTAATCTGCTTCACAAAAACGCTCGGCATGTTTAGAAAATGTCTCTAAACATGCCTAGAATCGCTCTGAAATCTGCTCCAAAAACCGCTAGCGTTTTGAGGATCGCCTAGCGGTTTTGGTGTGCACTGGGCCTAATAGTTTGATTCATAATCCATTCTGGAGATAAGCACAGTGTGTTTGTAGTGTAAGTGATACAAGAGAAGAGAAGTAGAATGGAGGGAGGAAGGGTAGTAGAGGGTCAGAATTGATGACATGGATGAGCAGATATCTATGAGTAGAATAGAGGCTCAGTGGGTAGCACTACTGCATTTTAGTGCTGAGTCCTAGGCTTGAACATTGGCCAGGGCAAAATCTGCATGGAGTTTCTGTCTTCAGACACTTCAGACATTTCCTGCATCCTAAAAAACATACTAATAAGTCAACTGGTTTACCCCAAAACAATCCTATATTGAAAATATTAGACTATAACTGTGGTAGGGATTAGATTGTGAGCTTCTCTGAGGACAGTCAGTGACATGACTATGTACTCTGTAAAGTGCTGCAGGAGATGTCAGTGCTAAATGAATGCATAATAATAATATGGTAGGACATTAGACTATGACTATAGTTGGATTAGATTGTGAGCTCCTCTGGGGACAGTCAGTGACATGATGACTATGTACTCTGTAAAGTACTGCAGAAGATGTCAGTGCTATATAAATACATGATAATAATATGGTCGGACATTACAGTTTGACTATGGTGGGGATTAAATTGTAAGCTCCAGTGAGCAGTCAGTGACATGACTATGTACTCTGTAAAGTGCTGCAGAATATGTCAGTGCTATATGAATACATAATAATATGGTAGGACATTACAGTTTGACTATGGTAGGGATGAAATTGTAAGCTCCAGTGAGCAGTCAGTGACATGACTATGTACTCTGTAAAGTGCTGAAGATGTCAGTGCTACATAAATACACAATAATAGTTCCAAATGCTACTGGCTCCCCTGAAGAGTGCTCAGACTAGTGTACATAGTTGTGCACATTGTTCCCCAAGTAGCAGTTGTTTGGTCAGAGAGACAGTGGGAGAGGGAGCATGAGCAGAGGGTGAGGGCGAGCAAAGTTAAGCTCCACACTCACCACAGTGATTGCAACAAAACAGGGAGATGGATCCAGCGAGGTGTCCCTCATGACAAGCGTCCAGCGATTCATCTTCCTGCCAGCGGGTATGCGAGATGTCACGTGACATTACAGGACGGGCGCCAACGAGAAGTCAAGCGACCGCAGTACTTTACGGGGTGTCGTCAAGGATCTTAAAGATCCGATCCTCAGTGACGGTCACTTTTCACCACACAACGCTAAGCGATGTCACGACAAAAATTGATGGACATCGGGAAAATCGTTGGAAAAATCGTGAGGTGGTACATAGCATTAGAGAGAGGGCAAACAGACAGCATTAATGGAAATACATTATTATGCCAGCTTCAATTATAAGTAGTGATGGATGTAATTACACACATTGCTTACATGTCCATTATCATTGTTTGAGCTTTAGATGCTGCCCTCCTATTCACTCTCTCACAATGAAAGACAAAACCTGCAACCCCCACTGTGTCCATTACACACTTCAAACACTGTCCTGGTGAATTCAGGGAGAAGTGCAGGCTGTGTCCCAGAGGGGGAGTGCATCAGATGATCCTACCACTCCATAGCTAGTCATGGCTGGCGAGCGTCCTGACATCTAGACATGCCAGACATTCTAGCAGAGCACTGTGCACACGGCTATCTGCAAAGTTTACTGTTTGTTTGTCTCGCTCACTCTGCAGACTTAGTAACATTTGGGGGTAGGGCGCTGTCACCTCTGTACACTGAATAGTGAGGGACTGTCTCAAATCTTTCTATGAATCCTTATTAGATGCATTCCTAAAAACACTTGTGAGAGTAGAAAACTTTCACTACATACCCTTAAATGTCAGTCAGTCAGTCAGGCTCAGGGTGGACTCATGGAGGGGCAGAGAACAGCTATAAACCAGACACCTTCTTCTTAGGGAGTATCTATAAATCTGAACTCTAAATGATTTTTTATCAGTGACTTAGCAGAAGGCTATTTGGGAAAAGAGCAGAGTAACCAAGCAGCTCAGGGTGACCCAAGCTACTAGGAATGTATAGGGGGATAAAAGGAACCAAATGCCCTCCTACTAAAAAAGCAAAGCTTGGTGTAATTTGCCTTCTTAAAACAGAAGGAATTTTTTTTCTCTCCAGTCCCTTACAACGGTCTTTCAGGACAGGAATTTTTATTTCCCCTTGGACTGACAGTAATTTATTGCGCCTTCCCCATCAAAGCCGCTCCAAGCCGCTGCCTGGGTGATCAGTAGGTTAAGGCGCCCCTGTGAAAGATCATGTGACACTTAGATTGCACACAGGTGGACTTTATTTAATTAATTATGTGACTTTTGAAGGTATTTGATTGCACCAGGACTTTTTACAGGCTTCATGGCAAAAGTGGTGAATACAAAGGCAGATGCCGATTTTCAGTTTATTATTTTTTCTAAATTCATTTTTATACACAGTATATTTTTCTTATTTCAATTCATTCACTTCACTAAATTAGACTAATTTGTGTAGATTCAACAAATACATTCAAATTACAGATTGGAATGTAAAAAATAGGTACAAAGGCAAGTAAGGGGGGAGGGCAGGATACTTTTGCAAGGCACCGCATATGTAACTGTATGACTGTAAGTGTAGGGACTGGCAGTACCAGGGATCACTGCAAAGGAGATTGGTGGCCTAAATAAATAGCAACATATGCCATAGAATTCCTGTTTTTACTTTGCGTTAGTGATGTATGTTATAGGTATGGCAATGTGTAATGTGTTCTGTATACTGCTTAGTGATAGGCAGAGGGCATGATCTTGAGACTGCAAAGATAATGGCTGTACTGTGAAAATATTCTTTACTTTGCACCCTTCTGTCTTCAGGCGACTGTTGCTAGTTCTTAATTTGACTATAAATTTGACTTGGTGTACCAGATTGCATTTTCTAAGTAGTGAGTGAATTATATACAACTGTTGCTATTATTGATGGTCCTTTCTTGATGGTCCTTTCTTTGCATGTACTACTCTATCAGGCTTGTAATAAAACTTTGACCATGACTTTCATGACAAAAAAATACCATTAGCTAAGAGTCTGGCTGGACAAGAGCTGATCAGCATCTGAGTGTTTTAAACCACCGCTATCGCGAACAATTGTGAAATGTAAAATACATGTAAACACATACATATAAGAAGTAGGTGTCTTGAAGAGTAAAATGAGAACTACATTACATGTCTCCTATGTTCCTGTTGCTTACAGTAGGTAGTAGAAATCAGACAGAACCAACAGGTTTTGACTAGTCCATCTCTTCATGGGGGATTCTCAGCATGGCCTTTATTCTTTATAAAGACATTTCCTGAAAAGCATTTATAAAAAGATGCTGGCCAGCCTCCCTGCCCGCGGCATACTTTTTTGGCAGTTGGATGGTGCAACTACCATTCACAAAGTGCTTTTAAAATTAAATAAAACCCTGAGAATCACCCATGAGGAGATGGGTTAGTCCGAAACTTGTTGGCTCTGTCAGACTTTTACTACCTACTGCAAGTGACAGCAACATAGGAGAAAATTAATTTATGGCTCATTTTACTGTGGAAGAAAGGTACTTCTTATTTGTATGATTTTACATTTCAAAATTTTCACGATAGTGGTCCTTTAACTGGATTTTCATAGTCCTGCAAATATGTGAACTTACTGAGTGTAGCACAGTGATATGCAGCAAAGGCATTCTGAGCTGTATCTAACTGTTCATGTCTGACAGGTGACCCTGTGTATCTTCACAATGAAGCTGATCGGCAGGAATACGTCCTCAGTGAAGATGGTATTATCTACCTGGGGACAGAGAGCTGTGCTCAGCCACAGCCCTGGCATTTTGGTCAGGTAAGTGTCACCTCCATGATGTATAGCCACTCTGTATTCTGGCAGCAAGGTACGGCAATGGAGGTAAAGGGGCTGATGATATGAATTATATGTTGGGGGACACTTTATTCACTTGACTGGGAAAGCAGCAATCTGACCAGACTACGAGATATATATTAAATCAGAAACATTTAAGAAAAAGCCGTACCCATGTCTGAGGCTAATATTATCTTACCTACATTGAAGATGGTGGGCGGGGCAAAACCCTATGAAAAACAGTTTGTAAAGAAAAACTCTGTCTGGCATAAATGGGTCATAAGCCACCTTAATATACAAAAGCTTTAATGATAAACAATTCAGACATAAATATCTAGTATACCTAATTAAAATGGGACATTACAATAATGTTCACTCATTTAAAATAGGCATAAAAGCGGTTATTTTAGCCATAAAGACAGCTGTCAAAAGATAAGGAGTAACACTCTAAAGTGCAAGTTTGATGCATCAACAAAGGATTTGACCACACCAACATACGCCCGCGTGTTCACACTTGTGCGTTGTGCCATACTGTTTAAACATGTGGGGGCCCACTTTCTTCCTAATGTATCCAGTAAGCCAAGCAAAATTCAGATGGATCAAAGTTAATAAGCTCCAAAGTAATTTGCATACAGTTAGTGCAATAGCAGGCTGAAGCATGGGAGAGTCAACATGGCAAAGCAAAAGGCAATTGGAGAGGTCTCACCACAAAGTACCCATAGCGCTCTCTTTCCTTCTGGGTCGATGGGGCAATATGCTGGTAAATGCTATGAGGTGCTGTAGGTTATGCAGCTCTGCCCTGATATGAACACAGAGGCATGTTAGTGATGATATCACATGCCTTTGTGTCCTTTCCTTTCCGTTGCTGGCTCCTCCTGGCTGCTGCATCGCTCCCCCCCCCCCAAAAAAAATGCAGATATTAAGAATGTACATATTTGTAATTCAGAAGGGGCATCCTGTGCCTGAGAGGGATTTCTGCAGAGCCTGCTCTCAGGTGTCAGGAATGCCCCTTCACTGCTTGTTCCCAGCCCTCCGTTAGTTCATTGAAAAACAAAACTGAGCATTGATCCAGAGATTTTATCTGATTGCCATCTGGAGTCGGGAAGGAATTTTTCCCTTTTGGGGCTAATTGGACCATGCCTTGTAAGGTTTTATTTTTGAATTCCTCTGGATCAACAGGGATATGTGAGGAAGCAGGCTGGTGTTGTACTTTGTTTTCTGGTTGAACTGGATTTATGTCTTTTTTTAACCCAAATAACTATGTAACTATGTACCGTGACCCCCAGAAGTACTTCTGGGGTCACAAACATCTTGGAACAAGAACAAAGAGTGTCTATATAGACAGAAGAAAACAAATGTACACAAATAATGTTAATAATGTTAATGTCTCCAACCCTGTACCACTAAAATACGGTGTACCTCAGGGCGCAATATTATCCCCTTTACTGTTCACCATATACATGCTGCCACTTGGAGAAATCATTCAAAAACATGGCCTGACATATCATTGCTATGCTGATGACACCCAGCTATATTTGTCATTCAAACCTGACGTCACAGACCCTACTCCACAAATAAACGCATGCTTAGCTGAGCTTCAGGAGTGGATGAATAATAATTGGCTAAAACTTAATGCTGACAAAACTGAGGTTCTTGTTATCGAGGGCCAGGGCTCAACAGCAAAGCAGCCCAAGTCTCAACCAACACCGCTAAGGATAGGGAGCTCAGACCTGAACAACTCAGACTGTGTGCGCAGCCTGGGAGTACTGATTGATGGGAAATTAAGCTTCAGGAATCAAATCTCAGCTGTTTTGAAACAATCCTTCTTTCACCTAAGGAATATTGCAAGGATTAAACACCTAATTCCTTCAGAGAATCTTCCAACCCTAGTTCATGCCTTTGTCACATCAAGGTTAGACTACTGCAACGTCCTCTACACAGGCCTGCATAAGAAAGACGTACGCCGCCTGCAATTAGTACAGAATGCCGCCGCAAGGCTGTTAACGAGCCAACCCCGCCATTGCCACATAACACCAACCCTGAGCTCACTCCACTGGCTACCGATAAAATGGAGAATTCTGTTTAAGATTGGCTTACTGACATTCAAATCCTTGCACAATCTGGGCCCTGGATACCTGAAGGACTTGTTGCAACTACATCACACCCCCCACCCCCACACTAGATCAAAAGGACGTAACACCTTGGTCACCCCCAGAGTCCACCTCAAAACCTTTGGAGACAGAGCCTTTTGTCATGCTGCCCCTACACTTTGGAACTCCCTGCCACACCCAATCAGGACAGCTCCATCCCTGGAAGCATTTAAGTCTAAACTGAAAACCTACCTCTTCAGTCTGGCATTCATGAACATCTGACTATCTCCTCTGTAACACAACTCAGCTGCAACCCTGTATTAATCTGAGACACAGCTATGCGCTTTGAGTCCTATGGGAGAAAAGCGCTTTACAAATGTTATTGTATTGTATTAATTAAATTTTTAAAAATAGTTGCGGATCGTGGTGCTGCTGAATTTCAGTAGTAGATTTTTAAAACACCAAAATTGAAATCTATGCCCAGGCAGAGATAACAGATGCAAAACATGGTGTAGATTTCAATTACCTAGGTCCGGAAGCAGTTAACAATGGCCACTGATGCTTTGCAAGTGGGTGAGACATTTTCTGAGAGGCCTCTTTCCTATGTGATCTTTGAGAGCCTTCAGGAAATAACAGTAGAATACTGTACCGTGTTAGCCATCAGTAAAAGCAAGATGTTTTGCATTAGGATGATACCATTTATTGGCGACAAAAAATTAAATCTTCTATGAACTCACCATACTCCTAACGGAATACCTTGGGGTGTCTTCTTTCTAAAATGGGGTCATTTGCAGGGTTCCTATACTGCCCTGGAATTTTAGGGGCCCTAAACCATGAGGAGTAGTCTGGAAATCAAATTCCGCAAAATGACCTGTGAAATCCTAAAGGTACTCATTGGACTTTGGGCCCCTTAGCACAGTTAGGGTGCAAAAAAGTGCCACACATGTGGTATCGCCGTACTCGGGAGAAGTAGTACAATGTGTTTTGGGGTGTATTTTTACACATACCCATGCTGGGTGGAAGAAATCTCTCTGTAAATGGACAATTGTGTGTAAAAAAAATCAAAAAAATGTCATTTACAGAGATATTTCTCCCACCCAGCATGGGTATGTGTAAAAATACACCTCAAAACACATTGTACTACTTCTCCTGAGTACGGCAATACCACATGTGTGGCACTTTTTTGCAGCCTAACTGCGCTAAGGGGTCCAAAGTCCAATGAGCACCTTTAGGCTTTACAGGGGTGCTTACAATTAGGCACCCCCCAAAATGCCAGGACACTAAACAAACCCCACAAATGACCCCATTTTGGAAAGTAGACACTTCAAGGTATTCAGAGAGGAGCATGGTGAGTCCGTGGCAGATTTCATTTTTTTTTGTCGCAAGTTAGAAGAAATGGAAACTTTTTTTTTTTGTCACAAAGTGTCATTTTCCGCTTATTTGTGACAAAAAATAATATCTTCTATGAACTCACTATGCCTCTCAGTGAATACTTTGGGATGTCTTCTTTCCAAAATGGGGTCATTTGGGGGGTATTTATACTATCCTGGAATTCTAGCCCCTCATGAAACATGACAGTGGGTCAGAAAAGTCATAGATGCTTGAAAATGGGAAAATTCACTTTTTGCACCATAGTTTGTAAATGCTATAACTTTTACCCAAACCAATAAATATAGGCTGAATGGGTTTTTTTTCATCAAAAACATGTTTGTCCACATTTTTCGCGCTGCATGTATACAGAAATTTTACTTTATTTGAAAAATGTCAGCACAGAAAGTTAAAAAAATCATTTTTTTGCCAAAATTCATGTCTTTTTTGATGAATATAATAAAAAGTAAAAATCGCAGCAGCAATCAAATAGCACCAAAAGAAAGCTTTATTAGTGACAAGAAAAGGAGCCAAAATTCATTTAGGTGGTAGGTTGTATGAGCGAGCAATAAACCGTGAAAGCTGCAGTGGTCTGAATGGAAAAAAAGTGCCTGGTCCTCAAGGGGTGTAAAGCCCAGGGTCCTCAAGTGGTTAAAAATATATATAAGATAAGATGATATATAATATAATATAAAATATATAAGATAAGATTACTTGGATGTATTTTTAAGTTAGCCAATAAATGCTATTATCCTGATATAAAAGAAAATGAACAGACTAAAGAAATACAAAAATACAAATAAGAAGACAAAGTGAATTCTGTCACTTGGTGTTGCCTTCTCTTACCTTGCTGCACTAGGCAAACATACATTAGGGGTTGCAATGGAATAAAGTGACCTTAGGTATACTGTAGGTCACTGGAGAAGCCTAGGTTCAGAGTCAGAGGCTGGAAACCTGTGTTATTTTCAATTGCCTCCAGTCAACTAGGAAGCACATGGCTGGAAGTGGCAACATGCAGACAGGAAAATGTCTGGTTGAGGGCAACATCAGACTTTGTTAAATGTCGAGTATTGAATGGACAATATTCTATATCATGAATGTGTGATATGGGAAATGCACCTTGACAGTGAGGTTGCATGACGGTTTTTAGTACAGAATTCTTGGCATAGGTACCTTATGGTTGCCCTCATTACATTTACACTACACTGTTTTTTATAAATTGCTTTCTACAGTTTGAAGAAGACATTCCTGAAATTTGCATGAAGTTTTTGGATCTGAGCCTTCACTATCAGAAAGACCCAGAGAAACAGTATATCAAAAGAAAGGATCCCATCTACATCTGCCAGATTATTGGAGACGCGGTAAACAATATGAACAAATATAATTCATAATTGTCACTCTTAGTAGTGTTGAGTAGCATTTTACATATGATTGCATGTCATGTGCAGATTGGCCGAAGGGATGATGAGGACAGAGTGACCTTCATGTGTGAGAATGGAAAACCATCCTATAAATGGATAAGTAGTGTCCCAATACTGCGCCAATGGTTCCAGCATGAAACTCTGCCAGCCTATGGACATCACTGGGTGTTTGCAGCTGTGTTGTGCACAGGTAGGACATGCTGAACAACAGAATCCCCTGATTTTATGACACTACAATGTAAATCTGATTTCTGAACAGTCATCATTGTCACAGACCATGCAAGCTTTGGTCGCGATCTTTGCGCAGAAACCGACAGAAATTTGGGCAGCAGCCCGACCAGAAGGGAGCCTGTGAGGTACGGTAATTACAACTTTACACACTATTTCAGGGTATAACTGCCACCACCTCTGTTACCATGGGACAGAGGAGCCCACTGACTGTCTGAACCTAGATCTACAAATAAAAACGGTTAAAACACGCTGTATTCTGTCTAGCTAGCAACAATGCAATAGTAGCGTCTCTGCAGAAGTCTGGTTCAGTTTGTGCGGCTGCGAAGCAGGGTAGCGGAACAGTGAATGACTTGGATAAAGTCGTTTATTCACGGCAATATAAATAATTAATATATACAGACAAATTTTAAAATCAACAATTATTAAAACCGTAATAGCCAGTATGAAATAAAAGGGAGAAAATACTTAGGATTTGTGGAAAGATGTCCTATTGTGGGAAAAACTTGTAGAGTTCCTTTGTTTCAGTTCAAAGTTCAGAGTCCAGACCAGGTGGATGCCAGCATATCCTCAAGCTGGCACAGATGAAATCAGGATGATGTTTCAGGGTGGAGGACACTGAGTTTGTCTCCTCTGCCATTCTTATGCCCCTGATCCAGTAGGAGGGAGTGAGGGCGGGGGCCACACACCCCCTTAGAATATGAGATGAGTCCTCCCCTTGTCCTAGGGACCAGAAATCATATCTAACCATATATGGGCTCTATCTCACAGAACCATACAGGTCAGGACAGATTTACTAACATTTTCAGTTCTGTCTCGATTTACCCAGCAGCCTGATACCAAACATGAGGGGTGGGACCCCTGTGGTATCATCAGGGCACTTTCGAACTGCCTAACTGGCAGTCTTTACCTCAGAATGTTCTGAAACTTCTACAGAACCAGCGCCAGATAGGGCCAAGCATGCTCTGTTAGTTTGGAGGGTCTGCCAGCCTGGCAACACAGAAAATATGACACATATAGCAGTTTATGGAATATGAGATACCTCTGGGATTTATAGCAGGTCATTCCTAGGTGACGTTTCTTTTGAAGCTTGTGGCAGCAAGCTACGTGTCAGCTCCCCTGCTGGGAGGAGAGCCAGAATGTCTGATTTTTCCCCAACTAGATTGTTTCTGTCATTGTGCTTATCAACTCTATCTGATGGATGGGCCATCAGCACAGCTTGAAGCCGGGGACACTCTGCGGCAGGCTAGTGCCTTTTGGTGAAAGGAGGGAAAGAGAAAAAAAAAACCCAGTTCTGATTCCTGCAATGGCTGCACAAATTTAGCCAGAAAGTGATCAGAAATTGGACTGCGCGGATCCTTCCAATTTGCCCACGTTTCTCACGGCTGTTCCGTGACAAACATAAACTATTATTAATCATTTTATTGGGTAATATTTTGAACAGAGGTACCACCATAGAATCAAATATTTAAAAACAGTTTAAAAAGAGAGATAGCGGTGGACTTGCCTCCCCAAGCTGACTCAAAATAGTCCGTTTTTAGTAGAAAAATCCTTTTATTCGTAACTGCAAAATGCAAAGTGTTTTGAGGCTCTATACCCGCTTCATCAGGCTATAACAAGAACAACTGTTGAATTAGTCTGAGCCGGCAAAGCGTTTCCAGAATTAATCATTTTAACTCTTCTGAACTACTGAGAAAGATGATCAAGATGCACTTTGCCTGCCAGTTGTGCTGACCTTCTTAAGCAGGCCATATACACATCAATTTTCCCTTTGGATTCTCGTCAGATTTGATCAATGTGGTCAAATTGGCTGATAATCTACACCATAAAAACATCTAATCAATTTCCAACCGATCCAATTGGAACTATTGATTGAAATGGATTAAAGTGTTAGGTCAATTGATGGCAGAGCAGGAGTGGCGGTTGATTGGTGGCTCATAGCGTTGCACTGCATGGAACAGAGCAACACTACTTTTTGATCAATTTTCAGCAGATTCTCTGCTAGAGTCTATTAAAAATTGTTCTGCGGTGAATGAATGGAATAAATCCCTCTTCTGATCAGAGAGGAATCAGTCATTTAGCAAAAATCTGTGTTTATGGCTACCTTTACTCTAATGGTTTTAGAATTACTGTCTGACTAAATCAGATGTTCAGTCTGGAATTTCCATATGTTTTGTACAAGTGCATGTCTCAAACCTCTAATGTCAACAAATCAATAATATTAATATTCTTTCTACCTAAAATTTAATTAAAAGCCGATCTATCATGTGACATTATTCAGCCAAATGGGAACCTGAAGCTAAAGGAGTTCATTTGTGGTGCATAAAAGTGGTGTTTTATCACAAAAAGGCATTGACCTTTTGTCACAGGAGCCCTCAGTGGCTGACCGCACTTAGCCTTCTAAACGATGCCAGCGCACAGATCGTGCGAACTCTGGTCGCAGTCAATGCGCAGGAACCGTTAAGAATTAGCCGCAGACAGCTCAGAAGGGAGCCTGTGAGACACGGGTGATTACAACGTCACCCACTGGTTCAGAGTAAACTGCCACCACCGCGGTTACTATGGGACCGTGGGGCCCACTAACTGACTGACTAATCCTGCGAATAAAACGGTTAAACACACGATATTCTGTCTAGCCAACAACAAACAAACAGTAGCGTATCTTCAGAGACCCGGGATCATTTCTGTGTGTGTGCTGATAAGCAGGGTAGCGGAAAGTGAATGACTTGGAGAAAGTCGTTTATTCACGCAATATAAATAATTAATATATACAGACAATTATGAAAACCAACAATTATGAAAACAGTAATAGCCAGAATAAAAAATAAAAGAAGGGAGAAAAATACTTAGTTCCTGGAAAGATGTCCTTTTTGTGGGAAAAATCAGAGTTCTGGTTTCCAATCAAGTTCAAGCAAAACGGTTTCAAGTTCTTAGAGTTCTTTGTTCAGATGGGTCAGCAAAATGGCCACCAGCCCTATGTCCTCTGGCTGGCAGCAGCTTGTCATGAAGATGGTAAAGGGAGGAATTCCCCGCCCGCCTGCTGGCCAGGTGCTTTTGATGAAGCTGGTTTGGGGGTGTGGCAATGCCGCCCCTCTGAGTCACCCACCAATGACAGTTCATTCCCTCTGAGAGATTTTAGGGCTAAACTTATGAAATGCTGTAACTCCTGAACCATACACGTTATATTTAGGGGGGTAACAGCTTCAGACTTGTTGGAAAATACAGATTAATATGACATCAGACACGGCTAAGCCAGCGGGTCAGGCTCCTGAGAAGATTAATATCTCGATAACCGGACGGTCTATCCCAAGGAATTTCATATCAGCACGATGGCCAGATTTTACCGGACAAGACGATATGAATTTTATAGCTGTGCGACATACGGTTTTCGTATGCCGACAGGAAATCATATCACCCGTGCTTTCCTTATGGCCCATGCTCGGTGCCGGATCGGCTGGCTTTCTATGGCCCCCCTGTGGAGCCAGTTTCCTGGTCCTTTTCATGGGGACATCTGCTGTAGGGGGAATGAGCTAGGCCCTGCAGGGAACCCTGCCACGTGCGAGATTCCTGAGTGGTGAGGCATTCATGAGGGGTGAGGGGACTGCTTTGGCTCACAGGGGAACATATCTTTGGATTTAAAATAACACAAAATGTCATTTTCGGATCGCTTGCACGACTGCTCAGATCCGACAGGGAGCGATCAGGAAAGCGACTGTGAATTCTCTAGATTCACCTGCGTTTCTCACGGCTATTCCGTGACACCTCCCTTTCCTGACGCTGTGTAGAGGGTTGTCAGCAAGACATCCGTCGTAGCAGCCATTGGCGCTGTTGGGCGTAGTTCCCCCTGACACCGGGACAGCCCATCAGCGTTCCGGTGTCGGCCAACCTGGCTGACGGGTCTCGGGTTGCCGGTGCGGCAGGGAAACCTATTGGAGCCTGTGGCTCGGTTCCCCTGGACCGGTCGCGGTCTGCTACCCTCAGGGTTAACCCGACATGGACCGTTCTGGACAGGGCGTTTGCGCCACTGCAGTCGGACGTGGTGTCTGCCGGGACTGCTGACAACGGGCAGTGGGTTGGTTAGGTCAACAGCCAGCCCACGCAGGGTTCCCCTGCTAAGTGGCTGTGGACCTAAGGGAACCCCGCGGGAATCCCTGGACCTTCCCAGCTCCTGACAGACGGCACATGCTCCGCAGTAGTTTGCTACATCCCTGTTCATCCGGGGCCAATAAAACTGTTTCCGAATACCGGCAAGTGTCTTGCGGACCCCTGAGTGCCCTGTCAGAGGATTACCATGTGCGGATTTCAGCACATGTCCCCTGAACGCACTCGGGACCACAAGCCATTTGGTATTCGCGTGGGATCTACCTGTAGGGGGCTGTACAGACTCACTGTACAGTCTCCCACCTTCCCAGTACACCTTGAAAGCGGCCCCGTCTGCGAGGGGCTCAGCGGCTTGCTGCCTGAGCACCTCCAGGCTTGGGTCACTTTGTAGTGCGGCTGAGAATATGGCGCTGTCAGTTTCAGCCAACTGGCTCATGTCACACGAGGCCAGCGGCTGAAAGGTCTCATCCCTGTGGTCAGAGGAGGGGGAGGAGGCCGGAACCCCCTCCACCTGTCCTGAGCTCAGGTTCTGAGCAGTGCAGCTGCGCGGTACTGCTAGCACCGGTACACTGTCAGAATGGCCCAGACGGACATTACTCAAATCATCATTGCATGCAGTAATGACATTGACAGGTATAGACATTTTTTCATTACAGACAGGTTGTACAGTAAACTCAGGTACAGTTACAGCATCATCACAACAGACAGTCTGTACATCAAACTCAGGTGCCTTCGAAGCAGGCACTATTGAACCTGGTACCCTTGAACTGGGCACATTCAACCCACCTCCCCCTGGTGCTCCCCCAAGTGTATAAAGTACCTGGTGGTGGGTGGAGAGTCCGTCTCCTTCCGTGAGCGACAAGGCGGTCGTGGCAGGTTCATAGTAGGACACAAGCTTGCCCAAATCAGTCCCCAGCAACACAGGGACTGGGAGATCCTTCATAACCCCAACAATCCTTTCGTGGACCCCTCCCACTCCCCAATCCAGCTTCACTCTTGCGTGGGCTATGTGGAAAAGGGTGCCCTCTACTCCAGTAAGGGCAAGGGATCGGCTGGAGCTGATGCTCTCCTTTGGCACAAGATGTGAGTGAACTAACGTGATGTCAGCTCCGGTGTCTCGAAATCCGGTGACAACTTTGCCGTTCACTCTAACAAGTTGCTGCTGGTCGGTTCGGTCGCGGGTTTCCTGTCCGCGTGCAAACAGGACAAAATCTGATGATCCGGGCTGTGGTTCGCTGGCGGGTTGCCTCTGCTGTGGGTGAGGTGCAGGTGATGCAGATGATCCAGGTGCTGGTGGTGTCTGTCTCCGCTCCGGACAGTCGAATTTCATGTGTCCGGGCTGGCGGCAGTAGTGACAGGTGACCTCTCCAGGCGCTGCAGGCCTGGGTGCAGCAGCTGCGCTGGGTGGCCTCTGTGGCGGACGGCTCACAGGGGCAGGAGAGTCTGCCAGAGTATTGGGCTGACCTCCTCTCCAGCTGGATGGGACAGTTCTGCGGGTATCAGCCACCCGGGTAGTTGCAAAAGTCTCAGCAAGGTCTGCAGCGACAGTTGCTGAAGTCGGCTTGCGTTCTAACACAAATTGTCGTACATCAGCAGGGCAAATGTTCAGAAATTGCTCGAGGACTATCAAGTCCTCCAGGACGCCATAAGACCCTTTGGTGAGGCCTAGAGTCCACTGACGGAGTGTGGTGAGCAAGCTGCTGACCACATCTCGGTACGAATCAGAAGACTTTTTCTGCCAGGCCCTGAACTTTTTGCGATAGGCTTCTGGCGTCAGCTGGTACTTAGTAATGATAGCGTCTTTTATAGCAGCATAATCATTATCCTTCTCCGCAGGCAATTCTGCGAAGGCATCAAGCGCTTTGTAGCGCAGCAAAGGTGTCAGATGTCTGGCCCACTGGTCTTGGGACAGACGATACTGACGGCATGCTTTTTCAAAAGACCGCAAAAACAAGTCAATGTCTGTGTCTTTTTCAATATTAGCAAACTTAAATTTTGCACTTACGGGTGCTGCAGCTCCTTCAGCAGGGAGGCTGGGCGGTGAACTCCGGCTGGCCTGTTGAACCTTTGCCATGTTGAGCTCATGCTGTCGTTGGCGCTCCCGCTCAGCGGCATCCCTCTCTGCGTGGCGTTCAGCAGCAGCAGCTTGCCGCTCCCGTTCCTCTCGGGCTTCCATGTACTGCATGTACTTGTCCAGGTCAGTCTCCATCAGCTTTTGTAATGCCTGCTGCATTACCGGGTCAGCACCCATGGACAGTCCAGTACTGGCCAGTTCCGGGCGAGTAATGTCAGAAACTCTGGGATTGGGGTCCATACTGACAGTCTCTGGCGTAACTGTTGCAACAGGGCCCGCAGGATGCTCAACCTCTGTACGCCTAAGATCTTCAGCCTCTGGTTCCCCTTGATTGTCAGATGGGCTGGTATCCACCTCAGCGGACACTCCCGGCTCCCGCAGTTGCTGGGCATCCCATCTGGACAAGTCTGCTATCAGGTCCCGTTTTGTCTTGCGGAGGATGCCAATGCCCCTCTCTTCGCAAAGATTTTCCAGGTCTGCTAGGCACATGTTCTGGTAGTTCCCGGACATTTCCATGCCAAATAAAATAAAACTTTGGGGAAGGGGTACTGGCTACACAGTCTCTCTGTATATATAAAAAATATATTGCCTTCCAGCTACACCAACGAATTAGTTCGTTTCTCGATAGCGCTAGCGCTATCGTAGATACTTTCAGCACAACACAGGTCTCACCGCTGCCTACCACTGTCACAGGAGCCCTCAGTGGCTGACCGCACTTAGCCTTCTAAACGATGCCAGCGCACAGATCGTGCGAACTCTGGTCGCAGTCAATGCGCAGGAACCGTTAAGAATTAGCCGCAGACAGCTCAGAAGGGAGCCTGTGAGACACGGGTGATTACAACGTCACCCACTGGTTCAGAGTAAACTGCCACCACCGCGGTTACTATGGGACCGTGGGGCCCACTAACTGACTGACTAATCCTGCGAATAAAACGGTTAAACACACGATATTCTGTCTAGCCAACAACAAACAAACAGTAGCGTATCTTCAGAGACCCGGGATCATTTCTGTGTGTGTGCTGATAAGCAGGGTAGCGGAAAGTGAATGACTTGGAGAAAGTCGTTTATTCACGCAATATAAATAATTAATATATACAGACAATTATGAAAACCAACAATTATGAAAACAGTAATAGCCAGAATAAAAAATAAAAGAAGGGAGAAAAATACTTAGTTCCTGGAAAGATGTCCTTTTTGTGGGAAAAATCAGAGTTCTGGTTTCCAATCAAGTTCAAGCAAAACGGTTTCAAGTTCTTAGAGTTCTTTGTTCAGATGGGTCAGCAAAATGGCCACCAGCCCTATGTCCTCTGGCTGGCAGCAGCTTGTCATGAAGATGGTAAAGGGAGGAATTCCCCGCCCGCCTGCTGGCCAGGTGCTTTTGATGAAGCTGGTTTGGGGGTGTGGCAATGCCGCCCCTCTGAGTCACCCACCAATGACAGTTCATTCCCTCTGAGAGATTTTAGGGCTAAACTTATGAAATGCTGTAACTCCTGAACCATACACGTTATATTTAGGGGGGTAACAGCTTCAGACTTGTTGGAAAATACAGATTAATATGACATCAGACACGGCTAAGCCAGCGGGTCAGGCTCCTGAGAAGATTAATATCTCGATAACCGGACGGTCTATCCCAAGGAATTTCATATCAGCACGATGGCCAGATTTTACCGGACAAGACGATATGAATTTTATAGCTGTGCGACATACGGTTTTCGTATGCCGACAGGAAATCATATCACCCGTGCTTTCCTTATGGCCCATGCTCGGTGCCGGATCGGCTGGCTTTCTATGGCCCCCCTGTGGAGCCAGTTTCCTGGTCCTTTTCATGGGGACATCTGCTGTAGGAGGAATGAGCTAGGCCCTGCAGGGAACCCTGCCACGTGCGAGATTCCTGAGTGGTGAGGCATTCATGAGGGGTGAGGGGACTGCTTTGGCTCACAGGGGAACATATCTTTGGATTTAAAATAACACAAAATGTCATTTTCGGATCGCTTGCACGACTGCTCAGATCCGACAGGGAGCGATCAGGAAAGCGACTGTGAATTCTCTAGATTCACCTGCGTTTCTCACGGCTATTCCGTGACACCTTTTATTAATAATAATAATAATAATATTTGAGAACTGCTGTGATGATGGACTATAGGTATACAGCAGAAGACTATGTTGACTATATAATTACGTTACTAAGTGTTCTTGAAAGTTTGCTTCTGTAAACAAGTAAAAGGCTTAGAACAACAATTATTATCTCTTCAAAGGCTTGGAACCCACTAGAAACTGCAAAGCACTATCGCAATCGCTGGCAATTTGTGATAGCATTTTGCAAGCGATTTTGGGAGCGATTTCCCTTCTACTATACAATTCATTCGAATCGAAACGCTCTCAAAATGCTCCATGTCCTGCGATTGCAATTTCCTTAATCGCAAACGCTCTAGTGGAATCTGCCCCATGCATTTACATTGGCAGAGCATTTAGGGAAATCGCTAGCGATTTAAAGCGCTACCTAAATGCTCAAAATAAACGCTTTAATGGGTTCCAGGCCTCACCTGCATTATACAAGTTGATTCCAGAATAGGAGTCCAAATTATTAAGTTGAGGTACATCAATAGACAACCGTTTTGTAATGCTGCGGGGGTCATACTTTCTGACCACCCAGCGCAACAAGGCTAAGTAGCTGGATAATGAAAGAGGCTCCACAGATGGACACAGGAGTAATGAACAAGGGAGCAAGATTGCCCAGAGCAAATGCAGCTCTGCGCCGCCTATCAGGCTAGATGATATGTGATACAATACACAACAGACTTAGTTGGTAACAGGCTTGGATCATACACGTTAATTCAGATGTCAGTCGTATTGGAAGGATTATTTATATTTATTTATTTACTGGTCTTCCAGTGACATCACATCCGACAATCTTTCTGCTGCACGTATGAACCACCTCATGTGCGCAGATGTATCAGGTGTATGTGGGCCTTAAACTCAGATCACTAAATCTGAAAAAAACCTCCAAAAAAAGAGTTTTACAAACCAGGCCTCACTGTGTCACATATCAAAAACTTTATTGAAAAACTTACAGCAATCACAACTTGTATCAAGGAGATTCAAATAAAACCTTTAAAAACACTTGAAGCATAAGATTGACCAGACAGTCCCTGCATCCCACGCACGCTTCACATACATCCATTCATGCCATACAACAAATGAGAAGGCTTGCGCATATTCAAAAATGACCACAGAGCTCTGGGTAGACAAAAAAACGGTTTTCCCCCAGTGTTCAAGAAAGATTGCCCCAACATCAGCAGGGCAGCTTGAAGCTTACTTCAAACTGTATCACCTCAACTAAGCATGCATTTTCCAGCTCAGAGTCATGTTTAGCTTGTACAAGCTTTAAACAGAACCTGTCCGTTGTAAATATAAATCCAGGACCTCCTCAGATCAACCAGTTAAAGCCACGGCAGTCCTTAGAGCTTAGGCACACATAGCAAAACAGTTTCAGCCACAGAGGGTTAGATATGCAGTTCAGCAAGCTGTTATAGCATTAGCATTAGCATAGCATTTGTTGCAATAACACTTTGAGTCAGCACACTGATAGCGCTGTCTTGTTCAAAGGGACACAGAGCCCTGTATCTTACGTCTCCCAGTGAGTCTATGGTGGTCATCTCATCAGAGGGTATGCACGCAGGTTATCCCATAAGTAGGCAGGATGATGTGCCAGAGTTCCGCTGGGTCAGCGCATCCATGCAGCGGCAGCAATGGCGGCGACAAACGCTCTCAGAGCGGCGTGGGTTGATAGCAGTGGGCGAGGCCGGCCTCCTATAGCTCCTCCCACCTACATGTTTCGCCCAATGGGCTTCATCAGGGTGTGGCTTATAGGGGGAAGGGGATGGTCAGTCCTTTTATATTCAGACAGCGGTCACCTGACGCATCTGCCGGCGCCATCTTTGTTATTGGCAAGGTTGCCCATATCTTTAAACGTATATTTTTCTCAGAGTACTACAGATTTTTCCGGGTTTTGAGGCATCAAATATATCCAATCAAAATAGTCGCGCCACCGGTCCAAAAACCTCTGATTCAGACCTAAAATTAAAAATATAGACAAGCGGGTCTCCTCATAGTGAGTATTGCCTCATCACAGTACACCCACGTGTAAAATCACACACTGCGTGAGGGATATAACTATCACCAGAGGACAGGGGATCACACCCCCCCCTCTCAATCCCCGCTCACCAGATGGCTTCTTGCTAGTTAGCACATCAAACATTTGATCCGGCTGCATCTAAAACCAATGACACATCATCGCATAAAACCATTTAATAAGGCTCCCAAGCCCCTAGTTAAAAATCTGCGTACATTAAACACTCTTGTGTATTAGCATATCACAAACCCGTTCGCCGGCACCGGTCACCTCTCACATGCCCAGGCCGCGTCTGGTTTCCGTGTTCAGTTTGCGTGCGTACTCCAAGCTCCGCCCTACGCGTTTCGTCACGCCTGTGACTCATCAGGGGCTGGAGTGCGCACGCTCCCCACTGCATTATGTATGCACGGCCCGTCTCCTCCCACTCCCTCCCGGCCCACCTCTAGGTGCACAATCATGGGCGGGACATCATGAGAGGCTAGACCAATCCCGTTTACATACTTCAAACACATATTAAACATACACATAAACCATAGACCTTTACTCCCCACATTAAAAACAAACGTTCCTATCCATACCAGTTTCTGAATTATAGCTGCTTTGAAATATATACAGGTGCATTGGGCGCATAACCCGATGTTTACCATATATAGTTACCCACCTCATTACCATTATATCCTCCCTCCCTCCATTATACACACTGTCATATTTGCACACCCCCGTACTTTTATCAACACTATCCCCATCAAAATGTACATACATATCACAATGTGTATAGTGCATAAACACTTACTTACTATCCATACTGTGTCAATCCCATTCTATATCATCCCCCGCATTAAGCATCCACCTTCACATAGTAACAAAATGTTATTCATCCCTCTCCCCTCTCCATACGTACGCACATACTCAGTACTTCCTAACTTCCATGCCCTCTAGTGTTCAAATCCCAAATTACATCTTTAATCATTAGAAATGAAACAGTTTAGGTCTATTTCAATGTTCAGACCCTCAGGTGTCAGAGCATGGAGGTTGTATATCCACCGTGTTTCCATCTTAGATAGTTCACGTACTTTGTTACAGCCTCTCCATTGTGTATTCAGTTTCTCCAATGCCATAAACTGCATATGAGTGTGATCACAATTGTGCTGTTTTTTAAAATGTGCAGATACACTGTGATTTTCGTGGCCCTTTTTAATCTTATATATATGTTTATCTATACGTTCTTTTAACATTCTCGTGGTCCTTCCCACGTATTGAAAACCGCATCCACACCACATCATGTACACTACATATGGGGTTGTGCAAGTTATAAATGACCTAATTTTGTACTGCCTTTTTGTTACATATGAACCAAAGGTTTGTTTTACTTTTTTATTCTCACTATTTAATCTGCATCCCTGGCACATTTTACATGGGTAAAACCCTGGTTTTTGCCACATGTTGTCCCTTCCCGTTTTTGGGGGTTCCACGCAGCTTGGTACCAAACTGTCCCTTGAATTAGGGGCCCTTCTATATACGAAGGATGGTCTCATAGGGATTGCTCTTGCCAAATTGTGATCACACAATAGCACCGGCCAGTGTTTCTTAATGGTTTTTTCAACCTGTTTATATTGCAGGCTAAATTCACTAATAAACGCCAAATCATTTTCTCTCTGCTTTGGCTTACTGTTCCCTTTCACCAGCATGTCCCTGTCCATCCCCCGTACCTGTTCCTTTGTAGTCTCTAGTTTATCAACACTATAACCCTTCTGCAAGAATCTGTTTTTAAGTACATCAGCTTGTATATCATACTTCTCAACACTAGTGCAATTCCTCCGCACCCTTAGCATTTGACCCTTTGGGATGCTCCGGAGCCATTGGGGGTGACGGCAGCTGTTAGTTGGAATGAAGCCATTACGATCAGTCTGCTTAAAGTAACACTCCGTCTTCAGTACCTGGTCCTCCACATATATATTCAAATCCAAAAAGTGTATATTTGTGGCACTACATTCCAATGTAAGCTTAATATTTTGTTCGATGGTGTTAGCCTCATCTATAAATTCATGCAACGATGATTCCTGCCCCCTCTACACAATGAGCAGGTCGTCTATAAATTGCCACCATGATATAATATTTGATCCCCCTCTGTTTATGGCTTCCTCCTCCCACCTGGCCATATAAAGATTTGCTAGGGATGGAGCATACGATGCCCCCATCGCACATCCATATCGTTGTACATAATAGTGGCCCTTATACCAAAAATAGTTCTTGGTCAATGCAAATTTAAGGAGTTTCATTAAAAATTCTATTTGCCTGTCCCTCAATGCGCCTTCCTGTTGCAGATAGTGTTGGGCAGCCTCAATTCCCCCTTGGTGGGGTATATTTGTGTACAGGGAGCTTACATCCGCTGTCCCCAACACCAGATTTGCCTCTACCTGTACATCCTGTAGAACCTGTAATGTATGTCTAGTGTCTTTTAGTACATGTGGTAAATTACCCACCAGTGGCTGTAAAAATTTATCCAGGTAAACCCCCACCCTGTGTGTTATTGAGCCTATACCACTTATGATAGGGCGGCCTGGAGGGTCAGTCATATTTTTATGTATCTTTGGGCTTTGGTAAATAATAGGCACTCTTGGTGCTGATGGAATGAGGTACCCGAACTCCTGATCAGATATCAGGCCTTCATCCAATCCTTCTCTTAGTAATGTAATCAATTGTTTCTTATATTCCTGTGTGGGATTCCCCCCCAATTTTTCATATGTGTTCACATCATACACAATGTTATCTAGTTCTTTGAAGTATTGTTCTTTGTTCAGGACTACAACCCCTCCCCCCTTGTCCGCTGGTCTAATGACCAGCCCTTTATTCTCCAGCATGTTCTTTGCTTCTTTCTTATACCCTGATACACTGCGTGTTGGTATTTTGTCTATTTCTTTAATAACTAGCTTCTTGAAGACCTCTATAGTGTTTTGACTTCCATTATATTGTGGGTTGAAAGTAGAGTTATTTTTTAACAGGGTATGTCGAAATTGTGGCACACTATTAACTCTCTGATCAAATATATCGGGGGAGAGAGGAAGAGCATATTCACACAAACAAGAAACTTCAAGTAGTGCTTTTTATTCCTACATATTTCGCTGAGGGGACAGGTGCTAATACCACAGTAGCTTCATTCACAACAGGCTGCAATATCCATGCATGGCTTCTCCCATATCCCATTCTTCACACAGTTTTTCTTGCCATCTATATTTGCTCTGACCTCCAATTTATATATATATATATATATATATATATATATATATATATATATATATATATATATATGTGTGTGTGTGTCAAAATAGCTGCCTCTTTCACTTCCACTTAGACATATATCAGATAGAGCATTAATGCATAAGAGAACATCACCTTAAAGAGAATCTGTATTGTTAAAATCGCACAAAAGTAAACATACCAGTGTGTTAGGGGACATCTCCTATTACCCTATGTCACAATTTCGCCGCTCCCCGCCGCATTAAAAGTAGTCAAAAACAGTTTTAAAATGTTTGTTTATAAACAGACAAAATGGCCACCAAAACAGGAAGTAGATTGGTTTACAATATGTCCACACATAGAAAATACATCCATACACAAGCAGGCTGTATACAGCTTTCCTTTTGAATATCAAAAGATCATTTGTGTGTTTACCTTCTGTCCCCTTCTTCTCTCATGCACTGAACATTACAGGATTCCTGCAGACAGCTCTGCCTGTGTTTGTAATTCCTCAGTATGTGTCAGCCAGCTACTTTCACAGCTACTTTTAACAGAGGAGGATTTTTATCCAGCTCTCTTCTATCACTGATAAGATAGCAGAGAAGCTGCTGGCTTATGTAAATAAAACACACACTGGAGTGTGCATAGAGGAACAGACCAGCATGGAAGAGTTGGCAGCCTTCCAGACACAGGCTGACAAGTCTGACAGGGGAAAGATACATTGATTTATTACAGGGACTGTGATAGTACAAAGTGCTGCAGTGAGCCAGAACAGATTAGAATAGGTTTAGGAACTTGTAGGATGGTAGAAAAAACGTTGTAATTTTTGTTACAGAGTCACTTTAAGCTATACAGGCTATACACTATACTACTCAAAGCTACTAAATGGAATAGACACAGTGAACACGAAGGAATTGCAAGCATATATGGGTTTTAAAGGTTTTATTTGAATCTCCTTGATACAAGTTGTGATTGCTGTAAGTTTTTCAATAAAATTTTTGGTATGTGACACAGTGAGGCCTGGTTTGTAAAACTCTTGTTTTGGAGGTTTTTTGCAGTATTGGAAGGATTAGGCAGATTTGTAGTCGAGAAGCAGGTAAAGGTCAGTACACAATACAATATTACAATAGATGTTACTTCAATAATATTACTAGAATATTACAAATAAATTACAAGATATATAACTACAAAGTACAAGACTGACTGACTAGAGTACATATATATCGTCCTGATGCGCAATATATAAAATGTTGTTCTCAAATAACTCACTAGCTAAAGCACAAGTAATGATAATTAAGGAGACAGACAACAGACAGACGGAAGCCAATCTAGTCGCTGTTCCAGCGACGGTGACATTTACACTGAGACAGACAAGACTAACAGGTAGGAGCGAACTAATGGCAACCGCTGCTATAGTTCGTCCTCAAGAACAAGGCAAGAACAAGGCTAGAAGGAATACTACCAGTCACCAACGTGGTGCTGGCAGAATCTATCAGGATCAGAAAGACTTCACTGATCCCCGCAGGTCAGCAAACATCCAGCAGACATGACAATACAGAGCAAGGCATTATACATTTATAATAACAACTTTCACAGCATAGACCCAACGACAACTCAGAGAGCTGAACGCTATGTCGGGTGGGGTCCGAAATGAGAGGCAGACTTTTATGCTGGCATCAGCCAATGGATGCAAGCATGCAAGTTTCCACACAGCTGGTAATCACTCAATCCTGAGCTGGTTTGATTACCATTTGCTAGCTGGCTGTGAATGCAAAGGACTCCCATAAGAAATACATGCAGTATTATGTAACAACATGCATGCAGGAAATCCAGGGCTATCTGGCCGCAGCTCAGCTGCAACAAGCAATTGGTGGAATGATGACAGCATCCTGAGCTGACCAGAACTGCAGAGCGATTGCAAATGACAATGAGACTTATTGCGAATGCACAACCGAATGCAAGCAGATAAGCTAGAACTGTCCGTTTGCAGCTCCACTGTAACGGACAGAATACGCTACAGGAAGGATTCTTACACATTTAAGATTAGTGATAGTCATGTCTACAACTACAGTGACCAGATTTTTCTGGGCACCAACTGGAACCAGAAAGGAGGGGGGGTTATGTCAACTGGGCAACCTGAGGAAGGGCAGGAGCCTAAAACAGTGAACTGTCTTGCCTAATAGTTCTCTTTATCTTGTATGTCATTTATTGAATAAACTAAGACTATCTATTGAAGTGGTGCGGATTTGTGCATATTGCTATAAGGTGTAATTCTGAGGCAGGGGGCCACAGTTTCTTCCCAAAACACAGCTAGGCAAAGTGACCCTAAAGACAATTAGACAATGTTCCCCAAACACATAAGATTGCAGATTTGCATCATGGATGTGCAGAGGAAAAATCTGCAGAAATTGTGCCAAATGCTTGAACAATTACCCCAAAGTAGCAAATGCAGCCACTATGACCATCAAGTAATTAATGCAGCAGCCGTTACCTTCAACACATGAAATGCAACAACTGTTACCTCCAACACATGGATTTAGATATTAGATACAAAATTAGATACAAATTAGATACAAAATTGATCCTATGTTTATACATCTGTGACTTGAATGTTTCAATAAACTTTTGTTTGATTAAAAAAAAAAATGTATGTACAGTGCCAACCACACAAATAACTATGCTATGTTCCTTTTTTCCATTCTCTGCCTGAAAGAGTAAAACATCAGGTATGTAAGTGGCAGTTTATTTATTGTATTTATAAAGCGCCAACATATTACGCAGCGCTGTTCCAGTCAGAACTGGGTCAGACTTCAGTGTGACCCTCACTGATAAGAAATTACAACGATAAAACACTTTCCTAGCAGAAAATGGCTTCTGCGAGCAGGAAAGAGATAAAAATTGTCAAAAGTTCATAGATTTTATCTCTGACATACTTCAATAAATGTGTCATTGAGCAAAACAAATAAAACAGTAAAAACATAAAAAGTAGATTTAAATATAAAATAAAACTGTGGAATATCTTAAAAAGTCATTTTTAGGAGAAGGAAGATAGATAAAATAGTGTATTTCATTAGTTTATTTTCACCTCAGGTGTCCTTTAATGAGCGCACTGCTAATGTGCCAATGCGAACGTTCTGTCACAATATTATTGCTTGGCATCAGCAATGCGATTACATTGTCTAACGCAACCTACCGCAATGCCCCACTTGTCATGTAGGCTTACAAACCAGTGCCTACAGATTCTGAGACAATAGTAAGAGACTATATGCATGTTTGCTGCATCTTGTAAACCTTCAAAGGCCTTGAAGTTACACTTTAGTTTTTTCTACCTCTATTTATCATTAAATGTGTATCTTTTGCTTTTTCACAGTATTGCGCTTTCTGGGGATACCGACTCGTATTGTCACAAATTACAACTCTGCACACGGCACAGAGGAGAATCTGCAGAAAGATGTGTTCTATAATGAGCAAGGAGCACGCATCCACAGGTCCCGGAATGACAGCATATGGTAATGTATCATTTGTGATGCGGTATTCCAACTTAGAACATGCATAGCCCCATAAAAGTAAATTGTTCACTATTTCCCAGCAGAGGGGTAACTACAGGTCATGGGGCCAAACTGCATTGTACATTATGCTCATGTGCTTTGCATACAGTCAATAAAAAGTATGCTTTGCTGTCACTGTTAACGCGTGAATTATGCAGTATTGCACTGCATGCTCCATGTTGAGATACCAAAGCCCACTGGGTCACACTGCATCACATGTACTCTAAACGCTGCATACAGTAAGAATTGTAGTGTGGTAGTGGGCGTCAAATTGTCTCTGTTACATCACACTGCAATGCCCCACTGTGAACATTGCCTAATGCTGGGAATACACGGTTCGTTTTTGCCTTCGTTTAAACCTTCGATTCGTTCGGTAAACGAATCGAGTGTTGAAAACGTATGTGAAAATAGTCATAATCTCATTATAGTTTCGATTAATAGACCCCAAAAACGAACGACTAGTGATCGAACATGTTTGATATTATCTCTCTTTATCCATCTAATCGAGCCATTGGTAGGCTTGATGGCTGTTCAGATCGATTATATATTCGTTTATGCTAGTCCGTCCCTGTAAAAAGGGATTTTCGTTTCGTTTCTTTGCAGCCTTCGATCATTGGGAAAACGAAACCATCAGAATCGGAAAAAAAAACGAAACCGTGGGTGGTGATATTAACCGTATGACTGATTATTTCGGGATCGAAAAGGACAAAAGGCACAATCGAAACGAAGGTTTAAACGAAGGCAAAAACGAACCGTGTATTCCCAGCATTAGTGTCTGCAGACCTCAGACAGGAGGGGACAGAAAAATGAGGCTGGTAAGGACTGAGGACTGCAGTGCTAAACCCCCCTAGTGACCAGGCAATTTTAAGTAAACTGTGCCACTGCAGCTTTAAGGCTAAGCTGCAGGGCCGCACAACACAGCACACAAGTGATCCCCCCCCCTTTTCCCCCCACCAACAGAGCTCTCTGTTGGTGGGGTCTGATCGCCCCCAGATTGTTTATTTTTTTTTTTACAAATATTTTTGTTCCTGGTTTTATAAAAAAAAAGTATGTTCCTTTAACAGATTCCCTCCCTCCCTCCCTCCTTCCCCACAGCCAGCCAATTGTGGCGATCGGCTGTCATAGGCTTCTGCCTATGAGAGCCGATCGCTCTCCAGTGTCCCAGGGGGACAGCCGTGTCACACGGCTGTCCCCAGTACAGCGCTGCTGCCGATCGCATCGCTGTACACCTAAATAGACGGCGATCACGCCGTCTAACAGTCTCCTGAGCGGCTACAGCCGCTCGGAGGCTGAAGGCGGGGCGGAACTCCGCCCCCCAAGCAGGAGATGCGCGCGATCTCCTGTTGTAGCTGGCCCCAGGACTTTACGCCAATCGGCGTTAGGCGGTCCTGGGGCTGCCGCCGCGGCCACGCCCATCGGCGTGACGCGGTCGGCAAGAGGTTAACAGCTGCAGTGGATGTTATGGCAATTACTACACCCATTTCATACATGCCATGTATTGTTTTCCAGGTGTGTGTGTTTTCAGCTTCCCATGCACTGTAAAAGTCTCCCTAGATCTCAGAGGTGCCTCTCGGGGTGTGTGATGTCATCTGTACACTTGTATGCTCAATGACTGTCACAGGCCATAATGTAATCCCAATCACCGCTTGACTACATTAACCTTCTGCACACTGGTGATGAGCAGAAATTTTGCCAATGCGTAATTACGCATTGTAATTCGCAATTACGCATCGTAATGGAAAATTTCCAAGGAAATCGTAATTCATTTCCTATATTATTATACTATATCATTTTTCATGTCATTTTTGTGTAATTTCGTGCTGACTTTAGAGGTGGATAGTGCAGCCTCCATACATGCTATTGCTACCAAAATTGCTACACATGTTAAATAGAATAGTGAGTAAACATTTTTCTCAGTTTAACAACCATTTTTCTTTGCATTTTTAAAATCAATTTTCTCAAAAACTACAAGGTCTATTTAAAAACTTATTTTTTTGACTTGTACTATTCTTCTTAAAGAGGAACTCCTGTGAAAATAATGTAATAAAAAAAGTGCTTCATTTTTACAATAATTATGTATAAATGATTTAGTCAGTGTTTGCCCATTGTAAAATCTTTCCTCTCCCTGATTTACATTCTGACATTTATCACATGGTGACATTTTTACTGTTGGCAGGTGATGTAACTGCTGCATGTTTTTTTTGGCAGTTGGAAACAGCTGTAAACAGCTATTTCCCACAATGCAACAAGGTTCACAGACAGGAAACTGCCAGGAGTACCACGGTCCTCAGAGTTTCTTGTGGGAGGGGTTTCACCACAATATCAGTCATACAGCGCCCCCTAATGGTCTGTTTGTGAAAAGGAATAGATTTCTCATGATTGAGATAAAGTTAAATTCTTGGTCAGAGATTCTCTTTAACATATGTAGGTAGCAATTTTGATGACAATCGCATGTATGGGAGCATTGCTATTTACCTCCACAGTCGCCAAAAAATTCCTCTAAAATTCTTGCAAAATTATGAATTATTATACAAAATAAATTAAAATAACAATTTGTAATTACATATAGACAACATTTTGCATTACGATCATCACTGCTGCACACTGCAGTATACAAACATTCATTTCTTATTCTTTAATAAAGTGTGATAGAACTCTGACCTCTACCTTTTATTACCCATACAGTTATCGCAATATTGTCTGTTTACAAATTACAAATTTCCACAGTATAGTTTATCTGCTCTGAAAGCTGCCATTGCATTTTATTTCATAGCTGCTGTATTTATAAATTAAAATCTATCTAGTCATCACTTCTCAGCTGCACCCATGCTAGAAGCAGCGAGAGCTTACTTTCAGCATTAGTTTACTAAATGTATCTGACAGAAGGTATGTAAGCTAAAAATAATGTTATCAACTCATCGGACAAAAGCTTTCCACTGAAGCAAGGAGCTTTCCACTGAAGAATAAAGTGCTGTGTTTAACTGTTTGAATGCTGTTCTGCTACAGGTTTTATTTGGTAGCAGAGTTTAAAGAGACTCTGAAGCGAGAATAATTCTCGCTTCAGAGCTCATGGTTAGCAGGGGCTATAGCGCCGCTAAACGGGAGTCCCTTCACCCCCAAACCCCCCACTGCGACACTTGGTCGCAGACTTGGTCGCTCCTGGAGGCAGGGCTAACGGCTGCAGCCCTGCCTCCAGTCGCGTCTGTCAGCGGCGCATCGCCGCCTCTCCCCCGCCCCTCTCAGTGAAGGAAGACTGAGAGGGGCGGGGGAGAGGCGGAGATACGCGCTGACAGACGCGCGTGGGGCAGGGCTGCGGCGGTTAGCCCTGCCCCAACCAAGAAGCGCTCCCCCGCTGAAACGAGGGGATTTGGGGGATCAGGGACTCCCGTTAAGCCGCAGGATAGCGGCAGTTTAGCAGGGGCACACGTGCCCCTGCTATCTATGAGGTCTGAAGCGAGATTTATTCTCGCTTCAGACTCTCTTTAAGCAAAGAGAAAATGCTGAGTTTCATACGTCAAGGACTCTTCACTACATGTTATACCATATGATTAGCTGACCTCCTGTAAAAGTGATTTCTTGTTAAAGGGAACCTAAAGCGAGAGGGCTATGGATGCTGCCATATTTATTTCCTTTTAAACAATGCATATAGCCTTTTAGCCAAAGACCCTGAACAAGCACAGAGATCAGGTGCTCTGACTGAAGTCTGATTGGATTAGTTGCATGCTTGTTTCACTATTGCAGCCAAAGAGATTAGCAGGACTGCCAGGCAAAGGGAATAAACATGGAAGCCTCACTTTAGGTTCCCTTTAAAGGGAACCTGAGGTGAGAGGGATATGGAGGCTGCCATATGTATTTCCTTGTAAACAATGCCAGTTGCCTGGCAGCCCTATTGATCTTCTGGCATAATTAGTATCTGAGTAAAAACCCTGGGACCAGCATATGGCCAATCCAGTAAAACCTGAGTCAGCTGATTCAGAGTACCTGGTCTGCTGCATGCTTGTTCAGGGTCTATGGCTAAAAGTATTAGAGGCAGAGGATCAGCAGGACTGTCAAGCAACTGGTAATGTTTAAAAAGATATAAATATGGCTGTATTCTTATCCCTCTCACCTCGGATTCCCTTTAAGACTATTGAAATTAATTGTGTTTGAGCAGGGCCGGCCCGCTCGTGAGGCGGGATGAAACATTTGCCTCAGGCTGCAAACTTCTAGGGGCGGCACCCGCCCGGGGGGGGGCGGCCGCCGAGCCGGAGGGGTAGCGGGCAGGTCGGGGGTATTGGGCCTAGGGGTGGGGAGGGGGGTTGGACCCCCCCCTCCCTCGCCTAGGTCCCCCGATCTGCGCTCCCCTCCAGCTGTAATTAGGAAGCAGCCGCTTGCAGATCGTAAGAGGCAACGGGCGGGGAGGACTCACCTTTTCCGCGTTCCAGCGAGCGCTCCACTGACGTCACTTCCTGCATCGCCGCCCACTGTATTGTAAGTGGACGGTGATGCAGAAAGTGACGTCAGTGGAGCGCACGATGGAACGCGGATAAGGTGAGTCCTCCCCGCCCGTGCCTCTTACGATCTGCAAGCGGCTGCTTCCTAATTACAGCTGGAGGGGAGCGCTGATCGGGGGACCCAGGCGAGGAAGGGGGGGTCCGACCCCCCTCCCCACCGCTAGGCCCAATACCCCCGACCTGCCCGCTACCCCTCCGGCTCGGCGGCCGGCCCCCCCCCCCGCACCCACGGACGGGCGGGGGGGGGGGGCATCAGCAATTTTCTCCTAAATTTGCCTCAGGCGGCAAAAAGTCTAGGGCCGGCCCTGTGTATGAGACTGTGTAGAGGACTGAATAGAAGTGCATATTTCTATTTGAAGCAATACACACATTTAAAGGTCTTCATGGCTTTGGTCTCAGACTTCAGTTTTTGCCACTGAGTGAGAGAAAATGTTGACTGGTCACCCGTGGAGCGCTCCCTGAGTGGCTTTTGCCTTGAAGCGCTTTGAGTCCGCCAGGAGACAAGCATGATATAAATGATCCATGTCTTGTCTTGGCCGCCAAGATATTTTTTCAGACGTTCCAGTTTTAGACACTTTTATGTATGAAAGCAAGAGATCCATATGGGTCTTTATTTATAATACTTAAAACCGCAATAAAAAATAATTGTTCAGGAGGGGCATGAAAACGGTGGTGACACACAGCTAATGTACCTATAGCCAAATAGACCCATATCTCATAAGCATTTGTAGTTGAGACTAGGCTGTAATGATTTGCTAAGCAGCTACTGCTCACTAGGGATAGTCAGTGAGATGTTAATAATTGATGCAAATTTCTTACAAATACAGCATCTGCAGCTCAGAAATAGGCCAATCAAATGCAGCAGCTGCTCGCAATTAGCAAGCCACACCAATGTTTTGCTTTGCCCTGTAGTGTGTGAAAGCTGTTACCTGGTAGAGTGGATAATGATAGCAGCAGGTGACTAGCAACTGTTCGAGTCTACCAACAGCTACTAAGTCTGCCGTGTGACATGGAACATAAGGACATTAAATATTTTAAAAGCGAAACTTTATTGAGACCTGTCCCAAATTTGTGTTTCAAAAAAATGCCACATTCAGTTTAATTTCGGCACATCTTTTTAGCATGTTGTTGTGTTGCAGGCACTTCCATGTGTGGAATGAGTGCTGGATGGAGAGACAAGACCTCTTTAAAGGTTATGGTGGCTGGCAAGTCCTGGATGCCACAGCACAGCAGAAATACAATGGTAATATGCTGCAATTATTACTAAACTATGTACATGCCGTTGTTAGCAACATAATCCTTTTTTATTGAAAGTCTTGCCTGTGAGCATGAGATGAAACAAGTATTAGTCATTTTTCTTTGGAACCTATACAGGTGAAGTTCGAAAAATTAGAATATTGTGCAAAAGTTCACTTTTTCCAATAATTCAACTTTCAAGTGAAACTTATATATGAAATAAATGCATTACATGCAAAGTGAGATATTTAAAGCCTTCACTTATAATAATAATTTTGATGATTGTGGCTTATAGCTTATGAGAAACCCAAAGTAAAAATCTCAGAAAATTAGAATATTGTGAAAAGGTTCACTATTCGAGGCTCAAAGTGTCGGACTCTAATCAGCTAATTAATCCAAAACACCTGCACCTATAAGTGGTCTGGTTCAGTAGCAGTCACAATCATGGGAAAGACTGCTGACCTAACAGTTGTGCAGAAAACCATAATTGACACCCTCCATAAGGAGAAAGCCTCAACAGGTAATTGCAAAAGAAGTGGATTTTATTAGTATTATTATTTTTTATTTATATAGCGCCAACATCTTCCGTAGCGCTGTACATAGTACAAACAAATAATGGGGAAGAAATATACATAAGAGATACAAGACACTATACAGTCATGACATTGAATAGAATAAATACAAATACATACATAGTTGATGTGTAGTTGGTACATGTGCATATGTTAAAATTACAACAGTATGAGAAACACTAGGAGGAGGTCCCTGCCCTTGTGAGTTTACAATCTAGAGGGTAGTAGGGAGGAAACAATAGGGAAGGAAACACAGGGATTTGTGGGTAAGCCAGTGTGCCTTCAGTGCTGCCTATAGCAAATTATAGGCTTGTCTGAACAGGTGTGTTTTCAGAGTACGTTTGAAGGTTTCCAGACTCGTGGCATGACGAACTGTCTGAGGGAGAGAGTTCCAGGAAGGAAAGGGATAGCCCGTGAGAAGTCTTGGATGCGAGAGTGAGAGGAGGTGACGTGGTTGGAGGACAAAAGGGTCTCCTGTGAGGAACGGAGGGTCCGGCGGGGAGGTATATGGAGATTAAAGAGGAAATGTATGGAGGTGATAGATTGTGTAGAGCTTTGTATGCAAACGTGAGAAGTTTAAACTGGATCCTTTGGGCAACTGGTAACCAATGGAGGGATTGGCAGAGAGGGGCTGCCTCAAAGGATCTAGAAGAGAGGTGGATGAGACAGGCAGCAGAGTTTAGTAGGGATTGGAGAGGTGCCAGTCTGCTTTTTGGTAGACCACAGAGTAGGGTGTTACAGTAGTCAAGACGGGAAATGATTAGGGCATGCACAAGCATTTTAGTTGCTTCTTGTAAGAGGAAGGGACAGATTCTGGAAATGGTTTTGAGATGGAAGTAGCAGGAGGTAGTTAATGTGTTGATATGTGGTATAAAGGAGAGCTCAGAGTGGATGTTCCCAAAGTGCTGTATCAACACACATGAATAAAAAGTTATGTGGAAGGGAAAGGTGTGGAAGAAAAGGGTGCACAAGCAGTAGGGATGATCGCAGCCTGGAGAGGATTGTCAGGAAAAGGCAAAGTTTTGTGGACTTTCACAAGACGTGGACTGAAGCTGGAGTTATTGTATCAAGAGCCACCAAACAGGCGGATCCTGGATATGGACATGTCGTATTCCTCTTGTCAAAAAAACAATGTAGGAAGCTTCTTACCTGGGCTAAAGAAAAAAATAACTGGTCTGTTGCTCAATGCTCCAAAGTCCTCTATTCTGATGAGAGCATATTTTGCAGCTCATTTGGAAACCAAGCACCCAGAGTCTGGAGGAAGAATGGAGAGGCATACAATCCAAGGTGCCTGAAGTCCAGTATAAAGTTTCTACAGTCTGTGTTGATTTGGGGAACCATGTCATCTGCTGGTGTTGGTCCACTGTGCTTCATTAAGCCAATGCAGCCGTCTACCAGGAGATTTTGGAGCACTTCATGCGTCCTTCCACAGACAAACTTTATGGAGATTCTGACTTCATTTTCCGGCAGCACTTGGCACCTGCCCACACTGCCAAAAGTACCAAAACCTGGTTCAATGATCATCCATGGAATTACTGTGCTTGATTGGCCAGCAAACTTGCCTAACCTGAACCCCATAGACAATCTATGGGACATTGCCAAGAGATAGATGAAAGATATGAGACCATCAGCATTGCCACAGGTTGATAGCATCCATGCCACCCCACCTTGAGGCAGTAATTGATGCAAAAGGGCCCCCAAACCAAGTACTGAGTACATATGAATGATTATATTTTTCAAAGGTCCAACATTTTACAATTTAAAATCTTTTTTTTTAATTCATGTAATATTCTAATTTTCTGAGATGTTGGTTTTGGATTTTTAGAAGCTGTAGGCCATAATCATGAAAATTGTAAGAAATAAAGGCTTAAAATATCTTGCCTTGCATGTTATGAGCCTATTTCATATATTAGTTTCACCTTTTAAGTTGAACTATTGAAATAAATTAACTTTTGCACAATATTCAAATTTCTCGAACTTCACCTGTGCTTTAAAACAGCCTTTCTCAAACTGTTTTGCCCTTGAGGAAATAATTCAAATGTCTTGTAACCCCTGCATTAAAGGGTACCTAAACCGTATTAAATAAAAAGAGTTTCACTTACCTGGGGCTTCTACCAGCCTCCCGCAGCCGTCCTGTGCCCCCGCCGGTCCTCAATGCCAGAACATATCATCTGCATAAGTGTTCGGAACAAGTTGCCCATGGGGTTTATTTATAAATAAAAATGGTCATATGATAGTGGATAGCACTCTCACATTGCTGCGCTGGGTCCCTGGTTCATATCCCACCCAGGGCACTATCTGCAAGGAGTTTGTATGTTCTTGCTGTGTCTGCGTGGGTTTCTTCGGGGCACTCCGCTTTCCTCCCATATTTCAAAAACATACAGATAAGATAACTGGCTTCCCCTTAAAATTGGCCTAAGACTACAATGGACATATCACTATGGTAGGTATTAGGCTCCCTGCACACTGCTAATCCGTCTTGCGATTCCGATTCTGTTTCCGATTTGCAATTCCAATTTTCCCTGAATGCAATCAATAGAAAAATGGAGGAAAAAATGCAGCATGCAGTAACGATTAAAAATCGGAACCGGAATCGGATGTAAAAACCGATTAAAAAGCAGAATCTGAATTGGAATCGCATGCAGTGTGCAAGGAGCCTAAGATTGTGAGCTCCTCTGTGCAAACAGATTGTGAATTAATTTCATGCTAAAATCGATTCACAATCTGTTTGCAGCAAAGGCAGCTATACAATCCCTCTCTGATCAGATTCAATCAGAGAGAGATCTGTTGGTCGATCTGATGGCAAATCGACCAGTGTATGGCCACCTTTACTGCAGCCTTTCCTAGTTGCACAGTCGCTGTCATATCTCTGTTATCTAATCTAATCTTCTTTCCTTTGTTAGCTGAGGCAGGAATCTGCTGCTCTGCTGTGATAGGATAGAAGCTATACGCACCCTCTCCAGGCCCCCTGCAGGCTCTGTATGAGTGACAGACTGAGCTTATCTGAGCCTATCACAAGCTGGATAGCAGCCATGTCTTTTGTTTGTAAACACTGCCTAAAACTGGCAATTACAAGCCAGGATTGCAGTAGGGAGTGGCAGAAACAGCACAGAGGGGCCCAGGAGAACATAATGAATAGAATGGTATGCTTTTTATTGTAAGATTACAGATTCTCTTTAAAATGAAGCTTTGCTTTACAGCTTTCCTCTATTGTGACCCTCTTGTTATTTTAGGAGCTCTGTACTGCAGTGGTCCAGCTCCAGTCCGAGCCATCAAAGAAGGCCATGTGGACCTAGATTATGACACAAGTCTCATCTTCTCCAAGGTGGCCACAGACTTAGTGATTTGGGTGCGGAACGCGGATGGATTTTTCAGGAAGGCTTTTAGCAGCACCAGGCATGTGGGGGATGGAATTAGCACAAAGAGCGTAGGGAGTAACCTACAAGATGACATAACGCATGAGTACAAACACCCAAAAGGTAGGTAAAGGTCAACAGAATCAAACAGCCAGGGCTTAATTTAAATAGATGCAACTTATGTTAAGGTACCCTTGGCAAATCACCATCCTATTCCCCATCCCCCAGTGCTGAAGGTCAAGGTACCCAGGAGGAAACCTCATAGGGAAATTCTGATTGAGTGGACAGTGCCCTCTCGAACTGCTAGGTTTCCAATGGGTTGTAATAAACTACGCCCACAATATTTGACCAATCACAACCCTTTATGCAGTAGATGCTTCTGTGATTGGAGAACTATTCCCTATGAGAACTCCTGCTGGTTGCCCTAAAGTACACTAGCGCACAATATGCTTACTGTCTTCTTGCCACGGGGATGCCAACCTAAAACTCTGGTGTTACTGAGCTGATCTTGTTTGAAGTGTGAGGATCACACACAATAAAGGCCTTTTACTTTTTCAGAGAAAACATTTTGCGCTATGAAGAGCCTCTGTGGAATGCAAGAGCTAAATTAATTAAAGTGACTGTTTTTTCTTGTGTATCGAACTTAGAGGTTTTCCAGACAAAATATTTTATTTGTACTCTTTAAATTATAGCACATCTAGAGGGTGACATATTTTTTCCTTTTAAACAATGCACATTGCTTAGCTGTCCTTATCACCATGAGTTTTTTAGCAGATAGATGGCTCGATAGATAATTTCCGACATGTTGGATCTGATTTCAATCTTTTTTTTTATCAATTTTTTCATAGAAGTGAATGGAAATCGATCAGGAAAACGATCGGAAAAGCGATCTGACCGTAAGGACCCTTTTCCACTAGTCATAATCCACTTGAACAAGCAGATCGCCGGTGTTTTGCCAATCGCTAGTGCACCATGATTTACATTTCCACACTGTATTTACTGTGTCTGACATGTAAAGTGCAGACACAGTAGATACATAGTTGAATCTAGACTTTTAGCTGTCCAAGGTATGGTTTAAATTTGGCCCACTTCTCCTAAGCCCCCCCGCCCCTCCCTTTCCCAAGTAAGTTTAAGCTTATATTTTGGATCTCTTGTTTTGCCATCAATTTGCATGAAAACAAGATCTTGTGTAAAAGGGAATCATACTGCAAATGGGGATCCAGAATCAGACTGGGCTGCTGGGAGGCATTTACAGGATGCAAAAACATTGTAGAGTGGTATCACCCACACAGTAGAAAGTGGCATGGAGTGTGTTGTTGGTAAGTAAGTATAGTTACTTGCTTGCCTGCTCCGAGATCTCTTATTTCATGTTCATCATTGTGATAGTCATCATGTAATGCTGTTGCATAAACAAACTGCTAACAACTGCCAGTTCCTGAATCACATGTAGGATTATGGAGGCCCCCTTATGCTACCTCCACTTACATAATCAGAACTCCTGGTACGCCTAAGGGCCCCACAACCTCCCTCCGTGGCTCTATATAATAAGTAGATCTGGTGGGTCACATGTCTGCCTGTCTGTACTATAGGGATCAAAAACCAAGCAAAACAAATAGGTACTTCAAATTCTGTAATATCCTTCTAAAACACTTATGCATCTAGGTCTATGTAAGATAGTTCCCTAGTAACCCTATGTTGAAGAGTCAGACACTGCTTTGGAGCCAATTTACAAATATCCCCTTACCCTTTTTCCTCTCTTAGACAGATCTGAAATACGGCAATACACTTGCTGCATGCCCACCTCACTGCTTATGTATGGCTTGTGTAAAAAGAAAATGGTAGGATTGCACACACCTGGTACACAAACTTACACGTTTGTACAAAACATACAGAAAAGTAGTGGTAAAGGGTCTACTGAACCCCACAACAAGAAAATAGAAAAATCATAACACAAGATATTTTAACAGAGGCAAAAAAGAATAAAGAAAATATATTTTGCTAAAAAACAGTATAAAAGTAGGAGGTAGTAGTGGACTTACCTCCCCCAAAGAAGACACAATTTTGTTGATTTCAGTAAACAATTATCTTTATTTGACTACTCCACGATGCAACACATTTTGCAGGTGCAATCCTGCTTCATCAGGCAAATAGGGTACAACTAGATTCAGTCCTAAGGACGCCAAGTGCCTCTGTGAAAATAGAAAAATCACTTTTAAATGGCTTTCCAAGTTTCAGAGAGTAGCTAGTTGTGCATTTCTACCTAGTATTGATTTCTGTCTTTTTTGGTCTTCAACCAGGCAGTAAAGAAGAATATGAAGCTGATCAGAAAGCCAAGCAGCTAATGCTGAAGACTCAACAACCCAGTGAGGACCATCCTATGTTCCTCAGTCCTGTCATTGCATCCATCATACCTCAGAGTGCCCAGTTATATGGGCATGACATTAGTGTTAAAGTGACTGTGACCAATGTGAGCTCAGAGGAGAAGGATCTGGAGCTGGTAATTGGTGCCCAGTCTGCACACGACTATGGCGTAACCCAGACGCAGTTTTGGAGTGAAAAGTTCCACCTTCACCTTACTCCAGGAGAAGGTAAATTTATTGGACAAACTTTAAGCAATTAATTTCCTCCTTTACTTTATCAGCGGACCACTCAGGTGTGTACAGAATGAGAAATATATTGGGTGTAGCTGCACATGGTCTTTGAGAACATATTTGGTATGCTAGTGTACTTCTAGATGTTAATCCTCCTACAGTTACTGAATGTGAAAGCACACCCTCCTGGTATGTCATCCTGCAGCCTATGCACCAGTGCTGTGGTCAGTACAATCGTGATGAAGGGTGGAAAGGCTATACATTCTTATCTTTCTTGCTATCTCAGCAAAGGTGGACCATATGGACTCTGCAGGGGTGCAGTCTCTTAAAAGTGACCGCAAGGTGAAAATAAACGTAGATAAACAATTGGTTAAATAACGGGCGCTAGGGCTGTGACGCGACCCCAGGGTGCACGGGTCTGTTCCATGCCACACGTGCACCCGGCCGCACTCCCCGCAGCACACACCAATGACCAGCCGCCCCCCTGGCCCCGTCCTCCTCCTGTCCCAACGGCTACACATGCGCAGTAGTCAAAACACATGGACACAGGGACAGGAAGATGATGCAGGGACACATAGGCCCATATGCTATTCACTTTTTCACCTGAGTTTTCTCCTAGGTGATATTTTCAGAACTTTTCATAAAATGCATTTTAAGCCACCAGCAAGCAAAAAAATACTAAGAATAAATTTGATAGCACTTTTTCACCAACTTTTGGGTACTTTTTCAATATTAAAATGCTAAAAAGTTAGTTTAAAGAGAAGAGGAAAATTATCTCCTAGGAGATAACTCTGGTGAAAAAGTTAATTGCATATGGACCATAGGGTTTTATTATATAGGATGGTTTTATTTTATGTATAAACATTTACAAAGTAGATTTAAAGTTTTATTGTCTCAGCTAAAGGGAAGTGTCTCAAGAGTCCCAGAGCAAAGATACATGAACTATTAAACTCTCTTGTCCTCTGCAGGAAATAGCCTTCTGGCTGTTATTTCTTATCAGTGAGGGTTAACAGGAAAAGAAAATACAGTAAAAAAACACAGCCTAGTTATTAACTTGATTGGCACAGTACATACACACTTATTTCGTCACATCACAGGTGTGACGGACGAGCCGTCAGTGCGCAGAAAATGCAGCCGCAATCGACTTCCTGCCTCGGTTGTCGTTGCGCTGCCAAATCAGAATTTCAAGTCTGTGGACACCAGGCAGTCCAGCCTGGGGGGTCTCTGCTGTCTTCAGGGGAGTTAGTTAGCAGAGTTCTTTTCATGAAGCCTGTGCCCTGTGACTTGCTAATTAAGCCAGAGGTGTAACACTCAGATGTTAATTAACAAACCAGGAGTCTTTTCAGAGCCAAGGAAGCTAATCCCAGCAGGAGGCAGACTTAGCGGAACCATTCAGCCAGAATAGGGAAACATAGAGTTATGATCTTTATGCATGTTTTAGAAGTACCATACATCGGAGAGCTGTGGAAGTTACATCATTCTGCTGGTCCGGATCTTGTGAGTATTTTGATAGTAAATTGGGGCCACTGGCATAACCAGAATTCGGGGGATTCCACTGTTTTTTAACCGGGCATGCAAACATGCCCAAGTCTGGTATCATATGATCTGGCCTAGTCTGAGGAATATGAATATGTGATGGTCATGTGTGTGAGGAAAGCGTAAGCCGAGATATGACAAATGTCATATTTGGTGGGCTCACCGCCCCTGTCCAACCCCTGGGCTGTACTTGAGGCTCCACCCAAAGGTGGGCATTGTTCAAAAGTCTTTGGAAGGAACCCCTCAGGCATTCCTCCATTTTCCATCTTCATGAACACACGGCCACCGTGAGGAACAAGTGGTGGCCATCTTGCCGGAGCTGAAACAAAGGGCACATGGCTAGCGGCCATCTTGTCTGAATTGAAACAAAGGACATCCTCCATTTTGTTTGGATTTTAAAACTTGCTGAACTCTGAATTTATCTCTGGAACAAAGAACTTTGCAGAACTTGAAATCGTTTTGCTTGGACTTTATGATTCTTCCCACAAAAGGACATATTTCCACAAACCCTAAGTATTTTCTCCCTTTTATTTTTTATACTGGCTATTACTGTTTTAATAATTGTTGATTGTAATAATTGTCTGTATATATTAATTATTTATATTGCTTTCAATAAACCGACGCTATCGTCAGTTGTTGTTCTAGCTACCCTACTATTCAGCACGCACACAACTGAACCAGACCTCTAAAGAGACGTTACTATTGTTTGTTGTTGGCTAGACAGAATACAGCGTGTTTTAACCGTTTTTATTCGCAGGACCAGTCAGTCAGTCAATCGGGTCCACTGGCCCATACCAGTGGTGGTGGCAGATACCCTGGAATCGTGTGTAGGTTGTAATTATCTCACAGGCTCCCTTCTGGTTTGTCTGCGGATTGTCCCAACGGTTCCTGCGCATTTACTGCGACCAGAGTTCGCACGATCCGTGCGCTGGCACCGTTTGGAAGGCCATTTGCGGTCTGACCACCAGGGCTCCTGTGACAACAGGTCACCTTGGGTACACTTTAAGCAAGCACCAAAATAGTAAAATTGTTCTTAATGTTACCTTTCTGATATTTATTTTTTATTTTTTTGTCATTTTACGCCAGGATTAAATTCTTCTTTGTTTTGACCTGGGAATTCAGCCAAATTTAACATTAAATTTATGTACAGGTCAAAATGATTAGTATCTTGCTTACCAACATTAATTGACATATGGGTCCATATGCAATTCACTTTTTCACTTGTGTTTTCTCCTAGGTGAAATTTTCAAACTTGTCAATAAAATGCCTTTAAACTACCAACAAGCAAACAAATACTTATACATAATTTTGACAGTACTGTTTCACCTACTTTCTGGTACTGTTTCCAATGCAAAGTGCTAAAAAGTTATTCTAAATCGAAGATAACATTTTTTTCTCCTAGGAGAAAACTCAGGAGAAAAAGTGAATTGCATATGGGCTATGGTGCCTTAAAGAGAAACTGTATTGTTAAAATCGCACAAAAGTAAACATACCAGTGCGTTAGGGGACATCTCCTATTACCCTCTGACACAATTTCGCCGCTCCTCGCCGCATTAAAAGTGGTTAAAAACAGTTTTAAAAAGTTTGTTTATAAACAAACAAAATGGCCACCAAAACAGGAAGTAGGTTGATGTAAAGTATGTCCACAAATAGAAAATACATTCATACACAAGCAGGCTGTATACACCCTTCCTTTTGAATCTCAAGAGATCATTTGTGTGTTTCTTTCCCCCTGCAGCTATCTTCCACTGAAGTGTCAGGCTGTTTCTTCCTGCAGAGTGCAGACAGCTCTGCCTGTATGTAATTCCTCAGTATGTGAAAGCCCAGCCAGCTCAGAGGAGGATTTATCCAGCTTGTAAAAGATAAGAGAGAAGAGAGAAGCTGCCCTAATCTAAATAATACACAGGCAGTGTGCAGAGAGGGGCCTGGAGGGGGGAGATGCATCACAGAACCACAACACTGAAGAACTTGGCAGCCTTCCAGACACAGGCTGACAAGTCTGACAAGAGAGAGATAAGTTGATTTATTACAGAGATGGTGATAGTAGAACGTGCTGCAGTAAGCCAGAACACATTAGAATAGCTTTTGGAACTTGTAGGATGATAAAAAACAGGATGCAATTTTTGTTACGGAGTCTCTTTAAGATAGTTCCCATGTTACAATGCTTTGCATGCAGTGGGGCTGGACTGCTGAGACAGCAGTACAGTTAGTAAAGTGGCAAAAATTGTACATAAAAAGGGTAAAAAAAAATTCTAAAAAGGCGGAGCTCCTCCCACCACCATATACTGTACAGAGGCAGGTGAGCGATAAAAAAATATATTGGGTGCATCTGCAGGTATTTGGCACTAATCTGTCCTGTGCAGCTGCTCAATTAAATTTCAGTGTGAAATTTAGAATCTGTTGATGAGGAAGCTGGGTACTTTGTGTCACTTTTAATAAAATTTTTCACTACTGAAGTGTATTTACTAGAAGCATACCATCAGGCGCTAAGGCCTGACACCCACTACAAAGTGCAAACTGCTATGGCAGTCGCTAGAGATTTGTGGTAGCGATTTGCAAGCAATTTTGGGAGCAATTTCCCTTCTACTATACAATACATTAGAATGGAAATGCTCCCAAAATGCTGCATGTCCTGCAATTGCAATTTACCTAATCGTAATCGCTCCAGTGGAATCTGTCCCATCTATTTACACTAGCAGAGAGTTTAGTGAAATCTCTAGTGATTGAAAACTATTGGAAAGGCATAGGAGGGGGAAAGGAGGGAGTCGGCACTACATAGGATCTACATCCGTTGTTATGAAGGACCAGCAGGGCTACAGCGTGTAAAACTCTTGTGGCACAATCAGCGTGCTCTAAATGAGGTCTGACAGAGATCAGATAGGTACAATGAAGAGTGCGAAGTCGGCACTGCTGCGTATTGTGTGTTTATTCACAGGTGGTACTTTGATCACATAGCGTGCAGTATATAAAAATTACACAAACCGTGCAAAAAAGGGCTTGGAGCTGTGAGCTGGTGGTGGGCGCTGGGTGCAGGAATAGACTGACGGCCGTTTCGCGCTATCTGGGTGCTTCTACGGAGGCTGTAAGTCGGGGGCAGACTGGCCGGGTAGAAATACCCTCTACTACGGCGTCCGGCGGACTTCCGCCCTCTGGTGCCGCCCCTACTCTTCCCATTCAGCCAATCATGCGGTGGAGCGCATCTGCGCTTCATGATCGGCTTCCGTGGGGAAGGAGGAAACTAAGCTACTGGTGCCAACGCGGACCATACTTATTAGATGGTCGCTGAAGCTATTGCTCCATAAGGCAACCTATAGACGGTTTGGCGCCATCTAATGGCCAGAAACTAATCTGCAGACAAAACATATAAAGTTTTATATAGTGGATTATCTGAACAGTAAAACTAGTTATTATTAAACTAGAAATTTGTGCAAAGAAACGGGCTATTTGCCTAAAAGTTACGCTTGTGTATAGCATAGTGTATATGCGTAGAAGCACCAGGTGACATCAGCGGGAGCGAGGACACGCCAACGTAGACGCAGTGGTTTTCAGACTTCAAAGTCTGAAATTCCAGAAGTGAACCGGAGGCGGGGCCGGAGCATCGGTAAGTGGCTGCGCAGGCACAGGATGTCTGCGGGGGACCATTAGAAGCCCCGGGTAAGTTCAACTCATTTTCCCTCGACCTCCCTACAGTATTCCTTTAAGCAAGGTCTGAACCCAAAGGTAAGGAGTGGTTGCAGCAATGTACAATCACAAATACAAAGGATGTAAAGGCCAAGGAGGCAGAAAAGTACCTGGAGGTCACAAGGTGGGAAAGACAAAAAAAAGTCAGGTTAGGAAAAAAATATGGCCCTGCGTGTTCCTCTGTAGCTGTTACGAGTGTTATAATAAAATTGTTTATTTGGCGATACATTCTAGCTTTTATAAGAATACATCAAGCACCTGCCATACTGCTTATACAGACCTTGTTTTTATGCCATTGCAGAAAGAAGCGTCTCTGGATACATTAACCCTTCGCTGTATGAGAGTGTTCTGCTGGACAATAACCTGCTGAGGGTTACAGCTTTAGTTAAGGAACCCAACAGCAAGGACAGTTGCTTTGCCCTGGCAGAACAAGATGTGACTGTCTGCAAACCAAACCTGGTGATACAGGTAAAACCGGACATTGCAGCAATCTAAGATAAGGATGCAGCACAGTGCATGGAAAAGTAATCTATACACTTAAAGTGAACCCGAAGTAAGAATGATATGGAGGCTGTCATAACTACAGTATTTTATTTTAAACAATACCAGTTGCCTGGTGGTCCTATTGATCTTCTGGCCTCAGTAGAGTCTGAGTCACAACCCTGAAACCAGCATGTGGTTAATCCAATTAAACTTAAAGAGAACCTGAACCGAAAATAAAAAGTAAAAATAACCATACACAGGTCATACTTACCTCCTGTGTAGTCTACTCCTCAATCTCTTTCTCCTCTCCTGCGTCCCATTTGTCCACTGTGATCAATGGAATTCTATGTCCTCCATTTTAAAAATGGCCATTACCCCATAACAGCTTCCTGGTCAGCACACTGTTAAACTGTCATATCGCGCACTTGATCCATAAGGAAACATGGACATTACCTTGCACATGCAGTTGTAACTGACAGCTGCTGATATATAACTGACAGTAACTGGTATATTATAGTTCTGACAAAATATTGTCAGAACTGGAAGGGATCACTGTAAGGCCCGGTTCACATTAGCGTTCGCTATCCGGATTTTCCGGATCTGATCCGGACCGCATACTGTACAAACGGAACGTACGTTCCGCATAGCAATGTAAAGTCTATGCGGACGTTCACACGCGTCCGTTCCGTACGTACCGGAGCCGGATCGGATCCGGACTCCGGACTCTTTTCCAACATTTTTTGGGTCTGGATCTCCAGCCCACGCACCCGGACCGGAGCCGGACCTGAGCCTGACAGCACCATCCGGAACACAGAAACCGATGGGAAACGGAAGGCACAGAACACACTGCCTACAAAAACCTGACGTTCTACCCCACTTCCTATGCGTATCCAAGCGGCCATTTCGGATGGGGACACATGGGCCAAGCATGTCTGGAGTGGAGCAGCAGTGACAGACGTGCTGGAGCTGTTTGGCAGAATGTCGGAGGTGGAGGTGAGGCCTACAGCGGAGGAACCTGATTCTACAGGTGCACCAGGTGCACCTTCTGCTGACCCCAACATTTTTTTTTATTTAAATTTAACTATTTTTTGCCCACTGATCCGGATGGCAGCCTGATGCATGCCTGATACAAACGGATTGGATCCGGATCGGAACCGTACGGTTCTGATCAGGATCAGGTCAGGATCAGGTCAGGATCCGATCAGGATCCAGTCCGTTTACTTGCCAAAACGCAAGTGTGAATGGGGCATAAGAAGAAAATGGTGAGCTTCAGAGAGATACTTATGGTGAGGTTAGTATATAATATTCATTTGCAGCTACATCATGTGTTTATTTTAAATAATTTTACTCGCTACAGGTTCCCTTTAAGTCCGAGCACAGGATCTGACAAAGAAATTGCTCCCAATGGAAGGCTTTTAGTAGGGAGCGTGAGGGCCTGAGAAGGAGATTTAAAAACAGGGTTTTTTGTACTGAGAGGGGCATATGACAGGGCAAAGGGCACTGAACACACTATGGCACTTAATATGAGGGTGGGGGCTGAAGAGGGAGTGTACAGCCCCTAGATTAATCGGCACATAATCAGACCAATCGCATCAGATTTTTTCAAATCTTACAACGATATTGGCCAATTTTACATCAAGATTTGTGCCAGATCCTGCCAAAGAATCCCATTGTCACATACAGAATCCCGGCTAATCTGAGGGATATGTTGGTGCACAATGAGTTTAGGTGCCCCCAAAATACACCTATGGTTAAAACCTGTCTGCCCCCAAAACAATGTGGCATGTTCAGGTGTGGTACCAGTTGCAGACATTTGTTACAAACAAAATCCTTTTCTGATATAACTCATATTAAGTTTTAGTAAAGCGGACCTGGACTCAGAACTCCTCTCTGCTCTAACAGATACACAACAGCATAATAACCTTTTAAACAAAAAAAGATTTCTTTGTTACACCTGATCCTAAAATAAATCTGCAGTTTCTATTTCCTGATTCATGGAAGCAGACATATTGTTTACAGCCTGTACTTTCAAATGGGCTTTGTCACGGAAGAGCCGTGAGAGAAGAAAACGCAATTACAATCGGTTTCCTGCACCGATTGTTCGTTTAGGTCCTAGCAGACCTAAAGCCTTGGGGTCTCTGCTTTTTTTGGAGCTGATTAGCAAAGCTCTTGTCATGAGACAAGTTTGCTCTCTGATAAGGCATGTTTGTTTAATTAAAGTTAACCCCCAGACTACAAATCTACTCAGCAAAACTGAAAAGGCTAAAGCTGGCCATACACTAGGCCGATTCCCGCCAGATCGACAGCAGATTCGATCACTGGGATCGAATCTGCTGTCACATCGTTCCCGCTACACGCCGAATTTTGACCCATTTCGTCCGATCCCGTCGATCGCTCCGTGCGGAAAATTACCGTCGATCGCCCACGGGTAGGGAGCGCGTTGCTAGCGGCGTTCGAGTTACTGACGACCGACGCAATAGAGCCCACATACATTACCTGCTCCACCGCTGCTCCGTCTCCGCTCTGGTCTGGTCTCCGGGTCCGGCATGCTTCACTTCTTCCTGCCCGGCAGGAAGTTTAAACAGTAGAGGGCGCTAGTAGAGTTTAAACAGTAGAGGGGGGGGGGGGGGGGGAGGCGGTGGCGGAAGCACCACCATCACCACCACAACAGATTGTGAAAGGTTTCAGGCTGAAATTGGTTCACAATCTGTTTGCAGCAAAGGTAGCCATACGATCCCTCTCTGATCAGATTTGATCAGAGAGGGATCTATCTGTTGGTCGAATCTGATGGCAAATCGACCAGTGTATGGCTACCTTTAGTGTTTCTCTAACAGTTTCACAGCATCAGAACTTTGTTTTTATTATAGAAGTCTCATTTTTAGCTGCATTTTTAGCTAAGCTTCGCCCCAGCAAAGAAAACTGCCCAGGCTTTTTTCCCCTGATGCTGTGCAAAGCATGATGGGATTTCCTATGTTGTTATTCACGTTGCCTAGCAACTGGGAGGGCTGATCAGGACACAGGACAGTTGGAACTGTGTCTCATGCTCCCTGTAACCTTCTTTCAACCAAAAAGATGGCTGCCCTTATGAAATCACAAACATTTGCCTGTTCTTTTAAAACAGGGTGGGTAAGAGATTATATTACCGATCTATTTTAATTAACATAACTAATGTAACTTAACCTATTTTGGTTCCTGGACATAGTTTCTACGTCCAGGAACCATGCGCGCAACCGCGCGCCCCCACGGCCGATCGTGCGCGTGCACGCGCACTCCCGGCCGCGGATTTGGTAGCCAAGGAATCAATGTATCGGGCTACGGAGCCCGATCATTGATTCCTCTCCCCCGCTGAAAAAGCGACAGCTTCTCTCGGAAGCTGCGCCTTTTCTGGCCGTTTCCTTCCCGATATGTCACTCTAAGCGCGTGCTACGCTTAGAGTGACGTCATGTAAACAAACTCATGGCCGCCATCTTGTGGCCAAAAAGTAATACTACACCTGAAAAAAAAAAAAAAACCAGAATTAACACACATTTACATTATAAATCTATTGTTTACCTCCCACCCTCCCAAAAGTACCCTAATAAAATTTTTAGTATAAAACAAAACAAAACATTACAATAAAAAAAAAAAAACATGTAAATATTTACCTAAGGGTCTAAACTTTTTAAATATCAATGTAAAGATGAAATATTTCTATATTTTTTTTATTTTAAACTTGTAAATAGTGATAGATGCAAAATGGAAAAAATGCACCTTTATTTCCAAATAAAATATTGTCGCCATACATTGTGATAGGGACATCATTTTAACGGTGTAATAACCGGGACATATGGGCAAATACAATACGTGAGTTTTAATTATGGAGGCATGTATTATTTTAAAACTATAATGGCTGAAAACTGAGAAATAATGAATTTTACCATTTTTTTCCTATTCTTCCTGTTAAAATGCATTTACAGTAAAGTGGCTCTTAGCAAAATGTACCCCCCAAAGAAAGCCTAATTGGTGGCGGAAAAAACAAGATATAGATCAGTGCATTGTGATAAGTAGTGATAAAGTTATAGGCTAATGAATGGGAAGTGAACATTTCTCACGTGAAAACGACGGAACCTGAATGGGTTAATGACAGTATGTTTGTTTAGGCTGAAGTTCCTCTTTAACTTGTTCAAAAAGAAGTTTCTTCAAGGAACCAATGACACCCAGGTGTGAATTGCTGAGCTGAAAAGAGCCATTTGGTACAGGGCTGAAATGAGCCTTCCTCTCAGCATGACTGAGACCTGCTGGCTGCACTGGGAGCAGAGTGAAAATAGATTTAATATATGATTTTTGCTTGTTTAAAGGAGTTATCAGGGGAAATAATTAAAATAAGCTTTACACACCAGGGGCTTTCTCCAGCCCCTTGCAGCTGAGTGTCCCATGCTGTCACCTCCGCTCCCCGCTGCCATCCCGCTCTCGACGCTCGGTATTTAGGCTGACCGCGGGGTGGGCCTTACTGCGGCTGCACGAAGTGCCGCTGTCAATCATGACCACGTGGCCCGCGGTTAACTGCGCAGGCACAAATTTATATGAGAGGTATGAAAATTATATCATTTTGCTGGTCCGGATCTGGTGAATATTTTAATATTAAATTGGTGCCACTGACACTGACAAGTTTGATGTCATAGGAATTGTCATATTCTGAGGAATATGAATCTGTGACTGTTATTTGTGTGCGACGAGCGTGCAAGGAAATATGAAAATGTCATATTCTTGTGGACTCAAATGTTCCACCCAAAAGGGTAACCGCACCCCATCCAGCCCAGGGGATGATCCTGAGACCCCACCCAAAAATGTGGGTCATTTAAAAGAACTCCATGGGAACTCCTCCCCAGTCCTCCATATTCTACCGTTACGAAAGCATGCTGCTGGTTTGAAGACTGAACCAGCGGCCATCCTGTTTGGACTTTGCTCTGGAAACAAAGGAACTTAACGTGTTTACCCAAAAGGACATTTTTGCCTGAACTTAAGTATTCATTTGCCTCTTCCCTTTTTATTTTTATACTGCGCTACTATTGTCTCTATAATTGATTTTAATGTTATATAGTTGATTTTAATGATTTTCTGTATATATAAATTATTTATATTGCATTTATTATAAAAGACTTCTAAAAAGTAATTTATCTCTCAGCTAAACCTACTATTCAGCCCCCCAGAACGAATCCTAGCTTTATGAAGATTCCCTACCGAGAAGTGTTGTTATTAGCCAGAATAGGGTGTGTTTTAACCGATTTATCCGCAGGTCTTAGAGTCAGCCAGAGAGGGCTTCTCTTTCCCATTTAAACAGAGATGGTGGCAGCCTAGTATTTTGTGTTTTATAGTTCGCATGTGTCCTTCTAGTCTGTCTGCTGCCAAAATTCTAGCGGTGTCAGCTCATCGATTGCGTCCACGAGATTGGCTGGTCTGTGTGCTGAAACCGATAGGAAGGTATTGTGTGGTCAGGCCACTAGGGGGCGTGTGACAGGCTTATCTGCTTTATCTGCCATAGGCAGTCATGTGACACGGGGGGAGATCAAATTACAACTAGCGATTAAACACAAATGAGGGGGAATTACACAGGCTAAACTCTTTAAATACATACAGGGTGCATTTCTGTTATGTTTTCCTTGTGTCCTGTGCAAGACTTCAGGTCCACTTTAACTGTAAACCTAAGGGGGTTGTCTTAAACATATGGGGACATTCAAAATAAAAGAGAAACCTCCATTGCAAGGCATTGGAGAGAAGCCCATATTGACAATATCTTTGGTATCAGGTTTTTTGGCATCCAGAAGGTCAACAGGAAAAAAGGAAGGTGACTTCGACAGGCTACTGTTGCAAACAGAAGCCAAGTGGATTTTCCGACTGGACTCTATGGCAGCTGCAGGATTAAGTGAAGGCTTTGCATATGCCTCCTTCCGGTAGAGCCAGCACCCTATAAGGTTAAATATTATGAATATCACCTTCGCTAACCAGGGGCCCTGTCTCTGATGTATAGGGCAAGTAAGGGAAGATGTGCAACCAGGGCCAGTTTAAGCAGCATGGGGCCATGGGACAAAGGTAATCTGCCCCCCCCCCACCCTAAGGCAGAGTCAGTCACTCCCCCCATCCATTATCCCCTTGGCAACCAGCCCAGTGGTCCGTTTCCCCAGCAGCAAGATTTCAAATTCCCAGTAATCTCTCTTCATTGGTAGTGTCATATCCTTAGTAGGGATGGTCAATGAGATGCAAATACTTCTGAAATTATGCAAATGTTTATGCAAATATATGCAGCTTGAAAAAGGACCATTTCAAACTGCATTTATTTGCATGCATAAAAATGTGCATCAACTCGGAAGAATTTGCATATCTTTGATCATCCCTAGTCCCTTGTTTAGGTATAGCAGTGCCCCCAATATAGGTATACTAGTGCCACCAGTATAGTATCTTAGTGCTCCCAGTATAACTATTGTAGTGCCCCCAGTATCGGTATAGTAGTGCCCCCAGTATAATATTGTAGTGTCCCTAGTATAGGTATTGTAGGGGCCACTAGTATAGGTAGAGTAGTGCCCCAGTATAAGTAGAGTAATGCCCCCAGTATAGGTATAGCAGTGCCCCCAGTATAGGTATAGTAGTGCCCCCAATATAGGTAGTGTAGTGGCCCCAGTATCAGGGCCAGATTTCTGGGAAGGCCACAAAGGCCAAGGCCTAAGGCAATAAAATCAGAAGGATGGCAGGACTTGGAGAGAGAAGAGGTCATATGTCAAAGTAAATCATCTCTTCTGGTCCCGCAGCGCAGCCAGCCAGTGCCCTGCTCTGCACTAATAGCTGAATTCCAGGGTTCCCCAATCCCTTTATCTCTCTCTTACATTTCCTGGTGTGTTATAACAATCAGAATCTGCTGTCACCTGATGATCCATTCCTCTGTATGATGGACATACAAGTTGATGTGAGAAACACCAGGGATTTACATAGAACTAAGTTCCGCTGAGTTTTAATGCAGGCATTCACAAACATCAGCGAGCTCTGCTAGTTTCTTCACCTTCTCTTTAATAGCTGTCACACTGACCCCTGCAGAAAGTACAAATCCGGCCCTGTCCAGTATAGGTATAGTAGTGGCCCCAGTATAGCTATAGTGGCGCCCCAAGTATAGATATAGTAGTGACCCCAGTGTAGGTATAGACGTGGCCTCAGTATAGGTATTGTAGTGGACCCAGTATAGCTATAGTAGTACCCCCAGTATAGGTATCGTAGTACCCCCAAGGAAGCGCTACACCTGCTATTGCCGAAATTCTGTTTGTCCCCACGTTTATTGCCTGATGAAGCGGGATTGGCCTGTTAAACGCGTTGCACTTTTGGGGTACTATATAATAAATATTCAGACAGTCTTTTGTGTCTGTTTTAAGGAGGTAAGTACACCGCTTCCTCCAAGCAAATTTTAAAGGTTTTATCCATTTTTATCCTGCTGGCGCCTCTGTTCTCCTACTGCTATACCGTGTCCACCCCTGGTGGAGGGGTGATCTACCCCTTTTTCTGATCTACAGAGAGCGATTTCTTAATCCTGAGTGAGGACAGGTCTAATCTCCTCACCTGCCTATACAGTGGTTGCCTGTGTGGTAACCCATGTTTGTGAGTATACTCTTCTTACTGATTATCTTTACTTTATTTATACTTAACATACTACACTATATTGGGCTCTTGGTTTCACTAAACTTTATTTCTCTACAAGCCTGATGGTGAGGTTAGTATGTAATATTAATTTGCCGCTACGTCATGTGTTTATTTTAAATAATTTTACTCGCTTCAGGTTCCCTTTAAGCAGTTGGAGCTGGGCGGCATGCAGCTATGACTTGGGTTACATATGTTGACAGTTTGCTTTATTTTTGTTAGTGGGGAGATTGTTATTATTGTGCACTTATGCACTGTACATATTTTTACCCCTGATGAACACTGTAAATATGAAGGCTGTGCGTTTGTTGCTCACTTTCTCACCCTGCTAACGTCAGCTTGATGAGGTCGTAGATGATGTCTGTCTGCCTGTGAGGATTGCAGGTTCATTTAGTAATTTTACTGCCTGTGGTCTCTCATTGGGCATATTGGCCAGCCACAGTCTGTCTGCTTCCTCTCAGATTGTTAGTCCCAGGTGGACACAGGCAGACATAATTACCGTACTTATATTATGCAGACCTCAAAAGTCTTATGCTAGGTACATGCGATGAGATTTTCTGGCAGATTTATTGTCACTCTACAAAAAATTCCAAAAATTGGGTGGCCTGCATTTAGTTCGTAGCACTACTCCTTTTGCATGGAGGAGGGGTTGTGGTTACCTTAGACAACTAAACACCACACTACAAACCACTACCCCTGCTTGTGCTTATCAAAAATCTTTATTACTTGGCATACAAAATTCAGCATGTGTTAAAGCAATACCCATCCGTATAAAACCTCTTTAAAACCATAGATTGCAACACAAGGAGCATAAACAATTATTCCCACCGTCGCTGCGGTAGTAACAATCAGATTTGGTCGCCCAGCTCTCGCTTATGCTGATCAACCCGGGTGACAATGAGAGAAATTTAAAGTTCACATATGAGGCAAGTAAAACGGAGCTAACCTTTTTGGATCTAGTGATTCTTAAAGAAGGAGAAATATTTGTAACAATGACTTATCGGAAACCGACGGCAGGGAACACCTTGCTCCACTACTCGAGTCATCATTTAGCATCCCAAAACCTGCAACCCTAGAGGTCAATTCCATAGACACAGAAGGAACTGTACATTGGATAGTGACTTTGAAAAAGAGGGATTGGAGCTGAGTGATAGACTAGTGCAAAGGGGTTACCCGGAGGAGTTGGTGGAGCAGGAGTTCCAGAGAATGGGAGAAAAAAGAAGAGAGGAGAGTGGCACGGGGAGGTCACCAAAAAAGAAAGTGGGAGGAAAAAATGACCCAATTAGCTTTGTGACAGCATATGGAGCACATTGGTATGGCTTACTACAAGTGTTACAAAAGCATTGGAATATTTTGATGCTGGATAAAAGAATTGCCAATGTGGTGGGGGAAAGACCCTACATGACAGCTAGGAGGGCTCCGAACCTGAAAAATGTATTGGTAAGATCTGAGTTTAATAGTACGCAAAAGGAAACATGGTTGGGGAAGATTTCACAAAGATTGGGAATGTTCAGTTGTGGAAATTGTAATGTGTGTGGGCTGGTTGAAAGAACAAAAACTTTTACTAATGCAAAGGGAACAAAAGTATATGAGATCAGGGACAACATTAACTGTAATTCAGAAAGAATTGTGTATTGTATTACGTGTCCCTGTAACTTGCTTTACATCAGAAAAACAAAAAGAAGATTGGGTACGAGAATAGGCGAACATGTGAAAAATATTGAGAAAGCTGAAAAAGACAGCCCTTTGGGGAAACATTTTGAAATGTACCATAATAAAGACCCAACAGGACTGCGATTTAAAGGTATTATTAAACAGAAAGTGTCAAGTAGAGGGGGTGACATAGAAAACGAACTGTACGAGATTGAAACAACCTGGATTTATCGATTGGGAATAAAAATTCCTCTAGGGCTGAATTCGGATATCAATATGTTGTACTTTCTGGAGTAAATTTATTAACCTTCAATGATTTGTGAATTGTTCAGTGGATGGACACTTTATCGATTGGGTTTTAATTGATGGCGCGGTGTATGGTAATGAAAAAATGGGACATTGCAAGGTGGCCTTAGATGCTGATTTATCAATATTAAAGTGAGTGTTATAGAAGAAAATATGCCAAGAAGCCGTTTAGAATTTTAATTACTGCCCACTATTCCTGGTTTTACTGCTGACTATATGGAATCAAAACCGGATATGAGGGAGACATGGCTGGGAAACCCTACCCATACACGCTTTGCGAAAGCCCTGTGGGCGGGGCGAAACCCGTCAGCGGGAGGGTCTGGTTGCAACCACGTGAGCGCTCAGGAGACCCGGAACGCCGGAGGCACAGCTACAGAGTCCCACGGAGAAGTTAGCCGGCAGCATAGGACGGTGAGGTGACGTGCAAACGTCGGGTGAGGAACGGCACAGTGCGCTCTGAGAGAACTCCCTCACAGACCGTCTGAAGAGCTGCGAGCTGCTAATCGGTAATGAGCCATCCGCCTTACTGGTAACATTACCATCGCTGCAGGTCTGTGTCAGTTTGTCTTACCACACGCAACAAGATTACTGGAGGCAATGCATCTAGGACTGGTATGGACTCGTTAGTGAATAAACGGCAGTATTGTGTGTCATCCAATAACCTATTTAAGGATCAGTAGTGATCGTGTGACAATAATCAGCATCTGATTGGTGTAGAATCGAAGTGCAATGTGTGTTTTGCTTTGAATTTCCGTATTCCGCAGTCTGGAATCCAATTGCTACTGTTTGAGTATAAAGTGGGACTCTATGGCCATTGGCAGTGTGTGAGTGCGGAGGCCTCGTGGCGTGCGCCAGTGGAGGGCCAACACATGTCAGACTGCGGTTGGTGGATCGGGTTGATCAGCATAAGGTGAGAGCTGGGCGACCAAATCTGATTGTTACCACCGCAGCGACAGTGGGAATAATTGTTTATGCTCCTTGTGTTGCAATCTATGGTTTTAAAGAGGTTTTATATGGATGGGTATTGCGTTAACACATGCTGAATTTTGTATGCCAAGTAATAAAGATTTTTGATAAGCACAAGCAGGGGTAGTGGTTTGTAGTGTGGTGTTTAGATTTATTGTCAGATCGAATATTTCCAGCATGTCCTATTGGATATCTGATCGATTTTCCATAGAAGTGAATGGAAAATGGATTGGAAATCAGATCGGACATGTTGGAAATAATCCATCTGACAGTGAATATGGCAGAAAATCTCATTGTGTGTACCTAGCATTAGGTATCATACGCCATTGTTTCTTCTGGCATCATGTTCTTTGCTACTATATGTGTATGTTGTCTTTTGTTGCCCCAGTCTATTTAAAATGTATATGATAACAATAAGTTATGTTTTAATAGTGCATTAACGGCCTGTCCTTTTGTAACAATTATTTATAATATATTCTTAATACTTTAAATCATAGACCCTGAATAAACATGCAGCAGATCAGTTGTTTCTGACAATATGGTCAAAACTGCAGCCAAATAGGTCAGCAGGACTGCCAGGCAACTAGTATGGTTTAAAAGGAAATAAATATGGCAGCCTCCATATCACTCTCACCTTGGGTTCACTTTAAAAATATGAGCTCTCTCAAAACTCAGCACAACCCAGCTATACTGACACAGATCTTTGACTTCTCTCCCCAATTCCATACTCAGAAATCAGACATGCAATAAGCAGTAGATACAGAGGATGTGATGGGACTGTACCCTGTTCCCTCAGTGCTCAACAAACAGAAGTTAGGAAAGACAAAACACACAGCAACACCACCATGTATATACTTCTCAAAGGCTCTTGGCCTCCAAAAAAAACCAAAACTTTATTGATCAGACACCCATCTTTACACAGACAGTGAATAGGTGGCAGCAGGGAGGTTACAAATGGTCCAATTTCCCAAACAATCGACCAGCTGATCTAAATTCTAACGGTCGGAAGGGAACATGTACCCAATCCGATCGCTTCCGACTGATTGCTTTTATTAGATCGGCTGATTGATCCTTTGGGCAACTGGACTATTACTGGCTTCCTATAGAGCTTATTGAAAATGTAAAAATGTTTTATCAGCTATGATCAGAGTAGCCAATGCATAAGCTTCTAATCGTCTTATGCTAGGCTCATGTTTTCTTTGCACAGCTGAATTTAGATCTGGTTTTATACCATGCAGATGCCAAAGATCGCTGTGCAGTTTCAGCCAGTCACTGCAATGGTGGTTTTAACCAACGATCTGAAGCAGGACCTGAAGAAATGTGTGATAATGACAACAGGAAAAGGACTGTTGTATAAAGAGAGGATATACAGGTACGTTTTAACAGTTGTGACTACTGCTGCTACTAGGTTACATTCTTCCTGTGTGGCGGTACAGCGGCTGATTTTGGAGCGAGCACAGAAACGACGAAACCCCCGCCGCAATGTATAAATATGCCCCCCAGTGTGTGCATTTATACATTACCTGTCCTGTAGCAGCCTCTGCGCAGTGTCCGTCGTCCTCTCCGGGCTCTAACAGCTGCATCATACACGCTGAAGGCGCATAGCTTCTGACCACAGGTGTTATGCGCATCCAGTGTGTATGCGGCTGTTAGAACCCGGAGAGATGGACGGGACACGCTTGAAGGCGGCCACAGGATGGGTAATTTATAAATGCACACACTGGGGGGGCACATTATACATTGGGGGCAGGGGCGGAGGCTGCGGGCTCAGCCGATTCCCTGAAGATTTCATGCTGAAATCTGATGGGAATTGGCCTGCAAAATATGGACAGCTTCAAATCTGCTGAATACTATGAGCAGATTGTGTAGGTAAACCCTCATACTACACAGAGGTGGTAAAATTGGTCAGTGATTGACCAATAATAATTAAGTGTGTACCAAGCTTTAAGCCTGGTATACACTTTACATTTTGATTGGCCAAAGATTGACCAATTTTACCACTATGTAGTATGGGAGCTTATGGTAACTACTCAATCTATTCATATTATTGAAAAGCTGTTGGCCTTCATACTACATGGAGTTGATAAAATTGATCAGTGATTGGCCAAGCAAAAGTGGATGTGTGTATGCATCCTTACCAAATAAAATGCAAATAATTGCAAGATGATGCACATTTCCATTTCACACTAATTATATGCACATTTATGCCACTTGACAATAGACTAATCGCATTTTACAGTGGCAGCCTTTGATTGATCCACATTTAGGCTTCTTTAACACTAAGACGTTGCGTTAGGTGCTACGTTAAGGTCGCATAACGTGCACCTAACGCAACGCATGGTGGTGGTGGCAGAAGACGTTAGCAAAGAGCCGCGTTAAGCGGCTCTTTGATGTGTCCGTGATGCGTACTATAGTGCGCATGCGCTGGTGGAGACCACGTGAGCGGAACACTCTGCATCACGTGGTCCCGCCAGTGACGTCAGCACAGTGCAGTGAATATTAATTAGCCATTTGGCTACTCACTGCGCCTGTGCAAGCAGGCTAACGCGGCAAAGCCGCTCTAACACCATAGCATGCTGCACTTTAGGTTGACGTGCAGCGTTACAATGTAACGCAACGTGGGCACTGTGAACAGCCCATTGCAGTTACATTGCTGTGCATTGGGGAGTGTTACAGGCTGTAACGTCCCACTGTGAAAGCAGCCTAAAGCTGCATGAATTTGCACATTTGTATATTATTCTTACATAGTGCCTAGTGGGAAACAGGGCATACTGAATGAAAGCAAAGGTACTCTTACACATTTCTGTTGTTTTTTTTTTTTTTTCCCCAGTTCTAAAGAAATCAAATTTATTTTATTGCAATTTTCTTATGTGATGTTACATTTGGTCCCTGACAAACTGACACATGAAGTGACCGCAAAACATTGTTTCAGGTCACATAAACTTAAAATGCAGGCGCTAGCCTAGTTTAGGGGACCAGCAGGAAAGCTCATCAGGAAATTTAACTAATGAGATTGGGTGGACAGCAGTAATGCTTACAAATTTTTGCTATTTTCGATTTTGAGAAAATCTTCGCAAAAATAGCTTGTACTTGAATCGATACTTTACAGCAATAATTTGTGAACATGCATAAAATGATATTTTTCCCCCCCGAAAATGTTTATCACAACAAGATATATATATATATATATATATATATATATATATATATATATATATATATATATATATGCGAAAAGAATATTGGCATTTTTGCTCATCACTAGTGGACAGCAATCTCTCAAACCTTTAGGTTTCAGACAGATTGTAGTAAGCTACGCCCACACTATTTGGCCAATCACAATGCTTCATGCTGTAGAGGGTGCTGTGATTGGAGAACTGTTCCCTTTGAGGTTTCCTGCTGCATAGCTTGAGATTATAATATGAGGAAGGATAATAGTGTAATCACACAGGACCAATGAATGTACGTAACATAAACTGGAACCTTCCATTGTTATTTTCAGGTGTAATGATGTGATCCCCGAGGGCAGCTTAATGTACCCAATTACCTTCACACCAACGCAGGTGGGTGACAGGCGGCTGTATGTGCAGCTGCACAGTGACAAGCTTGGGATCATCAATGGCTTCCAGAACCTCGAAGTTCTACCCAGCAATGCGGAAGAATGTAAGTTCTCTACAATAGGAAACAAATGCGCCTTCTCACTGTAGCTTGGAAAAGGGGCTGTGAACATCTGTTACAAAATGCTTGGATGAACTCTGCAATTTCACCTTGATGTAAATAATGTTATTGTGCTGCATACTACAAGAAAAAAAATCATCACAATTGAGAGTGATTACTATTTATTCTGCTACAGTTGCAGACACTTAGTTGCACAATTGGCTCGGTAGTGGCTGAGTGTATATAATTTATTTAACTGACCATGTAGCGGGTCACTGCTTTCCCACCTAGTAGTAATTTTGTACACTAGGCAGCCTTTAGCGGGAACAGTAAATTCGGGCGCCTGAGGCAAGTGGACAAATCGGGCGCCGCCATTCACTCCCATAATAAATATCGTTTAATGGGCGCCCGACAGGAAAAAAGGGCGCCGGAGAAAAATAACGTTTTATAAGCGGCGCCCGGAGACTTTTACTGTTTTATAACTGCTTCTCATGATTACACATTATTTTATGATTTATAATTTTTTAAACATTATTTTTAAACGAAAAACAGTACAATCTTTTTTAAAACATTATTTTTAAACGAAAAACAGCACAATATTTTTTTCACACGTTATTAATGCTTATCACAGGGGGGTCTTAGGTTTAGGCACCACCAGGGGGGTCTTAGGTTTAGGCATCAACAGGGGGGTCTTAGGTTTAGGCACCACCAGGGGAGTCTTAGGTTTAGGCACCACCAGGGGAGTCTTAGGTTTAGGCACCATCAGGGGAGTCTTAGGTTTAGGCACCACCAGGGGGGTCTTAGGTTTAGGCACCAACATGGGGGTCTAGGGGTTAGGGGTAGGTACAGGGAGGGTTACTTACTATTTTTTTTAAACGTTATTATACGTTTCACTTTTTAAACGGAAGATTAACGTTTTCACAATTGCCAATTTCATGCACATTATTTAATGATTTATAACTTTATAAAACATTATTTTTAAACGAAATATAGTACATTACATTTTTAAACGTTATCCATGTTTATCGTTTAAAACCCGGCGCCCTTTTTTCCCAGCGCCCCTTTTTAACGTACGCGCCTTTAGCATCTCAGCAGTACAGGCTGATGTTCAAATTGGGGCTAAACTGAATACAAATCCATCAAAACTATTAAAATATTTGATCAAGTTAACTGTATTATGCTGGGAATACACCATACAATTTTCTGTTTCTGTCAGATTTTCTGTTAGATTATTTTCTGTAGAGACTGGTGACTATCTCTGGTGCATTGTCTTCTGGTTATCTCCTGCTGAGTAGAACAATGCGTAATTGCTAGGCAGATAGATGGTTAGATAGATAATTTCCAACATGTTGGAAATTATCTGGCAGGTAAATCTCACAGAAAATGTTATGGTGTGTACCAAGCATTAAGCCTCATCTACACGCGTAGATGAGGCTCCGATGTTCCTTATCAATCGAGCCGCTGATGCGGCTCGATTGATAAGATCCGACAGGTCAGATCTTGCCACCGCCGATTCCCTGCTCGTTCCCCGCGAGGGGACAATGGCAGGGAATCGAGCAGAAGATAAGCGGCGCTGGCGGGGACAAGCGGGGAATCGAATCCGACGCACGTACGGGCGAGTGGGGGCGCGCGGGGATGCGGAAGAGGCGTAATTCACACTAAAGCAACACGAGCAGACATATCAAGGCAACAAATTGTTTGCCTAATCACTTTGTTAAGTATTTATACTTGGGGAATAGGTCACCGACCTAAATTAACATACTACTGAAAGAAAAAGAACTAGATTCCCCTATTTAATAGTAATTAGCTAAGAGTCGTGGCTAATGTATGGCTAAAGACACCTGAATCAGTGAAAAAATCTTTATTCAAAACCAGCTCATAAAAATAAAAACAATTAAAAACAGGCAGCCAGACCTGGTACACAGGCCCCTGAATAACAAAAATACATATTTGAGTCAAGTGTGCAATATATCATGAGAAAGGTCAATAGTTCTCCTGGGTACCTTGTGATAAATATGGTAACAGTGTCCAGAAATTATGTATAAGAAATATAAACTAAAGACATCTGTTTCACAAATCCATATCCCAGGAGAAACATATGATGATATGTACAAACATATAAATTCCCTATACAAATTCCCTGCTCAACACAAAGTGCAAGTGCTAATCTTCTAGTGCTATACTGGATGATAAGATATCATGGAAGGTCCACAATACTATGGTGAAAGACATATAAATATGTAGATACAATACATCAATATCAATACAAACTCAAATTAGGTTGTCAATAAGACATAGTGAGGAGGGGAAGTGTAAAAGAACCAAGCAGGACACTAATGGTGATACCTAGTGAAAGGAATACAAACTGCTGAAATATGGGTGCAAAAAATTAGAAAAGTAAAGACCCAGCAAGTACCAAGATGAAATGAGTAAGAGAGCAAGTGAAATAAGATGGTGGCAATCCGCATGCCAAAAGGATTCAGGAGTGTAAAAAAGATGGCAGAGAACAAGCACAAGACTCACCCAATGAATAAGTAAATGGACACAGGAATGGCTGCACAGCGCTACCCACGCTGCCCCACTAGTTCCGCCGAAGCTGCCAAGGGACGATTTAAAACGGAAGCTGGCGCAGTTTAAGTACTTCCCTGGACGCGGCCGCGTCATAGGCTAACCCCCACGTGCCGTCATTGCGTCAGCACGTGCGGCCAGCCATGCGTACGTTGAAACGCATGAAAACTAAATGATACGCATGAAAAACCCTATGTGCGCCATCTAGTGGGCAAATAATATATCACATATCATTTTCAATGCTAGAACAGTAACGCTCATGAATAGAGAATTTGGCCGCCACCCAGTGGAGAAAGATAAATATACATACAATTTTAAAAAAGAAAAAAGATTTTACACAGACTCAGAATATCCCAAGAACATACACGGGCATCTGGAGCATATATGAATATTTTAGGGATAAATATCACAATTCACTAGATTTATACCATAGGAATATTTCTCCATAATTTAAAACATATGATTACATGTATATATACAGAATCCCTAAATTCAAATAATAAGGAGAGAGCATCCCAGAGGAAAAGACCTCTTTAACAATTAAAGTCCATAAGCAGGAACAATCACATAACATAAAATGAAATCTTCAATGCTCAGACAGGAAGGTTGCTTCATCCCAAACGGCCAACATAGTCCTAATCCTGCATTCCATACACCAAGGTATACCCAATTGTATTCTAAGTTCTGAAAAAGATATATATATACAGCATATAAGTAAACGTCATGCAGATGAAAACAGGGACTCAAGATCCCTACACAAAGATTAACCAATTCAACAAAAAGGAGCAGCACTCAGGAAAAACATAAGACCAGTCCTCTTACCCAGGACCCTGGGGTCACAAACAAGGACCTCCATCTACTCACAAAATGGAGGTCACATATCAGACGTGTGAGTCATTACAGAAGCCCTTCTCCAAAGAACATATCTGAATAGGCCCGACAGTGGACACTCAAGACAACAAAAAGTCCGACCTCCTCACCTTAAGGTCATAGAAGATGTAGAGTTACTATAGAACTACTATATAAGGTCAGAAAAATAAATAAAAAGCCAGATAAAAAAATTTCAACAGAGGTGAAAAGACATGTTACTGTGGCAAATAACAGCCCAAGTTGAAGTCCTCATTAAGGCCCATTGGGACCCGCGTACCCAGTTTGTGTATCCAGCGTAATTCCCACTGTAACATTTTGGTGGTATGATTTCCCCCTCTATTGTTAGGCTGTAGTCTTTGTAGTCCATAGACCTTCCATCTTTCTATTTTACTCAGGGAGCATGTCAGCGAATGTGCTGCCACAGTGGTCAGAACTTTGTCCTCCTGATAGTCCCTAAAGGCCAGTTTTAGGTTGGAACGATGTTGTTGAATTCTAAATTTAAGAGGATTTTTGGTTTGACCAACATATCTCTTTGAACATCCACATTCCAGAAGATATATCACCCATGGTGTCTGGCAATTAATGAAATCATGAAGCATGACACAAGAATTGTCCACATGATTCACAATATTCCTAGTGGCTGGCATTAATGAACAGATAAATTTGATTCCAACCCTCATTATATGTCGTAATCAACCTAACCACATTATTAGCCTGTGTGTTCTTTTTTCTGACCTGAAGTAATTGCTCTCTTGGAGTGAATCTGGCTCTACGCCACGCTTTTCGTATGTACTTGTTGGGATAACCCCTATTTTTAAATCTTTCTGCTAGCTTTTCTGCTTCTTGTTCAAATTCATCATCATGAGTACAATTCCGTCTGATTCTTAAAAATTGTCCTGTCGGGATTCCACGTTTTGTGGCCATAGTATGGAATGAAGAGTAGTGCAGGAGACTATTAACCGCTGTGGTTTTCCGATATAATGTTGTGATCAGTTGCCCTTCAGACCCTTTCAAGATCTTGATATCCAGGAAGGATACTTCGCTCTGGGAGACATCAAAGGTGAGAAAAATATTGAGGTCATTATTGTTGAGAGTTGTCATAAATTCATGTAACAACTCTATACTGTCTTGCCATAAAATGAAGACGTCATCAATGAAACGATGCCACCCCGCTATTGCTGACGTCATTGATGACGTCTTCATTTTATGGCAAGACAGTATAGAGTTGTTACATGAATTTATGACAACTCTCAACAATAATGACCTCAATATTTTTCTCACCTTTGATGTCTCCCAGAGCGAAGTATCCTTCCTGGATATCAAGATCTTGAAAGGGTCTGAAGGGCAACTGATCACAACATTATATCGGAAAACCACAGCGGTTAATAGTCTCCTGCACTACTCTTCATTCCATACTATGGCCACAAAACGTGGAATCCCGACAGGACAATTTTTAAGAATCAGACGGAATTGTACTCATGATGATGAATTTGAACAAGAAGCAGAAAAGCTAGCAGAAAGATTTAAAAATAGGGGTTATCCCAACAAGTACATACGAAAAGCGTGGCGTAGAGCCAGATTCACTCCAAGAGAGCAATTACTTCAGGTCAGAAAAAAGAACACACAGGCTAATAATGTGGTTAGGTTGATTACGACATATAATGAGGGTTGGAATCAAATTTATCTGTTCATTAATGCCAGCCACTAGGAATATTGTGAATCATGTGGACAATTCTTGTGTCATGCTTCATGATTTCATTAATTGCCAGACACCATGGGTGATATATCTTCTGGAATGTGGATGTTCAAAGAGATATGTTGGTCAAACCAAAAATCCTCTTAAATTTAGAATTCAACAACATCGTTCCAACCTAAAACTGGCCTTTAGGGTCTATCAGGAGGACAAAGTTCTGACCACTGTGGCAGCACATTCGCTGACATGCTCCCTGAGTAAAATAGAAAGATGGAAGGTCTATGGACTACAAAGACTACAGCCTAACAATAGAGGAGGAAATCATACCACCAAAATGTTACAGTGGGAATTACGCTGGATACACAAACTGGGTACGCGGGTCCCAATGGGCCTTAATGAGGACTTCAACTTGGGCTGTTATTTGCCACAGTAACATGTCTTTTCACCTCTGTTGAAATTTTTTTATCTGGCTTTTTATTTATTTTTCTGACCTTATATAGTAGTTCTATAGTAACTCTACATCTTCTATGACCTTAAGGTGAGGAGGTCGGACTTTTTGTTGTCTTGAGTGTCCACTGTCGGGCCTATTCAGATATGTTCTTTGGAGAAGGGCTTCTGTAATGACTCACACGTCTGATATGTGACCTCCATTTTGTGAGTAGATGGAGGTCCTTGTTTGTGACCCCAGGGTCCTGGGTAAGAGGACTGGTCTTATGTTTTTCCTGAGTGCTGCTCCTTTTTGTTGAATTGGTTAATCTTTGTGTAGGGATCTTGAGTCCCTGTTTTCATCTGCATGACGTTTACTTATATGCTGTATATATATATCTTTTTCAGAACTTAGAATACAATTGGGTATACCTTGGTGTATGGAATGCAGGATTAGGACTATGTTGGCCGTTTGGGATGAAGCAACCTTCCTGTCTGAGCATTGAAGATTTCATTTTATGTTATGTGATTGTTCCTGCTTATAGACTTTAATTGTTAAAGAGGTCTTTTCCTCTGGGATGCTCTCTCCTTATTATTTGAATTTAGGGATTCTGTATATATACATGTAATCATATGTTTTAAATTATGGAGAAATATTCCTATGGTATAATTCTAGTGAATTGTGATATTTATCCCTAAAATATTCATATATGCTCCAGATGCCCGTGTATGTTCTTGGGATATTCTGAGTCTGTGTAAAATCTTTTTTCTTTTTTAAAATTGTATGTATATTTATCTTTCTCCACTGGGTGGCGGCCAAATTCTCTATTCATGAGCGTTACTGTTCTAGCATTGAAAATGATATGTGATATATTATTTGCCCACTAGATGGCGCACATAGGGTTTTTCATGCGTATCATTTAGTTTTCATGCGTTTCAACGTACGCATGGCTGGCCGCACGTGCTGACGCAATGACGGCACGTGGGGGTTAGCCTATGACGCGGCCGCGTCCAGGGAAGTACTTAAACTGCGCCAGCTTCCGTTTTAAATCGTCCCTTGGCAGCTTCGGCGGAACTAGTGGGGCAGTGTGGGTAGCGCTGTGCAGCCATTCCTGTGTCCATTTACTTATTCATTGGGTGAGTCTTGTGCTTGTTCTCTGCCATCTTTTTTACACTCCTGAATCCTTTTGGCATGCGGATTGCCACCATCTTATTTCACTTGCTCTCTTACTCATTTCATCTTGGTACTTGCTGGGTCTTTACTTTTCTAATTTTTTGCACCCATATTTCAGCAGTTTGTATTCCTTTCACTAGGTATCACCATTAGTGTCCTGCTTGGTTCTTTTACACTTCCCCTCCTCACTATGTCTTATTGACAACCTAATTTGAGTTTGTATTGATATTGATGTATTGTATCTACATATTTATATGTCTTTCACCATAGTATTGTGGACCTTCCATGATATCTTATCATCCAGTATAGCACTAGAAGATTAGCACTTGCACTTTGTGTTGAGCAGGGAATTTGTATAGGGAATTTATATGTTTGTACATATCATCATATGTTTCTCCTGGGATATGGATTTGTGAAACAGATGTCTTTAGTTTATATTTCTTATACATAATTTCTGGACACTGTTACCATATTTATCACAAGGTACCCAGGAGAACTATTGACCTTTCTCATGATATATTGCACACTTGACTCAAATATGTATTTTTGTTATTCAGGGGCCTGTGTACCAGGTCTGGCTGCCTGTTTTTAATTGTTTTTATTTTTATGAGCTGGTTTTGAATAAAGATTTTTTCACTGATTCAGGTGTCTTTAGCCATACATTAGCCACGACTCTTAGCTAATTACTATTAAATAGGGGAATCTAGTTCTTTTTCTTTCAGTAGGATGCGGAAGAGGCGATCCGGCGGCTAATCGAGCCGCCGGATTGGAGCCTCATCTACGCGTGTAGAGGAGGCTTTACACATGCTGCAGTATAAGATTAAAATCCAGCTCCAGGAAATATATTTTACTTTACAATAGATTTGAAGGAGATTAGAACCTCTTCAGTCCAGCCCACAACCCTCTAGAATAGATTGTAAAGGGCAAGGACCTCTTCTACTGTTTCTTATTCATCTGTAAGTTATCATATGAACATATACCAGTATTGGCGATGTGTCAAACAACACAACAATTATAGTATGTATGTATTAGTATTGCTGGATGTACAGATTTTTTTACACGAAACGAGCAAATGAGCGTTCAAGCTATTGCGGTACTTTGCACAGGAGTCAGCGTGGATCTTATAGATCCGACCTGCTGTGACTGTCATTTTTGCTGTGTGTCACGAAGTGTTGTTCATGTACAGTCCTGGCCAAAAGTTTTTTGAGACTGTCAAAAATATTAGTTTTCACAAAGTTTGCTGCTAAACTGCTTTTTTTGAAATATAATTATAAGCACTTCATACGTTTCAAAGGCTTTTGACAATTACATGAGCTTTATGCAAAGAGTCAGTATTTGCAGTGCTGGCCCATCTTTTTCAGGACCTATGCAATTAGACTGGGCATGCTCTCAATCAACTTCTGGGCCAAAGCCTGACTGATAGCAACCCATTCTTTCATAATCACTTCTTTGAGATTCTCAGAATTAGTTTGTTTTTGTTTGTCCACCCGCCTCTTGAGGAATGACCACAAGTTCTCAATGGGATTAAGATCTCGGGAGTTTCCAGACCACTTAGTTATCAATTTTTTCCTTATGACACGGTGCTGGAAAATGCATTGTCCTTCACCAAACTGTTGTTGGAATGTTGGAAGAAGTTGCTATTGGAGGGTGTTTTGGTACCATTCTTTATTCATGGCTGTGGGTTTTTTTTTGGCAAAATTGTGAGTGAGCCCACTCCCTTGGATGAGAAGCAACCCCACACATGAATGATCTCAGGATGCTTTTCCTTTGGCATGACACAGGACTGATGGTAGCGCTCACCTTTTCTTCTCCTGACAAGCCTTTTTCCAAATGCCCCAGGGCTTCTGGAAAGGGGCTTCATCTGAGAATATGACTTTGCCACAGTCCTCAGTAGTCCATTCACCATACTTTCTGCAGAAGATCAGTCTGTCCCTGATGTTTTTTTGCTAGAGAAGTGGCTTCTTTGCTGCCCTTCTTGACACCAGGCCATCTTCCAAAAATCTTCGCTTCACTGTGCGTGCAGATGCGCTCACACCTGCCTATTGCCATTCCTGAGCAACCTCTGCACTGGTTGCACTCAGATCCCGCAGAAGAATCCTCTTTAGGAGACGATCCTGGGGCTTGCTGGACTTTCTTGGACGCCCTGAAGCCTTCTTAAAGGGAACCTTAACTGAACGGGGGGTAAAGAGTTTTTCTTACCTGGGGCTATTACCAATCCCCTGCAGCAGTTCTGTGCCCTCGGCGCCGCTCTGGAATCCTCTGGTCCCCCGCTGTCACTTAGTTTCGTTTTTGACGACTCACCAGTCGCCGGCCGCCATGCGTATTATTGGACGCATTCACCAATGCAATTAGCGCTATCCGCACATGTAGATATGCGGCAACGCGTATTTTTGTACGCGTTGCGGTCCGCAATAGCGCTAATTGCATTGGTGAATGCGTCCAATAATACGCATGGCAGCCGGCGACTGCTGAGTCGTCAAAAACGAAACTAAGTGACAGCGGGGGACCAGAGGATTCCAGAGCGGCGCCGAGGGCACAGGACTGCTGCAGGGGGCTGGTAATAGCCCCAGGTAAGTAAAACTCTTTACCCCCCGTTCAGTTAAGGTTCCCTTTAACAAGAATTGAACAGCTTTCCTTGAAGTTCTTGATGATCCTATAAATTGTTGATTTAGGTGCAATCTTAGTAGCCACAATATCCTTGCCTGTGAAGTCATTTTTATGCAACGCAATAATGGCTGCATGCGTTTCTTTGCTGGTCACCATGGTTAACAATTTAAGATCAATGATTTCAAGCATCACCCTCCTTTTAACATGTCAAGCCTGCCATTCTAACCCAATCAGCCTGACATAATGATCTCCAGCCTTGTGCTCGTCAACATTCTCACCTGAGTTAACAATATGATTAATGAAATGATCTCAGACGGTCCTTTAATGACAGCAATGAAATGCAGTGGAAAGGTTTTTTGGGATTCAGTTAATATTCATGGCAAAGAAGGACTATGCAATTTATCTTCATAACATTCTGGCGTATATGCAAATTGCTATTATAAAAACTTAAGCACCAACTTTTCTAATTTCCAATATTTTTGACAGTCTCAAAACTTTTGGCCAGGACTGTAATTGTGCAACTGTACCCATATCACGAGATCACGAAAACAATCACTTGTGGCTCCAAAAATTGCTGGTCATTGCAAAAATCTCAATGACTTTACTGTAAAAACTTGTGATAGGCAATAAATAATTCTGCAAAAACAGAGCAGGATCATCCACAAGGTAACCTAGACAGGAACCCAGTGTGTGTGAAGGAGCCCACCTGACACCTTTTCTAACCCCTCCCCTCCTCAGATTACCAGAAGGACCATAAGGGGGAGCCACAGCTACTATCTTGCCTAGGGCCCCATTTCATCTTAATCCATTTCTGTACAAAAATGTTGTTGTCTTTTTGCCTGTTGGAGAAGTGTACAAACTTCCTGTTCGGAATGGAAGCATACAATTTACATAGTAGGACTATACTAAGAATATTGACACTGACTGTTAACAGACAATTTGAACACTGTTTGTTCTATTGGCAGGGTCTGTTCACCACTGGGAGGTGTTCCAGAGATCTGCCAGAGAATCAGAGCCAAGTTCCCCCATCACTCTCAGTATCCAGACAGAAGATGCGGTGTTCTATGGACATGACATACCTGTAGCACTGAAAGTCTCCAATAATACTGAGGCACAGAAAAGCCTCCATGTCTGCCTCATTGCACAGTATGTCGATGACAATGGCAATGGCTGCTTGCAATTCTGGCAACAACACCTTAATGTTTCTCTCAAGGCAAAAACAGGTAATTTAACATTATACATATGATGGCAATAAGCCCTACATTTATTAGATGACATACTATGAACACAATGTGTAGGAATCTCCTGCACAGTCTTGTAAATTAGTACGTGTACTGACTATAATGGCTGGTGCACACCAAGAGCGCTTTTAGAAACGCCAGCGCTTTGAAAAGCGCTTGGCTAATGCATTTGAGGGCCGGTGCACACCAAGAGTGCTTCTGAGCGCTTTTAGAAATGCCACGGCTTTGAAAAGCGCTTGGCTAATGTATATTGATGGGATGGATCACACCAGAGCGATGTGATTTTCTCCCAAATACAAACGCAGGTCCTGCAGCATTTTTGCTGATTTCTGAGGCGATTCATTCTCAGTGTTAAGTATAGGAAAGTGGAAAATCGCTCTGAAAACCGCTAGATCAAAAAAAAAAAGTATCAAAGCGATTGGAGCCCATCAAAGCGATTTTCCAAGCGTTGTTGTTTCAGAAGCTGTTTAGTCCCAGCTCTACTGTAACAAGAATTAAAAACACCACACCAAAACGCTTCAAAAATAATTATGCACGATTAGAATATCACTAGGAACATGCCTAGAAAAATCACTTCAAAAAGTGCTGAGTGTTTGCGATTACGCTAGTGCTTTTTGGTGTGCACTGGCCCTAAGACAGCATTTACCATATTCGTCAATACCTCAGCTCCAACATTCAGGCTCGGTTCCCACTCGTGCTGGATCAGCTAGAGAGGACAGTGTAATGTCCGCTTTGATGGTCCGGTTGTAGTCTGGGGCAGATGTGTTACCCCCATAGGCTATACAGTATGGTGAACACATCCGCCTGCCCGGGATTATTGTGAAGTGCACAGAAGTGGGACCTGCTTACCACATTGGATCTCACAGATCCATTGCAGAGTGACAAGTGTGAACGGTTCCAATTTATAAAATAGGAGTCGTTCCCTGTCCATTTAGCAATGAGCAGAGAACAGACAAAAAATGTTCATTCTCAGATGAAGTTTGAACAGAGCCTCAAAGCAGCACTGACAGGTGCTACAAATAACTTTGATAACTTTGTTACAATGGCACCTGTCAAAATGGGGGATACATTAGAGAGTAAGTGAATGGTCAGTTCTTGTAGGTAATATATTTAAAGCAGGAAATATGGACAAGTGTAATGCTAGGTTTCACAGTGGGCATTGTGTTCCCTGTAACGGTAGGATCACATCGCAATGGAACTGGAAAGTCGCATGTTACCCATGTGTTGCGTCACATACAGTGAAGCATACAGTCAGTGAACAGTATGCTTCACCGACACTGTCAAGACGTGTGTTTCGCGGTAATGCAGTGTGCAAGCAGTGTGTAAGGATGCTGCACGCCAATGAACTGTAATATGAACATTTGTAAAGTGGTTTTCTTTAAATGTATTATTTTTTTTTTCTGTTTCATTATTTTCTGCCATCAGATTTTATGTTTCACGCCCAGGTTCAGCGCCTTCAGTACTCCTCATCCCCACTAGAGAGCAGTGTGGTCAGACTCACAGGTCTTGTGAGAGATGTCACCAGCACATATTGCTCCAGCAAGAAGCTGATTCTTCACAAGCCTCGTGTTGTTGTCCAGGTAATCATGGGTAACTGTATACAGAAAGCTCAAAACTCCTCCATTGCTGAAACCAGAAAACAAACAGTCTGCTTTTCATGTGATTCATTTCCCATTATTTCTTCAGATGCAGGAAGAATCTCTACAGTATCAGCTCATAACAGCGGTGGTCACCGTCACAAACCCTCTAGAGGAAGAACTGCAGGACTGCACTGTAACAGCATCTGGAGAAGGACTTATTCACAAGGAGAGGATCTACAGGTGAGTATCTGTAATTATGGCTAAAGGAAAAATATCATTATTTTCTTATTTTTATGTACAGGTATTATTATATTAGTTTAAAAATATTATTTTAAAGAGAATAAAGTTTTTGAAATATAAAACCTTTAATGTAAACCTCTGTGAACGTTATCAAGGAATTTGTGGGTGCCAGGGTTAGTAATGGACCCACTCGCACGTAAATCATTGTTCATCTGAAACTCTGCTCCCTTGGCAAAACCACCGTGGCGGCTTTTGCTAGAAATGTTTTTGAAGCCCTGTGGCCACTTCCACTTGCGTTGCCACCACCCACCATCAGTTCTTCAGCCTGGGCCTAGGTGGCTGCCAAGCTGGAATGGGCTGCGGCAACATAGGTGGGAGTGGCCACAGAGTGTCAAACACTTTGGGCAATAGCCAGTTACTAACCCTGGCACCTGCTGATTCTTTTAAAGAAGTTTACATTAAATGTTTTAGATTTTACAACTTTAGCCATCTATAAATGCCAACAGTTACGAGAGGGATATGGAGGCTGCCACATTTATTTCCTTTTAAACAATACTAGTTGCCTGGCAGCACTGCTGATTTATTTGCCTGCAGCAGTGTCTGAATAACACCAGAAACAAGCATGCAGATAATCTTGTCAGATCTGACAAATGTCAGAGACACCTAATCTGCTGCATGCCTATTCAGGGTCTATGGTTAAAAGTATTAGAGGTAGAGGAACAGCAGGATAGCCAGGCAACTGGTATTGTTTAACCTCCTGATCGTTATTCCCAATACTGTGTCGGGCATGCCGCTTCAGAGGTTTTGCTGGCCTCAGGAGTCCCCCACTATAAAACTATTTGTTTCTATGGATAAATAAGATGTTAGCTAGCACTAGGCTAGCTAGTACAAGTAGCCACAACCCCCCGATAGCCAGGCATCCCCCTGATCCAGCTTCTTATACATTACCCAGCCTGGTTCCAGCGATTGGCGCAGCCTCTCCGCACAGCTCGGGTCTTCTCTATGGGGAGAATCGGGTCTGCGCATGATGGCGGTGACATCATGTACGATCCGCCCCATAGAGAAAACCAGGGCTTTGCCGGGAGGCTGCGCTGGAACCAGGCTGGGTAATGTTTAACCGGCCGGATCAGGGGGATTCGGTGCAATCGGGGGGGAGATGTTGTATAGTATTATTGCAGACACAGCCTAACGTATTATGACAACTGGCACCATGCTGTATGTTGTATAGTGTGATCGGGCCCTTAATAGATCATTGTGATGCACTCTGGAGTCTCACCTCAGTTCTAGAATAAGGAATTGGTGCTTGAGAGGGGCAATCTTTACCAATGAATGAATAATTATCTGCACTTCTCTTTACACTTGTCAGAAAATGCCTAGTGCTAGTTCGTCACATGACCCTACCAACTAAACCAGTGACTGCACTGACGGAGAGCATGGTGTAGAATTGCCCGATAGCCACACACACAACCAAGGCCGGATTTATACTTTTTCTGCCCCTAGGCCAAATGTGTTGCGACTCCCCCTCCTTGTGCAGCAGCGCCCCTCCCATTCCATGTGTATCCGTGTACTGCAGCCCCTCTCTTTCTTTAACCGCTTTCCTTTTTCCTGTGTTGCTCCCCTTTGCAGCCTCCTCTTTCATATGTATCAACCTCTTTTTTCATGACTAAGTGTCCCCTCAAACTGCAGCCACCCAAGAAAATCCAGCCCTGCACAGTACACAACAAAATACACCAAGCTATAGAGATGGTCAACGAGATGGAAATGGCTTCCAAGCAAATTCCATGCAGCTTGGAATCAAAATGAATGCAAAGTGCATTTGGTTGGCCAAATTCTAACCTGCATACATCTCTGCATGCAAGCTAAAATGATTTGCATCACATTGACCATCTCTACTAGGCATGGAGAAGAACACAGAATGGCTCTGGAGGAAAGAGGGGTTGTTCTCTTGTATACGGGTTTAATTCTGCACTAGGGTGACATGCAAATCAATAAATAAAATGTAAAGCTACAGACTATTTTACATTTCTGTAGCCCAAAGCAATTGTTCATAATAATTTCAAGGGATAACCTAAATATACTCTAGAATTTTTTCCATGATAATTACAAATGCTTGCTGTGGCCTAGGTAAATCTATGGGCTGTACACACCTTTAAACCTTGTACACAAAAGCATGCTGTGTTCAGAAATACATGGCAAGCATGGGAGGTCGTGTTGGAAGACTGTCATGGGGAGGAGGAAGGATGGCAATGGATGATTTGGAGGTCGGTCCAGCCAAGTATCAGTACTTATCAGGGCTCGGCAAAGACTTACTGATGGTAGCAGTTTGCACTGATAAAGGTGGCAAGAGTTTATAGCATACAACGCTTATTAAAGGACAACTGTAGAGAGGCTGCCATGTTTTTTTTTCCTTTTGTGCAATACCAGTTGCCTGGCTGTCCTGCTGATCCTTCGCCTTTAATACTTTTAGCCATAGCCCTTGAACAAGCATGCAACAGATCATTTTTTTCCTACATTAATGTCGGAAGTGAAAAGAATAGCGGCATGCTTGTTTATGGTGTTATTCAGACACTATTGCATCCACATAGATCAGCAGGGCTGCTAGGCAACTGGTATTGCACAAAAAGAAAAAAACAACATGGCAGCCTCCCTACAGTTGTAACATAAAGAGAAACAAAGGCACCAAGAGAGTAAAAACAGCTATTAAAAAGTTTAAAATTACTTAGGAGGCAGTGGTGGACTTACCTCCTGCAAGCAGACACAAGAAACTGTGTATTAGAGATAAATCAAATTTATTAGTACGCTCCAGGGGGAATTTTTGCAATGCGTTTTGCAGGCCTAAACCCGCTTCATCAGGCAATATATTGGAGTACACAACTGTAGACAGAGGCACAGAATGGTGTGTCTTAAGGCCAAAAACATACATAGACTACAGAATAGTGTAATTGAGGTTGTAATATATTTGCTATTAAAACAAAAAGATTTAGAGTATGTGCTGATTTAGGGGGTGTTGATTAATATATATATAATATATATTATATATACTGTATATATATTTATATATGCTTATTTAGGGGGGGGGGTAGGTAGAGAGTAGGTGGGTAAAGTCTATTCAGGAGATGGGAAGGGAGGTATACTATAGAGGGTAATAATGAGGAGAGAAGCACACACAGGGGGTGTGTGTGCTTATTCGAGAGGGTAGATAAGGAGTAAGTGGGGGAAGTATATTAGGGGGTGGGAAGGGAGGTTATTATAATGGGTAATAAGAGAGGAGCAGAGCATAGGGTATTTTCCAAATAGGTTACCAAGAAATGCTATTAGCAATGATATGGGGATCTGTGAATAACAACATGGTGCAAAAAGGGATAAATAACGGGTAAAGAACAAAGCAACCTACCAGCAATTGGTCCGGGTAACACCAAGTGCCTCAGTGCCGAGGTGTCCCCGTACCCCCTAGGGGGGTGTGGTAATGCGACCATAGCGTCGCACTTGCGTGCCACGGTATAACATAATGACAGCGGTGTTTCCTCCTCCAGCATGAAGCGCATGTAATGCGCATGCGCCAGGGGCTCCATCTGCCATTCTTGTTATGGGCAAGAGGGGAATGTTATGGGCCTGGAAGGAACCCTGGTTTGTGAGTATTTTTCTGTACTCGTTTCATTAACCCATTTGCCAATACTTACTACACTTTATTGGGCTCTTGGGTCTTTTACATATAACCCTACAGTTGTCCTTTAAAGCTTCTACAGTTTTGCTAATGCACAGGCTTAGCAAGCCAAATTTCTGACATTCTCTTCTATCCTGATCACAGGTGTGATAATATTGACCCAGGAAGTGAAAGAGACTGCAGCATTATCTTCTCTGCAAGCCAAGCAGGTGCACAAAAACTTTCCATTAAATTCAACTGCAGACAGTTCAAAGATGTGACCATCAGCCACAGTATCCAAATTCAGCCATCCAAAAATATCAAGTGAGCAAGAAGTATGGAGTGATCAGAAAGCCATACAATGTTTTACTCAAATCGTAGTGATTTAAAAAAATAATTTAAATATGTATAACATTGCAATACAAAAATAAAGACATTATATAAAAATTGTCTGCCTGATTGTTCATCTAAATCTATTGTACTGTAAACCTGTAACACATTACATGCGTGCAAAGTTTTCTACATTCATAAACCTGCCAAGTTGAATAAGTCTCGGTTTGGAGGAGCATCCTTAATGGAAGCAGTTTACACCCCCCCCCCCCCCATGCACAGTGTATGTTGGAGTGTGCTGATGAATGCATAGCTACCACACCTCGCTCAAGCTTGCATATTTGCGTGTCCCTGGCTGCTTCTGAACTAGCTGTGAGGGAGATGCAATGATGCAAGCTGGAGTTGCATCCACAGGCACTCGCCTTGGGGGGGAGGGGGGGGGGGGGGAATCATCCTATGGGCAGGTCACTCGATTTGACCTATTTTTGTTAGATTAAAACTGTATGTGGGGGGTGGTCTTATGCGCAGATAAGCTTATCCGTGAGTATATACAATAGATACCAGGCCATTATAAATTATGTAAATTGTTTAAGTTGAATGAGTCAAGCAGTGGTTATCTGTGTTTATGGCAATTTTTTATACAATTATGCACTTTCTGGAACAAGGAGTACCTTATTTCCCTTATTCAGCCAAGCAGCCCCAAACCATAACATCTCCACCACCATGCTTTACAGTCAGTTTTTGGTTCATCTGGTGAAATGCAGTCTTTGGTTATCACGAAGCATGCTTTGTCTGCCCGTAGGACCCAATGGCAGAAGCCTTTGTCTTTCCCTAGCTGTCCATTAGCAAACTTCAAAACTTAACCAATACATTTTCCAGATGATGAAGGTGTAGTCAGGCAGTGGTCATGATTTAGGCATGTATTATGGAGTCCTAATATTGTTGTCACCTATTATGGCACCCTCTGTTATAGTAATTCCTTCAGTGCCCCCCACTGCCTTCTAGCAAGTCAAATATTCTCCTGAGTCCTCCTCAATGTGGAGCAGTGGCAGAGGTATCACTTTTATTAATCACTACAGATTTACCATAAACAGTGTAGATAATTCTCTCTAGAGAACAAAATAGACTAGCAGAGATGTTTAAACAGTGGTGACAGAGCAAGATCAATAAAAACATTAATAGCTAGGTATACAAAAAGGATTCTGGAATCATACTGCCAAAACACAATATTTTAGCAAAATACATTTTATTGATATGCTATGCAATTATACAACTTTTACTATATAGCCTTTCCTTTTTTGCTTGAAGAATTGACTGGAGAGATTGAGTTTGGTGGCCATATTGTACCTAACTTCTAGGTGTAAAACTATGAATCCCACTGATAATTATCTGCACACCCTTGAAATGCATCTCAAGTCAAAGAAATGACGGTATTGATTTGCATGCGGTCAAAACACAATCCAATAACTTTTTTTTGTTTTGTTTTTTAACTAGAATCTGTTTTTCATTATATCCTAGAATTGTGATGTACAAATTGCAGTGTGGGGGTCCTCTGCTCCTGCCAGAATGCAGTTTCTGTTTCTGTGGTCTTTGAGTCAAAAACAGGGCAAATTCTAGCCTCGACTTTGGGTGTTCTCTTTTCTAAATAATGGGTCCACTCACCTGAGTCTGATAAATCCTTAGCATGAATGGACATTTATAAATTGAAAATTGTATGGAAGAGAGGTGTGTGGAGAACAGACCCGGGACAAGGTCCTCCAGCACCCACGGTTGAGAAATCAAAGTGTGTCCCTCCATCCCTCCCACCACAGCTGTCAAACACTGATTGCTATTAGAGTAAGAGGCACCAGAGGCCCCCCACGCCCTGAGGCTGGAGCCTCTCTCATTTCTGCCTCGGCCCAGCCCTGGTGGAGAGGTGAAGAAGATCGACATTCTGAATTGAAATCATTTAATTTGAAAATCAGAAATGTAAGTTTATTTTTTTATTAATAAATGCTCCATTTACCTTTTGTGTGAGATGAAGCAACAGATTTAAGAAAGACTAGAAACCTTTCCCTACACTCCAAAAAAAAAGCCCTGCTTGAATTGTTGGTTTAGCTCACTGTCCTTTATGTTGCAATGCTTAAGTCGTCCTGTTTTAACTGTGTCCAGTAGAAACTTAAAAGGTTCTTTACCATAAGTGTACTGCTGGCTAGAGGCCTGCGTGGGTCCAACTTTTCAGATCCACAACCTGCTTTCTGGGTAATCCGGTACCCGCACCTGATTGAATCAAAATAGGTACCCGAACCCAACCCGCATTTCGGGTAACCCGCAGAATTAAGGAAAGCAAGACCCCCACATATCACACGAATCAGTGTCTGTTGCAACGGCTTTTTCCTCTTATGTTTTTACTACTGAATAGAATTCTTAAAAGGGATTTTTTAATATACTGAACATAAGATCCCCAATCTCTAAAAAGTGCACCTAAACCGAGAGGGAGATGGATGTTTCTTTTAAACAATACCAGTTGCCTGGCAGTCCTTCTGATTTCTTTGGCTGCAGCTGAGACTGACTCACACACCAGAAACAAGCATGCAGCTAATCCAGTCTGACTTCAGTCAGAGCACCTGATCTGTATGCTTGTTGAGGGGTGTGGCTAAAAGTATTAGAGACACAGGATCAGCAGGAGAGTCGGGCAACTGGTATTATTTTAAAAGGAAAATCCATTTCCTTCTCAGTTTAGGTTTCCTTTAAGAACACTGCCCTGCCTATTGGAGGATGTATACATGGTAATTGTCTATCAGCTGAGTATGATGCACCAGTGTCTGCATTTTTATGCGACTCACTAAAAATTGGTACTTTTGAGAGATTCAATGCATCAGAATCATCCAACATGGAAGGCTTTTTGTATCTCTTGGGAGATAACAATATAAGCTTGCAGGCAGGACTCCTAATCACAGAGGAGTTTTATAACAATTAGCTTTACCCAGGAGGAAGAAGTTGGAGCTAGCAAATCACTAAATAAGTTACTGCCTAAATGGATCAGCTGCTAAGGGCCTTAATTTGTTATCCCCTACTTCTGCCTCCTAGAGGAGGCTTATCAGTGCATAGAGAGAATCTTCTTGCTCATTACTATGATGATAAAAGGTAGGTACACACGTCCAACTTTTTTGAACAACTTGTTTGAACGACAAGTTGGACGTGTGTACGCGCTGTTGAGCGAATGATAACAGCAGGTTTTCCCAATCCGCTCAGCGGATCCATTGGACCAACTGTTGTTCAAACAGTTAGGTCCATACATGTGTACAAAAGACTTTTAGTTGTCTGTCCAAATAATAGATGTTCAAACAACAAGTCGTTTGATCAGTCATTTAATCTAGTCCATTGTTCTATCCAGTCCATTATCTATTATCAACGACATGTAAATTAGTATATCAGCTGCTTTGTTGATCAGTGTGTACAGGACGTCTGAACGACTTTTTGTTTGCACTACAAGTCGTTCGGACGACAAGTTGTTTGAAAAAGTTGGACGTGTGTACGCACCTTTAGGGAGTCTTAAAGAGAACCCGAGGTGAGTTTGAAGAATATTATCTGCATACAGAGGCTGGATCTGCCTATACAGCCCAGCCTCTGTTGCTATCCCAAACCCCCCTAAGGCCCCCTGCACTCTGCAATTCCCCATAAATCACAGCCACGCTGCTGACAAACAGCTTGTCAGAGCTGGCTGTGTTTATCTCTATAGTGTCAGTCTGCTGCTCTCCCCGCCTCCTGCAGAACTCCAGTCCCCGCCTGCATCCCTTCCCTCCCTGCTGATTGGAGGGAAAGGACGGGGGCAGGGACCGGAGCTATGCAGGAGGCGGGGGAGCAGCTTAGACTGACACTACAGATGTAAACACAGCCTCACAGCACAGTTGTGATTTAAGAGGGATTGCAGAGTGCAGGGGGACCTTAGTGGGGTTTGGGATAGCAACAGAGGCTGGGCTGTATAGGCAGATCCAGCCTCTGTATGCAGATAACATTCTTTAAACACACCTCGGGTTCTCTTTAAACCTGCTGAAACATGGACATGTCAAATTTTTCCTGGTGCAATACCAGTTCCAAAGGATAATAGAAAAACTCAACAAAGGGGTGTCTTCATCATGCTAAAGTACACAGACATGCGTAGAAGTTTAGGTGTATGACAACTTAGCCCAACATACATACTGAAAAGAAAAAAGTTTATAATGCAACCTGGTGAAAACCACCCGAAACTGAAATATAAAAGTTTTTAGTGAACAAACTGTCAAGGGGAAACAGTTTTAAATTATCTTGCGCCTCTTCACATTTAAGAAGCCTTCACATCCATCTTCAGCCTGAGAACAATTTTTGCCTGCTGTCCTCAAAGGTTACAATAGAATGAGTTACAGACATATTTCCAAACTTTGAAAGCCCGAAGCTGAGCCATGGAGTTCTTTGGTCAGAGAGCACCTTGGGTTAAGTTCTTAACTTTGTCCATATTGTGGTCAATGGCTTTGCAGAGGAACTCTACCCAGTTGGTTTCAGAGTCGGGGCAAACATGGGATGACCTGCAAGACAAAACAGTTGTATAAGCTTTTGTTAAAGCTGAGTTGCAGGGAAAAATATTTTTATTTTGTTAAGAAGGGTTTTGGACTTTTAATGCTCTCCTATGTCTCTATTTGAAAGAATTATTACCTCTTCTTGGCCAGAAAAGAAACTGGGAAATCTCTCCAAAACAGCAACAAAACAAAACATTTTGTGTAAAGTTGGGAAGAGTCATCACCACAAATTTTTTTCTTCTTTTTTAATTTATTTGTAGTCCTCAGTTTTTGACCCTGGAATTAGCAAATTTCCTATAAATGCCACAAAATAACAGAGGATCCAAAAAACAGGAAACATGAGTAAATATTTCCAATAGAGACAGACAGAAATAATAATAATAAAAAAAAAATGTAATCCCTTTTCACATAATTCAAAACTAAAAGCAAATGCTTTCTAGAAAGTACAGTTAACTGTTTGCTTCCCTATAAGTGTTTCAGAAATCTGAATTGGGTCCTCTGCTTAGGATACTGGCTAGAGAGATCTGGTTGTTATGGCCTAACACCATCTAATCTGCAGTAGTAAACAATACTAAAAAACATCTTTTGTCTAAAGCTATGTACACACATACGACAACGATCGTTCGTTGTGAACGACGAACGATCTTTTAATTGATGAAAGAACGAAGAAGTAGCTTTTAAAAGTGTGTAACGATTTGATAGTTTGTTAACGAACAAGAACTCATACTGTAGGTATGTAGGTAGAGCATTTAGATAATACAGCGTTGAAAACACATAAAAAAACCAAAAAACACTCTGTCCTGTTTTAGTGTTGTAATGATCCGCTCAGCTGGATGCACTGGCAGACAGCTGTTTGACCATTCCTCTAGTCTGTGGGCTGCAGGTCTCTGCAAGAGAGACCTGTCTTTCCATTACAAGTTTCTGGTCTGTTCTGCTGCTGAGGAATTTGCATACACTCGTTATGCAAATCCCCTACCTGCCTCCTTTGATGACTGGCAGTATAAAGAGCTATGTTTCCCAGAGTCCTTTTTCTGGTCATAAGGGTTAGTCCTGTGGAACACTCTTGGAGTGTCAGCCTTGCTCATTGTTTGAAGATTAGCTTAGAGTAATTCCTGGGACTGCACTAGGCAGATTCCATAGTGCAGTTAGGATTGCATATCTGTTTTGTTTGTCTGTTGCGATTGTTCTGTCCCAGCGGTGGTCGACAGGAAGTCGTTCTGATCTTTGTTCTTGGAGTATAGCTGGAGCAGCGGTTGCTACCAGCTACCTCCTCTATCTGTCTTGCCTGGATCGCACTCGCCTAGCGCTAGTGCTGTGGATCCATCTGATCTCCATCTCTCTTGCTGTACTTTGGATCGCACTTGCTCTGGCGGAAAGAGCAGTGGATCCAGCTCGCTCTGTTTCTATACTTGGATCGCAATCGCTCTGGCGGAAAGAGCAGTGGATCCTATCTCTCACTTATTCCTGTTTTCGTGCATCTGTCTTGTCTGCTCCGAACGCTTGCTGGAGGCTCGGTGAGGTAACCGTTAAGCAAGCGCTCGCGTCCTCTGTTTCATGTTTGTCTGTCGGTGGTTAGTTAGGCGTGCTTGTCTCTGTTGTGCTTATCACGCGGGGACCGCGCATACACGCGTGCACTGTTGCGAATGAGTGCGGTGTTCGCGTTTAGCTAGCGTTTGTTATTTTCCTTATCTTCTCATTGTATGATTTGCTGTGCCTTTGCTACTCTCGTGCTCTGCCTTGCTGTAGCCTTGTGTCATCTCTGGCAATCGCCTCTCTCGCGATTGCGTTCCTGCTTCATATCTGCTGTTGTGTATGCACCGTCGCGGGTTGGCGACTAGTTTGGTGCACACACATACTATCTGTCCCTGTGCTCATTCTCTTTCGCAATCGCTTCTCCTGCGATTGCGTTCTCACTTGGTTTCCTTTGTTGTGTGTCCGCCGTCGCAGGGTGGCGGCTAGATTGGTGGACATACATACATTCCTCATCTGTGCTTATTCGGTCTTGTGTCGCTGTTAGCAATCGCCATCTCTGGCGATTGCCTTCTCACTTTGTCTTCATGGTTGTGTGTTCATCGTCGCAGGGTGGCGACTAGTTTGGTGGACACACATACCCTCTGTCGCTTTGATCTCTCTCTTTCAGGGCTATCTTGCCCTGCGTTTCTTCCCTTCGTACAATTCCTGTCTGGCGTCTGTGGCAGGGCAGAGGAGCTGTTCTTCTGCACTCCACAGCTCCACCTGTCGACAGAAATTTCCCTCTACAGGTGCATTGCACCTTTTGCTGGGTTCCCTCAAATTACACGCTTGTGGAGGATTACCGCAGTGTCAACGCACGTCTTGTGCGCTGATCACGGAGGGAATTCCACAATCGTTACAAGTGTCCATTATAATTACAATTATGGTATAATCATGGAGCAATTAACGTGTCACATTAACATCACGTGTATTCATAGAACAAACGTTAAATAACGAAAAACCACGTGTTGCGCTTGAGCATTAAAATGAAAAGTTCTATGGAGATATAACAAAATGCGCATGTCAAGCCTAGTACGAATGACAGATTTCTAACGATGTACTAGTTTTGCAAACAATTGTCGTTTAAAAGATCTTTCGTTTTTAACGATCTAGCTAGTCCATCGTTTGACTTAATGATCGTTGGAGGTTTTTTTAAACGATCGTCGTTTGAAATGATCGGGGAATGATAGTTTCAAACTACTATAGTCGCATGTGTGTACGCACCTTTACCCAAAAAAATAGGCGATAAAAAGCAGAGGTTTTGCTATGACGGTGAGCTAACTAGAGTTTATGGCTGTGCTTAGGGATGGTCAATGGCATGCAAATATTTCTGAGTTGATTCAAATTTGTATACAGATTTTTTGTACATTTCTGCAGCTTGAAAAGGAACCACACAATTTTCAAGCAATTTACATAAAACTAGCATAAAAATGTACATCAACTCAGAATGATTTGCATCTCATTGACCATCTCTAGCTGTAATGAATGAAGTCCGGTCATGACTAGGAGAAGCCTCACCTCTATTGTTTACAGAAGTGTCAGGGGTGACTGGAGATACACCCGATATACACAGGTCAGGTCTCTCTATGAGATGCTTGGTACTACACTGACTGATAACTGTTATTTACTCTACATTTACTTCCTGATGAAGCAGGATTTTACCCATGAAACGCCTTGCAACAGTTTTTTGGAGTATGTCAATACATTTATGTTTTTTTTAAATCAACAGTTTCAGGTCTGCTTCAAGGAGGTAAGTCCACCACTGCCTCCATAGTGATTTTAACAATTTTAGTTTGTTTTACTCTTGATGCCTGTTCACTGTTTACAATATTAATGACAAACATGCAATAAAATGACACATACCTTGTGATTTCCAAGACTTTTTTCAGGACTGAGGACAGTTTTGCAGCCTAAAATGTGGAATGGCAGATAATTAGATATAGCACCGATAACTGAAAGCTTCTCTTGGTAAAGAGTAAAGGGACAGTAGGCAAAGCAAAGAAAATATGTATCAATCAGCCAAAATATTAAAACCACTGACAGGGAAACTGAATAGCACTGATCATTTTATTGCAATGGGACCTGTCAAGGGGTAGGATAAATTGGCAGCTTGTGAACAGTGAGTTCTTAAAGGTGATGTAATGAAAGGAGGAACGTCACACGGGCCACATTGTGAGGACTACACAACATCTCCAAACCGGCAGTGCTTGTGGGGTGTTCTCACTATACAGTGGTTTGAATCTACTAGAAGTGGTCAAAGCAAAGAACACAGGTGAATCCTTAACAAGGCCATGGGCACCAAAAGCTCAGTGATACACAAGGGGAGCAAAGCATCTGCTCCAACCCAACAGAAGAGCTATTGTAGCACAAATAGCTGAAAAGCTTACTGTGAGAAGACATAGCAAATTCAAATCCACAGATTTCAGAAGAAATCTATTAAGCAATAAACGAGCTGCAGTCCAACGCTAGAAGGTCATTTATCTTCCACCGCTGCTGTTCCACTCCACTCGCACTGTAATTTTCCAACATGTCCTATCATACTTTCAATCGATAATCTGCTCAAATAGGATATGTTCCGGCAATGTGACTGACTTGGCCAGTAACCATTGGAAAAATCAATGTGTGGTCGGCATAAGCAACCCTTGAGTAAAGCTTACAGCCCAACACGGGTGTGCTAAGGGAGGCTAGTAGCTCTACTAGACTTTAATGGGTTTGTCAGCAATAGTAATGTAGCTCCAGCACTAGCAGCTATTTAGTTGCTTTAACTAGTTTCTAATGACTTTGTCATTCATGTGACATGGCCCTAACTCTGCTGGTCACGACCCTGTCTTCTCTTTTTGAAATGCAGGCAGACCAGTATTTAGGATGGCACATTTAGGAGAGTGAGAAAAATTGGTTTGCTAAGTGTTGAAAAAGGCTGTCTATGTCAAACTGTCGTGACTAAACGGGATTTTAGCACCGTTTATTATTAACATAAAAGGCTGTTTTATTATGGTCACTTAGATGATGTAAAGCACTTCCAAGGCGACTAAAGAAATGGAGTTTACTTACCTGGGGTTACCTAGAAGTCATTTGGGTCCCTAGCCTCCACTCGCTTGCAGGCTCTAAGGTTTGCCAACCCACCCAATAGGTCAAAGTCTTGTACACATGCGCTGTTGTGCACATGCCCCATGTGAGAACGGCGTTGCCAATCTTTAGAGCCTGCCAGCAGGACACCAGAGAAAAATCGGAGCAGCAGCGAGAGACTCAAATGACTTCTAGTGGCTAGAAGAAGCTCCAGGTAAGCAGAACTCTATTTCTTTAGTCGCCTCGGAAGTCCTTTAAGAAGGTGGTTTCATACCCAGTTTGCAGTCTTGGCTTTGTCAGATGTGAAAACAGCACCATTAAAAAAGGTCCATGTACACACAGTCTTACATTCCTTTCATACTATATGCAGTTATATGTGCATGTTGCACACACAATGTTTTAAAAGGAATTTGAAGTGAAAATAAACTTAGAATATAATTAACTGTATGTATAGTGCAGCTAAAAATAGTAGCAAAGATATGAGTCTCATATAGTTTCCAGTACAGGAAGATTTATCTAGGCAAAATAGCTTCTCTGAGCTCTCCGGCTAATTTACTCAGCTACAGTGCTATGTTCTGAAGCACTTGTACATCAAAGTAACAGTGAAAGACAACTTCAGATAAGATAACTGCAGGGAAGTTCAAAGGGTCATTGTTTCTGCTCTGTTTAAAATGCTGAGTGTAGTTTGTAAACGGCAAATATTAGAAAATGATGCGATGTTATAAAAAAGCAATATAACTGAAAATATAAATATGAGAGTGTTGTCTTAGCTACTAATGTTCTATTAATTATCCTAATTGTAATACTACACATACAATTCATTATATCAGAAGTTTTTTTTCCCCGATTCAGTGCCCCTTCAGTGTCACTTTAAATGGGTAATTTCTTACTTACTGTGGTACACAGCCCAATGCACAGCTGCATGCACTTTTCCATACAGCACAGAGGTCTGCCATTCATGGCTACACATGGCAGCTGGAAAGACTGTGTTGTGTTGTGTGTAGTGTGAAAGGGGATTGAGAGAAATACTGGCTAGAAGCAACAGTGAAACTAATACATTAAAACAGATCAAGATGAAGGTACATACATTAAGTCGAACAGCAGCATGGTTCATTGGAGGGTACATGCTCAGAGCCAGCTCATCCACACTAATACAAAAAAAAATAAAAAAAAATTACATTTTAGTTAGATTACCATGATATACTGTACAAATACAAAAAATTCAGCCAAGCAAAATAAAACCCTGAGAAATTCCAGCTGATCCAGAGGAAGTCTAGCTCCCTTACAACAGAACTAAAGTACTAACATAGTAACATAATTTGGTTGAATACATTTGTCCATCAATTTCAACCAGAAAGAAAAAACAAAAACAAAACAAAAAGCAGTTTTATAAACATAGACATCTGTCTAGTTAAACATTTAGCCACTACTGCAAGCACATTAGTTACTAGATGGATACAATATCCAACATTATCTTATCTTTTGTGACTCTCTTTCAACTGGCAGAGTCCCAGTGGATTGGCGTACAGCCCACGTTTTCCCATTATTTAAGAAGGGCAAAAAATCAGATCCAGGAAATTATAGACCTGTAAGCTTAACATCAGTTGTATGCAAACTATTTGAGGGGTTACTAAGAGATAGTATACATGACTTCATACTAGAAAATAATCTTATTTCTCAGCATCAACATGAGTTTACTAAAGACAGGTCCTGTTTGACTAACATGCTCAGCTTTTATGAGGTAGTGAATGCTAATATGGATATTGGGAATGCTGTAGATGTGATATACTTGGACTTTGCAAAGGCCTTTGACACTGTTCCCCACAAAAGTCTGGTGCAAAAGTTGAGGATGCAAGGACTGGGGAAGAGTCTGTGTGCATGAATAGGGAACTGGCTAATGGACAGAAAACAAAGAGTTGTGGTCAATGGATCATACTCAAAATGGGAGACTGTTAGCAGTGGGGTACCACAGGGGTCTGTTCTGGGTCCAGTGCTCTTCAATTTATTTATTAATGACCTAGTAGATGCAGTAGTGAGCAATGTTGCTATTTTTGCAGAGGATACAAAATTGTGCAGAATCATCAACTCTCAGGAAGATAGTGTCATATTGCAACAGGATCTGGATAGGATGGCTATATGAGCACATACATGGCAGATGAAATTCAATGTTGAAAAATGTAAAGTCATGCATTTTGGACGTACTAATGGTCTAGCACCATACAAAATAAATGGGATACAGTTGAGGACATCAAACTTGGAGAAGGACTTAGGAGTACTCATCGACAACAAGTTAAATAATCGTACTCAATGCTAAGCAGCTGCAGCTAAAGCTAACAAAATTTTGGGATGCATTAAAAGGGAAATAAAAACTCGAGATGCTAGCATAATATTGCCCCTGTTTAACTCTCTAGTAAGGCCACATCTGAAATATGGAATTCAGTTCTGGGCACCACATTACAAAAAAGATATTGCAGTTTTAGAGCAGGTGCAGAGACGAGCAACAAAATTGATACGTGGGATGGAAGGTCTCACTTACCAAGAAAGCTTAGATAAACTGGGTTTATTTAGTCTAGAGAAAAGACGCCTTAGAGGGGATCTAATTAACATGTATAAATACATCAGAGGGCAATATAATAGCTTGGCGGATGAGCTTTTTGTCCCTAGGCCTTCTCAAAGGACTAGAGAACATGATCTGCGCATGGAGGAAAAACGTTTTAGCCATTTATTTAGGAAAGGGTTCTTTACAGTAAGAGTGATTAAGATGTGGAATGCATTGCCACAGGAAGTCGTTATGGCAAACTCTATACCTGCATTTAAAGGGGGCTTAGATGCTTTACTTGCGTTGAAAGACATCCATGGCTTCAATTACTAGGTAATGCCTAATGATGTTGATCCCGGGATTTTATCTGATTGCCATCTGGAGTCAGGAAGGAATTTTTCCCTTTTGGGGTTAATTGTACCATGCCTTGTAAGGGTTTTTTCGCCTTCCTCTGGATCAACAGGGATATGTGAGGGAGCAGGCTGGTGTTGTACTTTATACTGGTTGAACTCGATAGACGTATGTCTTTTTTCAACCAAAATAACTATGTAACTAATGTACTGGTCGTATAAGAATTTTACTCCGGCCACAGTGGTAATCCATAGAGAATGCGTACACTGTGGTTTCAGTAGGAACAGTATTTCCAGTGCATCTACTTTAGTCCTGTGAACAGTGAGTGTTTTTTGTTCACTCTCTTTAATTTAAAGTGAATGGGAACCGCATTTAAAAAAAAAATGAAGCAAATACTTACCTAAAGAGAGGGAAGGCTCTGGGTCGTATAGAGCCTTCCGTCTCCTCTCTCGGGTGCTCTCTATCCTGTGCTGGCTCCCCCACATGTCAATCCCCCACCGAAAGGGTATTTGGAAGTCTTCGGGAGCCGTGTCCTCCCGAAGACAAGCGGCTCCATACTGCACAGGCGTGAGCGTGCAAGAGAGCGTGCTTGCGCAGGCGCAGTACAGGGCCGCCCTTCTTCAGGAGCACTCGGGCTCCCTGAAGACTTCTGAAGCCTCCTTCGGCCGGGTAAAGCAGTATTTGACTAAATTAGTCAAATACTGCTACCGGGCGAGCCAGCACTGGAACAAGGGGACCAGGAGAGGAGCGGGAAGAGTCTATAGGACCCAGAGCCTTCCCTCTCCTTGGGTAAGTATCTGTCTCATTTTTTTAAATGCGGTTCCCATTCACTTTAAAGCAATCAAAGGACTTCAAAAGCAGAAAAATTGGACAGGCTGTGAGTGGGGCTGAGATACACTTGTTTGAATAGTGTTCTGCCATGTACGTCTCTGCGTTTTTGTATGCGTTTGTGTTTTTTGATGCGTTTGCATGTAATATTCTTCCCTTTTCGATGGAGAAAATGCAGCATCAAATTTCTGTTGGAAGAGACGCATGCGTTTTGCCCCCATAGGAAAGCACTGTATGTGAATTTTATGTGATTCCCATACAGTATTCAGAAAGAAGTTACAAGTTGTGCCTTTTAAAAACATTACAAAACACAGCTGCGTTTTACATTGTAGCCCAGATTTTGCCGCCGAAACAAGTGTGTTCCCAGCCTCAGAAAATGGAACGTAAAGGAAACACTAATGAGAAGGACTTTAACAAATGAACGCCATTTGATCGATTTCATTAATTAATTAAATTATGTTTTATATATACGTCTGCCTCAGAAATGAAGATCAGATCAAAAGGCTAATAAAAAAAAATAGCGATAGAGTAACTCCAAACGCAGAAATATGCGAATACTGTCCTCAAATATGAAATCCAGTAGCATATGATTATTAAAACATTTAGTAATTTATTTGACCAGATTCAGGTGACAAAACAATGCATCCATTTCTGGATGGATTTATAATTGCTCTATAAATGCTCTAATCAAAACAAGTCAGAGGTATTCCCTCTAGATCATACATGTCAAACTCTGTCCCGAGGGCAAAATCTGGCCCTCAAAGCTATCAGATTTGGCCCTCAAGTGGTTTCCCCACTTTGCATTATGTTTGGCCCACTCTAGACCACCAGGATAGCTATATCCTAGATCCCTTGGGAAGCCATATGGGGAGGGGGAAAGCGCTAGATACCAGGGAACTGTATTGGAGAGGGACGGGCCAGTAGACATCAGGGAACTGTACAGGGGAGGGAGGAGGGCCACTAGACACCAAGGAACCGTACAGGGGAAGGAGGTATGAGCCTATGGTCTGCCTCGGACCAGTAAGTATCCTGGTTTCCACGGACACCTGTGTCATCATCCTCTTGAATGTCACTGAAAGGGTCTCCTCCTCCTGCCAGAGCCTGTAATGTTCTCCTCGGAATGTGATATAATTTAGTAGTTTGAGCACTAAACATTTTACTGTACAGAGCAGAGTGAAAAAGGCAACAAGATGTTTCCTCAACAGTTTTACAGCATGCACCCCTTTATTAAATAAAGTGTTAGCGGAGTATCCCTATTGGTAATAGCATTATTTCATGTACCACTTGATACCCATTTATTTTAGAAAAGCTTAAGATTTGTGTATAAATGCTTTTAAAACAATGCTCAAAGTGGGATTAAACTCCCCTAAATAAAATTTTAGTAGCTACTGTAAGATACATTGGACTTTTAAACCATTTTATTATCAAACATTTAATGTGTGTGATGAGAGCAGTACAAGTTTGTACTGTTCTCGTAATCTGCAAATTTTATAGCCGGACAGGAGGAACTCCTCGCTTCTCTGCCCGGCCTCCTCCCTGTGCTACCCGCCTCCTCTGTTGAAAGTGATGTGTCGCCGTGGTAATGGCTGATGCATAATTGCTGTCTGGACCGAATGCCCAAATACCAGCATGTGTTGCAATGTGCGTTACGTTACTTGCAAAAATGCAGGTAAAATTTATGTGCACTATGTGCGCACGTAAATGTTACCACTTCTTTGTGAATCAGGGCCAGTGTGTCTACGGGAAAGGTAGCAGAAGTAGTAAACTTTGGACAGTGTTGAGAGCAAAGAGTTGGCACTACAGTTAAGCGCTGACAGTATGGGGGATAAAGCAGTATTCACACACCTATTGGCTCTGGTGCTATCAGCGTGCTCTGATAAGACAGATCAGTATGGCAGATTCATAGAAGAAAAGAGGGGAAATCAGCACTACTGCTAAAGCTTTATTCCAGAGTGTGGTATACATAGATGTCCAATGTGCAGCATGCATAATCATCAAAGTGAGACATCATCATACATTAGGAGACATGTTATGGAAACATACTATGATGGAGAAGGTGGTGCATTGGTGGTGGGTGCTGGGCACAGATAGCGTTACAGCCGTTTCACGCCAAATGCGCTTCTATGGAGGCAGCCTCCGGCTATCTGTGCCCAGCACCCACCACCACTGCACCACCTTCTCTATCATGGTATGTTTCCATAACATGTCTAATGTATGATGATGTTTCACTTTGATAATTATGCATGCTGCACATTGGACATCTATGTATAACACACTCTGGAATAAAGCTTTAGCAGCAGTGCCGATTTCCCCTCTTTTCTTCTATGATGTAGTAAACTTTGGGACACTGACTGTAGCCTGAAAAATACATGAATATGAAATCACCCGTGAAATCTTTCTGATATTTTAAAACTTGCAGACGCCTTCCAGACACACGAGAACTAGAACCACATAAAACATAAAAGTAAATGTAAAGCGCTTATACCTGGGGCTTACTTCCTGTGTAATATCTGCCAAGTCATCCAGCTGTGCCACCTGCTCTGCTGTCTCCACCTTCCCATAAGTCTTCTCAGCTGCCAGCACCTTCTTCAGACAGGCTTTAGAAGCCTTCATAAGGCCTAGACATGGAGATATGAGCCTATGGTCTGCTTCGGACCAGTAAGTATCCTGGTTTCCACGGACACCTGTGTCATCATCCTCTGGAATGTCACTGAAAGGGTCTCCTCCTCCTGCCAGAGCCTGTAATGTTAAGTGCAGCCACACTTTAGCTGAAGAAAAACGTGACACCCCCCCCCCTATCTATCTATCTATCTATCTATCTATCTATCGTAAATAATGGATTGCCCAGTTGCATGATGTTTAGGTTTCTGAGTCATGTTTCAGGATCAAGCATACAGCCAATGGAGATAGAACTTCTGTTATGCTTTCTCATTCTGGGTCAGTGATTCACAAAATACCGTACAAAGGGCAGAGGATCAGCATGAAAGCCAACCAAGGTGCGATTTTGAAACAGAATTCAAGATGGCATTCCTCTGACTACAAGCTTTATGCAGACTGTGGTGTAAACTATACACCCACGGGCTCATATGCAATTCCCTTTTTTTCCCAGAGTTTTCTCCTAGGTGATAATTCTTCATCTTCTATTTAAAATAACTTTTCAGCACTTTGTAAAATATAAAGTTAAAAAACGTAGGTGAAACAGTACTAGAAATAATATTTTGAGTCTGTTCTTGCTTGCTGATGATTTCAAAGACTATTTTATTAAGTTTGAAAATATCACCTAGGAGAAAACGCAGGAGAAAAGGGGAATTGCATATGGGCCACAGTGTGTTTTCATTTTCTATGGGCAGACAGGAAGTGGTTAAAATAGTGGAGAACTCTATTTCACGATCTTAAAAAGGGACCTTGAGCGCCAAATAAAAATGGAATTTGGACTTACCTGGGGCTTCCTCCAGCCCCCCGTGGCCCGTCTCCCCTTCTCCTGGTCCTGCTGGCGCTCCGGTAATCATCGACTTCAGGTGAAGTCGCACGTGCGCGCCCCTGTTGAATCATCATGCTGGCTGCCATATCCTGAGCATGCGCAGTTCTCTGAAAACTGATCCGCGCATGCGCAGGAGGCCTACAGCAGCTGGCGTGATGACACGACAGGTGTGCCTATGTGCAACTTTACCCGGGACCAGGAGAGGGGAGAAGATGTTGCCGGAGGACCTCACGGCTACGAGGGGCTGGAGGTATCCCCAGGTAAGTCCAAATTTAATTTTTATTTAGCACTCAAGGTCCCTTTAAAGGACATCTGAAGCAAGAGGTATATGGAGGCGATTTCTTTCCTTTTAAGCAATACCAGTTGCCTGGCTATCCTGCTAATCCTTTGCCTTTAATACTTTTAGCCATAGACCCTGAACAAACAAGATCAGGGGTTTCTGATATTATTGTCAGATCTGACAAGATTAGCTGCATGCTTATTTTAGACACTACTGCAGCCAAATAGCACAGCAGGACTGCCAGGCAACTGTTGTTTAAAAAGAAAATTAATATGGCATCCTCCATATTTTGCTCACTTCAGTTGTCCTTTAAAGTGATGATCCTGCTAATTAATCACTGCTGTATATTTATGGTGATCATCACCTATTTATAATTATTGCTAAAAGTGGTAATTATAAGAAGAAAATCAACCATTATAAAAGTAGCTATTATTTACGCCAATTTTCACTTTTATAAACATGGTGATCAGCTGATCCCAAGAAAAGCAGGGCTGCCAGGCAACTGGTATTGTTTAAAAGGAAATAAATATGGCAGCCGCTATATTCTTCTCCCTTCAATTGTCCTTTAAAGCTACATTGATGAGGAATGAAAAGGATTCTACCTGTTCCATCTCTTCTAGCGCGTCCTTGACAACACCCAGATATCCTGACATAACCTCTACTACTGCAGCATGGTTATCTGTCAATATACAAGGTTAGGGGCAGACATAAGCATAATATATGTAATTGTATACAGTACAGATCATTTTATCTATAAATCTTATCTTATCTTATCTCACACTGCATGCATTTTGCCAAATGTAAGGGCACCACAACTAACATAGTAATCACTGGGCCCTTTTTTGCATTAAAGCAATGGGAATACAACCCCCCCCCCCCCCCCAAACAAAACAAAACAATTGCATAGCAAATGTGGTTGATTTCCTTGCAATCTCCCATCTTAAAATTCTTCTAGTGCTTTTTTTTTTCCAGTCAGAAACTTGCGACTGCAGAATCCACAATCGCCACCGCACCGATGGATTATAATAGATGTGCTGAAATCTTCTTTGGAGTCACAAGACACGGCAATGTAGATTCGTCAGATTCGCACCATCTAAAATTCTTTATTAAGTAATACTCATTAAAATGTTACATCATAAAAGTATATATGCGACTGCATCATGAAAATCCACCCAATCGCATCATAATTACTTCTCGCATTTCACGGTTTGCCATCACGAATTGTAGTGCGTATGGGCCACAACAGGAATTTTTTATTATTTGAATTTTTATTGATGCATCAAAACAGCACAATAAACAATAATCCAAGACCATTATTTAAATCAAACACATCAAAAGATTTAAAATACAAAGAATCTTGGTAACTTGCGTAATAGAAATATGTACATACTTTGTACCATACACAAACAGTCCGTGGTCACCTTCTGGGTTCTTCATAACTCAATTTCACTTGATGTCTGTAGTTTATGTGGTACACGTCTAAAACATGTGCTTTTACAATTAAATTGAACATAAATGGGCTGATAAAACGCAAACCCGAAACAATCCAAACCTACTCCAAGAGAAGAGGTGCGGGTGTGGGGTTAATTACATATCTGGTCCTGGCATCAACCTTCCAGGCAGGTGTTTGCTCTGCCTCCCCTTGGATTTGATACCATGCATTTTTTTTTTAGCTGGCTGCTGATGCTCTGGCCACGCCCACATGTGTGGCCACAGCCTGCCCCCAGCTCGGCACCCATGGCCTGATTGGTGGCTGCCAAGCTGGGGGAGGGTCATGGCCACATAGGCAGAGGTTTCCAAAGAGCTTCAGCAGAGTTTTGAAACATGGCCACCACCGCACTGTCAAAGGTGGGGGTGGGGGGGGATTGTGTCACCTGTGACCCAAAGACATTGGATAAGGTGAGTATATAGACCTAACACTCCCGATCCATCATAATTTAGGCAGAGCCTGTCATGACATTTTAACCAAGTATTTAATATCAATTAAATAAAGGAGCTAAGTGGCCCCTACTACAGTCAGAACAACCCAACCCACCCTAAACCTTAGAGTTACTTAAAGGGAACCTAAACTGAGAAGGATATGGATTTTTCATCTTAAAATAATACCTGTTGCTGGACTTTCCTGCTGATGCTGTGTCTCTAATACTGTTAGCCACAGCCCCTGAACAAGCATGCAGATCAAGTGCTCTGACTGAAGTCGGACTGGATTAGCTACATGCTTGTTTCAGGTGTGTGATTCAGTTACTACTGCAGCCAAAGAGATCAGCAGGACTGCCAGGCAAATGGTATTGTTTAACCTCCCTGGCGTTCTATTAAGATCGCCAGGGCGGCTGCGGGAGGGTTTTTTTTTTAAATAAAAAAAAAAAACTGTTTCATGCAGCCAACTAAAAAGTTGGCTGCATGAAAGCCCACTAGAGGGCGCTCCGGAAGCGTCATTCTGATCGCCTCCGGCTTACATCGCTTACATTTGCTTACATCGTCGCCATAGCGACGAGCGGAGTGACGTCATGGACATCAGCCGCCTCCGATCCAGCCCTTAGCGCTGGCCGGAACTTTTGTTCCGGCTGCGCAGGGCTCGGGCGGCTGGGGGGACCCTCTTTCGCCGCTGCTCGCGGCGAATCGCCGCCGCTGGCGATCAGGCAGCACACGCGGCTGGCAAAGTGCCGGCTACGTGTGCTGCTTTTTATTTCATTAAAATCGGCCCAGCAGGGCCTGAGCGGCGACCTCCGGCGGTGATGGACATATATATTCGTCCATAACGCTGAGGAGGTAACATCCATATGCCTCTCAGTCTAGGTTCCCATTAAGCAAAAACAAAAAAGCATTTTAACATTGGTATGAGGTCCAGAAGTTGGTATTACAACATGCGGAGACTTCTGTCCCTAAAGATGCGTACACACGCAGTACTTCCGCCAACGACGGGTCCGTCAGACCCTCTCGCTGATCGGACGTTCAGCGACAGTAGCACGTGTGTACGCGCCGTCGGCGGGCTGATAAGGCTGTTTATGAACGATCCGCTGAGCGGATAAGGCCTGAATCAGACCCCCCCACAGAGAGCTCTGTTGGTGGGGAGAAAAGCGTGGGGGGGAAATCACTAGTGTGCTGTGTTGTGCGGGCCTGCAGCTTGGCCTTAAAGCTGCAGTGGCCAATTTAGTAAAAAATGGCCTGGTCTTTAGGGGGGTTTAACACTGCGGTCCTCAAGAGGTTAAGGAGCCCTGGGACAAGCTTAAGCATCCCTCCCCCCATAAACAAAATCCCACAATACATAGTTGAACACAGACCACCACACACTCACAGCTGGACACAGACACACATACAGTTGAACACAGGCACGCACACACAGTTAAACCAAGGCACATACAGTTGAACACAGGCACACACATGCACGGTTGAACACAGGCACACACATACACCAACATTTGAATGCATACACTCTTCAACAACACACACAATTTAACAGAGACAGACACACTTGATAGGAAACACTGCCCCTGCTTTGTTCTTTCATTAGAAAGAATGTATGCTCACTGCTGGGGACACTTCTAGTGCTCTCTTTTATGATGTTTATGTGCCTGTGACTGCTTCCCTCACTCCGATGTAGATGTCCCATGGTCATGCAGTTTCCCACACCAGTCCTCTCCCTCCCTCCCTCCTCCTCCTCTATAAGAATCAAGCAGCTGCAGTTAGTCACTCACTATCTGTTCTGTTGGCAGCACTGGGGTCTACATTACAGTGATGACATCAAGCGGGGGCCCTTAAAGATACAGGAGAATACCATCACTGAAATGCAGTCCCTAGCTCTGCCAATGGAACAGATAGTGAGTGACTGACTGCCGTTGCCTAAATCTTATAGAGGAGGGGGAGGGAGGGAAGGAGAGGATAGTGATATGCAGCTATTAGGCAGGGGCCTTGGGGAGCAGCGGGGAGAGAACAGTTGCCAGGGCCCTGGGGCAATTGCCCCTTTTGCCTCTATGGCAGCGCCGGCCCTGACAGTCCTGAAAGATTGCTAGTGCTTTTCCCGGTTCCTATAATCTTCAAGTCAGAGCAAAATCCAAGTCAGAGCATTCAGACGAACTAGAAGGCGCAAGTAAATGAATTACCTTTGGGAATCTGATGGAAGTGATCACAAGCCTCCCAGACGCTGCCTGTGGATACTAGCTGTGCCTGGGTCAGACTGCAACAATATAAGAAACAGGATTAGACAAATAGCAAATGTGAATAATGCACATCAGACACAGTTATATGCCCTATGTGAAGCTCTTGTATACCTTTGTAAACGGGAACTCAGGATGACTTCTAGGAGTTGCATTGTGCCCTCTATCACATCTGCTATTGCCTCCCTCACAGTCTTTCGCAGTGTTATACCTAGGACAGGAATATACAGCAGTGTTACCAACACATGACTTAAAGGGTCATTTATTAGTGGAACTGAACTGTAGTGGTATACCTACCCTAACCTAGGGGGTATTTCCCATGGGAGGGGGCAAGCCTCTGGATCCTAAAAAAGGCTTAGGAGGCTTTCCTCCCCTTTCCTCCCCAGGCTTGTTGCAGCACCGGGACCTCTGAAAAAGAGCTTTTCGACAGCTCGCGCAGGCGCACTAACATTGTCCCGCTCAACTTTCTTATGAAAAAGCCGAGCTGGATCCGGTTTGCACTACTGTGTTGTAGCATGGGTCAGGTAGTGTTCTGCAATTTCTGCTGGAGCCCAAGAGGGGCGGTGCTAGTGTGCATGCGCAGGGAGGCGACTGAGTCTCCCAGCGCTGGAACTGGCTAACGTAAGAGGTCGGGGAAAGCCTCTGTAGGATTAAGAGGCTTCCCCCTCCCGAGGCAAACATCTATTTTTTTTGCTTTATACAAGTCACAGGTTTACTTTAAATGCACTGCAGAGCCGGCTCTAGCATGGGGCAAGAGGGGGCATGGCCCCCTCAAATAATGGTCTTGCCCCCTTAATCGGGCAGAGCCAGAGCGCAGGGTTGCCAAGTGTTAAAATCAGACTGTCAGTACTGTCCGTCCAGCGGAGGCACTTCCCTAGTCCTGCTACTTACAATACTAGCTGGCTATTGGCTGGAGGAGGTCCCGTGGCCGCCCCCCACGTGCACAGCGGTGAAGGAGAGTTGCTCCAGCGCGCATTATTTGAAGTCTGCAGTAGAGATGGGAAGTTCGGATCTTTTCAATGATCCGGATGATTCGAATCGGATCATTGAAGAGATCCGGATCTTTGATCCGAATCTCGGATCATTTTACTACCGGAAGCATTCGGGGGTGAAATGACTAGCAGGACAGGAGAAGGGGAGGGAGTGGACACACAGAGAAGGGGAGAAGATGGACAGAGGTCAGGGAGTGGACAGAGAAGGGAGGAGGGACGAGCAGAGAGCAGAAATGTTTGCACGTAATACCCACATGCTGAAGTCATATGCTTTACATATATTTCACCTATATGTTCATCTGTACACTTTGAAAGAAAAGGTCGCACAGTGAAAGAAAGCATTCCCAGAAGATAAGTGCAGCTGTTTAGTGCCGAGTGCAGGAGGATCATATTGCCTTTCAATCACACTGTCTGCAAAGTTACTGAGCTGTGCTGAGCCAAAAGCTTCCCATGTGTTCACTGTGTACAACTACGGAACAGACAGCCTGTAATGAGCAGCAAATTGCAGCCAGTATGTGTGCTCTACACATATCTGGCAGTGGCACCCATGTCCCCTCTCTCATCTACCTGCTGTCCCTGCAAGGCTGGCTCCCCACCAACAGAGCGATCCATCTCGGCTCTGCTTCCAGGTCCCCGCTGCCCGCTGAGAGGGGGCGTGTCGCTCCTGGCCCGCCCCTTTTGCGATCCGAATCACTCATTTTGATGATTCGGATGATCGACTCATAAAATAGATTCGGATCAAAGATCCGAATCGTTCATGATCCGGACAACACTAGTCTGCAGAGCAGAGCAATGTGTCTGCTCAGGCTCCATCTCCTCCACCGAACTACTATTATCTGCAAGTAGTCTGCCATCTCTCCCTCCTCTCAGTAGCCTTCTTGTACTGTCAGCAGTTCTGCAGGTTGTCAGCCCTTCCCCATCTCCTCCTTGCACACTCCCTTTTCCCAGCACTGGTCTGAGCTGCAGGAGCGGTCACAGGTCTTCTCTTTCATCCATCTGATCTCCCCATCTCCTCTCCACTCTTCCCTGTCTCACACACTATTAATCCTACATTCCTCTTTTTTGTATTTTTCCTAGTTTATGATATATTATAAGTTATACTAGTCCTATTAATTTAACATATCATTTGATGATCCCTGAATTACCGTCTTTTTTACACTCCCTATACATTACTCTAGATGTCTCATGCTCCTCTCTCCCCCCCCCCCCCCCCCCCCCCCAGTATATCTCCCCTTCTCCTGTGCCTGACCTCTCCCTCTCCTCTTCTGTAACATTGAGAGATGTGGGATTAATGTATTGAAACATTGCTGGAATACAGGGGGTTTATCTGTGACATCACTAGGATATAGAGAATTAATACTCTGTGAAATCTCAAGGGTACAGGAGTTCTGTATATGGTGACATCATTGGGGTACAGGAGGACAGTGTTTTGTTACTTCAGTGCGCATCAAGAGGTTAGTATTCTGCAGCATCACTGGTATTCAGTTATACTGGTATATTAGGTGATCCTGTCATGTGTAGGTTAATATTTTGAGTCTGTAATACTGTGGGTTAATATTCAGTGGCTTTACAGGCTGCTGCACTGCTTGCATTTCAGGTGTCGGAGGTAATGGTTCTTGCATTGCTGCCTCACTGGTACGCATTATATTAGTTAGCCACGCCCACATGTCGTCATGGCCACACCCATTTTTCGATGCAGCGTGTTGCTAAAGCAAGTTGTGCTCGAACATGAGGCCCCCTTCACATTTCTGACTGCCCCCTCATATATACCCGTCTAGAACCGGCTCTGATGCACTGCATGATTAGTCCACTTTAGGGGTAATTCTGGTCTACAGCTCACCTTGATCCTTTGGAAGAGAATAATACAACGTAGCAGCTGCCAAAATAGCATTGAGGAGCCCATCGCTTAACTTCTGGCAGTCCTGGAACAAAGCAAAGGGACACAAATGATTAGGTGATGTGTAACGATCGGTGTCAGCACACAGAGAGAATCTGATTATTGGTGATCTGCAGTATCACCAAGAATACAGATTATACCTGATTGATGATCTGCAGAATCACTGATAATCTAAGTATAACTAACCTCTGGACACCTTATGATGTGAGTGTTTGGTGCAACAGTAATAACTGAGTACGACCACCCGAGGTGCAGGTGGTCTCTGGCAGTATGGGCGATACTGCCTTTTGAGAAGTGCAAAAACCGCCCAACAGCCTGAGGCCTCCAAAAGGGTGGAGTCCCAGGCTGAAGGTAGGAAGAACCTGTGAGTGAGTGACACCTGAAGGTGGATGTCACTAGCAGGTCTGGAGACTATCTCTTAAGGGGAGAGATAGCTCTCAAGGTCGGGCAAGCCAGGTCGGCAACACACAGAGACAAGGTACATAGACAGAAGGCTGATTCGGTATCCAAAGGCAGGCAGGGTTTGGCAACAGGTAATCAGATATGCGTAGGTACCGAATCAGAAAGCAGAGGGATAGTCAGGAATGCAATAGGTCATAACAGATATCAACAATGCATAGTCTTGGGTGTGAGGTCCGTGGTCTCGACACCCTGGAACTAGTCTGGAGTATAACAGAATGATAACACAGAGTCCCTAATCTTGGGTGTGAGGTCCGTGGTCTCGACACCCTGGAACTAGTCTGAAGTATAACACAATAATATACAGAAGTAATCTGGCTCAGTGTGAATTCCCAGGTCCTCCTGGTTCTAACACACTGTAGGATCTGATTACGGTCTGAGTGCTTCCACGTAGTGTTCGCAACGGCAGACCACTTGAGACTGACCAGCAGTGACTATATATAGCGCGGCGCTCTCCGGCGCCACTCATCAGCGATCAACCAATAGCCACTTGCTTTGAGGTCAGCTGACCAACCTGGTCAGCTGATCCCTCCTTGTTTGTCATAAAGGTTCTGCCTCTCAGCGCGCGCGCGTATTCCTCAGCCTGTGTGAACTAACAGGCCCAGCCACACCAGACGCACGCTGCTGCGTGCAAACCGCCGCGCTGGACGCGGGTTCAGCCGCCTTGCCGCCAGTACACGCTGCGGCTTTTCCGCGTTTTATCACGTGATGCCTAGAAAATAAATGACTATTACATTTCAGCAAAAAATCCTAATATTTTAACTACTGAATGAACAATACTTCAAGAATTCGGGCTCTTTTATTCTAGACAAGATTTGCTACATTTTGTGATCACATACGAAATGCAAGGGGATCTTCAAAGTAAAGAAAATGACGGGAATCCTCTACTATTGCTCCGATCGAATTGCAGTCTAATTTTGCCACATTTGTTCTGCATTTCTCCTTGAGTTATTAGCAGACAGAGCATCTCAGGAAAAATTTTAAAAAATTGCATCGCAAAAAAAAAGCAGTATAAAAGAGCCCATAGGGCCCATTCACATGTAAAAGCGCAAAACGGTAGCGCTTCAAATGACCCTGCACAGACCTGAATGATGGAATACTGAACTTGCTTGGGGCTTCCTCCAGCCCCACTTAGCCCATTAGGTCCCTTGGCATCCTCTGGGTCCCCTTCGTTCTCCCGCCGGTGGCTCAGTTACCAGCGCCAGGAGTCGTCGTAAGGATTCTACAAGTGTGGTTCATTCTTTCAAGAACCGCACATGAGCAAAATGGTGACAGTGACGAGTGCATGATTGAGACAGGCGTGGGGACGAGCCGTGCATGCCCCATGACTCCTGGCCGTGCAGCTAACGGAGCCGCCAGCAGGAGAATGGAGGGAGCCTAGAGGACGCCGAGGCACCTCGCAGGCTACAGGGACTGGAGGAAGCCCCAGGTAAGTTCAGTACAATGAAGTGCATACACGGACACTTGGACAGGAGCATGGCCACAAGGAAAACAGGGTCCTGGACAGCAACAGAGGGCTAGGAAATGGTATGGGAAGACCCTGGACCATCCAGACTTTTCCCACTACTGAGGTAAGTATCCAGATCTTAACCCTCTATTCAGTGGTGTAGCTAAAGAGCTGTGGGCCCCGGTGCAAGTTTTATATGGGGCCCCCCCAAGCACTCTATACATAACAATTGATACGGCGCACCAAAACCAGCCAATGGCAACTACAATGTCAGAGGTGCAAGAAGGGGATGGGGAACAGTGTGTTAAGGAATACTACTATTCACAGCATCTATAGAAGTGATTATTACCAGCACAGGACCAATAGAGAGCTAATACTGTGATAGAGGGTAGACCCTTCGGGGCCCCTCTGGCCCAAGGGCCCCGATGCGGTCGCTACCTCTGCACCCCCTATTGCTACGCCCCTGCCTCTATTCATTACAAGTTTGCTTTAATCTGTCAGTTCAAATTTGTATTTAATAATTTTATTTACTTTCTGATGTGCCATGAAATGATCGCATCTGAATTGTGACAGCTGTGTTTTTCCCCAGATTGTGTAGGTAGGTAATGCCCATCACAGCCACAGGGAATTTCTCACCTCTTCTGATGGGAATGGAGGCTGAGAATAAGCCAGGCTCAACTTCGTTGCTTCTTGAGAAGTAGCTTTAAATGCTTGTCCTAGGAGAAAGCAAAATAAACAATCTGAGCACAATCTGATAATGTTGGCTGGAATGGGCAAGCTTATTAATAAGCAGTTAAATCAAGAGAAAATCTTGTGTGTTAACCCTTCCAGTAACTTGGAAACCACTCAAATGGTTTTTGCTGTTAATTTTACTAGCAGGAAGGTGTCTCGTGGATTATTGCTGCACACCAGCTCAGAGAATGTTTCAGAATGTAGTCAGAAACACCTTCACCAGTGTGCTCCTCTAGACAGGAAGTTTTAGGATCCTATATACTGAGTGGTATATATTTACTCCTATGTGTACAGGAGGAGCGATCTGGATAGGTGGTGTGGACTTGTAGAAACAACAGTTGTATGATGGTGGCGTGGTGCGGCTCTATGACGACGACCCGCTGTGGTTAGTAGAATATCTGTGTAGACAAGGATGGGGTAGGGACAAGACAAAAGGGGAAGAGCGCACTCAAAGATCCTCTAGACAGGAAGGCAGTGTGCTGTCATTATTTTACTGCTTACAGTGATGCACATGTGAAGCTCTTGAGGGCTACATAAAATGGCAAGGAGGGCTGCATTTGGCCCGTGGGCCTTGTATTTAACACCTGTGCTTTAGACCAAAGAAGAGATTTGAGGCAGTCTTCTTTCCTCCTATAGCCCCTAGAGGCTTTGCAGCATCCTCGCATGGCTCCCCGGCGTGTCACCTGACCCGCCTCAGAGCTGTGCACGGAGGATGCGGCAAAGCCACTGGGAGCTACGGGAGAATAGAAGACCGGCGCCCGTAGCATTCGTAAGTCGCTGCACCTGCACAATACTTTGCATTTAGTCAATGAGAGGCAGGTTAGTGTTATATTTAACACCAGTTCATTGACTTCTTAGGCAACTGGCAAGGACCCTTATCTGGCATCAGGCAATCCCCACCTGTGCTGGATAAAGACAAGTGCTAGAGGTCAGTTCCGGGATAACTAGGGCACCGCGGGACAGCACAGTGGTGTAGTGGTTAGCACTCTTGCCTACCAAGCTGGGTCCCAGCTCCCAACCCCACAGCCCAGGCCGGGCTCTCCTGCCTCCACAAAAATGGCCGCCGGAGGATGCCGCGGCTGCGCAGTCCGCACAGACGCGAGTGCGACTGCGCAGCTCTAGGGCCACCCCCGATCCACGCTACAGGAGACAGCCTGTAGCGTGGATCGGGGAGGGAGGCCCTAAAACTGCACAGCCACACTCGCGTCTTTGCGGACTGTGCAGCAGCGGCAACCTCCGGCGGCCATTTTTGGGGCTGTGGGGTCAGGAGCCGGCTGCGGGGGGGGGGGGGGGGGGGGAAATTAAGCAGCGGGGACCCGGTGGAACTGCACGGAGATCGCAGATGGTGTCCTCCGTGCCTTCAAAAACAACCAGGTAAAAACTTTTTTTTTTTTTTAATTTCGGCTCGTAAGTCCTTTAAAGAGACACTGAAGCAAGAAAAAAACAAAAAACATATTATGATATTATGATTTGTATGTGTAGTACAGCTAAGAAATAAAACATTAAGATCAGATACACCAGTCTAATTGTTTCCAGTACAGGAAGAGTTGAGAAACTCCAGTTGTTATCTCTATGCAAACAAGCCATTAAGCTCTCCGACTAAGTTATGCTGGGAATACACGTTTCGTTTTTGCCTTCGTTTAAACCTTCGTTTCGATTGTGCCTTTTGTCCTTTTCGATCCCGAAATAATCGACCGTACGGTTAATATCACCACCCACGGTTTCGTTTTTTTTTTTTTTATTCTGATGGTTTCGTTTTTCCAATGATCGAAGGCTGCAAAGAAGCGAAACGTAGTACAGGGACGGACGGCATAAACGAATATATAATCGATCTGAACAGCCATCAAGCCTACCAATGGCTCGATTAGATGGATAAAGAGAGATAATATCAAACATGTTCGATCACTAGTCGTTCGTTTTTTGGGGTCTATTAATCGAAACTATAATGAGATTATGACTATTTTCACATACGTTTTCAACACTCGATTCGTTTACCGAACGAATCGAAGGCTAAAACGAAGGCTAAAACGAAACGTGTATCCCAGCATTAGTCGTGGAAAGGACTGTTATCTGACTTATTATCTCAACTGTAAGTGAACTGTTTACTTTTCCTCTGCTAGAGGAGAGATCATTACTTCACAGACTGCTCTGAAAGAATCATTTTGAATGCTGAGTGTTGTGTAATCTACACATATTAGAGAATGATGCAATGTTAGAAAACACACTATATACCTGAAAATAAAAATATGAGAATATTTTCTTTGCTGCTAATCTTCTAGTAATTATTCATAGTACACAACCAATTCATTATATCATATATATTTTTCCGCTTCAGTGTCTCTTTAAAGAGAACTCCGGTGAAAATAATGTAATAAAAAAGTGCTTCATTTTTACAATAATTATGTATAAATGATTTAGTCAGTGTTTGCCCATTGTAAAATATTTTAAATCCCTGATTTATATTCTGACATTTATTACATGGTGACATTTTTACTGCTGGCAAGTGATGTAGCTGCTGCTTACTGTTTTGGCAGTTGGAAATGGCTGTAAACAGCTATTTCCCACAATGTAACAGGGTTCACAGACAGGAAACTGCCAGAAGTACCTCGGTACTCAGAGCTTCTTGTGGGAGGGGTTTCACCACAATATCAGTCATACAGCGCCCCCTGATGGTCTGTTTGTGAAAAGGAATAGATTACTCATGTAAAAGGGGGTATCAGCTACTGATTAGGATAAAGTTCAATTCTTGGTCGGAGACTCTCTTTAAGGAGCACTGGCCCTTTAGTAGTCAGTGCCAAACAGGTGCATGCTGGGGGTTCTTTTTATCTATAGTATATTCCTCCTCTTCCTCCTTCATTTATTTCCCTGCCTAGCTGCCTATCTGAAACACGATCCCCTGCTCACTTGTATTTACAAGCAAGGCCGAGGTGACTCAGTGATTGGAGGAGGAAAGAAAAAAAAAGTAAAGGGCAGAAATGACATCAGGATTTAACCTAAACTGTGGGTAAAAGACATGGTTCCCACCAGGAACAGAATTCTCTTAATTTATTATATAACATTCACTGAAATCAAAACATGGACAGTACAATACATGTGTTATGTAAGTAGATCAAGTATTTATCTGCTTATACAGTGGGTTGCAAAAGTATTCGGCCCCCTTGAAGTTTTCCACATTTTGTCATATTACTGCCACAAACATGAATCAATTTTATTGGAATTCCCCATGAAAGACCAACACAAAGTGGTGTACACATGAGAAGTGGAACGAAAATCATACATGATTCCATTTTTTTTTTTTTTTTTTTTACAAATAAATAACTGCAAAGTGGTGTGTGCATAATTATTCGGCCCCCTTTGATCTGAGTGCAGTCAGTTGCCTATAGACATTGCCTGATGAGTGCTAATGACTAAATAGAGTGCACCTGTGTGTAATCTAATGTCAGTACAAATACAGCTGCTCTGTGAGGGCCTCAGAGGTTGTCTAAGAGAATATTGGGAGCAACAACACCATGAAGTCCAAAGAACACACAAGACAGGTCAGGGATCAAGTTATAGAGAAATTTAAAGCAGGCTTAGGCTACAAAAAGATTTCCAAAGCCTTGAACATCCCACGGAGCACTGTTCAAGTGATCATTCAGAAATGGAAGGAGTATAGCACAACTGTAAACCTACCAAGACAAGGCCATCCACCTAAAGTCACAGTCCAAACAAGGAGAGCGCTGATCAGAAATGCAGTCAAAAGACCCATGGTGACTCTGGACGAGCTGCAGAGATCTACAGCTCAGGTGGGAGGCTCTGTCCATAGGACAACTATTAGTCATGCACTGTACAAAGTTGGCCTTTATGGAAGAGTGGCAAGAAGAAAGGCATTGTTAACAGAAAGCATAAGAAGTCCCGTTTGCAGTTTGCCACAAGCCATGTGGGGGACACAGCAACCATGTGGAAGAAGATGCTCTGGTCAGATGAGAACTTTTGGCCAAAACGCTATGTGTGGCAGAAAACTAACACTGCATATCACTCTGAACACACCATCCCCACTGTCAAATATGGTGGTGGCAGCATCATGCTTGGGGGGTGCATCTCTTCAGCAGGGACAGGGAAGCTGGTCAGAGTTGATGGGAAGATGCAGGGGTGAGCCTGGGGTGCCTGGCACCTGGGTGCAAGATTTTCTCTGGCGCCTATGGGAGTGGTTAAATTAACCACGCCCAACCACATAACCACACCCATGTCCTTCCTAATCACACCTACACCTTCCACCTCTTTACGCATGCATGTGATACCCCATTCCTACCCCTCTTCCATGGGCTTGCTCCTGGCTGGCTTTGGCTTCCTGCGAGTGACAGTCTGCTAGTCTCTGGACTGACTCAGGCTGAGAGGCTCTGCGAGTGCGACGCAGTCACACACTGCGTATTTATGGCTGCCTGCGGCCACCCTACTCTCGCTCGCTGACGTCGGCTCCTCCCCCCTGCCAAGCCCAAGGTGGGCTGCCTGTATCTTTCCCGTTGCGCCACACAGCCTGCCAGTGTTGCCAACCTTTCACGTTATTTTTTACTGACAAATACCTAAAAATTTACTGACAAAAGATTATTTTTACTGACAAAAATTCCCCACTAAATGCACATAAGAGACAGCTTTTCCCCATGTAAATGCACATAACGAGAGACTGCTTTTCACCAGCAAATGCACATAACGAGAGACTGCTTTTCACCAGCAAATGCACATAACGAGAGACTGCTTTTCACCAGCAAATGCACATAACAATAGACTGCTTTTCACCAGCAAATGCACATAACAAGAGACTGCTTTTCAGGGCTGTGGAGTCGTCCAAAAATCCACCGACTCCGACTCCTCAGTTTAGGATTCCACCGACTCCGACTCCACGACTCCGACTCCTCTAATTTGCATATTACAATTTTGTTGATTAAAAGTATGTAACATGAAATTCGTCTCTTAACTGCCAACGCTTAGGAATTTTACAAGACAACTGAAGTGAGAAGGATATGTAGACTACTACATTTATTCCCTTTAGACTAAAACTAGTCCTTGGTAAGAGTATTTGTAAAAGGTACAAACCGGAACAAAGAACATCTATCAGGCCCTAGGCAATGTAAGTGTGGGTACATGTAAGAATGATGTGCAGGTACTCTGCAGGGGAATGAGGAGATTGTAAACAGACAACACCTCTGTGTTCAATGTGCACAGCATTCTCAGTGGATTCCCTGCAGCTCTGTGGGGAGTGCATATGTAGAGTATAGTACTACTGTGTAACAAAGTAAACCTGAGACAGATGAAATTAAAGTTTTATACATACCTGGGGCTTCCTCCAGCCGCCTTCAGGATAATCAGTCCCTCGTTGTCCTCCTCCACCACCTGGATCTTCTGCTATGAGTCCAGGTACTTGAGCCAGTCAGGCGTAGTGCGCATGCACACACTCCGCCGCCAGGAGCATACTACACCTGTGCAGCACTATTGCGCAGGTGCAGAATGTTCCTGGCTGTGGGAGCGGCATGCGGCCGGACAGCGCTGACTGGCTGAATTACCAGGACTCATAGCAGAAGATCCGGGTGGTGGAGGACAGCGAGGGACTGATTAGCCTGAAGGAAGCCCCAGGTATGTATAAAACTTTACTTTTCATCCGTCTCAGGTACCCTTTAATTTGTAGTCACCAAACCAAATTTTAACAACATATCAAATTATTTGATTTCATCAGCAAAGGGAGTGCATACATTTGCATAAATCAGCATCAATGCAGAATTATTTCCATCTCGTTGACCATCTCTATTAGTGACACAGCTACACATCAGGCTTTATTCTTACAGCATAGATGTTATTTAGTATATATAAGAGATTCCTGTGTACACATCATATATACAGTCACAATCAGATATGTATATCTGACCTTAAAAATACAGGGACTGCTTTATTGAAGCAGCACAAGTAACTAATTTTGATTGGTTTATTTCATTTTTGTGGACTAAGCACAGCTATTACTGTATATATACTGTATATATACATTATTTTTAATGACTATTATCTGAGAAATAGAACATTTTATCATATTTTCTATTTTAATTACAGTTACAAATTCATTAGGAGTCGGAGTCGGAGTCGGTGCATTTTTTCCCGACTCCGACTCCAGGCACCCAAAATTGCCCGACTCCACGACTCCGACTCCACAGCCCTGCTGCTTTTCACCAGCAAATGCACATAACAAGAGACTGCTTTTCACCAGCAAATGCACATAACAAGAGACTGCTTTTCACCAGCAAATGCACATAACAAGAGACTGCTTTTCACCAGCAAATGCACATAACAAGAGACTGCTTTTCACCAGCAAATGCACATAACAAGAGACTGCTTTTCACCAGCAAATGCACATAATGACAAACAGCCAGTGTCCCCAGGATAGGTAGCCAGGGGGTAATATGTGCCCGGGACAGGTAGCCAGGGGGTATATGTGCCCGGGACAGGTAGCCAGGGGGTATATGTGCCCGGGACAGGTAGCCAGGGGGTATATGTGCCCGGGACAGGTAGCCAGGGGGTATATGTGCCCGGGACAGGTAGCCAGGGGGTATATGTGCCCGGCATAGGTAGCCAGGGGGTATATGTGCCCGGCATAGGTAGCCAGGGGGTGTATGTGCCCGGCATAGGTAGCCAGGGGGTGTATGTGCCCGGCATAGGTAGCCAGGGGGTGTATGTGCCCGGGATAGGTAGCCAGGGGGTGTATGTGCCCGGGATAGGTAGCCAGGGGGTGTATGTGCCCGGGATAGGTAGCCAGGGGGTGTATGTGCCCGGGATAGGTAGCCAGGGGGTGTATGTGCCCGGGATAGGTAGCCAGGGGGTGTATGTGCCCGGGATAGGTAGCCAGGGGGTGTATGTGCCCGGGATAGGTAGCCAGGGGGTGTATGTGCCCGGGATAGGTAGCCAGGGGGTGTATGTGCCCGGGATAGGTAGCCAGGGGGTGTATGTGCCCGGGATAGGTAGCCAGGGGGTGTGTGTGCCCGGGATAGGTAGCCAGGGGGTATGTGTGCCCGGGATAGGTAGCCAGGGGGTATGTGTGCCCGGGATAGGTAGCCAGGGGGTATGTGTGCCCGGGATAGGTAGCCAGGGGGTATGTGTGCCCGGGATAGGTAGCCAGGGGGTATGTGTGCCCGGGATAGGTAGCCAGGGGGTATGTGTGCCCGGGATAGGTAGCCAGGGGGTGTGCCCGGGATAGGTAGCCAGGGGGTGTGCCCGGGATAGGTAGCCAGGGGGTATGTGTGCCCGGGATAGGTAGCCAGGGGGTATATGTGCCCGGGATAGGTAGCCAGGGGGTATATGTGCCCGGGATAGGTAGCCAGGGGGTATATGTGCCCGGGATAGGTAGCCAGGGGGTATATGTGCCCGGGATAGGTAGCCAGGGGGTATATGTGCCCGGGATAGGTAGCCAGGGGGTATATGTGCCCGGGATAGGTAGCCAGGGGGTATATGTGCCCGGGATAGGTAGCCAGGGGGGTATATGTGCCCGGGATAGGTAGCCAGGGGGTATATGTGCCCGGGATAGGTAGCCAGGGGGTATATGTGCCCGGGATAGGTAGCCAGGGGGTATATGTGCCCGGGATAGGTAGCCAGGGGGTATATGTGCCCGGGATAGGTAGCCAGGGGGTATATGTGCCCGGGATAGGTAGCCAGGGGGTATATGTGCCCGAGATAGGTAGCCAGGGGGTATATGTGCCCGGGATAGGTAGCCAGGGGGTATATGTGCCCGGGATAGGTAGCCAGGGGGTATATGTGCCCGGGATAGGTAGCCAGGGGGTATATGTGCCCAAGATAGGTAGCCAGGGGGTATATGTGCCCAGGATAGGTAGCCAGGGGGTATATGTGCCCAGGATAGATAGCCAGGGGGTATATGTGCCCAGGATAGGTAGCCAGGGGGTATATGTGCCCAGGATAGGTAGCCAGGGGGTATATGTGCCCAGGATAGGTAGCCAGGGGGTATATGTGCTCAGGATAGGTAGCCAGGGGGTATATGTGCCCAGGATAGGTAGCCAGGGGGTATATGTGCCCAGGATAGGTAGCCAGGGGGTATATGTGCCCAGGATAGGTAGCCAGGGGGTATATGTGCCCAGGATAGGTAGCCAGGGGGTAATATGTGCCCAGGATAGGTAGCCAGGTGGTAATATGTGCCCAGGATAGGTAGCCAGAGGGTAATATGTGCCCAGGATAGGTAGCCAGGGGGTAATATGTGCCCAGGATAGGTAGCCAGGGGGTAATATGTGCCCAGGATAGGTAGCCAGGGGGTAATATGTGCCCAGGATAGGTAGCCAGGGGGTAATATGTGCCCAGGATAGGTAGCCAGGGGGTAATATGTGCCCAGGATAGGTAGCCAGGGGGTATAGGGTCCCCGTTTAGGTAGTGACAGGAACGCACCCAACCCTCCCCTCCCGCCGCTGCTGCCTCTGCCGCCGCCGCTCCCTCCTCACCTTGCAGCAGCTTCAGACCTCAATCAGCGGGCGACCCGACCAGTAAGAAGGCGCCAGGCGCACCCGCTCTATATGCGGAAGTGATGTCACTTCCGCATATCAGTGCGGCGTGCTAGGTCCTAGCGCCCGCCCGATCGAGGTCTGACGCGGCGCAGGCGGCTAGAGGGAGGGAGCGAGCGAGCGGCGGCCACAGGGGGAGAGCGGCGGCCGGGCGGCGCCTCTCAGAGGCAGGCGCCTGGGTGCCTTGCACCCGCAGCACCCGCCCAGGCTCGGCCCTGGGAAGATGGATGGAGCCAAATACAGGGCAAACTTGGAAGAAAACCTCTTGGAGATTGCAAAAGACTTGAGACTGGGGCGGAGGTTCACCTTCCAGCAGGACAGTGACCCTAAACATAAAGCCAGGGCAACAATGGAATGGTTTAAAACAAAACATATCTATGTGTTAGAATGGCCCAGTCAAAGTCCAGATCTAAATCCAATCGAGAATATGTGGCAAGATCTGAAAACTGCTGTTCACAAACGCTGTCCATCTAATCAGACTGAGCTGGAGCCGTTTTGCAAAGAAGAATGTGCAAGGATTTCAGTCTCTAGATGTGCAAAGCTGGTAGAGACATACCCTAAAAGACTGGTAGCTGTAATTGCAGCAAAAGGTGGTTCTACAAAGTATTGACTCAGGGGGCTGAATAATTACGCACACCGCACTTTGCAGTTATTTATTTGTAAAAAATGTTTGGAATAATGTATGATTTTCGATCCACTTCTCACATGTACACCACTTTGTATTAATCTTTCACGTGGAATTCCAATAAACTTGCATGTCTGTGGCAGTAATGTGACAAAATGTGGAAAACTTCAAGGGGGCCGAATACTTTTGCAACCCACTGTATATGTGTTTTTTTTCCTGGCATAATATGGCTAATCCTCCTGCTTTAAAGTGAATGGGAAACGCATAAAAAAAAAAAAAATGAAGCAAATATTTACCTAAGGAGAGGGAAGGCTCTGGGTCATATAGAGCCTTCAGTCTCCTCTCTCGGTGCTCTCTATCCTGTGCTGGCTCCCCCGTTTCAATCCCCCACCGAAAGGGTATTTGGAAGTCTTCGGGAGCCGTGTCCTCCCAAAGACGTGCGGCTCCATACTGCACACACTTGAGCGTGCAAGAGAGCGTGTTTGCGCAGGTGCAGTACAGGGCCGCCCTTCTTTAGGAGCACTTGGGGTCCCTGAAGACTTCTGAAGCCTCCTTCGGACGGATAAAGCAGTATTTGACTAATTTAGTCACATACTGCTACCGGCGAGCCAGCACCAAGAGAGAAGCCGGAAGGCTCTATAGGACCCAGAGCCTTCCCTCTCCTTGGGTAAGTATCTGTCTAATTTTTTTAAATGCAGTTCCCATTCACTTTAAGTAGTAGGAATTTAAAAGACAACTGAAGCGAGAAGAGTATGGAGGCTGCTATATTTGGCTAATCTTGTCAGATCGGACAATTTCAGAAACACCTGGTTTGTGCTGCTTGCTTGTTTAGAGTCTATGGCTAAAAGTATTCGAGGTAGATGATCAGCATGCCTACCAGGGAACTGGTATTGCTTAAAAGGAAATAAATATGGCAGCCTTCATCTTCCTCCCACATCAGTTGTCCTTTAATGCTGGGAATACACGGTTTGATTCTGAGCCATTAAGATGGCTCGATAAATCATTTCCGACATGTCCAATCACTGTTCGATCGGTTTGCCGCTCGATTCACCATTGAAGTGAATTGAAAAAAAGATAAGAAAAACGAACGGAAGATAAGAGAATCGTGTGTGCACAACGATCGTGAGCAGAATTGAGCGCCAGAATCGACCCGTGTATTCCCAGCATAAGAAGCCGTGGCTACCTGGATCCTAGCACTTGCTCAGTCCTGCCCTAAGATATGAAATGTAAGAAAATCCATATTAAAAAGCTGTCAGTTTCAAAACAAATATGTCACGTCTACCAGAATACATATACAGTAAGGCAAAGGCTACCGTATATCTTTAGTTAGCTATCAGTCTTGCACACTGGGGCCCCCACCCAACTCTGTTATCTCAGGCGTGCCTTCCTTACTGCTGCTACTGGCCTGTTCACTGGTATGCTGCAAACAGTGAATAACAACATTATGTCTTTCATCCAAGGAAATGTCCTATCTCACTGACCCCTCCCTAAAACCATCTCAGTCCCTTTTGTAACACTCTAATCCACAGATCAGTAACATGAATCATTACATTTCAACTACAGGAAAATGTTCAATTTTGGATGGTGCAACAATAATCTCTTTCTGGCCATGTTCACAGTGGTATGTTGCAGTGTGGCATACCGGCCCCTTTGTAACGTGGCTTAACGCACTGCTATCTACCACCTATGCAACACTCACAGTGCAGCGGGAGTGTTGCAGTATAACAGGTTGAGGTATCATAATGCAAGGCATTAACAGTGACTGTGAAGCATACTTTTCACTGGCTTTATGCTTCACTGTACCCGGTGCAATGCAAGCATAACGAACAAGCACTGTTATTACAATCCGTTGCATTCCTGCTGTTACAGGAAACAGCGCAACTGACACTGTGAACATAGCCTTTCCCCCCCTCGTTACTGCCGTCCTGTGACCTCATCTATGAGGATCACCAGCACTTCCTGTCTAGACAGAAAGATACAGAAATCTGTATCGGTCAACCGAGAAGCGCACGAGATTATACCCTGTGACTGAGTGAGGAGTCGGAACGGGGGAATGCGGAATCGGCAGGACGCACCCGGGAGCCAGACGGATGGGCATTGGCATCCACCTGTATATGATATGCGCAGACTGCTTCTGAAGGCGTAAGTGGAATATATTTACTGCACACAGAGGCATGATTGACAGTATTAAGCTATATGCGCTTTCTTTTTATGTTTTTATTGAGCAATTTTAACAGTCAGAATAAAGGAAAGTCCTTGCAAGAGGCTTTTGTAAGCTATTGAGGATCGTGGATTTGATTGGATACAATATAGAGCGCAGTTTCCACCCGTGTATAGAGGTGGGCTACATCTGGTGAGCAGTGTGGCATGCAATGAGTTGGAGTGGCACGGTTAATGGGTGTTGATACACAGGCACGGTGTCTGCAGCACTTGAATTGTTTCGTTATCTGAACTGTACTACCCTATGTGGAGTTTTTCTGTCCTACAGAAGCGAGTGAAGTTGACCATAACTTTCTGTTTAAGACCCACCTGAAAGCTGAGGTGGTTATACTCTGGTGAGCATCCAGTGAGAGGGGACGAGGGATACATAATTGTTTGACACCTGGGGAGCACGAGACACTGGTGGCATTGAGGAGTTTGAACAGTGAATTACAAAGTTTGAACAATATTGCCCTATGTGGAGTTTGCTTTCTATTACAGAACTGGAGAGCGCAGCAGTACAATTGAATTTTAACAACCTGTATGTCTGTTGCATCACAATGGACAAAATCATCGCATCACAACGCACAGCAATGCTATGCCTATGGGGCTATCACACTGAGTGCAGTGTATTCTATCAGAATAATGCACTGAATGCAATGCGTGTACAGGGTAAAGTGTGCTTTTACAATGATAGTGAGGCATACTTTTAAATGTACGGTATGCGACTTTTCAGCTAAGCAATGTGTATAGTGTGGGAAGAACAATTCAATTTCCATAAATGCAGTCAGATGACAATTAACTCTCACTCTAACCATACTACGGTGCCACAAGATAGTCTAAAATTGTGGTTTTACATAACAGTGACAGTGACCATTATTCATTCCATTATTATTTTAATCAGGCAAAGAGTACATTTTACTAATGAAAATAGATTTGTCTACGGTAAAATGTTTGTATATCGTATCTCGGGAACCAACTGGGATGGGGGTCTGCAATTTGGCATGGAAGTATCTGAAGGGTCCCCGTTTGTGTTGGGGTAGCAGGAATGGTTGTGGAGATTTTGAGGTTCCAATTTAATTAAATCAGGGTGCATATTTTTCTCCCCTTCAATGCATATTCAGAGAACTCTGGGCTGTCCAGTGTCCTGAACATGTGTTCTGAAAAAGAACTAAGGGCTCGTTCACACTGGAGGCGTTTAATTTTATTTAAGCACCTACGATTTTTCTAAATTGCCCTGAAAGCACTTACACCATGCTATCCTATGCACTAGTTCAGATTAGGGTGATCCGTCCGCTTTCCGCTCAGAGAAGCGCTGCATGGACCATTTTGGGTCGATTTTGCTACAAAGGAAGGTATAGGAAAAACGCAAAACACTCACAAAATCGCTTTGTGCAGCAATTGCGTTTTTAAGAATACATACACTGCATTTATTCTTTTCTGAATCAAAGAGTTTGCTCTGCAAAAATGCTTACCAGAAATGTCCAACGAAAAGAAATCACTGGAAATAGGGAACAAAAATAGCTTCAAAAACAAAAAACAAAAAGTCCAACGCTAACACGATCAGAACGCAATGTGAACGGGGCCTAAGAGCAGCACAGATTGACAAAAAAACAACGACCATAGTATGCATGTCTCTGACACAGCTGTTCATTAGTGGAAGTCACAGTAATCATTCGGCACATGTGCATGAATACATGCAGCACAGAAGAACAGGGAGGCACAATCAGAAAGCACACCTTCATTGGTTCTTACCCAGCGTTTCCCAGAACTGAGGATTCAAGTGGCTGCCTTCACTGGATTCTCCATCTGTGTAAAGGAAGACATTATTAAACATGCAAAACATATGTTTACCTTCTTAAAACAGAAGGTATTTGCGATTATTAAAAGGACAACTATCAAAGTTAACCAAATTTCTAAATGCCACATATATTTCCAGTAATTACTAACAAATAGCAATACAAATGCTTTTTTTCATATTTTTACGTGAAGAAAATATGACATTTACAGAGTAAACAGTTTTCACAGTGGGCATTACTATGGAGGACTGTGTCCAAAACATCCAGCATACAGAAACAATCTTCACTGGGTGTAACCCTGTGAGTAAAATGTGTTCAGAATGATAGAAAGAAGAAAGACCTCGTACAGTCTTTTAGATGATTTTATAGATGCTGAGGAGGAACTTCCTCTCTGCTCTAAAAGATAAGCAACAGCATAATAACCTTTAAAGAAAATCATTTTTGTTACAGCTGATAAAAATCCCCCCAAAAAAAAAAAAAAATCTCCAGTGTGTGTACTTCCTGCTTTCATGGAAGCAGACATAGGGTAACAGCCTGTGTTTACAAATTAGCTGCTCTGCTGAGGCAGCCAGCTGGCACAGCTGAGAGCTCAAATTACAGTTGTGATTATTCACAGATGAGGGGGAATTAGACAGGCTAAATTATATACATACGGGGTGCATTTCTATAGGTTTTCCTTCTGTCCTGTGCAAGAGTTGAGGTCCCACTTCCAATGTGACAGGCTTTCCTGGGTCGTCTCTGTGTAATGGGTGGCAAGTATATGGGCTGCCCTACAGTGGTCAAAAAAACTTTATTTCCGTACATATTACTGACTGTTTTAAAGAGAACCCAAGGTGGGGTTTTAAGAATGAAATACGCACACAGAGGCTGGGTCTGCCTATACTGCCCAGCCTCTGTTGCCATCTCAATCCCCCCCAAGTTCCCCCTGCCCCATAAATCACAGCCATGCTGTCGACACACAGCGTGTCGCAGCGGGCTGTGTTTATTTCTGTACTGTCAGTCTGCTGCTCCCCCTGCCTCCTGCATAGCTCCGGTCCCCGCCCACGTCCCTTCCCTCCAATCAGCGGGGAGGGACTAGCATTTTTCAGAGCAGTTTGAGCTTTTCCTATACTTTACATTGAGGCAGAAACGCATCTGCAAACCTCAAAAATGCTGCAGGAACCACGTTTACGGTTTGCTAAAAATCTCACACCGCTGATGTGCACCATCCCATTAAGATACATTAGCTATGCATTTTCACAGGCGGCAGCGGTTTTGAAAACGCTACCAAAAACGCTTAGTGTGCACCAGCCCTTACTTGGGGTTTCTATCAGCCCCCGGTAGCAGTAATGTCCCGAGCCGTCCTCCTACGATCAGCTGTTCCCCGCCACCAGGCAATTATTTGTCTAACAAGATGAATAACGCACGCTCCAGCTTGCGTCATCGGATGCTTACTGCACAGGCGTAGTATGACGTTTTCTTGTACTGCGCCTGCGCAGTAAGCTTCTGATGACGCGCGCAGCCGCAGTTGGTTAGTATGCTGCGCTAGACCGGGGCCGGCCGCGGAGAACGGCGTGGGACATTACTGCTACAGGGGGCTGATAGAAGCCCCAGGTAAGTGTCTGCTTTTATTTTCACCCCCCACAGAACCCTTTTAAAACAGAAGGCATTTGTGATTATTCAGGTTGGAGTGAGCATTTCTGTATATTTGTTTAGCCATCAGGGACAACAAAGAGACTATTTGCATTTTCAGCATGTGGGACACCTCAGAGCTCACTCCATCCAGAATAACTGCAAATACCTTCTGTTTTGCATAGCATATAGTCTTGTCACTACAGGTGCATACACACATCCAATTATGACTGGTCAATTACTGAGCAATTTTACCCCCTCTATGAAAGTTATCGAATACTGTGAGCAGATTGTGTAGGTAAACCCTCATACTACATGAGGGTGCTAAAATTGGTCAGTAAATGGCCAATCAAAATTGGATGCGTGTATGCACACATAGTGCTCTATTCACAATGAGTTACCGCATTAGGTAATTTAGGTAGTGATAAATACCGACCAAAATATCTCCATTTTGAAATTCACCTTTTTTTCCCCCCTTAAGGCCTCTTGCACACTGCATGCATTTCAGATTCCGATTCCGCTTTTTAATCTGTTTTTACATCCGATTCCGATTCAGATTTTTAATCTTAACTGCATGCTGCGTTTTTTGATCCGTTTTTCTGTTGAATGTATTCAGGGAAAATCGGAAACGGAATCGGAATCGGAAACGGAATCGGAATCGGAAAACGGATTTGCAGTGTGCAGGGAGCCTAACTCCACAGGGTTGAAATTTTTTTTGCATCTGAGCAACTTTCACCTCCCATTCATTTGCCAATAACTTTATCACTACTCATCACAATTAATTGATCTATATCTTGTTTTTTCCGCCACCAATTAGGCTTTCTCTGGGTGATACATTTGGCTGAGAATTAATTTATTCTAAATCCATTTTAACAGGAATATTAAGAGAGAAATGGAAAAACAAATCATTATTTCTCAGCTTTTGGCCATTATAGTTTGAAATTAATACATGCTATCATATTTAAAACCCATGTATTTTATTTGCTCATTTGTCCCGCTTATTACACCATTTAAATTATGTCCCTATCACAATGTATTGCGCCGATATTTTATTTGGAAATAAAGGTGCATTTTTTCAATTTGCGTCCATCACTATTTACAAGCCCATAATTTAAAAGATTATATTGAAATGCTCCTTTGACATGCATATCTAAAAAGTTCAGACCCTTAGGTAACCATTATGGGTTTTTTTTTTTTTTTATTATTGTATTTTTTTTTTTTTTATTAAATTTAATTTGGGTATTTTTTGATGTGGGAGGTAAACAGCTAATTTTAAATGGTAAAAAATGTATTTATTTAATGTGATTGTGGGTGTAGTTTTACTATTTGGCCACAAGATGGCCACAGTCAAAAAGTCCTGGGAGCGATCGATCTCGCTCCCAAGAAGAAGAATGAAGACGGGGAACTTTTTGAACTCGGAAAAACTGCAGCGTCTGATGAGACGCTGTCGGCTTTTCTGCGGGGGGCTTCGATCAGTGAAAGGGATCTATAATCCCTATCATCGGTTGCTGGGCTAACGGCTAGTGGCGGGAGCGCGCACGGGAGCCCAACTGGACGAGAATATTCGTCCAGTTGGGCTTAAGTGGTTAATTACCTCTTGCAGTAAAAGTGTGGTAATTACCTCAAAATGTATCTCCAATTTGATATTCTTAATTGAACAGTTGGTGTTAATTAAAGGAATACTGTAGGGGATCTGGGGAAAATGAGTTGAACTTACCTGGGGCTTCTAATGGTCCCCTGCAGACATCCTGTGCCCGCGCAGCCACTCACCGATGCTCTGGCCCCACCTCCGGTTCACTTCTGGAATTTCAGACTTTAAAGTCTGAAAAACACTGCGCCTGCGTTGCCTTGTCCTCGCTCCCGCTGATATCACGAGTGTACTGCGCAGACACAGACCATACTGGGCTTGTGCTATACACTCCTGGTGACGTCAGTGGGAGCGATGACACGGCAACGCAGGCGCAGTGGTTTTCAGACTTTAAAGTCTGAAATTCTAGAAGTGAACCGGAGGCGGGGCTGGAGCATCGGTGAGTGGCTGCGTGGGCACAGGATGTCTGCAGGGGACCATTAGAAGCCCCTGGCAAGTTTAACTCATTTTCCCCCGACCCCCTACAGTATCCCTTTAAAGATTTTTTTTTTTTTTTTATCACCTACAAATGGCAGGTGATGATTTTTACTTCTCTGCTGTTGGCCCTCAGGATGGAGCCTTTTGAGCTTTTTTGCTTGAGTATGTCAATTTTTCATAGGAGGCGGAGAAGACGAGTGCGTCTAATCCCAAGGCGCACTTTCAGACCTCGTACAGTCTTTTAGATGGTTTTATAGATGATTGCCGAGGTGTAAATTCCTCTCTGCTTTAAAAGATAAGCAACAGCATAATCACCTTTAAAGAAAAATTTGTTACAGCTGATACAAATCCTGCAATAAATCTCCAATGTGTGTACATCCTGCTTTCATGAAAGCAGACATAGGGTGAACATCCTGTATTTACAAATTAGCTGCTCTGCTGAGGCAGCCAGCTGGCAAAGCTGAGAGCTCGAATTACAGCTGTGATTATTCACACTCTCTATATACATACAGGGTGCATTTCCATATGTTTTCCTTCTGCCCTGCGCAAGAGTTGAAGTCCCACTTTAAATGTGACAGGCTATCCTGGGTCATTTCTGTGTTATGGGTGGCCAGCATGTGGGCTGCCTTATTAGTGGTTAAAATAAAAAAAAAAAAAGCTTTATTTCCGCACCTATTACCGACCATTTACCGCAATAAACCGCACTTTTATCGAACATTAATCATACTCAGTAAATGTTTTGTGAATACTCAGAAAAGTCAGTAATTATCACTGGAGGTAATTTTGCGACCAAAAAAAATTAAAAAAATTACCGCACGTTATTGTGAATAGAGCCCAATGTGACAAAACTATATTTCCTATTAGGCACTGTGGAAGATGCCGGTGTAATGAAAGATTTTGCAACCCATTATATTGTGCGACTTGCCATAGAGGACAATGTATAACTGCGTAGGCGTGGATTCTCTTTGTTAACACGCCTGTCATTTTTTGCAACCACTGATCCCATTGAGCCAGAAGGGTTTTTTTTTCCCCCCCAGGGGGAGTTATTAGTTGAGCTAGAAGGTGGGATTGTTCCTTTCAGGTGGTGGTGGGGGTTATAAGTTGAGCAAGAAGGGGGGATTGTTCCCTGGGGGGGGGGGGGATATTAGTTGAGCAAGAGGGGGGATTGTCCCCTCGGAGGGGGGGGGGGGTGTTGTTCCCTCCAGGGGGGTTATTAGTTGAGCTAGAGGGGAGGGTTCTGTGTGAGGATAGGGGTTGGTTGGGTTGCATTTTCTGATACAGATAGGTAGGTTGAATTCAATGGTTAGGTTGTACTTTCTGATAGCTATACATATATATATGTCCCTGGTTCAGTCCCACTAAGTCCAGTTCCTGTATGCAAGAAAAAAAAAGTTGAATTGTTAAATTAATTTCAACCTCATTTATAGAGCTGGATTTGTAAACCAATTATTCTCATGATTAATAATATTTATAACTACCTAAGCCAAAACACGACTGGGAGTAACAATACTGTACTCTGAAAACTCAGCTCAGGGCTGCTTTATGCTGGGACAAGAGAGAAGATCAGAGAAAAGATGTGTGCTGAACTACCCACCACCATCATGTCCTTTCAATTTGTTCCCCCAGCCTAAAACAGGCCAGCCCTCACCTCGCAGTTTGCCCAGCACAGCGCGCAGATTCTCCAGCAGCTTTTGAAGTGCCTCCATGTTGCACGGAACCAGCGAGCTGTATCTCAGGCTCCTATAGGAAGACAATCTCCAGCACACCATATCATCATCATTTCCTGCTCTAGCAAGTCACATGCTCTAGTAGAGAGATCAGTCGTCATTAAGACAAATTGACATGCAGCCTGAAACAAGGCTCTTTGACAGGCATATAACAATTCTAGGACAGAGACGTTTATAGCTCTATTACACTCGTGTGTTGCAGACTGTGTGAGCAGTATGATAGAGAGCTAATAGCATCCCTGGGAGACGGAGCGGAGGGGGGTTTGGGAGGGGAGGAATACAACTTGCCTTGCTCTTCAGTCAGAGCAGCAGAAGGGCGGGTGTGTCCTGTATAGCAAGCAGCCTTTTGAGGGGATGTCTGTCCTCTCCCTGTGATTGTTGACAGCTGTACAGGGAAAACTGCAGCCTGAGCCAGGCAGAGAATAGAAACGTGCATGTTCTATCTAGAAAGGGGAAATGCATGCTGTCTGTGTAGTGTGAATCAGATTAAGATTTCTCTACTAGTATGTGTCTGTCTTCAGTACAATGTTCTAGGTGTGTATGTAATATGTACAGTATATTCATGTGAGAGTGTACAGCATATGTGGTGACTTAGTGGGAAACCTTTAATTCAGTTTTTACCCTCTTACCTTCCCTTATACCTACAGTGTTTCTAGTGCCCTTTGGGTTGTGTTAGGATAGGTTTATGGATTGCTTTCCCTGTTAAGGCCTCTTTCACACCAAGACGTTGCGTTTTAGGGGACGTTAAGGTCGCATAACGTGCCCCTAATGCAACGCCTGGTGGTGCTGGACGAGGACGCTACCTAGAGCTGCGTTATGCAGCTCTTGGTGCGCCTTTTTTGTGCTATGTGATGCGGAGAACACGTGGTCCCGCCGGCCAATCGCCGCACAGAGCGGCCGCTCCAGGAAGTAAACCCTGCACGTCACTGAGTGCAGTGAATATTAATTAGCCATGTGGCTGGCCGCGGAGGAGGAGGGAAGACCTCCTCCTCCAACATCACTGAGCATGTGCAAACAGTCTAACGCGTCTTAGCCGCGTATAAGGTACTGCATGCAGCACTTTTTTAAAACGTGCTGTGTTACAATGTAACGCAACATGGGCACTGTGAACAGCCCATTGACTTTTCATTGCTGTGCGGTGGGCTGCGTTACAGGCTGCACTAACGTGCACCTGTAACGTCCCACTGTGAAAGCAGCCTCAATCAGGATCGCAGCAGAGTGCAGAAGTCGCATTGCACATTAGACGTGCAATGCAGCATATACAGTGATTGAAAGGTATGCTTCAATGCTGTAAACGTGCATGTGGTCTGGTAAATGCGCTGCATGATCCTGTTATGCAAACTGTGGTTCGGTAATGGACTGCATGATCCTATTGTTCAAACAGATCCGTTACCCCGTACTGCATTAATAATGCGATTTTATTGTACTGTGCAACACACTGCATCGTAGTGATGGGAATTCCAGCTCTTCTCGGAGAATCGGCTCTTCTGAATCAGCTCCCATTAAAGAGCCGGCTCTGAATCGGCTCTTCATTAACCTCCCTGGCGGTAAGCCCGTGCTGAGCACGGGCTATGCCGCCGGGAGGCACCGCTCAGGCCCCGCTGGGCCGATTTGCATAATTTTTTTTTTGCTGCACGCAGCTAGCACTTTGCTAGCTGCGTGCAGTGCCTGATCGCCGCCGCTACCCGCCGATCCGCCGCTATACGCGTCGCCGCAGCCGCCCCCCCCAGACCCCGTGCGCTGCCTGGCCAATCAGTGCCAGGCAGCGCCGTGGGGTGGATCGGAGTCCCCTTTGACGTCATGACGTTGGTGACGTCATCCCGCCCCGTCGCCATGGCGACGGGGGAAGCCCTCCAGGAGATCCCGTTCTTTGAACGGGATCTCCGATCGCTGGCGGCGATCGGAGGGGCTGGGGGGATGCCGCTGAGCAGCGGCTATCATGTAGCGAGACCTCGTCTCGCTACATGAAAAACATTTTTTTTTTTTAAAAACCGTATTTGCTGCCCCCTGGCGGATTTTGCCAAACCGCCAGGAGGGTTAAATATCACTAGACACTACTCAGAATCGGAGTAAAAGCCCCGCCTCCGTCTCCATGACAACTCCAGACTGCTTCTCTGACTGGGGCAATCCCTCCTGCTACTGCTCTGCTCTGCCCCATACACTCCTACAAGCTGCAAGAGAAGGACTACATCTCCCAGCATGCCTCAGCGGCCTTTATTACACAGCAAATCCGAGCTGTGTGGGGCGGCTGAGGCATCGGCTCTTTCAAAACTCAGAACCGGCTCTTGTCGTTCGCAGTAAAGAGCCGGCTCTGAGAGCCGGCTCGTTCACGAACGACCCATCACTACTGCATCGGGCCAGTGTGGCCTTTAAACTGACTTTGAACTCAGATTTTCCACTCTGCTCTAGAAGATATGCAACAGCATAATAACCTTTTAAAGAAAAGCATTTCTTTGTTGCAGCTGATACAAATCCTGCAATAAAACTGCACTGTTTCAACTTACTGCTTTAATGTAAGCAGACATCCTGTGCTTTCAAATGAGCTTATCTGCCATGGCAGTCATGTGACACAGGGAAGAGTTCAAATTACAACTTGTGATCAGACAAATGGGGGAGGGGGTTGGAATTAGACAGGCTAAACTCTCTAAATACATACAGACCTGGGACCCACTACAAAATGCTGTTGCAATTGCTAGTGATTTATGGTAATGTTTTGCAAGTGATTTTGGGAGTAATTTCCCTGCTCCTATACAACACATTAAAAGGGAAATGCTCTCAAAATGCTGCATTTCCTGCGATTGCCAATTGCCTGATCGCAATCGCTGTAGTGGAATCTGTCCCATTTATTTACTTTGGCAGAGCGTTTAGGGAAATCGCTAGCAATTGAAAGCGATCCCTAAGGGCTCTGTCACAGTGCGATGTTAAAGTCGCATGTTAGAAAATTTTATAACGCAGACTAACGCACAGCAATACTAAAGTCTGTGCGACATTCACAGTGCACACGTTGCGTTTGTGTGTAACGTGAGGCGTTATTAGAAAGTGCTGCATGCTATGCGTTTAGCAATAAATCTGCTGCGTTGTGTGTGTTGCACATGCTCAGTAATGATTTTTTTTTAATGTAACACATGCGCCGTTTTCGTTCCATCACTGTGCGACGAAAATTGCGCACCAAATGCAGGGCTAAAGTATGCACTATAACGTCCAAGTTATAGTACACAATGTGTTGCGTTAGGGGCACGTTGTGCGACCTTAACGTTGCATCAAACGCAATGTCCTGATCAAACGCAACGTCCTGATGTGAAAGTATAAACATACAAATATCCAGGCACATCGCCTCTAGTTAGGACATTAAATACATTTTTAGGGAAAGGGAGGTGCTGAAGGGGGTGTGGCTAGAAACAGCAAAAATCAATTAACCCTTCGCACACTCACATGCAAATGTTCAAACAAATGCATTCACAGATTTACTCATCCAGGCACAACTGTTATCCCTACTGCTAAATTAAAAGCCAGGGTTTTAGTTCACAGAAGAATGCATTCTTATGCTTAGTCACCTATACTGCGCAGAAGTACCCAGGTAAACATAGGTGTCCTAACTCTGGCCCTGTAACATGCATAGTGCAGACATGCAAACACATTCATTGCATTCTTCTGTGAACTAAAACCCTGGCTTTTAATTTAGCAGTAGGGATAACAGTTGTGCCTGGATGAGTAAATCTGTGAATGCATTTGTTTGAACATTTGCATGTGAGTGTGCGAAGGGTTAATTGATTTCTGATGTGAAAGTAGCCTTAGGCCCGGTTCACACTTGCGGTTGTCTGCCAAACGGACCGGATGACCTGACCGGATCCGGACCGGATCTGGATCGGAACCGTACGGTTCTGATCCGGATCCGATCCGGTCAGGTTGCATCAGGTGTCCATCAGGATGCGATCCGGATCCGTTTGGCAGAAGTAACGTAAAACACCAAAAAAAAGTTGGGGTCTGGGAGGTCAGCAGAAGGGGGACCTGTGGAATCAGGCCCTCTGCTGTTTAGCACTCACCTCCACCTGCGACATGCTGCCAACATCTCCGGATCCAGCTGTGCTGCTCCACTCCAAAATGCTTGCCCATGTGTCCCCAGCCAATATCGCCGCAAAAATCCGCATAGGAAGTGGGGTAGAACATCCGGATTTCTCAGCCAGTGTGTTGTGCGGCCTCCGGTTCCCATTTGTTTGTATTGGCCGGATGGTGCAGTCCGGCTCCGCCCCGGATACGGCTGCCGGAGGGGCCGGATGAAAAAATAGCGCATGTTGGAACGGAGGCCGGAGTCCGGATCCGGCCCGGCTCCGGTTCTGCAGAACGGACCCATGTGAACGGACGCATAGGCTTTAATTGCTATGCCGTGCGTCCGTTCCGTCCGTTCTGCAGGCGGTGCGGCTCCGGCACGGCGATTCCGGAGGGCCACCGCTAATGTGAACCGGGCCTTAAAGTGAACCTCCGAACTAAGAATCGACTCTGCAGCACTGAAAAGGTCTGGTGTGTCTTTAACAGTTTCACAGCATCAGAACTTTGTATCTCTTATACAAGCCTCATTTTTAGCTGCACAGAAGAAAACTGCCCGGGCTTTTTTCCCCTGATGCAGTGCAAAGCATGATGGGATTTCTGATGTTGTTGTTCTCTTTCTGCTGTTTTGATGCTAATTTTTTTTTTTACATTTTTAATTTGACATTTGAAGCCTAGCGTGTGCAGCTGGGAGGGGTTATCAGGACACAGGACAGTTGGAACTGTGTCTCCTGCTCCTTCTCACCTCCTTTCAACCAAAAAGATGGCTGCCCCCATGACAAAGATGGCAGCCCCCATGAATCACAAACATTTGCCTGTTCTTTTAAAACAGGGTGGGTAAGAGATTATATTACCTATCTATTCTAATTAACATAACTAATGTAACTTAATGACAGTATGTTTGTTTAGGCTGAAGTTCCCCTTTAATGCTCTAAAAAATGCTTTAGTGGGTCCCAGCCCACGGTGCATTTCTCTATGTTTACCTTCTGTCCTGTGCAAGAGTTCAGGTCCACTTTTAAAGTTTTCCAGTATGCCCCAAAGCGTTAAAATATTATTTTTATTAAGACAAACTACAGTGCTTCATACCACTTAAGTGACCTTCAAAGAGCTCACAATCTTATCTTTACAGTAGTTATATGCCCCTGCCATCTGCAATTTTGATTGGAACCAAACGATTATGTTTTTGTGTTCATAGGTAAGCCAAGTATTGGAAAAATATACAAACCCTATGCAACTTTAAAAATAAACATTTTTATATTTATTGTAATTAAATTGTGTGTTCAACATTTCACAATTAAAAACAAAGTACCAAAAGCAGTAGAAAATGTACTGTCTGGGTGTTTAAAAGACTTTATTAACAAGGTGTGAAAATATCAACTTGGAGAAAACGTGAATTGCATATGGGCCCGTATGTCTATTGTAGCCTAGGGCCATGGGGAAGCCAATTGACTTAAAGGAGTCATCAGGCAAGTTAATAGAAAATAAGTGGTACTTACCGGGGGCTTCCTCCAGCCCCAAGCTCCCAGGACGTCCCTACGCGAGCGGCTTTGTCACCGCCACGTGGGCTGGAGCGGACTGCACAGGCGAAGTAGTTCTGCACCTGCGCAGTCCGCTCCGGCCCACGTGGCGGTTAATGTACTGCGTTGCTTGCGCATGCACAGTACAGAGCGACCTGGAGGTCGCTCTGACGTCATCGCCGGGGGCCGGGACGGACCTCCGGCGAACGGCTGCGGGCAGAGCTGGGGCGAGGGATGTCCTGGGAGCTTGGGGCTGGAGGAAGCCCCCGGTAAGTGCCACTTATTTTCTATTAACTTGCCTGATGACTCCTTTAATTGGATGTTGCAAGGCAGGAGTGCTATCCATTACTCCACCATGTAGTTGTGTGTTTAATTTTGTGTGTCACATTTCTCTGACTGTTATCTAGACATTTGTACAGACAGTGTAATTAAAAAAAAAAAAAAAAAATCACATATATATATATATATATATATATATATATATATATATATATATATATATATTTAAAATTTGTGTTCACATTCTACAAAAAAATAGTTATTGCACACTGTTTCTCTAATAACTGTTTGCAGACCATGTGTGTTAAAAAAACAAAACAAAAAAACAAACAAAACAAAACTTGTGCTAATCTTATACATTATTGTTGTGTACTGCATCTTATCTATATTTGTTTGACGCAATTTCTCCGACCATTAGCAAGACTTTTTTTTTTTTAATCTAATACATAATAATACAGTGTGCTTATCTTTCAGAAAATACTTGTTCTATTGTGTAGACCGCATTTCTCCAACTGACAACTGGACATTCGGTTGGGCAGTAGAATTCTTACATATACAGTGGTTAAAACCCTGTATAGTTACATAGTTATTTGGGTTAAAAAAAGACATACTTCCATCGAGTTCAACCAGAAAACTACATTAAAATAGTTGTGTGTTTCCATCCTGTATACCAAATAGGACAATTTTCCTATTAAAGGTATCTAAGCAGCTTCTGGCTTCAAATAGCTGAAAGGGCTGTCATGTTTCAGAAGTTCAACCCCCTGCTACTTTTCCACTGCCATTATCCAGGCTAGGTGTGAAATTCAAGTGTGACTAATGTTTTCTGTTTGAAGACTCAGGGTTTGTTTGTGGTCAATAAAGTCTGATGAGGTGATTTCTTATCTGTTTTCCATCATCTGTTGCTCTGCATCCCCAAGTCCTTACATGGATGGAATAGGTGCCTATTTTAACCCTTAAAAGTAAAAAGATGAGGTAAAATGAAAGGGTTTTATTTCAATAATAAACCACATTTTTAGAATGCATTTTTAATTTGCTATAGAGCTGCCCTGGGTGTTAAAATTGATGCTCGGTTCACTTTAAGACTGTAATTCTATACTGAAGATTTCTGCCTAAATGCCAGCTTATGTCTGGAATTCCTTTTTCTTGTTTCTCAATAAAAACCTTTTTTATTTTTTTTAGTTGTGCTCACCCTCCCATAAATAGTTTCTTTTTAATTTTGAGTACACCACATTTCTCAGACTGTTTCCCAAACATTATTTTGTATTTTGTTTATGGGAGCTTTTTTACTTGTATAGGGATACAACTTAAGTTCTCATCCTACAGAAAATAGTTGTTCTCTCGGTTGTGTACATCTTTTTTCCCTGTCTGTTAACCAGACATTTGTTCGAGCAAACGAAATAGCATTCCTATAGCATTCTTATATATTCAGTGATTAAACTTGTGTTTTCATCCTACACAAAATGCTTGTGTGTTCTGTCTACACAGCATTTCTGTAACAGCTGGTTATTTGTTCACATTAACATTTTTATGTATACCATAGTTGTCGGAGCAGCGAAAGTATAACTATGCCTCTTGAAACTTTATCTTAGCTCCAGGATCGTAAATATACCTCGCCGCTATCACCCTCCATGCGTGGTACCGTGCACGTTCTCATTGCCACATGTTAGTATACTGATCGGTGAATAGGAACATGTTCCTAATGCCAAAGTGCTTGTAAGATGCTGAAGTTCATTGACAAAGTGAAAGTAAAAACACGCTTAAATAAACCCCCCATTAGTTAACCTCTTAACACCCCCCCACCCCATAGTTACCAAAATAAAACACTTGTAAGTGACATTTAAAAAAAAAATACATGAACCTTAGGGACTCAACTTTATGTAATATGTATCATGAGGGTATAGTACTGTTATTTTTGCAATTAAGGGCTTGTAATTAGTGATATGTCACGGAAAAGCCGTGAGAAAGGAGAACGCAATCGGTTTACTGCACCGATTGCCGTTGACGTGTCAGATCAGAATCGTCTGTCTGTGGATACCAGGCAGTCAAGCCTGGGGTCTTCTTTTGGGAAATTAACTTTCATAGCTGCTAGGAAAGGCTTTTCATGAAGCCTTGTGCCTGTGAATCTGGGCCTTAGCAGAGGTGTCAAAGGTTTTCCTAGCTGATCTCACTCAGATGCTAATTGAGCACAAAGAGTCTCTTTCCTGGCCAGTGACACCAGGTGTGAAAGCCCCAGCAGCAACCAAATGGCAAGTGTCACTGCCTTTTGAAGAAGCCAGAATGAGCTCAGCAGGAGGCCAGACTGCCTGGCGCCGTCAGCAGCAGAGAGAAAGTGAATGATGTATATGATTTTTAGCATGTTTAAGGAATACCGTTCATATGAGAGGTATGAAAGTTATCTCATTCTGCTGATCCGGGTTTGGTGAATATTTTAATATTAAATTGAGGCCACTGACATACCCAGAACCCGAGGTATTCTGCTATTTCGTAACCGGCCTTCAAAAGCACCCAAGTTTGATGTCATATGAACTGTCAAATTCTGAGGAATATGAATTTGTGCCCTTTAAGTGTGTGCGGGAAACGTAAGCCGGGATATAGAAAATGTCATTTTCGGTGGCCACCAGGAACCCACCCAGGGGATTAACTGCACCCTGTCCTGCCCCTGGGCTGGACCTGAGACTCCACCCAAAGATGGGGATCAGTCAAAAATGATTGCCAGGGACTCCTCCCTCAGTCCTCCAAATTCCATCTTCACGAGAGCATGCTGCTGCTAGACAGAGGACCATGTGGTTAGCGGCCATCTTGTCTGAACTTTGCTCCTGAACTGAAACAAAGGAACTTTACGAGTTTTCCCAGAAAAGACATATTTCCACGAACCTAAGTATTTTCTCCTTTTTATTTTCATACTGGCTACTAATGTTTCTATTATTGTTAATTTTACCGATTTTCTGTATATATTAATTACTCATATTACATATTTAATAAACGACGCTAACGTCCTTTATTTGTCCAGCTACCCTATTATTCAGCCGCACAAACTGAACCCTGGTTTCTGAAGAGTCGCTACTATTGTTGCTAGCTAGACAGAATAGAGTGTGTTTAACCGTTTTATTTGCAGGTCTAGAATCAGCCAGTCAGTGGGCTCCTCTGTCCCATGGTAACATAGGTGGTGGCAGTTATACCCTGAAATAGTGTGTAAATTGTATTACCGTAACTCACAGGCTCCCTTCTAGTCGGTCTGCTGCCAAAATTCCAGCGGTTTCTGCGCACCGATTGCTACCACAGATTGCATGGTCTGTGTGCTGAAACCTATTGGAAGGCATTGTGCGGTCTGGCCACTAGGGGCCCTGTGACAGTGTAAATGAACAACAAAAGTGAATAAAAATATTAAATTGTAATGGCTCTATTTTGTGTGGAATGTAGTCAAATGAGATAAAAAATGAATTATTAGAAAAATATGATCCCAATAATTATTTTCTTATGCATCATGCCAACAAGTATATATGTATAACCAATAAAGAAAGAGGATTGGCTCTTGGGTGCATAAGAAATTACAAAACAATCTTTATTATCCAAATATTAACACACAATTAGGTACATATATATAACTAGAAACCCCCTTAAAAACAGTGAATAATCCCACTGGGCACAAAATAGGATAGTGGTGAGGCTGCAGTCCTCATAATGCCTAACAAGAAAAAACAGAGTTCCACTCCAAATAAGCATCCGCAGATGATGAATGAATGTACAAAAAATGGCTAGTATGAATCCACTTGTAAGAAACATGCTCGGCCTCAGAAAATCCAATCATATCACAGTGAAGCTGGTTGTTAAACACATGTCAAACACCCACATCATAAAGGGGTGTATTTTTATTCATATACTGTGACATAGGTGGCAGAGACCTGGGTAGGCCACAGACTGTTCCTGTATGCTGACAAGTAGTTTATAACAGTCCCCCAATCGCAGGGATACAAGGTCTTGTGTACATGTGAGCATAGCACAATGCAGCACGCCAAAGCTCAATCAAATAATGCCAGCGATGGAATTTTAGCAAGTAGCAGATGACAAACATGCCGTGCAAAGCTTCATAGTTACCATCCTGTAGTGCAGGTAATAACAGTCCCCCAATCGCAGGGATACAGCATCTTGTGTACAATGCAGCAAGCCAAAGCTCAATCAAGTAATGCCAGCGGTAGAATTTTTAGCAAGCAGGAGATGACAGGCAAGCCGTGCAAAGCTTCATAGTTACCATCCTGTAGTGCATAAAGTGGATCGATTGTTGAAATGTGAAAATGGAGTGGCTCGCTTGTATGTGCCCAGGAGATGTAGCTGCCCGGATGCTTTACATGTTTCGCCGCACTAGCGGCCTTTTCAAAGACAAGCAGCAAATGAAGAATCACTTCTAAACGCCAAGATGGCGTTTTTGAAAGCCGGTGCGGCCGCGCACGCCCCGCCCCCCTACGCCCACGTCGGACCAAACGTCCATAGAGCATGTGGGCGGCGACCCGCTGGAGCGCAGAAGCGCTCATGCGTGCTTCAAACAGGAAGCGAATTATCGCATCCCTGTGAGGCTGGATAACGGGACGCCTCGCACAGCCCAAAGGCGGGCGGAAGTAAGAGGAGGGGCGGGCACCAGCCCCTGGCGGCAATCTGGGGAGAAATGTAGCTTTGTTTATCAACAAAGTCAAACAAGCTAACTGGCAAAAATATAATAAAGAAACTAACACAATAATATTACTAATAAAAAATGGCACATCCCTCAGGACCAAAAAAGGTCCAAAAAGGTGTGACTTCAAAAAACATATAAATACTGACATATAAATATGGGTTGCAATCATGAGAGACTCTATAGGGTGGCATGGCAGCGCTATTGTGGCACCGAAGGCGCCCGAGGGCGTGTAAGATGGAAACAAAGCCAAAATTCCCCACGAGTAACTCCCATGAAGCCAAACAGGCAAAGGACCCAAAATACACCTTAATTTACACCTGAATAAAAATACACCTTAATTTCAAAATAAAATATTTTAGCCATACATTGTACTAGGGACATAATTTAAATGTAATCGTTGGGACAAATGCGCAAATGTAGCACGTTATTTTAAAACTAATGGCTAAAAACTGAGACTTTTTTTTTCTCCTATTATTCCTGTTAAAATGCATATCGAATAAAATAATTCTTAGCAAAAAGTGTACCACCTAAAGAAAGCCTAATTGGGGAAAATAACGAGATCTAGATCATTAAGGTGTGATAAAGTAATTGGCGAATGAATGGGATGAGTGCTGAAATGTGAACATTACTGTGGTCCCCAAGAATTTGTGGTCATCAGAGGCTGCACGGACGAAATGTGTAAGGCGGAGCCAGGAGCGTCTGACGTCACGAGAAGCGAGGTGGAACAACTGGTCGGAAGTGCACATTGAAGCAGACACGGATGCGCTATAGAAATAATGGGACGCCGCGACTGCATTGGAGGCGACACGGCTGGGCTATTAAGCCCGATACTCAAAATTCAATTAGATCATGTGAGTGCGCACACAGCGCAGGGCATTGATAGAAGTTTAAAAGGTTTTATGCTATGTCCTATTTTTATTGTATTTTATGAGGAAACTGGATTAAAATTTGTGGATATCTACTACTACAAATTTGTTGGCTGGTTTTACCTACGCTTTAGACCCACCTGGAATTTAAGGTGGAGTATATCTGGTGAGCCTGTATTTTTAAAGGGGGCTACGTGGATGTTTACACTTGAAGTGAAGCACAAGTTAAGCACTTTAACACTGTGGGTGTTTGTGATATTATGTTAATCCAACAATAATGCACTATGTCCAGGTCTTATTGATTTTATACCTCACAGGACAGGAGAAGAGGAGCGCTGTCCTAGTAAAAATATAGATGTATAGCTCATCTGTTTCTTTTCATCTGGGGTTTACTTATATTTAGGTGGAATAACCGTCAGTAAGACTGGGCGTGGTGGCAGAGCCATTGCGAGCATAATGAATCATATGACACTATGTACTAATCCCTGTTCGAAAACGCACAAACAACTTCAGGGTCAGCATGCATTAAGGCCGAATTAATTAGTGTAGAAGGACTTTTGACGGAGCTTATTGCCTTTTTCTTGATGTGCCACTTCTTACAATGCAGGGAATGCTTCATGATTATGGGCTTTGACCAATTTTAAAACCTGTCCAGTTTCTGCACATGAGTGCAGTCTCCCCAAGCAAGGGATTTTGGCATTCTTCCTCTGGCAACACCAGAAGTTGATGGTGTCAGTGGCATGTTTCTTGTCAAAAAAAATATATGAAACCATGTTGAAAGGCCTTTATTGTTATGTAAAGACAAAAAAAAAATAAAAAAAATCAAGAGCCCCGATAGTGTATTATTGTTATTTTGGATACTGTAATATAGATGAAGAAATAATACTCACAAGTGTGGGTTGCCAGATATAGGCAACTACTCATAGCGCTTGCGGGGATATTAGGCCTGTCACCACTCAGGCTAAGAAGTCGCTCTCCGTACATAGAAAAAAGGTGATCGCACCCATCCAACCAGTGAATACAAAAATCAGCATATAACAGAGGCGCCAAAAAAGGGTAAAATGCATTAAAACCTTAAAGGCTTGTTTCCACTGTTGCGACGCGATTTCGCCGGCATTCCGACGCTTGTAAAAACGCATGCGGATGCGTTTCCACATGCGTTTTTACCCGCGATTTCGCATGGCAGGGTGCCATGCGAAATTAACCATGACACTGCCAGGGCAAAATAAAATTGAAAAAGGTGCGAAATCGCGGGTAAAAACGCATGTAACAAACGCATGCGTTTTTACTATTAAATACATTAGCGGCGATTCGCATGCATTCCACTCGCAGGCGAATTCGTTGGCTCTTTTGTGCGTTTTTTTACCGCTGAAAAAAACGCACCTCAGCAACGCTACAGTGGAAACAGGCCCATCCACTTGCATTACATGTGCGAATCCGCATGCATTGGACGCATGCGGATTCGCGATAGTGGGAACGAGCCCTTACAATGGGGGGCCTTGGATGACTTGCCTCCCCAATGAAGACACAATGGTAATGATCAAAAACCAATTTATTCTTACTCCAACAAACTTTGCAATGTGTTTCACAGGTCTAGAGCCTGCTTCCTCAGGCAATATAAAATTGGGCACAACTGTAAACAAAGCATATACAAGAATATGTATAAAAAGGCTACAGGTGAGAAGAGCAATTGCAATAAAAATAGGGACATCAATCTAGCAATAAAAATAGGGATATAAGATATGTCAGCAAAAATAGCAATAAAAATAGGGAAACAACATATTGTTATCAGAAACATTTTTTGGGGATATAGTCCTGGAATCCATTAACCCTCTGTTGCTTGATGCGTTCAATCTTTTAAGAAAACGAAGATCTTCTGGATCCAAACATTACAAGCACTAGTGCCTAGAGGCCTCAATAAACAATTAGAAAAACTGCATCATCCCCTGTTCTTCTGACATGTACTCACACAGTTGCTTTTATTAAAAGAAAACATTTTTTATAAAGACCCCCCCCCCCCTCCCCACAACATCAAATGCAATATGGCTCTTATTGATATGCTGTCACACGCACACATGTGTATGTATATTTATATATGTGGGCATTTGTTCCAGTCCACGGTCCCTTATTGCACCATAGGGAACATGAGAATGTTGATATGAATCAAATAATTTTATGTAAGTAAAGTTGTATATAAGAACATAACATGGAAGATAGAGTTCCGTATAAGCCAATACATACGAATCCAAATTATATGTATAGGAAGATTATGTGTGTGTGTGCATGTAAGGTAGGAGGCAGTATGTATGATGCATTCAGATTCTATGTAGGTTATACGAGTGTGTGTGCGCGCATGAGTGTGTATATACATGGGTGGGTATGTGTATGTATATTACTTGGGGAGTAAGAATAAATTGTTTTTTGATCATTACCATTGTGTCTTCATTGGGGAGGTAAGTCATCCAAGGCCCCCCATTTTAAAGGTTTAATGCATTTTATCCTTTTTGGCACCTCTGTTATATGCTGATTTTCTTTATTAGTAGTCAGTGAAGGCTCCGGAATTCTTGACAATGCCTAATTTTAAATAAAATTAAAATATTATTCAAAATGATATGCACCATACAGATCATATAGTGCTGTATTATTACATTTGTTTGTACATTTCCACATTTTTTGAGTTTTCCTTTTTTCCAGGGAAAACACCTGACCCACCACCCTAATGTATTCTTTATGTTCTATAATGAATATTGCAAACTTGATTAACAATTGATTTCCACAGCTGTTTACACATGTTAACATTTCAATATTTTGTCAATACAGTATGTATGCCTACATTGTCAAAATATTCTAACCCTCTGTACTCCTGAATCCTTGTTACTTAATATCACCATCTGAAAACATTGCTTGTTCATACATTGACCTACAGATAATCTGACAAGAAATTAACTTTATGCAAATCAGTAGTGGGTACCACTATTCCCCTATAAATCAATATTTTTATGTGTGTCACAATTTAATAGTAGTCTGTATGGGTGCTGTTGTGTTGAAACTTGACCAAAACATGTAATTTCAGCATGCATTGCCTTACAGTGAAATGTTGGAGATATTTAAATATTTGCTGGTAAGCAAAGTTGTTTGCATTTTACATCATTTAACAGTATTTCAATAACAGCATACAATACAATACACAATACAATAACATTTCTATAGCGCTTTTCTCCCATAGGACTCAAAGCGCTTAGGCTCTCTCAGATTCAGTAATTAGTAGGATGAAGTATTCACACAACAAAAGTTATATTTCTGCAAATGCCAAACTGAACAGGTGGGTTTTCAGTCTGGATTTAAACACGTCCAGGGATGGAGCTGTCCTGATCTGTTGAGGTAAGGAGTTCCAAAACGTAGGGGCAGCATGACAGAAGGCTCTGGGACCAAAAGTTTCCAAGTGGACTCTGGGTATGACTAGATTATTAGAACCTGTTGATCTGAGAATGCGGGGATTGCTACGCAGCTGCAACATATCTTTCATGTATCCAGGGCCTAAATTATTCAGGGATTTAAATGTCAGTAGGCCGATCTTGAATAGGACCCTCCATTCTATAGGTAGCCAGTGAAGGGAGTGCAGGACTGGCGTTATGTGGCAGTGACGGGGTTGGTTGGTTAGCAGTCTGGCAGCAGTATTCTGTATCAGCTGTAGTCGGTACAAGACCTTTTTTGGAAGGCCAGTGTAGAGAGCATTGCAGTAGTCCAGTCGGGATGTGATGAAGGCGTGGACTAAGGTTGGCAGATCTTCTGGGGGTATGAGGTGCTTGATTTTTGCAATGTTCTTCAGGTGAAAATAGGATGATTTCACCACAGCAGAGATTTGAGTTCTGAACTTTAAATCCCAATCAATTAGAACTCCCAGGCTACGCACATGATCAGAGCTGCGCAGATCCGTGCCTCCTATTCCCAGTGGTGAAGACTGCAAGTTAAGTTGTTTTGTTATCATGCTCTGCCCTCCTATCCGAAGGACTTCAGTTTTGTCTGCATTTAGTTTCAGCCAGTTGTCATTCATCCATTGCTGTAGTTCACGTAAGCAGGCGTTTATAGTTAGAGTTGGGTCTGTCACACCAGGCTTAAAGGAAAGATATAGTTGAGTGTCGTCTGCATAGCAGTGGTATGTCAGGCCATGTTTTTGGATTAGTTTTCCCAGCGGTAACATGTAAATCGTGAAAAGCAGGGGAGAGAGGATTGAGCCCTGGGGCACCCCATACCTAAGTGATACAGGGGTGGACAGGAAGGGCCCCATAGACACTTTGTGGGTTCTGCCACTCAAGAAGGATTGGAACCACTGAAGAACTATGCCATCAATGCCGCAGTATTCCTGTAGCCTGTTTATCAAGATTTCATGGTCAACTGTATCAAAGGCTGCAGAAAGGTCTAGCAGTATGAGGATGGAGCACTCTCCTCTGTCTCTTGCCAGGAGCAGGTGGTTGCATATTTGGATGAGGGCCGTTTCAGTGCTGTGGTGTTTCCTGAAGCCAGACTGGAATGGGTCATAACTGTTGTTTTGTAGGATTTTGGCTTCTAGCTGGAGGTAAACAGCTTTTTCAATTAGCTTGCCCAGAAAGGGAAGGTTAGAGACAGGTCTGTAGCTGGTCATTGCATCTGGGTCCAGGGAGGGTTTTTTGAGGAGAGGCCTGATGATTGCTTCCTTCAGTAAATTATTATTTTTTTATAGTATCAATTGTGAAAACATTGCTAGGCATAAGGTATGTACTTTATTTTATTGTTTAACTTTGGTCAGCAGAGAAGCTAATTATATGTGTGCTGATTGTGTGTTCAAATATAAATAAAACATTTTCTTTGAATGATTTTCATGAACATCACCTATCTTTTCTATGTTAACATTCCACTGTCACATGTATCAATCCCTTATTGCCAAATGACTGATCTTTTTCCCGGTAATATTTTTTAAATACACATTCTACCAGTGAAAATCAGGTATCTCTCAGGTATTTTTTTTTTAAATCCAAACATGTGACACATACTTATTGTAAATAAGTAGTCATTTTGTTTTACAATTTAAACCATGTCTATGTTTTATTTGATTTAATACTTTCTTAACATTGATTAAGATTTTCTATCCCTTTTGAAATAATATATTTTGATTTCTGAAAGTAATGAAAAAATATAAATAAGCTTACCATTTTAAGTAGAGCTTGTAGACATGCACTCTGTCTATGTATAAGTATGATGTGCCCGGCACTTGGATCACCAATCCATAAACATCAAAAGGAAGGAGCTGGCACCATCTGTATTATGCGCTTTAAGGTTGCTTTATTGCAGAACACTCACATTATTACAATGTTTAAGAGCTCCTGCTCCTTTGTCAAGTAGGTGACAGTCTGACACAATGAACATGATCACATCCATTTATATATTCCATACACACTATCCCAGCCAATCACTAGGTTGGAATTGTTACCCAATCCCCACACAGGAAAAGAACGGACCTGATGGGGAACTGCTGTACTATAGCGTGGACCTATCACAGATATGCCTTCTCACCATGTGACCATCAGCAGGAGGGGAGCCGCGCTCACCAAAGACGGCCCCCAAAAGAGCGGGGAACGTTCCCCCCCGCCCGTCATGTCCAAAGTCACTCCCACAGGCAATGGACCTGATGGGGAACGGAGGAGAGGTACGTCATCGCCGGGAACCAGCAAGCGATGCGGCGAACAATGTGTGGACTACCAATACTACCAATGTTGTGTAGTTTTTGTGCATAACTGTAATCCATATGTTAAAGAAAAAAATAGTTGATATTCAATGCATAATTTTTAATCCTCCACTTTCTTGTTCTACCTGTGGTATTGTTGATGTATTATACTAACCTGGTTTATGTGGCACTGCGACACTTGGGTTAAAAGAGCTATCTAAATTATAAGAAACAATATCCATATTCTATAGTGACATGATTACCAGCATTCTTGTTTCTTCTGTGATGTGTACATAACTACAGCAAGATGGATTGGAATAGTTGCCTATCCTCTTTTTAGATTTTAACATTAAGTAAATAGTGTACACTCCATATCTGTATGAACTCGTGTTATGAATACCCAAATTAAATGTTCAAAAAGTTATTTTCCCTACTTTTTTTTTTCTTTTTAATAAATTGACAGTGAACTCAGGCATGACTCGGGTGTGTCACTGTTTGTGTCAAATCCAACACTAAAAATTGTTTAGAAGCCAGTAATAATTTTAAACACGCCTTGAACGCAAGATCAGCCATACCTCTTACCTACCACTAAAGATATTGATTATTTGCAAAGATGAAATAGGTATTAAACAGGATCCAAGTCTATTTGAAATTGTGAATGCACCACTTAAAATATGCAACACTATATTGTCATTAGATATGAAGCAGCATACTGTGTACAGATAGTGTAGGAATGAACATGTTGTATTTGCAGACTCCATATAAATCACTGATAATATTTGATAAGAACATTTCAGCTGATCCATTGTGGGAGAGCGAGAGGAACAAAGGGGACAGTGGTTGACACACATGGGACACAGGCAGGCACAAAGCAGGCGCAGAAGACCCGACCCGCCATCGGGGTTGCGATCTTTACCGGCTGCCAGCGGGACAGCGGAAGAACCATCGGAAGTCCTTTAAAATAAATGCTAATTAACTATGTTGTGCTCCCTTCATGCACTTTCATAGTACGTTTCACATGTTATTTCTCCACTCAAAGTCTGTATCCTGTTGTTTCCTCTTAAACAGTTATGACCTGCATTTAGCGTGATTGCTAACCTACAGTTTTTATGGTAGCGCATGCACTTAGGATGCCTTGCTCGCTAGACATGCGTAACTTACTGAGCATAAACCATTAAATCATCTTGTAGCGGAGCTGATTCAAAGGAAATTTGCCAAGGTATTAGAAGACCCCATAATTAAATAACATTCATTTTTAAAATAACCGTTATTGTTAAGTAGTATTGAAAAAGCAATCAATTTTTTTTTACTTATTTAGACATCAGGTATTGAAGCTGAAAATATGATACTATGGTTTGCACTACGTTTACTCATTTCGTTTAAGCAAAAATACCTTGTAAACTGTAACGATCGGTGTCAGCAACCAGAGATAGAATCTGATCCTTGGCGATCCGCAGTATTCCCAAGAATACAGATATACCTGATTATTGAGGATCTGCGGAATCGTCAATAATCAGATATGTCTAACCTCTAGACACCAGAGAGAGTGTGTTTGGTGCAACAGTAACAACTCTGAGTAAAGACCACCAGAGGAGCTGGCGGCCTATACTCCTGAGGAATTCACCCCTGAGCGGTGGGTGATATTCCTGTAGCCTGTGGACCCCTGAGCGAGGGACCAAGGCTGGGATGCAGGAAGCCCTGCTGCTAATATGTAAGGTTTTGCCCTGAACTGGGCTAACGTAACACAGTAATAACACAACCTAGTCTGGGGTGTGAGGTCCGTATTCACAACACCCTGGAACTAGTCTGGAGCATAACATAAATGATAATACAATTCCCTAGTCTTGGGTGTGAGTTCCGTGATCATCAACACCCTGGAACTAGTCTGGAGTATAACATAAATGAGAATACAGTTCCCTAGTCTTGGATGTGAGGGCCTTGATCTCAACACCCTGGAACTATGCTAGAGAATACACAGAAGATACACAGTATTCCTAGTCTGGGGTGTGAGGGCCTTGATCTCAACACCCTGGAACTGGTCTAACAAATAATACAATTCAACTAGTACTTTAAGCTATCAAGAATCTGACTCAGTGTGGATTCCCAGCTCCAGCCAGTTCTGGCACACTGTCGGGTCTAGCTAAGGTCTGAGTGCCTTCACGCAAGTGTTAGCAATGGCAGACAACCAGCAACTGACAAGCAGCAGAATATATAGTTGCTGGACTCTGCCGCCCCGCCCGAGCCATTCAGCCAATCATGAGTCCTGCAGGAATCAGCTGATCTTCCTGATCAGCTGACACTTCCCCTGCTGGTATAAAGGTCCTGAGTTCAGGCCCGCGCGCGCTTAGCTCTCCATCTGCCTATGTGCACTAACAGACCCAGCCACACCAAGCGCATGCTGCTGCATGCAAACCGCCGCGTTGGACGCGGAAACAGCCTTTGCTGTCAGGACATGCGGCGGCTTTTCCGCATTCCACCATACTACCAGACGCGTGTCCATGCGTGCAAACCGCCGCTTTGGACGCGGAGTCAGCCGCCTCGCTCTTGGCATATGCGGCGGCTTTTCCGCGTTTTCTCACATAAACGTTATGCATCTTTAGACCTCCCAATTTTAACTTTAAATTGTAACAAGAAAACAAATTCAAATATTGTATTTTAAACCATAGTTTTTGTATGAATAAAAAAATGAAAAGAACATGTATTTCTAAACATAGTTGCATAGTTATTTGGGTTGAAAAAAGACATGTCCATCGGCGTATGCCGGGTAACCCTTTGGAGTGTATATATAAATAAATTTGCTTGTTGATATAATATCAACCTGTTTTGTGTCTGCTTAGAGGAGGTAAGTCCACCTCTGCCTCCCCGTTTTAAAAAAAAAAAAAAATTAGCTACTTTTTTCCTTTTGGCGCCTCTGTTCATTTCCACATACGTCCATAGAGTTCAACCAGAAAACAAAGTACAACACCAGCATGCTCCCTCATATATCTCTGTTGATTTTGGAATTTGTTTTTGATTTTGGAATTTTTTTTGCAATGATTAAGTGTTTGATTTTTTCCTGCTTAAATACCATTACATTTTTTGTTTGTCAATTAAGTATTTTATCAAGTAAAATACTCATGAGATCAAAAACGTTCTTCTAAACCAGGGGTGCCCAATAGGTCGATCGCGATCTACCGGTAGATCGCGACCGCCTAATCGGTAGATCGCAGCCTCTTGGCCGCGTCCCATTGAATTTAGCAGCCAGCAGCTGTATATCGCAGTTTCTGCTGCTGGCCGCTGGAGGAGAGAGCCTGGCCAATCAGGGGAGGGGAAGAGAGAGCCTGGCCAATCAGGGGAGGGGAGGAGAGAGCCTGGCCAATCAGGGGAGGAGAGGCGCACAGCCAATCAGGGGAGGAGAGGCGCACAGCCAATCGGGAGGAGAGGCGCACAGCCAATCAGGGGAGGAGAGGCGCGCAGCCAATCAGGAGAGGAGAGGCGCGCAGCCATTCAGGAGAGGAGAGGCGCGCAGCCATCCAGGAGAGGAGAGGCGCGCAGCCAATCGGGTGGAGAGGCGGAAAACGTCCGAGTTCCGACTCCACTCACGCTGCCCACCGGAGCCAGGCCTGAAGACCTGGACGCCACCGGCCCTATATCCAGGTAACCTATACTGAAGGGACCTATACCCGGCTAACCTATACTGAAGGGACCTATACCCAGCTAACCTATACTGAAGGGACCTATACCCTGCTAACCTATACTGAAGGGACCTATACCCGGCTAAACTATACTGAAGGGACCTATACCCAGCTAAACTATACTGAAGGGACCTATACCCGGCTAGCCTATACTGAAGGGACCTATACCTAACTACATTTCCGGGGGGGGGGGGGGAGGTGCATTTGAAACACCGGTAGATCTCCTGGCCTCGGCGAATTTTAAAGTAGCTCGCGAGCCGAAAAAGTGTGGGCACCCCTGTTCTAAACGTTTAAAGAGACTCTGTAACAAAAATGTCAATTTTTTTTCTACTATCCTACAAGTTCTTAAACCTATTCTAATGTGCTCTGGCTTAATGCAGCACTTTCTACTATCACCGTCTCTGTAATAAATCAACTTATCTTTCCCCTGTCGAATTTGTCGCCCTGTGTCTGGAAGGCTGCCAACTCTTCAGTGTTGTTGATCTGTTATGCACGCCCCCCTCCAGCCCCCTCTATGCACACTCCCGTGCATGTTATTTAGATTAGGCAGCCTCTCTGCTCTCTTGTCAGTGAGAGAAGATAACTGCCTTTTTACAAGCTGGATAAATCGTTCTCTGTTAGGCTGTGAAAGGAGCTGGGCTGTCACATACTGAGGAATTACAGACATAGAGCTGTCTGCAGGGAGAAATAATCAGCCTGTCACTCTTCAGTGGATGATAGCTGCAGGGGAGAAGAAGGTACACACTCAAATGATCTCTTGAGATTCAAAAGGAAGGCTGTATACAGCCTGCTTGTGTATGGATGTGTTTTCTATGTGTGGACATACTGTACATAAACCTAATTCGGGTTTTGGTGGCCATTTTGTTTGTTTATAAACAAACTTTTTAAAAACTGTTTTTGACTACTTTTAGTGCGGCGGGGAGCTGCGAAATTGTGACAGAGGAGGATAAGTCCTCTAATGCACTGGTATGTTTACTTTGGTGTGATTTTAACAATACAGATTCTCTTTAAGATTTGTTGCATCAAAAAACATCTTGGACCCTATGCAGTTACTTTTTCACCTGAGTCTTCTAGGTGATATTTTCAGAACGTAAATAAAATGCATTTTTAATCACCAGCAAGCAAGACAATAATCAAAATAATTTTGAGAGTGGTTTTTCAACAATTTTTTTGTCCTTTCTCAATTCCAAAATACTGAAAAGTTATTTTAAATACAAGATGAAAAATTATCTCCTCGGAGAAAACTCAGGAGAAAAAAATAATTGCATATGTGCCCTTCTTTCTTAGCTACTTCTAAGGCCCGGTTCACATTAGCGGTGGCCATCCGGAATCGCCGTGCCGGAGCCGGACCGCTTGCAGAACGGACGGAACGGACGCACGGCAATAGCAATGAAAGCCTATGCGTCCGTTCACATGCGTCCGTTCTGCCGGACCGGAGCCGGACCGGATCCGGACCGGATCCGGACTCCGGCGTCCGTTCCAACATGCGCTATTTTTTGGTCCGGCTCCTCCGGCAGCCGTATCCGGAGCGGAGCCGGACTGCACCATCCGGCCAATACAAAGCAATGAGAGCCGGAGAGCGCACAACACACTGGCTACAAAAACCGGACGTTCTACCCCACTTCCTATGCATTTTGGATGGGGACCACATGGGCCCAGCGTTCAAAGAGTGGGGCAGCAGCGATTTCATGCTGGAGCTCGTTTTGGCAGCAACATGTCTGATAACGAGGAGGCGAACAACAGGAAGGAGAGAATTCCCAGTTTTACGAGTAAAAAATGCCTGGATCCATGGTCCCAACTGCAGTCTCTGTATCCACGGATGGTCTCCACACGTCCACCTGTCTCCAACAATGACCCCAGACCCTTCTGCTGACCTCCCAGACCCCAGGTATTTACAGGATGGTATCTCCTTAAGAAACCGGATCCGGACCGCAACCGTGTTCACACCGCACGGAAACCGGATGCAAACGGACCGGATCCGGACCGGATCCGGATAGGAACCGTGCGGATCAGGTCCGGTCCGGCTCCGTTGCGGTCCGGACATCCGGTGCGGTTTTGACAAAACCGCAAGTGTGAACGGGGCCTAATTCAGTAGACTGATTGCAATCTTTCTTAGATCATATTTTTTTTCAGACTGGCTCAGATGTTTGTTGATCAGAAAGCAAAGCTTTTTCTATTTTCTTATCAACCTTTTCCTCATCGTTGGATGAGCTTTTGTACTCCACTAGACCTGTACTTACATTTTCTGCCGTCTTTTATTTTTCTTTCTAGACCGTATACAGATGGACCATACACAAACCTGTTACACTGTAATTTTTTGTCTGCATTTATTTTGGACAGTCGGTTTGTTGGTTTTCTCATTTTTATATCCCTGAAATTGTCTACCGAACTGTAACGATTGGTGCTAGCACGCAGAGAGAATCTGATTATTGGTGGTTTGCAGTATCACCAAGAATGCAGATATATACCCGATTATTGATGATCTGCAGAATCACCGATAATACAGATATATTGCTAACCTCTGGACACCTATGGTATGTGAGTGTTTGGTTGAACAGTAATACTTTGAGCAATGCACCTGCTGAGCAGGTGATCAGAAGCAGCCTGGAATACTGCTTATGAGGACACAGGAACCCTCCAACAGCCTGAGACTCTCCAAGGGGTGGAGTCAGGCTGAAGGTAGGAGGAACCTGAGCGGGAGTGACACCTGAAGGGTGGATGTCACTAGTAGGTCAGGAGACTATCTCTTAAGGGTAGGAGGCGCCCGTGGACATATATTGTCGATTTTTATCACATATATAGTAAATGTTCCAATTCCTACCTTATAGTAGTAAAAACTCACTTGGAAGGCAGAAATAGGTATTTTCTCAGAATTTATTGGGGCACGAATGACAACGCGTTTCTCGGTAAAAACCTCTTCCTCAGGTCTATAAATGTGCCCTGGGGGGTATATGTCATGATCCTGGGCGCCAGGATCAGCAGACAAAGGTATTCCCAAACTTTTAGCAAAATTGTAATCCATGAGATTCGCTGCTGAACCCGAGTCCACCATGGCCTCTGCGGACCCTGTCCAACCCTCCCACGTAACTGAACATGGAAGGAACAACCGACCATCCTTCAGAGACGAAACCTGCTCACCTATGGTATTGACTAATCCCAGACGATAGCACTTGTCTGGCCTAGTACAACCAGGTAAAGCGTTTCTCTTTGGCCTCCTGTGACTCTCCTTACCTAGACTCAGCCCTGTATACCCAATTTGCATTGATTCGGCTGGGGTGAGGGAGACCGAGAAGAGTCGTGCAAGATAGTGCTTCCAGTATCTCTACCTCGAATCTGTCTCTGGTATCGCAAATGGCGATCTATCAGTATAGCCAAAGAAATTGCCTGATCCACAGATTCAGGCTCAGGATATCCAATCACCTCGTGAATTTCATTTGATAATCCTGCTATAAAACAATCTAACAAGGCATAATCCCCCATCTCGCTGAAGCAGACCACTTCCTGAATTCAGCGGCGTAAACCTCTACTGATTTACAACCCTGTCTGAGCAATTTGAGCTTCCGCTCAGCGGTGGAGGCGATGTCTGGATCGTCATAAATTATGGCCATCGCTTTAAAAAATTCCTCAACTGAAGTCAGGGCCCCATCCCCAGGTTGAAGGCCATATGCCCAGGTCTGAGAATCCCCCGTCAACAGTGTCTTAATAAAGGTAATTCTCTGTGCGACAGTACCTGAAGAATTAGGTCTTAACTCAAAGTAAGACAGCACTCGATTTTTAAAGTTTCGAAAGTCAGATCTGAGACCAGAAAACTTCTCGGGCACAGGCATACATAAGTCTGTAACAAGAGGGGATCGCACTATGTTTATAGCAGATTGAAGTTCCTGAATATCTGACTGATCTGATTGATCTGATTCTGCTGGTTCAGAGCTATCCCGGAAAGCTGGTTTACCGCGGTAGTCAGGACTTCAACATGTCTACATAGTGCGTCCATTTGGGTTTGGTCTGCCTTTCTGTAACGATTGGTGTCAGCACGCAGAGCGAATCTGATTATTGGGGGTCTGCAGTATCACCAAGAATGCAGATATATACCCGATTATTGATGATCTGCAGAATCACCGATAATACAGATATATTGCTAACCTCTGGACACCTATGGTATGTGAGTGTTTGGTGTAACAGTAATACTTTGAGTAATGCACCTGCTGAGCAGGTGATCAGAAGCAGCCTAGAATACTGCTTATGAGGACACAGGAACCCTCCAACAGCCTGAGACTATCCAAGGGGTGGAGTCAGGCTGAAGGTAGGAGGAACCTGAGCGGGAGTGACACCTGAAGGGTGGATGACACTAGTAGGTCAGGAGACTATCTCTTAAGGGAGAGAGATAGTTCCCAAGATAGTAACAGATATCAAACAATGGCTAGTCTTGGTGTGAGGTCCATAGTCTCGACACCCTGGAACTAGTCTGAAGTATAACACAAATGATAATACAGTTCCCTAGTCTTGGACGTGAGGTCCTTGGTCTCTATGCCCTGGAACTAGTCTGGAATATAACACAAATGATAATGCAGTTCCCTAGTCTTGGGTGTGAGGTCCGTAGTTACAACACCCTGGAACTAGTCTGGAGTATAACACAAGTGATAATACAGTTCCCTAGTCTTGGGTGTGAGGTCCGTAGTCACAACACCCTGGAACTAGTCTATAGCATAACATAAATGATAACACAGTTCCCTAGTCTTGGGTGTGAGGTCCGTAGTCACAACACCCTGGAACTAGTCTATAGCATAACATACGAGAGTAATCTAGCTCAGTGTGAATTCCCAGGTCCTCCCGGTTCTAACACACTGTAGGATCTGACTATGGTCTGAATGCTTCCACGTAAGTGTTTGCAATGGCAGACAACCAGCAACTGGCAAGCAAGCTGTATAAATAGCTGCTGGAGTCTGCCGCCCCGCCCAAGCCACTCAGCCAATCATGAGTCCAGCAGGAATCAGCTGATCCTCCTGATCAGCTGACACTTCCCCTGCTGGTATAAAGGGCCTGACATCTGGTCAGCACGTAGTTCTCCATCTGCCCATGTGAATGGACGCGGAAACAGCCGCCTTGCTGTCAGTACCCGCGGCGGCTTTACCGCGTTCTCTCGTGGTGCCAGGCGCACGTCTCCGCATGCCAGCCGCTGTGCTGGACGCGGATTCAGCCGTCCTGCCGTTAGTACACGCGGCGGCTTTTCCGCGTTTCCTCACACTAACAAATTCCTCATTAATTGACATAATTTTTTGTCACTTTTTCTATTTTGCTCTGTATTTGTAGTACACATTTTTGAGGTTCTCTCATGTTTTTTTTATTAGCAATAATATTAATCGGACTTTGTTTGTGGCAATGTTTGTTTTCAGTATCTGATACTGAATGTCCACTTTTTCCTTGAGAGATTTTGACTCCCATCTGCACTGTTTTCTTTATTTTCGAAGTTTCCTTTGTTAAGATTGTTGAGTCTTTGACCTCGTGTCTAGAAAAGTAATTGACATATTTTTGCGTTCCAACTCCTGTGGTAAGAAAAATACATAATTAGACATTGTAATGTTTGATATAATGTTATCAATTAATCCCAAACGATTTTAGAAAAAAAATGAATACAGCAATTTGTGTCCGAAATTGCGATTTTTGTGGGCCATTTGGGGCCAAATTAGTCCAGGCAAATATATAAAGCAATACTTTGCAGATATTCAGTGAAAGTTCTTCTGTGGTACTCAATTTTAAAAATCAATTTTCAAAATCCTCTTGTCGCAATCTCTTTACATTTCCTTCGCTCTGGTGGAGCAGATTCTCCCCTCAGGAACTGCTCCATCACGGCATCTCTGCCTTTTTGGACCTTTCGAAGTCCCATCAATGAAACGCCAAAAGGTGCTGTGTTCCATCACCAATTCCGTACAGAGTCGGCGATGTTCAGCCTCCACAAAGTTATTTGTTCAATCCTGGCCAGCAAGAGTACGCTCATACACTAACATAGTGGAAAGATTGGTGTACGTGATCTACCCTCACTGATGCCAATATAGACTCGAGTAAACCACTGAAGCAGCTGTTCAAGATCTTGGCCAATTTCACATTTGATGGCTTCAACTGCCGCTTCTAAATCTAGAACAGGGACAAAAGCTAGAGCTGCTCCCATGCGTGCACGTAAAGCAAACTCTGGGTCAGAAATGCATTTCTGAGTTAGTCCCAATGAATCCAATGTATGTTTGATATTCCGAGTCAAATTAAATAAGCAACCATCAACTGCAAGAGGGGAAGATTTCTCAGACAGCATTCATGGCTGCTATCTCAAAATCAGTGGAATAGTGTTCAGGGTTTAGGTCGGGCCAAAGTTGATGGATTGTGGCAAATAATTTGTGGTATGTACTCTGGAGTTTATTTAGCAGTAAACAGTACGTTAACGGAATCACTCAGTCTTCTCTTCTTGCCAGAAGCACAAAACCTGTGATATAGTGGGCAATACCACCTTGATGGATTTATCCAGGTGCTCCAAATTAATATTAATCTGTTTCTATGCATACATTTAGAAACCAAGAATCAAAGCGACACGGAGACCGTATTAGAATTATAATTAACAAGTGTCTTTATTGGGACGCAGCCCTTGATTTTATAGATTACATGACGTAACAATGTTTATTCATTTGAGGGACGTGTTAGAGGGTGTACATAATTATTAAGTGTGTTAGGGGTGTACATAATTAAATATGATGCAATCCGATGAGCTCAGTGTCCTTTGATGTCTAGGTCATCACAGGACACTTTCTGCCAACTCTCTGGGCATCACACAACGTCCTGTGATTGACCTTCAATGCTGATTATGTTTTGTTTTGTCTGTCACAGAGCTGGGTATTTCCAGTGCCATAAACTAAATTAATTGCAGCATATTACACAAGAGAATAAGCAGTATAAAACACTATATATATTGAGAGATATGAGCAGTGACTGGGGGGGGGGTCTAATCAATCAATCAATCCTGGATTTAATCAATAACCTACGAGGTAAAGGATGTTATTCAATACCTAGTCAATAATATGCCTATGACACCTGTTAGAATAATACTGGAGTAATTTTAAATGTTCCATCTCCATATAGATTTTTTACAATATGTATCCAAGAGGTTATTGTGCTTCTGGTAAAAATGAAAATCCTATGTTAATCCTTCGCTCCGGAATCGTATTGCAAGAACAACTCACTTTCCTCCTCCAACACCCAATATCTTGTACTGGTCTGTAATGTTCAGATCATAAAGACATGTAGGGTCTGAGAAGTAACGGTGAAATGTTCAGATCATAAAGACATGTAGGTGTCGGAGAAGTAACTGTGAGAACGTCTTACGTACGTTCCGGATCATTTATGTTAGTGAAATCCATGGTGGCACTAACCCCATAACAGCCGGAATAGCATTCCGTAATGTACTGTTAACCACTTCAAGATCACAGGTTTTTTCCCTTAAAAACCAAAACAACTTTCACATTTCAGTGCTCACCCCATTCATTCAGTGATAACTTTATTGCTACTCATCACATCTAAGTGATCTATATCTTGTTTTTTTGCCAACAATTAGGCTTTTTGGGGGTCATTTGTTTTCAATATTTTATTTTCTATGCATTTTAAAGGGAAAAACGAGGGAAAAATGAAAAAAATACAGTATTTCTGTATTTTCATCCACTATAGTTTTAAAATAAACAAAGATACAATAGATAAAACCCACACATTTTATTTACCCATTTGTCCCGGTGATCACAATATTTAAGTAATGTTCCTAGTACTATGTATGGCGACAATATATTATTTTGAAGTAAAGGTGCATTTTTTCTGTTTTCTCATTGTACTCTGTTAGTAATTAAAAGCCCTTATCTGCAAAAGCAACCGCAATATATAATCATGGCATACATATTTAAAAAGCTGAGTCCCTAAGGGAATGATTTATGTATTCTCTTTTCAATTCTGTCACTTTTTTTTTAATTACAAGTGTTCTATTTTGGTGCAGAGTATATGAAAATAACAATTTTTATTGCTTTTCATTCAGTTTGCCGCTAAAAAAATTCACATGACACAGATTTCAGTTATCAAAGACCCCAAATTATATAATGTCACCATTCTGAAAACTAGAGACCCAGGCCTTCTCAGCCTTCTCAGCTATACATATTCTGTAATATTTGGACTTATGCGTTTTATTCTGAAATTGCACCACAAGTTTGAAAATGTTTTTTTACAGTTTTCTTCACTTTGAGGGGAAAAAAAATCACCTGACATAGGCCTTAACAATAATACATCCCAAAATATATTCTCTTGCTTGTCACGGTTAAAATGATACCCTATATATACCCTATATATATATAATCAGATGACTGTTAACCACTGGATTGTTCAAGGCCATTTTTTTGCACCTAAAGTAATACAGCCATTCTTTCTTTGCAAAGCCCATGGAACATCTGAACAATCAAGAAAAGCCATAAATGTCACCATTCTGAAAACTAGAGACTCAGGCCTTCTCAGATATACATATTTTGTAACATTTGTACCTATGCTGTTTTTCTGAAATTGCACCATAAGTTTGAAAATGTTATTTTTTTTACAGTTTTCTTCACTTTGGCGCAAAAAAAAAAAAAAAAAACTTGACATAAGCCTCTACAATAATACATCACAAATTAAATTCTCTGGCTTGTCACGGTTAAAAATAATCCGATAGCTTCTTGGGCACACAACAGACCGTTAACCACAAGTAGCACCACTGGATTTTTCAAGGCCATTTTTTTGCACCAAAAGTAATACAGTCATTCTTTCTTAGCAAAGCCCCTGGAGTCTCAGAACCTTCAATACAGGTCATAAACCTCACCATTCTCAAAACTAGAGACCCAGGCCTACACATACATACATATTTTGTAACATTTGGATTCATGCGGTTTTGCTGAAATTGCACCACAACTTTTAAAATGGTATTTCTTTACAATTTTTTTCACTTTGGCACGTAAAATAATTCACATGACATAGGGCCTCATCCCTCAAATAACCCAAATTCTATTCTCTTGTTTGTCACAATTAGAATGATACCCTATATACATAATCAGATAGCTTTTTGGGCACGTAGCACACTGTTAACCACAAGTAGAAGCAATGGATTTTTCATGGCCATTTTTTGCACCAAAAGTAATTCAATCATTCTTTATTTACAAAGCCCATGGACTATCTGAACAATCAAGAATGGCCAAAAATGTCACCATTCTGAAAACAAGATACCCAGGCCTACTTAGATATACATATTTTGTAACATTTAGACTTATGAGGTTTTGCTGAATTTTGACCAAAACTTTGTAAATGGTAGTTTATTACAGTTTTTTTCACTTTGTTACCAGAAATAATTCACATGACATAGCGCCTCAGCCCTTAAACATCCCAAATTCTATTCTCTTGTTTGTCACAGTTAAAATGATCCACCATTTGCATAATCAGATAGCTTTTTGGGCACACAGCAGACTGTTATACACAAGTTGCACCAACGGTTTTTTCAAGGCCAATTTTCTCCCCAAAGTGTAATTCTTTTTTTAAGCCTGGTACACACTTTCAATTAAGATTGACCAATCACTGACCAATTGTACCACCTCCCCATGTAGTATGAGAGTCAACAAATATTGAATAGTATGAGCAGATTGTGAAGGTAAACCCTCATACTGTATATTAGAGGTGGTAAAATTGGTCAGTGATTGGCCAATAATATTTGAAAATGTGTACCAGGCTTTAGCAAAATATACTGAGGGCTTAACAAAGATTGTGCAGGCAAGCTCTCATACTACATGGGAGTACATCAATGCCTCTAAACATAAACACATATTGGTACTCACCATTGTAGAAGCTGTAGAAACAGCCATGCCAGGGGTTCAAAGATGTTCGGCAGCCCTGCCAGCGGACAGAGTGTGGTTGGTCATCCGTGCCAGAGGCCAGAGTGTGGTTCACCAGCTGGTCCAGAGGTCAGAGGGTGGTTAGGCAGCCCTGTCAGCGGTCAGAGTGTGGTTGGTCATCCGTGCCAGAAACCAGAGTGTGGTTCACTAGCTGGTCCAGAGGTCAGAGGGTGGTTAGGCAGCCCTGCCAGCGGTCAGAGTGTGGTTGGTCATCCGGGCCAGAGGCTAGAGTGTGGTTCAGTAGCTGGTCCAGAGAGCGGTTCGGCAGCAATGCCAAAAATCTGAGAGTGGTCGCTAAACATGCCAGAGGTCGATTCCAAAGAGTGGTTGTCAGCCATGCCAAAGGTCAAATCCGAAAAGTCAAGTAAAGTTCAATGGTAACATAAACATTTGGGCAAGTGAAAGGGTAAAAAAAAACCCCTAATAACTAAGGACTGTGTGGTAGGTTTCAAAGCAGGGATTCAGGCATAGTGCTGCTTTTGACAGACATTTTGGACAATGATACCGGGTGTCTCTTCTAATTCCATGTTTCCTGCAAACTCTGCATCTTTTTTGGGGCTATTGTTTTGATGGAGTGGGGGGGGGGGGGGGGGGAGTGGGGCAGGAAAATTATTTCCCTCAAACCTAGCGATGTTTTCGGCATGAAGTTGGTCTGGGGCAGGTTGTCCAGATTCAAATAAAAGAGTTGTTATTACAGCCTCCTGGAACCTTAAAAAAGTGGGCCTGTTGCCTGATTTTTTGTAGATGATGAAGGCGTTTTTGTAGGCACAACTGAAAGAAGTATAGAGCCACTTTTTTTTATACCAGACCTTCCTCTTCCTGTCGAGCCTGTATGGTGACAAAATCTGGTCGGACAAGTCCACTGCCCCCATGAATTTGTTGTACTGCATGGTGGCCAGTGGTTTCACAATTTCTTGTGTACGAGACCTCACCATTCTTGTTTCCTCAGAGTGGATGGTGGTGAGGGCTAAAACATCCCGCTTGTCCTTAAATTGTAAGGCAAGCAACTCATTGCTCCTTTGGCTGAAGGTCTCCCCTCTTTTTAGTTTTTTGTGTACAACCTCTGATGGCAGGCCTTTCCTATTTGCCCTGACCGTTCCGCAGGCTGGAGTCTGTACAGAAAATAAATGCTTAAAAAGTGGGACACTGGTATAAAAATTGTCCACGTACAGGTGGTAACCCTGGTGGAGTAGAGGGTTGAGCAGGTTCAGGACTATCCTCTCTGTTGTGCCCATGTAGGGAGGGCATACAGGAGGCTCTATCAAGCTGTCCTTCCCTTCGTAGATCTTAAGTTTGAAGGTATACCCACTCCCACTTTCACACAGCTTGTAGAGTTTAATCCCATACCGCGACCTTTTGCTTGGTATGTACTGCTTGATTGCTAGCCTCCCATGGTATGGGATTAGGGACTCGTCTATTGCTATTTTCTGCTCCGGCACGTAAGCTTCTGCAAACACTTTATTTAAATGGTCGATGAAGGGCCTCAATTTAAATAATCTGTCGTGGGCTGGGTTGTCAGGGGCAACGTCGTCATCATTATTGCTAAAATGCAAGCAAGTTAGCAGCATTTGGAAGCCGCATCTGGATATTTTGGCTGAATAGATTGGAATACAATGAATTGAATTTTTCGTCCAGTACATTTGTTGCTCAGGTTTTGGACAAAGGGCCATGTTGAAGATCAAACCCAAAAACATTTTTAAATCCTGGGTAGTTACAGGGGTCCAGTGTGCTGCTAAAACAGAGGTGGGCTTCTTCGCTATATGTTGGTTGGCATATATATTTGTCTGCTCACAGACATATTGCAGGACGTTTTCTGGCAAAAAGATATTTTAAAGAAATCAATGGGCTGCATATTGGTGGTATCCACTTGTAGTCCACTCCTGGCTGTGAAGGGAGGGAGGTTAGGGGTCTCCATGTTAGATGGCAACCACTGTGGGTGACATAGTTCATAAGGTAGCAAGTGCCTTTGTGCTGCCCTCGCTGGCATGCTCTGCCTTGGCCTGGCAGCCCTCTGACCTCTGGGGTTAGCATTGCTGGAGGTAGGTACAGGTGATCCTCCTTAAGAAGCAGTGTCAGTGTCACTGATGTCCCTTGCCTGCCCCTCGCTCCTAGATTACTGAGCTGTGGATGGCCCAGCAGACTCCGAATCGCTGTCCGTTAAGTCACTTTCTGACTCAGACTCAGGCAGCCAATCAATATCTGACTCTGACAATTCTTCCTCAAATTCGCTGCTGCTGTTGCTATCCTCCTGCAGAATGGCGGCTGCCTCTTCAGCAGAATAAAATCTCTTCGCCATCTTTATAGCAATGGAGTGGCTAGATTCAATAAGGGATATTTTTTTTATTTTTTAGATACCATATTTTTCGGACTATAAGACGCACTTTTTCTCCCCCAAAAATGGGGGGGGGGGGAAGTTAGTGCATCTTATAGTCTGAATACACATAAATCCCCCCACAAGCACACACAATCTTACATGTCCAGGGCTCGCCTGATGCATTCGCTTGCATGGAGAAAGTGAGCGGCAGCTGCTTGTAGTCTCCCTGCAGCTTGCTTCTTTTCCAGCAGCGGAGATCCACGCCCCCCCCGCACAGCTGACATCTGCCTGTCCTCCCAGCTCCAGACCTCCTCCTGCATGTCAACTAAGCTGCAGAGACCAGGCTGTCAATCAGCTGTCGCAGCTCTTCTTTTTCATCCTGCAGGAGATCGGAGCTGGATGCTGCGGCTATCCTGCCAGGGACCTGTGGAGGTCATGGTCGCGGTAATGGCTCTTGCACGCATCACGTCCCTCTGATCACACGCTGGAAGACCTTGGGGACAGCACACACTGGGTAACTGCTACTGCCAGCATCGCGCGATCTGCCGGGGACAGCGCGTACTGTGCTACGTGACCAGCTGGGTAATGGCTCCTCCACATCGCGTGTGCCGCTAGAAGAACACCTGCTGCTGGAAGTTCTGGGGTCAGCACGCACGTGGCCACCCGGTAACGACTCCTGCCCACATCACGCAATCTGCCCGCTGGATGAGATTGGGGCAGTGCGCACTGAAGAACACCCGCTGCTGGAAGCTCTGGGGACAACACGCACGTGGCCACCCGGTAACAACTCCTGCCCGCATCTTGCAATCTGCCCACAGGATGAGATGGGGACAGCGCGCACTGCGCCATGTGACAACCTGGGTAATGGCTCCTCTGCCACTAGAAGAACACCCGCTGGAAGATCTGAGAACAGCACGCACATGACCACCCACTAACGGCTCCTTCCCGCTGGATGAGCTAGGGACTGCGCACAAGTGACCACCTTGTGAAGCATGCCGATGGGTAGGTGAGAAGGGCCTCTCAAGCTGTGATTGTACTGACTGTAGTGTAGTGTAGCTGTGATTGTAGGTGTGAGTTTAACTGGCAGTGTAGCTGGGAGTGCAGTTAGTGTAGCTGGGAGTGCAGTGAGTGAGTGTAGCTGTGAGTGTAGATGGGAGTGCAGTGAGTGAGTGTAGCTGTGAGTGTAAATGGGAGTATAGTGAGTGTAGCAGGGATTGCAGTGAGTGAGTGTAGCTGGGAGTATAGTGTGTAGCTGTGAGTGTAGTTGGAAGTATAGTGAGTCTAGCTGGGAGTGCAGTGAGTGAGTGTAGCTGGGAGTGTAGTTGGGAGTATAGTGAGTGTAGCTGAGAGGGCAGCAAGGGTTAGTATAGCTGGGCAGTGTAGCTTAGATAGGGACAGTTTAGGAAGTAAAAGTCCATAAGGCGCCCCTGCACTATAGATGTACCAGGTTTAGTATATTTTTTCCCCCAAATTTTTGCCCTCCAAACCTAGGTGCGTCTTATAGTCCGGAGCGTCTTATAGTCCGAAAAATACGGTAAATGGTCACAAAGACCACATAAACACAGCAGATATGTCTCCTGTATATATAAATAGGGAGAAGGCCTAAAATCAAAGCTGACAGAGGCACAAAAACACAGCAGATGTAAGTCTGCTGTGTATATATAAATAGGGAGAAGGCCTAAAATCAAAGTTTACAAAAAGGCACAAAAACCACAAAACACAGCAGATATAAGTCTCCTGTATATATAAATAGGGAGAAGGCCTAAAATGTAAAAAAAAAATGACAGGTGGAGGAGAGGGGATAAAATTAGAATGGCAAGGGAGGCTAGGTGAAAATCAGGGGAGTAGATCAGAATAAATTGGTGATGGGGTTAATGGGTCCTGTGTTTTTAAAAAAAAAACACTAGGTGGCAGACTAGGCTCACAGATCGCAGTGAAGTAGATCCCGTTACCTGAAATCCCTCTCACGAGTGATTTCAGTAACAGTATCTACTTCACAAGTTAGATACAATGTTTATAAACTTTCTAATGAATGAGCACTGCCATTGGCTAAGGCAGTGCTCATTCAAACTTTTGATTGGGTGATGGGAATGGACTGTTATGTTTTCTGTGTTGTGTAAAAAACATGTTAAAAAACTAGCCAGATGTGGAACCATTGTAATACTGCAACACATATAGTGTTAGCAGAATGGGATAATCCACAATGCAAAATTATCCAATTGCCTAGGGCCTGGATAGAGTTTAGTGGCCTGGTGCATGCTAACCCCACAAATCTTACTAAAATATTCAGGTAACCATCAGTGGTGGGCAAGAACTACTATCTTGCCTAGGCCCTTATTTCATATGAATCGTTTTCTGAGTGTTTGCACAGCTTTATGCCACAGCATTTTTAGATAGGTTTACTTTAAAACCAGAATTTCAAAGTGATTCAACATACACAAGGGCATATAGTAAAAACGTATTAAAATGTAATTTTATTAATTTATCTGAAAAAGTTTGTCAGATTGCAAGAAATAATGAAATTAATTACAACAATACAGTATAAACTTTTGCAATACATTAAAAAAAATTCCATACAATGATAAAAATTAATTTGTACAGATATTTTCTCTTCGTTAATATCTATTTTTAAATTGACATCATATACCGTATATACTCGAGTATAGGCCGAGTTTTTTGGTCCAAAAAAGTGTCCTGAAAGTGGGGGTCTCGGCCTATACTCGAGTCACTTGCCCCCACCCTGAACAAATATAAAATAAAGTGTCCCCCGTCTCGACCAGAGCAAAGCAGCCGCCGCGGATTTGCATACCAAAGTGACAGCTTTGTGCTGTCTCCCGCTGTGTTCCGTGTCCCCCGCCAGAGAAATGTGGCCGCCGCGCATTTACATACAGCACAAAGCTTGTGCTGTCTCCCGCTGTGTGCTTTGTCCCCCGGTCCGGCAGAGTGGTGCGCGTGGCATATTTACCTGCGACGATGCACGGGTCCGCCACCTTCCGAGTGTCCCCGCCGGCATATGTCTTCTTACGCTCTCCAATCCACGATGCCCGCCAGGAAACATCTTTTATTGGTCAGACGGAGTCTCATCTCAATGACGCCATCATTGAGATGAGACTCCGTCTGACCAATAAAAGATGTTTCCTGGCGGGCATCGTGGATTGGAGAGCGTAAGAAGACATATGCCGGCGGGGACACTCGGAAGGTGGCGGAATGATGATGACGCCATTATTGAGATGAGACTCCGTCTGACCAATAAAAGATGTTTCCTGGCGGGCATCGTGGATTGGAGAGCGTAAGAAGACATATGCCGGCGGGGACACTCGGAAGGTGGCGGACCCGTGCATCGTCGCAGGTAAATATGCCACGCGCACCACTCTGCCGGACCGGGGGACAAAGCACACAGCGGGAGACAGCACAAGCTTTGTGCTGTATGTAAATGCGCGGCGGCCACATTTCTCTGGCGGGGGACACGGAACACAGCGGGAGACAGCACAAAGCTGTCACTTTGGTATGCAAATCCGGGGCGGCCGCTTTGCTCTGGTGGAGACGGGGGACACTTTATTTTATATTTGTTTATGGTGCAAACAGCAGGCCTGCAATTGTTGGGACTTGAGGGTGTGTTGCTGCCTCCAGCCCTTATGATGTTTGCTAATTGTAACAATCTGTTCTGCCAGTTACTCTGCGCAAAAGCTGTGTGTGTTTGGAAAGTGTTCTATTGTGAGCTGATGCTGCTTTAAACCACACTGATCTGCAAAAGGATTAACCTCTTGCTGATATGGGTTAGGTTCATCTTTTGCCACCAATGCAACCCCTGACCTCGGCTAATACTCGAGTCTATCTTTTTCTACAGTTTTTTGATGTAAAAGTTGGGGGGTCGGCTTATACTTGGGTCGGCTTATACTCGAGTATATACGGTATTATTATCATCATTCACATTTCACTTATTTACTACTAGAGGTCGCCTGCCACTACATGTATTTTTTCAAATGTCTCTACTACAAAATTCTGTTAGGCCCGGTTCACACTTGCGGTGGCCCTCCGGAATCGCCGTGCCGGAGCCGCACCGCCTGCAGAACGGACGGAACGGACGCACGGCATAGCAATTAAAGCCTATGCGTCCGTTCACATGGGTCCGTTCTGCAGAACCGGAGCCGGACCGGATCCGGGCCGGATCCGGACTCCGGCCTCCATTCCAACATGCGCTATTTTTTCATCCGGCCCCTCCGGCAGCCGTATCCGGGGCGGAGCCGGACTGCACCATCCGGCCAATACAAACAAATGGGAACCGGAGGCCGCACAACACACTGGCTGAGAAATCCGGATGTTCTACCCCGCTTCCTATGCGGATTTTAGCGGCGATATTGGCTGGGGACACATGGGCAAGCATTTTGGAGTGGAGCAGCACGAGCTGGAGGTGTTGGCAGCATGTCGGAGGTGGAGGTGAGTGCTAAACAGCAGAGGGCCTGATTCCACAGGTCCCCCTTCTGCTGACCTCCCAGACCCCAACATTTTTTTTTTTTTTACGTTAACTTTGCCAAACGGATCCGGATCACATCCTGATTACCACCTGATGCAACCTGACCGGATCCGGATCGGATCCGGATCAGAACCGTACGGTTCCGATCCGGATCCGGTCAGGTCATCCGGTCCGTTTGGCAAACAACCGCTAATGTGAACCGGGCCTTAAACTGGATTCACATTTCATTAACGGTTTTTAAGACTTATTTAGCAATGTTTTCTAAGTGTGTCAATAAATATATCTATAAATCAATTTTTTATTTAATTTGATATGTGTGGGTTTGTTTTCCGTTTGATCTGTAAGTGGATAGCAAGAGATCATACAAAGTGAATTAGGAGTATTACAGTATTCATAACTGTAATCAATATTAATAAAAGAGATGTAGGTAACCGATGTGACTGAAGTCAAAACAAACATAAGTTGTTATAAATCAAACCATTTTTATCCGATTTATTGATACATCTTTTTTTGACCCACTACGTAACTAACATTTTTTTGAGCATAGGTGATCATGTGATATTAGCATTTGCTAATATATAGTGTATTATAATTCATTTTGTACTGTAATAATTTCCTTAATAAGATTATCACAATACCCTTGATTATATTGCAAAAACTATTTGCATATTGCCTGCATACTCTCCATACATTCTCTTGGGAACTCCTTGATACATTCAGCACTAACAGCAAATTGGGTATAGGCATTATTGAAGAGAACAAGCTGCTTGTGGATAGCATTGGATGACATCTAATCTCTGTGTTCTTTCAATTCTCTGCTGCTTTTGTGATTCATGGATACACTGGGATTGCTCTCGGTCAAATAAATATTGTTCTCTGTTCAAATTTCTTGTTCGACAAAAAATTGCTGACTTCTACTTAGGATTACAGGAACTGCATTCGACTGGATAACATCTGGTGCTGAAACATTACTTAGATATGTATTCCTCTGTTGAGTGGTAGGAATTGCTGGCAAGACGTGTGTTACCTATTGCTTGTGGTACTGTTTCTGTGCTGTTCTCTGGTACTAAGGTGAGGATAACTTCCTCATGATCCATGTCCTCATCTGAAATTATTGGCATATCAACCATGAAATCTTGGCCGTCTTGGTTCTCACTGAACAACATTAATGTTTCTGGGGAGATTTTTCTGATGTCATTGTTGCTAATGCTGTTCTTACTTCTATTTAGAAAAATGGTTAATTGAAAATTTCACAAAAAACAAATATTTTTATAAAATAATATCAAAGATTTGTTTGTATCATACATCACTTTGAAGGTTAAAATTTATATTTTACTTTTTTTTTATTTGATGGAAACAAAATAATATACACAATTACTAATGAACAAATCTGCTTAAGTAAATTACAATACTATAGGCAAATAAAACTTCTGATACATTATTACCTAGATCTTTGTAGGCACGCAAAGGACACTGCATTTTAAAACTCATGGGGTGATGTTATAGATTTAAAAATAGATAGGAAATGTTTTAAACCAGGGGTCTTCAACCCCCGGTCCGCGGCCCATTTCTGGTCCGTGTAGTGTTTTGTTGCTGGTCTGTGATCTGGCCCCTGCTCTTTCTCTTTTTTTCCAGCAGAGAAGCATGCAGCAGAATGTCAGTAGGTTGCGCTGTTCTCTCATTACAGCGTCAATTGTGCTCCCTCTGAATAGCTTGATGCCGAAATACTTTCTGCCACATGCTCTACTGATATAAAATAGAATATGCCAGACCTGCGGCGGTAAGGCTGACATCTATTTTCCCTTGCCCATCATCGGTAGGTACAGGTTTCCCTTAGCATTACTTATCCCAAACTACCCACACTAATAATGAATTTTAATTCTGAATCCCTTTTTCAATAACTGCATAGAAGTTTACCTCCCACTTATATTATAGCTATATAGCTTTTAATTTTCTCCAGAGGCTTAGAAATAGGGGATTCAGAGGTTCCCAATGCACCGGGGCCCACGGACCAAAGTAACCCACTAAGGAACATTCTTCATCTATTTATTATCTTTTTTATTGATGTTATGGTGGTAATGAACACCTCTATATGTACATTGTTTTATACTAATCCTTAGGAAACTGTTCTCTTACTCTAAAAACAACTCTCTGCTACTACCAGTGTCCTTGGTCTGTTTTGGGGACCCAGATCAGTAGAGTACTTGGTTACCCATGTAACGCTTGTACATGATCACCAAGCACCTTTTTTATGACTCTGGTCTTCTCCATTTCAATGACCAGCCACTATACAACAGACACAAATTTGCTAGAATACATATTAAAAAAAACAATGCAAGAACAAAAAAAAAATTGATTAAAAAAACTGCAGCTGACAACATTGGTCGTTGTCGGCTGCACAATTTTCTCCATTATACAATCAGTGATGTGGAATGGACTGTTATGTTTTGTGTGTTGTGTAAAAAACATGTTAAAAAACTAGCCAGACGTGAAACCATTGTAATACTGCAACACATATAGTGTTGGTAGAACGGGATAATACACAATGCAAAAATATCCAATTGCCTAGGGCCTGGATAGAGTTTAGTGGCCTGGTGCATGCTAACCCCACAAATCAAAAATATTCAGGTAACCATCAGTGGTGGGCAAGAACTGCTATCTTGCCTAGGCCCTCATTTCATATTAATTGTTTGCACAGCTTTCTGTCACAGCATTTTTAGATAGGTTTACTTTAAAACCAGAATTTAAAAGTGATTCAACATACACAAGGGCATATAGTAAAAACTTATTAAAATGTTATATTATTAATTTATCTGAAAAAGTTTGTCAGATTGCAAGAAGTAATGAAATTAATTACAACAATATAAACTTTTGCAATACATAAAAAAAATCCATACAATGATACAAATTAATTTGTACAGATAATTTCTCTTCGTTAATATCTATTTTTAAATTGACATATATTATTATCATCATTCACATTTCACTTATTTACCACTAGAGGTCGCCTACCACTACATGTATTTTTTCAAATGTCTCTACTACAAAATTCAGTTAAAACTGGATTCACATTTCATTAACGGTTTTTAAGAACATATTTAGCAATGTTTTCTAAGTGTGTCAATAAATATATCTATAAATCAATTTTTTATTTAATTTGATATGTGTGGGTTTGTTTTCCGTTTGATCTGTAAGTGGATAGCAAGAGATCATACAAAGTGAATTAGGAGTATTACAGTATTCATAACTGTAATCAATATTAATAAAAGAGATGTAGGTAACCGATGTGACTGAAGTCAAAACAAACATAAGTTGTTATAAATCAAACCATTTTTATCCGATTTATTGATACATCTTTTTTTGACCCACTACATAACTAACATTTTTTGAGCATAGGTGATCATGTGATATTAGCATTTGCTAATATATAGTGTATTGTAATTAATTTTGTACTGTAATACTTTTCTTAAGAAGATAATCACAATACCCTTGATTTTATTGCAAAAACTATTTGCATATTGCCTGCATACTCTCCATACATTCTCTTGGGAACTCCTTGATACATTCAGCACTAACAGAAAATTGGGTATAGGCATTATTGAAGAGAACAAGCTGCTTGTGGATAGCATTGGATGGCATCTAATCTCTGTGTTATTTCAATTCTGTGCCGCTGTTGTGATTCATGGATACACTGGGATTGCTCTCGGTTAAATAAATATTATTCTCTGATCAAATTTCTTGTTCTACAAAAAATTGCGCTGACTTCTAGTTAGGTTTACAGGAACTGCATTCGACTGGATAACATCTGGTGCTGAAACATTACTTCGATATGTATTCCTCTGTTGAGTGGTAGGAATTGCTGGCAAGACGTGTGTTACCTGTTGCTTGTGGTACTGTTTCTGTGCTGTTCTCTGGTACTAAGGTGAGGATAACTTCCTCATGATCCATGTCCTCATCTGAAATTATTGGCATATCAACCATGAAATCTTGGCCGTCTTGGTTCTCACTGAACAACATTAATGTTTCTGGGGAGATTTTTCTGATGTCACTGTTGTGAATGCTGTTCTTACTTCTATTTAGAAAAATGGTTAATTGTAAATTTCACAAAAAACAAATATTTTTATAAAATAATATCAGATTTGTTTGTATCATACATCACTTTGAAGGTTAAAATTTATATTTTACTTTTTTTTTTTTAATGGAAACAAAATAATATACACAATTACTAATGAACAAATCTGCTTAAAGAGGAGCTGTTAGGTATTGGGTCTCAGAGAAAATAAACACATATATCAGTAGCTAAAGATTGGCTGTACTTACATTACATATGCATTTCACTGTCCACGTTTGGATTTCACAGAATTTGTATATAGTATATGCAGAGATAGATGCTCCTGACAGCTCATGGCAGGCTCCATGTTTGTGAAGCCAAATGTGTCGTCATGTCCTGCCTGCTTCTGATCACAGATAAGCTAGTTCTTGAACAACACGGTGTGCAGTGAATATTAATGAGCCATGTGGCTAGGAACAATAGCTGACTCCTGCAGTGTAGTCTGCCCGAGATTTATCAGTGTTATCACGCTGGACTGATTAGAAGCTCCTGTACCGTCTCATTAGCAGCCGAGGGGAGGGCCCCAGAATGCTTTGCAGTTTAGCTGCGGCTTGCGTCTTTATGGGTCTATAACAGACTTAAGATAAGCACACATCAAAGGTAACTGAAATGTTTATCTTCACTAATGGCTTTTGAGCTTCCTTCTAAACTGTTTAACACAGGAGAATAGAGGTTTAAATTAGCTTCTGCAGCCTGACAGTTACTCTTTAAGTAAATTACAATACTATAGGCAAATAAAACTTCTGATACATTATTACCTAGATCTTTGTAGGCACGCAAAGGACACTGCATTTTAAAACTCATGGGGTGATGCTGTAGATTTAAAAATAGATAGGAAATGTTTTAAACCAGGGGTCTTCAACCCCTGATCCGCGGCCCATTGCTGGTCCGTGTAGTGTTTTGTTGCTGGTCTGCGGTCTGGCTCCTGCTCTCTCTTTTTTCCCAGCAGAGAAATATGCAGCAGAATGTCAGTAGGTTGCGCTGTTCTCTCATTACAGCGTCAATTGTGCTCCCTGAACAGCTCGATGCTGAAATACTTTCTGCCACATGCTCTACTGATATAAAATAGAAGATGCCAGACCTGCGGTGGTAAGGCTGACATCTAGCTACCTAACCTGGCAGGGGGGTTGCAGTTCACTGGGGGCACATTAAGCTACCTAACTTGGGAGGTGGGATACAGAAAACTGGAGACACATCTAGCTAACTAGGGAGGGGGGGGGCTACATAACACTGGGGATACATCTAGCTATCTAAACTGGGGAAGGGGCTACATAACACTGGGGGACATTTAACTATATATACTTGAAAGGTGGCTACATAACACTGGGGGACATCTGGCTATCTGAACTGGGGAGGGGCTACCTAATACTGGGCGAACATGTGTGCCTGTGTGAGGTTGTTTTGAGGCCCAGTGGTTTTCCATATGCCCGCACCATAGCCTTGTTCCCTGCCCAATTCAATTGGCTGACAACCCTACCCCCTGGTCTGGGAAGCGGTCCCTGGGTTGAAAACGGTTGGGAACCACCGTTTTAAACATTTTTATGTTTTAGAAAAAAATTATATAATTTTTTTTTTCAAAGTAGGGATGTAGTATGTAAAAGAAATTTTTTGAGGTCAATTCTTTATATATATATATATATATATATATATATATATATTAACTGTATCTATGTTAAAAATCTTCACATCTATGACAACGCGACCTCCATTAACACCACATCATATCCAATAGTCTAATAGTCTTGAAGGTAAAGAATCTATAGTATTGCAGTTTAATTATCCATTTCTTTAAGGGATACTGTAGGGGGGTCGGGGGAAAATGAGCTGAACTTACCCGGGGCTTCTAATGGTCTCCCGCAGACATCCTGTGTTGGCGCAGCCACTCCCCAATGCTCCGGCCCCGCCTCCGGTTCACTTCTGGAATCTCAGACTTTAAAGTCAGAAAACCACTGCGCCTGCGTTGCCGTGTCCTCGCTCCCGCTGATGTCACCAGGAGCGCACTGCGCAAACACAGACCAGACACAGACCATACTGGGCCTGCGCTGTGCGCTCTTGATGACATCAGCGGGATCGAGGACACGGCAACGCAGGCGCAGTGGTTTTCTGACTTTAAAGTCAGAAATTCCAGAAGTGAACCGGAGGCGGGGTCGGAGCATCGGTGAGCGGCTGCGCGGGCACAGGATGTCTGCGGGGGACCATTAGAAGCCCCGGATAGGTTCAGCTCATTTTCCCCCGACCCCCCTACAGTATCCCTTTAAAAAAAAAAAATACAATTATATTTTCTTTCTTCAAAAAAAGTAGCAAAAACATAATCATGATTTCATGGAAATAACAAAATAAAACTTACTTTTAGCATAACGTGGAGCATCGAATGAGGTTTCTATTCCTACAATGGAGTCTTTATTAATCATCTCTCTCAGAACATTTTCATATTCCTTGAAGTAGACTTTTTTCCCCAATCCACCAGTTTTTTTTTGCTGTAAAAAAAATTAACACATAAATCTCAGATATTTTCCATACTGAATAGAGTTACACCTAATTAAAAAATACTTGCCTTTTCCTGAGATGATTTGGTCATTTTCTTCCTCAATTCTGCTTTGATATCTTAATAACATTTTCTAACGTTGTTCACAGTGCGTGACAATAAACTCACACTATTGACAGCCTCGGTAATTTTAGTCCAGGTCATCATTCTCCAATTTGAATCAATACTGCCCTTGTCTTTTCCAACAAGTCTGTCATATACCAGCATTATATTTTCTACCATTGCTGTATTTTCATTGAGAGAAAATTTGGTCTTTCTTTTCTTTATATTAGATTTTTTTTGTGTGTTTTCCACAACTTCAGGATCTTCTGACTCTTCCTCAAAGCTTGATTCTGACAGACATTTTTTACTTTTAGTCTTCCGATTTGATGTTACTTGGGAGGTTTTATTTATTTTTCCCTTCTTTTTTTCACCACCATATTGCTTAAATTCAAATTCAGATGAACCATACCAAGGATCATCAACTGTACTTTTATGTTGAACATCCTAGAAAAAAAATGAACTAAGTTTATTGCAATTGTTATCACAATGGATTCTTCAAGAAAATGAGGACACGACCCGATGGTTGAAACTTGAGAACAAGGTTTTTTTTTTTGTTTTTTTTTTTATAGATAAGCTCATTGATACACCCATCTGTATATCGATATACCTGAATTGGGTACATGCATCAATAAATAATAAAAAGGCATGTGGTACAGGTTGGAAGGTGTGGAAAATGTACAATGGACAAAAAAGGCCATTATTTTTTACTATTGCTGGCCTTAGGGTGGACAATGACAGTCCTAATAGTGGGCTACTGCAAGTGTCTTTGTGAGAATGGAAAGGTCTGAGGGTGTTCTTACTTTTAACAGATGGAAGGGCTAAAGGTGTACTTTGCAAGAACAAAAGGTGACCATGAATGCTCTGACTTTTAATTCTTAAAGAACAGCAGCGTTTCTTCAAAACAGCTTAATCAGCAGGACCACAATATCTTTACTATCATTTATATCTATGATGGTATAACCTGGACTCTGCGGATTGATGCTCTATAATCCCTTCTCGCTCACTTAAAAGTGACCAAACTCAGTATAAGAGCAAATATGCCTCAAACTAAAGTCCATAGACTGTTAAAGAGTAACTGTCAGGCTGCAGAAGCTAATTTAAACCTCTATTCTCCTGTGTTAAACAGTTTAGAAGGAAGCTCAAAAGCCATTAGTGAAGATAAACATTTCAGTTACCTTTGATGTGTGCTTATCTTAGTCTGTTATATAGACCCATAAAGACGCAAGCCGCAGCTAAACTGCAAAGCATTCTGGGGCCCTCCCCTCGGCTGCTAATGAGACGGTACAGGAGCTTCTAATCAGTCCATCGCGAAACACTGATAAATCTCGGGGCAGAGTTTCACTGCAGGAGTCAGCTATTGTTCCTAGCCACATGGCTCATTAATATTCACTGCACACCGTGTTGTTCAAGAACCAGCTTATCTGTGATCAGAAGCAGGCAGGACATGACGACACATTTGGCTTCACAAACATGGAGCCTGCCATGAGCTGTCAGGAGCATCATTCTCTGCATATACTATATACAAATTCTGTGAAATCCAAACGTGGACAGTGAAATGCATATGTAATGTAAGTACAGCCAATCTTTAGCTACTGATATATGTGTTTATTTTCTCTGAGACCCTTTACCTAACAGCTCCTCTTTAAAGGTACTCTGTACTACTCTCTTCATCTCAGCATGCCTGTAGAGCTCAATCCAGGCAATATAATTTGGATGTTACGTAATTATCTGTTCATGATAAATGACAAGTTATATATTGTTTGTGCCTGCTTCAATATCTGTATGTATAAAGATTTGTTTGACTTTTATCTATACTAAAATAAAAATTAGTGAAACAAAAAAAAGAACAGCAGCATTTATACCAGAACTACTTAGGTGGATAGACGGCCCAGCTGTTTAAAAACCCCGGGGATCTGTTATCATAAGCCCACCTAGATAGCACAATCCAGCACTGTTAACCTTATACTGCATGCAGGAGAACTTCCTTTACTGCTATCAGTCAGCCCCCAGCTCTCATAAAATAGCATAAACCTCTCACTGTACACTACATGAATGCTCCTCTGCCTGTGTGAGCTTAAGCTTTGTGGTAGAATAGGGATTGGCTGGGCAGGTTGGAATTGTCGGGACGATGCACTGCATCCTGGATTTCTTATAGCTAAGCAGAAACGCATGCTCCGTCTCTCCCTCCCTCCCTCCCGCCCTTCAATAGGTAATAGGCTCTATTTCGGGTTGATGCCACTTTTTTATCAATGAAAATAGAGAGAGGCAGTCAAGCAAGCACGTCTACACATACATGTCCTGTAGCAGCAGCCTGTAGGAGTTGCGAGTTGAGAGCCACGTGGGCCCAGATACAAGGTAATGAAAATTAGATCGGAAATAATTTCCAAAATATAGAAAAGACTTGCTCTAACAGTAAATTAGTCAGAAAATTGCATTGTGTATACCTAGCAGGTACATGGACTTGCCTCTTTACCCTCCTCTTATGCTGCAAACAGGGTTACACTGTCCCTTCATTCCCCCTTCATTCCCCCACCACCACAAATGATATCCAGCTGAAAAAAATTATAGTTAAAGACACTGAACATAATAATTTATTATTTTGTAAAGTACCTGAGATATCTCATTATCACCATCACCAATGACATCGTCATCACATACTGTACATCATTCTGTTGTGGTCTAATTCTCTTGTTTTTTGGATGTGGTACTTTTTTGTTGGCTTTGGTATCACCTTCATTAACCTACAGAAACCGATGTTGTACATGAATGGAAATATATTGTAATTATAATTTTTAAATAATTTTAAATTTTTTAAAAAAGAGTATAACAAATATGTTTATATCACAATAACTGTATAACATATGAGAAAACAATGAAACAAAAAAAATGTTCCAACGAGACACAAGTAGACAAGTCCACCAATATACAAAAAATGTTTGTAAAATAAGTACTTGCTTCAAGTAAAATTAATATATGAACTCCATGGCATACAATTGCACAACGATACAAACCACTAACCCTCTTCAATGTTGTCGACTTCAGACACTCCCTAGAGCGAAAATGGCTATTTAGCCGCAATTAGAAATGGACGCGCATATATATTCCATTGTAGCGGTATTTTTATTTATTGTAAACCGTAGAAATCGGCGCCAAGCCTGAATTTAACGGTTAAGTTAACGGGTATGGTACGGTTAAGGCTGATTTGTAACGGTTTATCAAAAACTCTCTCTCTCTCTCTCTCTCTCTCTCTCTCTCTCTCTCTCTCTCTCTCTCTCTCTCTCTCTCTCTCTCTCTCTCTCTCTCTCTCTATATATATATATATATATATATATATATATAATAAAAAATATCTATTTAAAAATATATTAATATTTATTTATAAAGCGCCAACATATTCCGTGGCGCTGTACAATGTAAGAAAACAAACAAGGGATACATAATGATACAGACAATGATATACATCAAATATGAACACTGATACAAAATACAGCACTGCTGATTACAATTTGATTTAACATGATGACTAAAATGTATAAATGTCTAACAGTGTGCAAGCAATTAAATTAATAACATTCCATGACACAAAAGGGTGAGAGCCCTTCCCTTGTGAGCTTACAATCTAAAGGAATGGGGTGGAAACAAGAGGTGGGGAAGTATGCAGTATATGTACAGGCAGTGCGTAATTAGGTTATTTAGTGGGTGCATGGCCTAAGCTAGAGAATATGCTTGTCGGAAAAGGTGGGTTTTGAGGGAGCGTTAAAAGATTTCAAAGGTGGGAGAGTGGCGGATGTGTTGTGAAAGGGCATTCCAGAGGAGGGGTGAGGCACGAGAGAAGTCTTGTACACGTGAATGTGAGGAGGTAATTGTAGAAGAGGGTAAAAGAAGCTCGTGTGCAGATCTGAGATTGCGGTTGGGTTGGTATCTGGAGACTAGTGAGGAGATGTACAGGGGAGAGAGATTGTGGAGAGCTTTGTAGGTTAGGGTTAAGAGTTTGAACTGAATCCTCTCATTAATTGGTAGCCAGTGAAGAGCTTGACAGAGAGGAACAGCAGAGGAAGAGCGAGTGGAGAGATGAATGAGTCGAGCAGCAGAGTTCAGTACAGAATTGATCGGTGCTAGTCGGTTAGTTGGAAGTCCACCAAGCAATATATTGCAATAGTCCAATCGAGATATAAGAAGAGCATGTACTATCATTTTGGTTGTGTCATGGGAGAGAAAAGGTCGGATACGTGCTATGTTTTTCAGTTGGAAATGGCAGGAGCTGGTTAGGGAGTTAATGGGAGGAGTAAATGAGAGAGAAGAATCAAATATTGCCCCCAAGCACTGTGCTTTGGGAACTGATGTTATAGACGTGTTGTTAACATTTATTGTAATATCAGGCAAAGAGGTGGACAGGGATGGTGGAAAGACTATTAGTTCAGTTTTATTCATATTAAGTTTTAAGAAGCGAGAGGACATGAAAGAGGAAATAGCGGACAGGCAGTCGGGAACCCGTGTGAGGAGGGAGTTAAGGTCTGGGGCCGAGAGGTACAGTTGTGTATCATCTGCATATAGGTGGTATTGGAAACCAAATGAGCTGATTAAGTTACCAAGACCGTGCATGTAGATGGAGAAGAGGAGGGGACCGAGGACAGAGCCTTGAGGTACCCCTACAGACAGAGGATGTGAAGAGGAGGCCTGATCTGAATAAGAAACAGTGAAAGACCTTCCAGAGAGGTAGGAAGATATCCAGGAGAGAGCGAGGTCCTTTATTCCTATAGATGTAAGGATCTGTAGTAGGAGTAGAGTGTGGTCGACAGTGTCGAATGCTGATGACAGATCTAGGATGAGTATGGAATAATAGCCTTTGGATTTAGCTGTGAGGAGATCATTAGCTACTTTGGTGAGGGCTGTTTCTGTGGAGTGGTTGGACGGAAGCCAGACTAGAACTGATCAAGCAAGGAATTTGCAGATAAATACTGACTTAGTTTAGCATGAATGTGGCATTCAAGTAATTTAGATGCAAATGGGAGAAGTGACACTGGGCGGTAGTTAGCAAGTTCGGTGGGGTCTAGAGATGTTTTTTTAAGTAGTGGTGTTACAACAACCCTTTTGAGTGAGGATGGAAAAATTCCAGTGGTGAGGGATAGGTTAAACAGTGATGTTAGGGCAGGGATGAGGGATGTGGATAGCTGTGGAATGAGATGTGATGGGATAGGATCCAAAGAACAGGTGATTAGATGGGATTTGGAGATAAGGGAAGAGAGCGAATGTTCGGAGAGTGGAGAGAAACTGGAAAGAGAGCAGTCAACAAGAGGAGTGGAGATGGAGTTTGATGTCTGCATGGAAAACACACTACGGATTTGTGCAATGTTATCTGTAAAGTGTGTTGCAAATTCTTCAGCTGATAAGCATTAAAGAGACTCCGTAACAAAAATTGCATCCTGTTTTTTATCATCCTACAAGTTCCAAAAGCTATTCTAATGTGTTCTGGCTTACTGCAGCACGTTCTACTATCACCATCTCTGTAATAAATCAACTTATCTCTCTCTTGTCAGACTTGTCAGCCTGTGTCTGGAAGGCTGCCAAGTTCTTCAGTGTTGTGGTTCTGTGACGCATCTCCCCCTCCAGGCCCCTCTCTGCACACTGCCTGTGTATTATTTAGATTAGGGCAGCTTCACTCTTCTCTCTTATCTTTTACAAGCTGGATAAATCCTCCTCTGAGCTGGCTGGGCTTTCACATACTGAGGAATTACATACAGGCAGAGCTGTCTGCACTCTGCAGGAAGAAACAGCCTGACACTTCAGTGGAAGATAGCTGCAGGGGGAAAGAAACACACAAATGATCTCTTGAAATTCAAAAGGAAGGGTCTATACAGCCTGCTTGTGTATGAATGTATTTTCTATGTGTGGACATACTGTACATCAACCTACTTCCTGTTTTGGTGGCCATTTTGTTTGTTTATAAACAAACTTTTTAAAACTGTTTTTAACCACTTTTAATGCGGTGAGGAGCGGCGAAATTGTGACAGAGGGTAATAGGAGATGTCCCCTAACGCACTGGTATGTTTACTTTTGTGCGATTTTAACAATACAGATTCTCTTTAAGAAGGAAGAGGAGGGGGTGGATGGAGAAGGGTACATGCCTATATATATATGTAATTCTATATATATGTATATATATATATATATGTCTCATAAAGGAAGGGATCTGCATGACCAGTTTTGTTTTAATTAGTTAAAGTGTTGTCGAGTGATTTTGGGACATACACACACATATATATTTAAACACACTTACCTATTTCTTTCTCTCTTACTCTCTCTCTTTCTCTCTGTCTCTGTCTCTCTGTCTCTTTCTTTCTTTCTTTCTCTCTCTCTCTTTCTTTCTTTCTTTCTTTCTCTCTCTCTGTCTTTTTTTTTTCCTGTCATGCATGGTTCACATTAGACATTGTGTGAACCTCCCATTTTTTTTCTTTAACCGGTTGCTCCTAATGTTGTTAAAGTTTTGGTTTGCGTGAACTGTTTTGAACTGCAATCGATTTCTACATTTTTTTAATTTTTGGTTTGCGTGAACTGTTGTGAACCACATTACACTTCCACGTGGTTAAAAAAAAAATGTATGCTGGCTACAAAAGTAATGGTAAAGAGGTTTAAAGGGGTCTAACAACTGGTGGTTGTGGTATGGCTCAGTGTTAGACATTCCTCAATTTACCTAAAAAGGGTCTACCCCTGGAGGGTGTTAAGGCGTAGTGTGAAACATGCCTAAAGTTCTGTGTAATAATCTTAATTTGATTCAAAACAGTGTTGTAAGGGCATAAATCACATTGAAAGCAAAAGTGCAGGCCTAAATTGCTTCAGCTAGTGTAATGAGTGTACTGCATCACACTGACAGTCCACACTCAGTGTGTAACGCACCGCAAACAGTTGTTTGTGTAGTGATGGCCGTGCCGGACTACTGCGCACCATGGTGAGATAGCTCTTCCTCACTCAGTGATGTCGGGTAATGTCTGAATGCCTCATGAACTTAGCACGAGAATCTATTGAAGGGCAAGTCTACTATTGTGACCATGGGTAATGGCTGGCGAATGAGGGTTCAGTTTTGTTAATAGGAGACTGTGTGAATCAGGCCATTATGGTAGAATGTTTGCTAGGAAAGCACTGCTAAGGACAGGTAAGAAGCAGAAGTGCCTTTTTTTGGGCAAAAAATAACAATACAGGAGGATGAATTTTGATTCCCTGCTGTATATGACATGAATCAATTTGAAATCCTTTAACCATTTCACAACTGAGGGGTTTTACCCCTGTAACACCAGCGCTATTTTTACCTTTCAGCGCTGCCTCCATTCTAGTATTTATGTACTATGATTGGTTATGGGGACTGGAGAGTCCCCATAACCAATCATTGTACTGCAGAGCTGGGGTGTGTGCACGCGCGCGGGTCATGGGGGCGCGCGATCGCGCGCTGCACATTTGTTTACATTACATTGTTTTGAATGAAGACGGCTTCTGTTTAAAGCCGTCTTCATTCTACTCGCAATCGGCGAGGATAATTGGATTTAGGAACGCTCGTTCCTAACATCCAATTAGTCACCTGCTGTGCGGGCTGGCTGGAGTGTGCGCGAGAGTTCCCCGCCCACTCCCAGCCAGTAAATAAACAAGTGCGCCTTTCTCCGTCCCTGGGGGTGAAGCGGTGCGCAGAGGGACGGAGAAATTTAGCGCTGGGGGGGGTGAAGTGGTTAAAGACAATCTGTTATGGTGGACAATGACGACAACACTTGCCTTTAAGGCTGAATCTGTTCTGGAGGGCAAGTCTGACGTCCATTCAAGTGAAAGGTATGCAGTGTCTGAAAACAGCTGTTTGTTTGTACTGACGGCTGTGATGGACTGGTTTGCACCATGACGACAGTGCAGGTGATGGTGGCTTTACAGCCCATATTGTCTCCCGGCTGATGTAGCAGAATGACAGAACAGTGATTGTCCAGCTGATCGTATTTGGTCTGACCTCAATGAATCAACAACTTTATTGTCGTTGGTGTGTCCCCAAGATACTCTCATATAGCCATAGTTCATTGCTTCATTGTGAAACGCAAGCCCTTCACCACATCAAGGTAATGATCACGAAGGGGAATTTGCATATGTACATGCCTTTTATTTTGTTGCTGCAGCTGCAGTGTAGCTATAAAAATTAGGCAGGTATGTACACGCACCAGAAAAAGTAATATAGTGGCCGCTGCCAGTAGTGGCCTTAAAAATTCTGGAATCCGCCTGGAGTCTTGGACTCTGTTTCTGGTGGTGGAGAAGGAAGTCAAGCGGCTGGCGGGCAGAGGTGTTGTGTGTGGAGTGACTTATTCTTGGGGCGGGCAGTAGCCCTCCGTGATCCAAGCCTCATTCATTTTGATAAAGGTTAGGTAAAGAACAGTTTATCGACTTAGGCGACTTCTCTTCTCGTTGACAATGCCTCCTGCTGTTTTGAAGGTCCATTCTGAAAGGACGCTTGTAAAGCATAGTTGCCAGGTTGTTCTGCATGTGCTGAATCCTTTCCACCTTCAGGTGAGTTGGTAATAGGTCCGCTACTTACTTCCTGTACCGAGGGTCTAGTAGCGTGGCCACCCATTACAACTCAATCCCCCCCCCCCCTTTTTTTTTAATATTGGGGTCCCTAAATAGGCTGGAGAACATGAAAGACGCTATATGCACAAAGTTGGACACAGGCGTACTTTCCATCTCCTCTTGCTCTTCCTCAGTGACGTCACATAAGTGTTCTTCCTCCCACCAGCCGTGAACAACACCATGGGAACGTGAAGTAGCACATGGAGTGCATATGAAATCGGCGCCGGTAGACTTTGTCGCAGGATAAAGCCGGTACATGGCTGCTCCTGCTCCTGCTTCTGCATAAGTTTGGTCCCTATTAATTACTATTCCCCCTTCCAGGTTGGCATGGATAGTAGGTGAATGATATAATTACTCTTCCATTGATTGCTGGAGGCCGAATTATTGTGTTTTTTTAAGCAACCATAGCTTGGTGTAGCTGATTTAGGCGCTGCTAGATCTGGGTGCAGCCCGCGCCGCCATAGACTATAATAGGAATCAGTCTATGGCGGCGCTCAGTGAGTAAATTTGGATGCCGTTAGGAGCCGGAGCCGAGGTTGCTTAAAAAACACAATAATTATGCCTCCAGCAATCGCTGGAAGAGTAATTATTTAATTCCCCCACTATCTATGGCGGCCTGGAGGGGGAATACTAATTAACAACGCCCGGACTTGTGCAGAAACAGGATCAGCCATATACCGGCTGACCTTGCGCTCAACTGTACCGGCACCGATTTCAAATGTACTCACCTCGGCTCAGTGTTCTGACAGCGCCAACGTTACTCACTGAGTGCCGCTATAGACTGGTTCCCACTATAGTCTATGGTGTTGCCGGCTGCGCCCAAATGTTGCAGGGCCAAAAAGCACTGCTCCGTAGCACAAGCCCCTTTGCGACGGCTGCTGCGGTTGTTGTTTTTCAACCGTGACGTCTTCCGCTTCAACATAAACACCTTCCTCAAAAGTCGAGTCAGTATCCTCTTCTTTTCCACATGACTCCTCTTTTTCCTCCTCCTTCTCCCCCATCTGTGCTGCTGCAGGTGTTGAGGAAACATCAGGTTGATATGAAAATTGCTCTCACTGCTCTTCCTGCCGTAACTGACCCACTTCACGCTCTTCCACAGCTTGATCCACAATTGTATGCACGGCACGCTCTTTGAAGTAAGCGTAGGGGATCAAGTCGTTGATGGTGCCTTAACAGCGACACACCTGGTTGGTCACCTCCTCAAATGGACGCATGAGCCTGCATGAATTTCGCATCAGTGTCCAGTCCGGGTGCCCGAACATCCCCATCTCACTACATTGTGTCCTTCTATTGTAATTGTACAGGTACTGGGTGTTGGCTGTCTCATGTTCTAATAGTGGATAGAACATGAACAGTGTCTAACAGGGATGCTCATCTGGGCACCCGGGTAAACCTGGGTATCCGACCATTTTTCCACTATCCGAGTCGGATCCGGATTCTAGATACCTGGGCGGATATCCGGATAGCTCTATCCGGATATGTGGCCGCACATTCCGGGTACCCGCGGATATCCGTTCTGATGTCCGGGTAGTGTAACTAAGGAGATGATGTCATTCAGCCAATCAGAGGGCTCCCAGCAGAAGCCCTAGCAACCAAGCAACCAATCACAGAGGGGAACCTTGGCCAGTCCCTCCTGTATATAAGGAGGCGGCCATGATGAAAATCTCGTCCTTGCTTGTGACTACCACTGAGATAGTTTGTCCAGTGTGTTTGGCTAAGCAAGTGCATTATCCCAGTGATAAACCCAGCGTTTTTGAACACCAACACCTGCTGTATATAACACATTTGTCTATTGTAGTGTAGCTAGTAGTGTTTTATATTGTTGTAGTTAGTTAGTGTGTCAGTCTGTGCTGTCTGTGTGAGCTGTGACAGTCTCTGCTGCTGCAGTCTGCAGCAGCTCTGCTAGTTAGGTGTCTGTGTCTTTGTGTGCTGCTGCTGTTTGTGCACATCGGCCAGTGCTGCTGCTATTGCCTTAGCTACACAGTTAGTAGGATTACTGTGTAGTGTGTGTATATTGTGTAGTTCAGTACTGCAGTGCTAGTTGTGTTAGACTAGTACTGTCTGTGTGACTGACTGCATTTTTTGCTGTGCTGCTGATCACTCTTGAGTGTCAGTGTGACAGACCGTCTGTTACTGGGCACACTGTGTTCTACAGTGCTCTGTATCACCCCCCAATTTCAATAAAGTACCCCACATCCATATGTGACATCAAACGTGCAGTATGTCTGCTGGCACTGGCAGCCGGGGGAAGGCCATCAAAGGCAAAAAGAGAGGGAATATTGCTGGCACCGTCACCGCCAGCAGTTCTGCCACACTGCCCATTCAGCCACTGGCCGTGGACGCACTGGGCGAAAGCTGATAGGGGGAGTCACGTGTAGCTGCAATTTTTCAGCAGGGTAGGCGGCTCAAATTGGAGGAGAAAGACGGCGAGCCTGTGATTCAGCTAATGTCGGATGAGCAGGGCACCAGCAGCTCTGCAACACAGAGCTCCACCTCCACCGCCACTCCTGTTCGCAGGAGCAGCAGCAGCCACCCAGCAGCAGTGCATGGGGACTCGTTGGCCATGTCGATCCCAGCGGGCAGCCTACCCTCAAGTGCTGAGTTGTTTACTCCAGACCCCGCAAGTGCAATCAGGCCTGTTACCTCTGAGGTTGAGGGGGATCTTCTTACCCAAATGGGATTTATGTAGGAGTCACAGATGGTGATGGTGGTTGTTGGGGAGGGGTCCTACTCCTTGCCTGATGTGTCACACTCAGCAGAAGAGGAGTTGGGGTCCGCAACATCCCAGCAGTTCTTTGTGGAGGGGGAGTCTGGTGATGATGATTATGATGATGAGGTGAAGGACAGAGACTACCGACCACAGGAGGGGCATGTTAGCTCCTCTGAGTCTGAGGAGGAGGATCCGTCGGTGGGTCTGTCATGGAGGCTCATGATTGCAGACATTGGCAGGAGCAGCAGTGACCAACAGCTTGCTGCTTTATCTTCTGCCGCTACCACCACCAGGCACACCACTCAACCCCTGGCTCCAACCCCCGCAGGAAAAAAATTAACATCAGCAGGGCGTAAGGGGAAGTTTTAATCCCTCGCCTGGAATTATTTTCATCTGCCATCACTGGAGAGCAAGTTTGTCACCTGTAAGGTGTGCCAGGTGAAGCTGAGCAGAGGTAGCACACCCACCAACTATAGCACCTCCAGCTTCATTAAACACCTGGCTGGTAAACACCACGAGGAGCATGAGGAGTTCTTGAGGCTGAAGGAAGCTGGCGTTGTCAGTTTTCCACCCCAAACCACCACCGGAACCCCCTTTTCCACTCCTACCGACACAGGCCTGTTCAGGCAGTCAGTCCTCAGTGGTCTCCTCTGCTCCCTCCTCGGCTTCCCGTGCAAGCCATAAGCGACACCAGACCCTGCTGACCAAGGCATTTGCCATCAGGGCTCAGCCTCCCAGCATCCATCGGATGCGCCTGCTCAACGGCCTGCTTACACGGGTCATGGCCTCCCAGCTCCTCCCGTACTCCTTTGTGCAGGAGGGGAGCGGCATGCGTGCACTCCTGCAGTGCGCAGCGCTGGATTGGCCTGTCCCCAGCCGGCACTATTTCTCACGGACGGCCATGCCAGCACTACACCGCTTCGCAAAGGCCAATGTGGAACGTGGGCTTGATCATTTGGTGGATGAGCGGGTCCATGTCACTATGGACTCGTGAAGCAGCCGTTTCGGGACAGGCTGCTATCTGTCCTTCACCGCACACTGGGTCAGTTTGGTGGAAGTGGGTGAGGAGGGGACATCATCATCATCAAGCCAGTGGGTGGTGCCACCCCGCAGTAGGGTCAGGGGAAGGGCATTGAGTTCCTCTGCTCCGGTTCCACCCTCCGGCACACCCTCCGCCGCCAAAAGACCCCGCCTCAGCAGCAGAAGTGTGAAGGCCCGGCACTGCCAAGCGCTGCTGGAGATGGTCAGCCTGGGCAAGCAAAGCCTGACTGCAGACCACATCCTGGACAAACTCAAGGAGCAGGAGAGGCATTGGCTGACCCCCAGAGGCCTCAGAGTCGGAGAGGTGGTGTCCGATAATGGGGCCAACCTTGTTGCTGTCATCTGCCGGGGAGACCTCACCCACATCCCTTGTCTGGCCCACGTCCTGAACCTGGTGGTTCAGAAATTTTTGAGATCCTACCAGGGGATGGAGCCACTTTTAAAAGCTGCTCGCAAAACCGTTGGTTATTTCCGCTTCCTCATCGGCCCTGGAAGCTGTGCAGGTGGAGCTGAACCTGCCACGGCACCATCTGATAATTGACGTTCCAACACAGTGGAATTCCACCCTTGCCATGTTTGAACCTCTGGTTGAGCAGAGGCAGGCTGTCAACCACTACTTGGCTAAAGCCACTGCCGATGGCACCACCATGTACAGGAGCAGCACCAGCAGCCACCTCCCGGACATTATACGCACTGCTGAATGGAGAAAAAAGCAGCTGGTGTGCATGGTCCTGGCACCCTTCCTGGAGGCCACCGACATGGTCATCCGGGACCGGGTGTCAGTTTGTCAGTGGGTGACCATGGTGTGCATGCTGCACAAGGCCCTGATTGGGTCTTTGGGTTCTGACACTCAAGAACTACTGAATAACTATGCTATTAATGCTGCATTATTCCTGTACCCTGTTTATGAATATGTCGTGGTCAACTGTATAAAATGCAGCCTAAAGGGACTCCGAGCAGTGCAGAAACTATGGAAAGATGCATATCATTTTAAAGCTCTCTTTCTCCTCTTTCCAATGATATATAAACCACCACCCTACGCCTTTTAGTTTTCGCTATTTTTGCGATCGAAATTGCCGCGGCCGCAACTTCGATCGCGAAAATAGAGAAAACTAAAAGGCGTAGGGAGACGATTTAGGGGTCGTCAGAAAGAGAGCTTTAAAATGATATCCATCTTTCCATAGTTATATTGTATTACACAGGGCGACTTTTTCTCAAAGTCAGCAGCTCCATTCAGCAGGAAAAAGTCGCCCTGTGTAATACAATATAACTATGGAAAGATGGATATCATTTTAAAGCTCTATTTCTCCTCTTTCTGACGACCCCTAAATCGTCTCCCTACGCCTTTTAGTTTTCTCTATTTTCGCGATCGAAGTTGCGGCCGCAGCAATTTCGATCGCGAAAATAGCGAAAACTAAAAGGCGTAGGGCGGTGGTTTATATATCATTGGAAAGAGGAGAAAGAGAGCTTTAAAATGATGTGCATCTTTCCATAGTTTCTGCACTGCTCGTAGTCCCGTCTAGCAGTATGAGGATGGAGCACTCTCCTATTTCTCTTCCCATGAGACGGTGTTAGCATATTACTAGATATAGTTTTAGTGCTGTGGTGTATCCAGAAGCTATACCGAAATGGGTCATAGTTGTTGTTTAGTAGGATTTTTGCTTCTACCTGGAGGTATACATTTTTTGGTATTTGCTTACCCAGAAAGGGAAGGTTAGAGACATGTCTGTAGTTGTTCAATACATTTGGGTTCAGGGAGGGTTTATGGAGGAGAGGCCTGATGATTGCTTCCTTCAGCAAAGTTAGAAATATTCCTGATTGTAAAAATCAGTTAACAATTTTGAGGAATTTCTTGTGCACTTTCTTGTGCAGAGCCGATTTATCGGAGAAGCCAACTTTATGTAAGGCACGAGTTAGCGCTATTCCAAATAGTGAAGAGGAGTGATCCACCCATGTATACAAATGATCAAGAACAGTACATCTGGGGTGTTCCAGTGTTTTGTCGCATAGCAAACCTACAAGTTTCTTAATGAAGTTAGCTTTGTTTTCTCGTGTGTGGTAGATCAGCAATATGTTAATGTTTTCTGCAGCTGAAAGTTGCACCCGCAACAATTCAAACGACTTGTTCTGTCCTACAGTAAGTGGTCTGATTTTCAAAGCTGATGTAAAGCAAAGTAAAACCCCTCTACCCCTGCGTTATTTCCTGTTGCAGTATATCACTTAATAGTTATTTTGCACGGCGGTCTCCATGGTGGGCCCAACAGTTTTTTAAAACTAAGTTTCAGTTAGGCATGCGAGAGCAGAAGACTCATTCAGATCATGTATAATTGCAGTTTTTTTTTTTGTTATTGATGTGACGTTACAGAGGACAGCCTTGATGGGACTATCCTGGGAGCTGAGTTCTGAGATTGAGGACTCTGGGAGAGGACAGTATCCAGATGGGTGGCTGTCATCTCTGCTGGATTGTGCTGGAGCTATTAGGGTTGTTGTGTGGGTGTACTCTGTACATGTTGTCACTGAGTTATGTTGGTTCTGCAGTGAAGAACGTGTTTTCCCTCTGGACCCTCTTTTAGTCTTTCTGAGGATTCCAACAGACTTAAGTAGAATTGTGGTTGATTTCTCCATTGGATAAATATTTCTTGGTTTGTATAAAGCTGTTTAAATGACCATATTCAGCACATGTGTCATGCAGGGTACATGTGTCAGCTTTCTCAAATTGAAAGTTGAACGGAGATTGCTGCCGTTGTCACACACCGCGTTGCCGATTTGCAGCCATTACTCCACCTCTTTGTTAATAGCAGCCAGGAGAGCTGGTCCAGTGTGACTCTCCACTTTGAGGCAAGACATGTAACATGTATGCCTTTAAGCATACCCACAACTAATTAATTATATCCTCACACCTAGCAACATGATGTTTTCAATTATATCCACCTGTGTTCCTTGTATTTCATTGCATTGTGCTTAATGGAGCTGTTGACACTGTTGAAAATCTGGAGTACAAACGCTGCAGAAAGTACGGAAAGATGTAAATCATTGTGACGTATTCTTGATCCTCTTTTAATAGATGTATAAATGGTCACCCTACGCCTCTTGGATTTCGTTATTGTTAGAGATGTACATCGAGGTGGCCGCGGTTGCGATTGCTAAAATAGCAAAAACTACAAGGCATACGACGGTGGTTTCTATGTCATTGGTAAGAGGAGAAAGGTAGCTTCAAAGTGATATGCATCTTCCCATACTTGATGTACTGGTCGGAGTCCCATTCAACGTAAGAATGCAATATACAATGTGAAATAAAATCAACATGTATTGTATTAATAAAAACACGGGATGAAGAAGTATTGATATAGTACGTGTAAAGTCCAAATTACAATGAATACATCACTGGTTGTTTAACAATGAACTTTAATAAAAAACATTTTTGTACACAATGCAGTATGTATTACAACAAAACCGATGTTTTCTGTTACATAGATAGACAGTAATAGTAGTTGTGGAATGTACACTTTTTGGAAACTTTACATTTTTGAACAATAGCATTAGTGACGTGCATGGTGATATTATGACAATTTTGGATTGTTTGCTTAATAGTTCTCATTTTCCATTACTTCACCTTTGGTATATAGTTCTAATGTTAATTAAACGTTAACATTTCGCTACTATTACAACTGACTATGCGTAAGGTTATAACTGTAAATATTAATCCCGGCTTTGCAACTTCTCTTAACGAATACTGCACAGAATTATTCATTTTCCATTGTTATTGTCAATTCTGATGTTCATTGTTAATACACCATGTAAAAAATTTTACTTTTTGTTACCAATTTTTTATTTTTCGCTTCCTCAAATTGGCGAAATGTTTATATTTGGCACCTTACTAACAGTATCAAAGGTATTTATTAGCTGTGCTGCCATGTATAGTAGTCTCCACTGCCATGTATAATGAAAAAAAAAAAAAGTGTACAGTGCATGCTCAATACAAATTACTCTTTTGGTTGGTACACACATCAGATAAAAGTTCTTTGGAAATGAAAGATCGCAGACCAATTTTACCTCCTTATATGTAGTATATGAGCATACTCTACACAGTCTATTGTATTCATTGGAACTCACCATCACATTTAAATAATTTCAAGAAGCTGCACACAAAGCTGCTGTACAGATGCAACACTTAAGTAGCTGGAAAACATCACCTATTTCAAAACATGCTTTCATGCACAATGCATTCATAGTCTATGCAATTTGCTGATCCTCTTAAGGTGGCCATACACTGGTCGATCTGCCATCAGATTCGACCAACAGATAGATCCCTCTCTGATCGAAACTAATCAGAGAAGGATCGTATGGCCAAATTTACTGCAAACAGATTGTGAATCGATTTCAGCCTGAAACCGATCACAATCTGTGGAGCTGCCACCCCCCCCCCCCCCCCTGCATACATTACCTGTTCCGGCCGGCGCGAGTCCCCTGGTCCCCGCTGTCTTCTTCTCCGCTCCGGGCTCCAGACCGTTCCTGCAGCTACTGAACTTTCTGTCCAGGGGAAGTTTAAACAGTAAAGGGCGCTCTACTGTTTAAACTTCCTGCCGGGACAGGAAGTTCTGTGTAGCTGCAGCCAGTCCGGAACCCAGCGCGGAAAGAAGACAGCGGGGACCAGGGGACTCGCGCCGGCCGGAACAGGTAATGTATACTCGCTGTATTGCGTCAGTCATCGGGCATTCGAACGCCGCTATCGACGCACTCCCGACCCGCCGGTGATCGAGAAAAATCTTCCGCACGGACGCATCGAGGGGAATCGACGCGAACGTTCGATTTCATACGGAAATCGATTGTTCTGTCAGTGGTGTGTGCGACGATTTCACAGCCGATTCGATCACTGTGATCGAACCGGCCGTATATCGGCAGGAAAATCGTTAGGTGTATGGGCCCCTTAACACACCTTGTTTAACGGACACTCGTCTGCAGATCTGATCCAACAGGATTGATCTTCAGATATGCATATAATTGCCAGATCTGCACATAATTGTCCTATCCGTACCTGATTGTTCGTTAAACAAGGTGTGTATGAGGATTGCAAAATAACATATAGTAATAATGCATTTTGCAGGAATGGATTTAGCATGAGCAGATCTTTTTCAGCTACTGAACTGATGAATGTTTACGGCATGTTTGTGTGTGGCATTTTGAAGAGATTTGTATGTGATGGGGAGTTCAGCTCGATACATTACAATGTGTACAGTATATACTAAATTGAAGGAGCTAGAATTGTTCTGTGAAATTTCAATTTCAAATAATTATGGTCTGCTGTGTTTACTAACCTATAAAGGGAGCCTTTAATGTCAATAAAAAAATCAAATATTTCACTTACATGGCGCATCTACCAGTCCTGTGCAGCCATGTTGTGCCCTTGCAGTCACTCATGGTTCCTGTTGTCCTCTGCTGGCAGCTCCTTCACTATTTGCAGAGTGGGAGTCGGCCGTCCGCAAAGCGTAAGTTTGTACGCATTGTTAGTGCAGCATAAAGCAACTGCAGACAGTAACATGTGCATTTTGCATGGTTTCGGTTATAATGTGCAAAATGTAATGGTTTAACACTGTAACACGTACACATGATGATGTCTTTAATAGCTTCATGCACCCGTAAGAATGCTTAACAACATAGGCATGGTGGCCTGCCAACTCCCGCTCGGCAGCAATGAAAGTAGCTGGCTGCGTTGGACCAGAGGAGCCATTATTGACTGTGAGGGCACATGATGGCTGCAGGGGGCTGTTAGATGGCCCAGGTAAGTACACATTTTTTTTTTACTGATAAGATTTCCTTAAAGGTGTACATAATTACATCCAGTGATACCTTGGTAAGATGCCACTATACTCAAGTCAAAAGTGTTTATGGAATACTTTCTACTTAACGTTGGTAATATGCATAAGGGGCTCACTAAGTTAGATAGAAATTACTAATGCCTTTTTGTTGTTCATGTATGCCTAAGGGCCCGTTCAGACTACAAAGTGCGGACCGCAACGCATGCGGACCGCAACGCGTACGAACGCACGCCAACCGCGTTCGTATGCGTTGCGTGGCTGATCCCATCACTGAAAAGTGAATGGGACAGCCGCGCGTTTTTGTAAAATCTGCGTGCAGCATGCGTTCCCGGACCGCACAGGTCCGGAACGCATGCTGTGTGAACATCAGACATTGCACTCTATGCAATGTCTGATGTCCTGCGTCTCGGCCCCCCCGCACGCGTTTCCAAAACGCATATGGAAACGCGTGCAGTGTGAACGGGCCCTAAGTGTTTGGGTGAAATTTTTGGTAACGAATAAAATAAAACATTTACAAAGAAACACATGTCAGCTATTTTTAATAATACAATCAAGACATATCAGTGTGGATGTGAGTGAGTACACTTAGCTGTAGTGATTTCTTGACGTGTACAATTGTGGTGGTCTACACGCTGTGTATTTTGTTAATGAAACTTTAGCAATTTTAGGTGGGGGGTGAGTTTGTGTGTTTGGGATGTGTTGTGAACAAGGTGTGTTTGGCGGTGGGGGTGGTGGGGTGGTTGGACAAAGTTTAATTTGGGTATTGTGCAAATGGTTTCCCAATGAATAAATGCGCATAAATCACTTCGTGGGTCTGAGTAACTACGACTTCATCCGTGTACACCACAAATGCGTGCATCTCAAACTTATAACAATGGTCCATGTCACATGCATCTGTTATTTCACAGTTTCCATTAACATCCGCTTACCTGTTTTCTAAACTTTAACATGCAAACAAATTAACAATACTACTGATTCTAGTGAACCGGTGTTTTTAATTCTTGTTATGACAATATACATTTAACTTGTTTTGCATAGTAATTGAAATGCATTTAGCTTAAATGAACAGGAAGTAAAAATTAGGATAACAACACCTATTGGTTTTGACTACTGTGTTATGTCATGTTGTGAAGTAGGGTTCAAGAGGTAATAATAATGCTGCACACATTGGTGGTAAAAAAATTATTGCTTACGAGAAATGTCGGTGGTAAAGGAGTAAAGTTCGTGTTTTTTGGTATATATACAATAGAAATAATCTCAATTTATTAGTGTTCCTAGGCAGTCATTTTGTGGCTGAGCTTTCATTAGTCTATATTGTGGTTGAAGTTTTTGTTTTGTTATTTTTTTTTATTTATGTAGGCCTGCAAAAATCTTATCCCACTCATTTATTCGGTTTCTGTACAGGTAACCAAAGTGTAACAGTAAAATACCAGTTGTACATACCTACGTTTCACTACACACTCATACGCCCGGACGTATGACATTCTGCCGTCCACCGTAGCCCGCATATATGAGAACTGGTTCCCTGTTCTGCTGGAACTTTTAGCCAGTGTAAAGGAACTCTGCTGCTTGCATATTATTACAGCTCACGCATCAGAGTTTCTTAAAGAGTGCACTTCTCTAGGCTACCTAGGTCTGATAACAGTGGTGGGATTTCTTATGATTTACATTTGCATTTCAAGCATATTGTCATTAGTATTACCGAAAAGGGTATGATAAAAATTGTGAGTAATGAAAAATAAATGTTAGTAAACATTGAGTTTCAAAAACTGTGTTGGCGACATGTCCAGACCATAGCTAATGAAAACAAAGCTTCTCTGTGATGTCAAGCTATTATTAATGCCAAAGATATGATTTGCTGTAATAGATTGGATGGGGAAATGTATCTTACAGATGTACAGAAATATTTTCAGTGATATTCACTTTCTTAATCAAAAAGGATATGTATTATTTCCTTAAGGTAAGCATTCGTTACCACTTTAAACATATTCCGATGGATGACTGTACAGACCTTGAAACCGTTGCTGGTGAGATTAATAACGTCAATTGTATAATTTGTAGTGTGTCAAAAACCGTACTTGAACACAAATTACCTTACACCTAACTTCACTTTATATCAATAGGTGTGCAACTACAACAACTATGTGAGCTGCTTAAGTTGGCGGCTTGGCGGATCGCTCAAGTCCCCTCTTATCAGCCGAACGACAGACTGTACACATGCCTGATTTGACGTCAGAACGACCGGTCATTTGGACGTCCAAACAACCCGTCGTTCGCGGAAATCCGGCGTGTGTATGGGCCTTAAAGGACCTCAGCTCTCTGGAAAGCAGAATTAAGTGATATCCTCTACTTTTTTAACACCAGGTCTATGGAGAAACATATGCACTTTATTTTAAATAATTGATATGTCATTAAAGGTAAATAATAATTTTCACTAAACTGCCCCTTTAAGTATCTATGTTATGAATCATGTAGGATAAAAGCTGTATAAATAAAAGAAGTTTGCAGGGGTTTTCAAAGTACAACGCTGTTATCTTCTACCTATTTTTTCAATCATCCCACAAAAGAGTAAGTTTGAAATACGTAACTTTTAAAGTTGACACTTTTTTAAGCAGTGTTTTTTGAGTTTACGTTCCTCTTTGATGATGATGCCATATGGTGTTAACTGTATATGCATAGTATGTGTAACGGTTAACTATTAAACACCACTTAAGATTAGCGTGCTTGTAGATATGGCAATGCAGCCTCATTGATTTTCAGACTATAAAGTTTCCGTTTGTTAACATAGACCATGAGTCATCCAATTAGCATATTGTAGTGGCAGTGGTGCAACAAGATGGCTGCATCGTACTTTTTCTAACCCCGGTTAAGAACTTCTCTTATGTTAAAACTCATCCACAGTAATCCATAACATAGCTATAGGTTTAAAATGAAATGTGCACTACATTTTTGGTTTGGTTTGTACGTATTTCTTTGTGCATGTCTGACATAACTGTTAAGTAGTCAAGTGTTTTCTGGGAGATGTTCAAGACCTTCTCCATGAACAATAGTGTCTTAGCATTAGTGACGTGCTGTTGAGCCTGGGCATCTGATGCAATACTCTCGTCACTGCTGACAGTTATGAGATCAGATGGAGAACGGTGCAAGGAAATTGGAGTAGGAATTTGTTTTTTTGTTAGCAGAATTGCTAATAAATGTTAGGGCAGCCCCCTCCTTCAACATCTTCAAGAAAGCCCTCAAAACTCACCTTTTCACTCTGGCCTACTACCCCTCACAAGTGCTCTAAACCTACAGCTGAACTCTGGTCCCCTACCATTCGTGTCCTTACCTCTCCCTCTAGATTGTAAGCCTTTGGGCAGGGTCCTCCTCCTTTTGTGTCCTACCTGATCTTGCACCTCCATTACTGTGAACACATGCTATGCATCTGAGTGAACCTAACTTGCCTAATCACCATGCTCCATCCAGTGACTGACTAAGCATTACCTGGTACTCATACTGTGCTGCGTGATCTGGTTTTCTTGTATTCCTGTATTGTCATATTGCTGTATGTCACCCCTAAATATTGTCTGTAACCTAAATTAATGTTCAGCGCTGCGTAATATGTTGGCGCTTTATAAATACAATAAATAAATAAATGTTATGTTGTCTCGTTTGGGATTGGATTCAGGAACATCAAAAGAAATGCGATCAACATTGTTGATATTGTGCACGTTGGTAGGTCTAGACCAGGGGTGACGAACTCAATCAAAGAAGGGGCCGAAATCTAAAACCCAGCCTAAATCGCGGGCCGAATGGTTTACTGAACAGTCATAAACTGACAATGTTAACCAGAAATGTGAATTTAAAATGAGTGGAACTATTTTTTTCCTTAACAGGGCTGTCAAACCAACTCACATGCTATCAAGCAAAACAGTAATATTTGTAACAAGCAAAACAGTAATATTGGAATGTACCTGAAATGCTCATTGTTTTGTTTTCTGGCTAGATGTCTGACACCGTTTTCCCCGGATCAATGAGTCAATATTCGGTTTTATTTCTTGGGCTGTAGCAACCCGCAAAACAGCATGGAGGTTGTCATCGGTGATGCGTGATCTGTACTTGTTTTTGTTCAGATTCATTATTGAAAACATCTGTTCACAAAGATAGGTGCTCCCGAACATGGATAGAACACGGGCAGCATGAAGTCGGAGCTCTGGCATTGAGTCAGGGGGCAGTAGAGGGTAGAAGTCCTCAATTTCAACATCCTGAAACCTTGCTTTCAGGCCACTGTCAGACTGAAGCTCGATTATCTCCATCTGAAGGTGATGGGGAACATTGTTGACATCAACTGTAAAAGGATTGGCAAAGATGTCAAAGCCTGAGTGCTGTGTCAGAGAAGCGCCGATCAAATTCACTTAGTAAACGGCTAACTTTGGTAGCCAGCCGACTGCAAGGAAAAGCACCAGAAACAGTGGTTGAGATACTCAAACAAACAGGAAAGTGGGCAAGATTGTCCTTTTCCAGTTGGGACTTCCATAGTTGAAGTTTACGCTGGAATGCTGTGATCATGTCAGACATCTTCGTGATGACTTGTTTGCGTCCCTGCAGCTTTAGATTCAGTTGGGCGAGATGCTCGCATATGTCACACATCATAGCAAAATCACATAGCCAGGCGGGATCCGACAGTTCAGGCAAGGGCTTTCCTTTTCTTTCCATGAAAAGAGCAATTTGTTCTCTGAGCTCAAAAATTCTTTTCAGGACTGCGCTCCTGCTCAGCCATCTTACTTCTGTGTGGTATGGCACGTCTCCATGCTCTGCACCCACCTCCTGTAAAAACTGCTGGAACTGGCGATGATTCAGGACACGTGCTCGTATAAAGTTAACAGTTTTAATGACTGGTCATTATGTCCTTCATTTCCAGAACTTTTCCACACATAGCCTCTTGGTGGATAATGCAATGATAAGTAATCAAGGGTGTGTGGCAGTGACTTTTTTGCATTCTTTCCTTCATTAGTCCAACCAAGCCTTTCTTTTCTCCACACATTGCAGGTGCGCCATCAGTAGTTAGCCCCACCAACATTTCCCAGGGTAATTTAAAATTATTTATGGATTTCTCCACATCCCCAAATATATCTCTACCAGTCGTCGTCCCATGCATGGACGCTACATCCAAAAGTTCCTCAGTGACAGAGAGGTCGGTCTTCGTGGCACGTATAAAGATGGACAGCTGCGCTGTATCAGTGTTGTCTGTGCTTTCATCGATAGCAAGTGAAAAAGCGAGATAACTGCATGCCTGTTTGGCCAGCTGTGATGATAGATTTCCTGAGAGTTCCTGAAGAACTCTGTCTGCAATGGTGTTTCTTGACAAACTGACATTTTGAAAACTCTGTATCTGGTCTGGGCATACTTGCTCACACACTTTTAGCATGCATTGCTTCAAAAAGGCACCCTCTGAAAAACACCTTGAAGTACGGGCAATTTCTTCAGCCACTATAAAGCTTGCTTTCACTGCAGCATCATTTTTCGCTGCAGCCTTTGTAAACATTTGCTGCTGTGATTATAGTTTGCCTTTTAGTTCTTTAACAATTTTATGCTTTTCTTCCAAGGTATATTTTTGCCATACTTAAAGAGTAACTGTCAGGCTGCAGAAGCTAATTTAAACCTCTATTCTCCTGTGTTAAACAGTTTAGACAGAAGCCAAAAAGACATTACTAAAGATAAAGATCTCTCTTACATTTAATGTGTGCTTATCAGCACATCTAAGCTCCTAAGGAGGACGCAAGCCGCATTCCATACTGCAAAGCATTCTGGGGCCCTCCCCTCGGCTGCTAAGGAGAAGACGGGATCAAGTTTCAGCAGCTTCTAACGCAGTCCAGCCACAGCACAGATAAATCTCCGGGAAGATTACTTTGCAGGAGTCCGCTATTGTTCCTAGCCACATGGCTCATTAATATTCACTGCACACTGTGTTATTCTGTACTAGCTCCTCTGTGATCAGAAGCAGGCAGGACATGACGACACATTTGGCTTCACAAACATGGAACCTGCCATGGGCTGTCAGGAGCATCATTCTCTGCATATACTATATAAAAATTCTGTGAAATCCAAACGTGGACAGTGAAATGCATATGTAATGTAAGTACAGCCAATCTTTAGCTACTGATATATGTGTTTATTTTCTCTGAGACCTTATACCTAACAGCTCCTCTTTAACACCATGTTTGGTGTCAAAATGGCGACGTATATTGTACTCTTTCATCACCGACACTGTCTCATAACACAATATACACACTGGTTTGCCCTCTCTAAGCACAAACATGTATTCATTTTCCCATTTGTCATTAAATTGTCTGCCTTCACCGTCAACTTTTCTTTTCCTGGACATTTTGGGATCAATATTGGCAGTAAAAGATGTAGTTTATTGGAAATCTGCCTGGCTGGGTACAGATTGCAGATTCTGCTGCGATTTTTATGCCTGCACTGTATGCCAGGAACTGGCAGTCTCTGCTGTGTATTTTTTATGCCCGCACTGTAGGCCAGGAACTGACAGCTTCTGCTGTGTATTTTTATGCCCGCACTGTAGGCCAGGAACTGACAGCTACTGCTGTGTATTTTTTATGCCCGCACTGTAGGCCAGGAACTGACAGCTTCTGCTGTGTATTTTTTATGCCCGCACTGTAGGCCAGGAACTGGCAGCTTCTGCTGTGTATTTTTATGCCCGCACTGTAGGCCAGGAACTGACAGCTTCTGCTGTGTATTTTGATGTCCACACACTCTCTCTCCCCTCTGCTCTGCCACCCGCACAACCACCTTCTTCTTACTCACCATTTGATGCCCGCACACTCACTCTCCCCTCTGCTACGCCACCCGCACAACCACCTTCTTCTTACTCACCCTTTGATGCCCGCACACTCACTCTCCCCTCTGCTCCGCCACCCGCACAACCACCTTCTTCTTCCTCACCCTTTGATGCCCGCACACTCACTCTCCCCTCTGCTCTGCCACCACCTTCTTCCTCACCCACGCAACCACATAGGATGTCAGGCTATAGGTCACGCCTTCCGAATCTCGCGCGACTGGTTATGTGTGCATGCGAGAGATCACAAGCCACCGCGCGTCATCCTGCTGGAACGCAGAGCATGCAGTGATGACAGCGCGGTGTGGGCCAAATTGCGCGGCGGCGCTGTGTTCTGTTTACTGTGTGGTGCGGGCCAAATTGCGTGGCGGCGATGCGTAGGTAGGACAGCGCAGTACGGGCCACATTGCAAGGCCTCGCGGGCCGGATTTGGCCCGCGGGCCTTGTGTTTGACACCTGTGGTCTAGACATTTGTGACGCCTTGTTATGCGTAATATGTGATTTGAGGTAATCATCAGTATCACAAGTGGATTGTTAACTTTCCGAAATTTCAGATACAATGTTAAGTAATATGCTTTTGTTTTTTTCAGTTACTAGTGCTCGATATTTGTTTTTCGCCTTCTTACTCAATGAGTGTTTGTGGCCTAACTGTACTCGGCCGGAGCTTTCAATACCACTCCCATGTTTAGCAATCCACTTTTTCCCTTTTTATCATCCTCTACAAAGGCATGATTTGACCCTGATTCGACATAGCTATGCTGTCTGTGTATTCTGGGATTGGTTTAGCACTTTTTTTTTACTGACAAAAATGCGTTGCTTATAGTCCACCAATCTACGTGTAATTTTGCTAGTGGTTTTGGTCTCATCATGTGGAATTACTTTTCAATGCTTTGAGCATGGAAGACTCTCTTCAATTTCTTCATTGGATTCAATATTAGAACTGCAGTGGCAGGTTGTTTTGCCTTCATTCCTCCCATTTCTTCCAGATTTGCGTTTCTTTGCTAAGAAAAATCCAAAAGAAATAAAATTATACATTTTTTAACAGTGGAAAACACGGTAAACTATAATGTATAACATTACACATTTGGTAACATTTTATGATCAAGTCCATAACATGGTGGTGGGTGTATCACTACTATTGTATTGAAAGGTCGACAACAAACAACCAGAGAAGTACATAGTGTGAGCACTTCCTTGTCTGTGCAACTTTTGGAATCTCTGTAAATAACTTTATACAGATGTTTCGTACTTACTCAATCTCTTCAGAAGCAACCTCACATAACAACCTATAACACATGATTTTGAAATGAAAATGTGGCACTACTTTGAATTTGTATGAATAATGAAATTATGTACCATATCAATGTCACAGTGTTCTCCTAAGCAATTTTTTTTCAGCCTGCTGTTATGAGAAAGTAGCCGGGTGGGGAAAGATGAGAATGCCGATCAAACAATTCTGTGAGTAAGTCTGCTTACAGCATAGGAGGAGGTGAGTCAATGATAGACTGGTGTTCAACAGTACAAGCCGGTTGGAGCACCCGGGTAGAAAAGATGATGGAGAACACTGTTAGTAAGGTTGTCACTGTGCACAATTGTATAGAGGGATGGAACGTAGATAACTTATGATTATTTTCACTAATCAACTTTTGTTTACGTCAAGTGTGAACAATGAATGACAATTACTTATTGTGTATAAAGGCCCATACACACGTCGGATTTCCGCGAACGACGGGTCGTTTGAACGTCCCGTCGTTCTCCCGCTAAATCGGGCGTGTGTACAGACTCGTTCGTTTGATAAGCGTGAGTTTGAGCGATCCGCCCGGCTTAATTGCCCCCTCTGGTTATCAATTCACAGACACACATAACAGAGGATTGGCACTTCACAGTTAAAAAAATGACTTAGGCCTGATGCACACCAGAGGAGATTTCCTGAGCGTTTTGAGTTTTTAAATCTGCTGCTAATGTTATCCTATGTGTCTGTGCACACTGGAGCAATGAAGTTTTGTAAAAAAAAAAAACATAGCATTACATTGGGAAGAGCTTTTGAAACCTCTAAAAGCTCTTCCCAATGTAATGCTATGGGTTTTTTTTACAAAACATCATCGCTCCAGTGTGCACAGACACATAGGATAACATTAGCAGCAGATTTAAAAACTCAAAACGCTCAGAAAAACTCCTCTGGTGTGCACCAGGCCATAAACTGTCTTTGGTAGACTTAAACATGGAGATATATATAAGGTTCACTGTTTATGCCTAACTGTACATAAAAAAACATGACCACTAACAAATATGTCAACTCAAATACATATACAGAGGTGTAAAGTAAAGTTGAAGTAAAAGCCTTTTTTTGAGGTGGAATAAATACTTCGTAATGAAGTTCGGCTGAGTAAATTTATAACAGTGAAGCATATGCGTTCATTTTTTGGTTGTGAAGTGACATTTGTTTAGGTTTCTAAAAAGTGAAATGTTAACAGTGAAGCATATAAATCAGTATTTTTATATATATTAAAAAAAGGTATTTTTATCCATAGGAAGCGCCAAAACTCTGTGTTTATATGATTTGTTCAAAAAATTGCAGCGATTGGATATAGAAAAGTACCGGTATATTCTTGGGACAATACACATTTTTCATCAAATTTACTAAAATGAATATACCGTATTCATAAGACGCACCTGACCATAAGACGCACCTACTTTTTAAGGAGGAAAATTGAGAAAAAAAAGATTTTGAACCAAAAAGTGTACTGAAATACTTTGTGAACAATGAAAAGTTAACAACAGTCAACAGCAGCATTAACAACCTTAAAGAGACACTGAAGCGAAAAAAAATATATGATATAATGAATTGGTTGTGTACTATGAATAATTACTAGAAGATTAGCAGCAAAGAAAATATTCTCATATTTTTATTTTCAGGTATATAGTGTTTTTTCTAACATTGCATCACTCTATAATATGTCCAGATTACACAACACTCAGCATTCAAAATGAGTCTTTCAGAGCAGTCTGTGAAGTAATAAACTCTCCTCTGCTAGAGGAAAAGTAAACAGTTCAATTACAGTTGAGATAATAAAAGTCAGATAACAGCCCTCTCCAAGACCAAGTTGGTCGGAGAGCTTAATAGCTTTTTTGCATAGAGATAACAACTGGAGTTTCTCAACTCTTCCTGCACTAGAAACAGTTAGACTGATGTATCTGATCTTAATGTTTTTTTTCTTAGCTGTACTACACATACAAATCATAATATCATCATTTTTTTTTCGCTTCAGTGTCTCTTTAATTACTGTCAAGAACAGATTTTGTATGTCAACCATGCAAAAATGGACAGTAGTCAAAAGAAAGTCAGTAAAAAAGCAATAAGGAGAAATGTCATTAACAAACTAAGATAGACTTTTGCTGACATAGTAGCTTTATGGGAAACCCAAAAAAACTCCTCCTCATCACTACTGTCAGAGTTAAAGCAACTCATCTCACTATCACTGACATCGCTTTGTTCGCTCTCTTCATATAACATGGCATCCTCACTCCTATCCATGGCATTACTAATGCCACATTTTTTGAAAGATCGTACAACAATGTCCTCCTTCACAGAGTCCCATGAGAATTTAACCCATTCACAGACTTGTGTGATAGTGGGTCTCTTCATGCGCCCAGTAGGTGTTAGTTCGTGATTTCCTGCAGCCATCCACTTATTCCACTCCTCTCGCATGAAGACTTTGAATGGCTTATTGATCTAAACATCAAGAGGTTGCAGCTGGCTGGTGAGACTACCAGGAATTACCACCAGATGAGTCTTTACTTCTTTGAAGGTTTTCTTCGTATTTTCAGTAATGTACACTCTGAACTGGCCTAGCACAAGTAATGAAGGTTTTCTCAGAAGCCCACCAGGATGTTTGGACCAAACTTTATTAACCCACAGCCTCATTCCATTTTCGTCCATCCATCCTTTATCATGAACGTGCACGACGACTCCCCGTGGAATTGTTTCCTTCGGAAAGGTTTTCCTCTTGAATATTATCATCGGTGGCAGTTTGGTACCGTCTGCACAACAGGACAGCACAACAGTGTAGTGGGTTTTCTCATGTCCTGATGTTTTTATGGTAATGGTTTTTGAACCTTTCGTGTCTTCCGTCTTATTTAATGGCACATCGAAAGTTAACGGGACTTCCTCCATATTGCCAATCTGGCTGATCTCAAAATTATTATTCCTTCTAGCTTTAATCACAAACTGATGAAAAGACAGGATCTTATCTTCATATTCTTTTGGCATTCTTTGAGCAATCCTTGTTTTGGTGCGCATAGCAAGACCACATCGTTTCATGAATCTAAAGCACCATGATGGTGATCCGGTAAAATCCTGAATGCCCTTCTCTGCAGCAATACGCTTGGCTTCATAGATTATCATTTTGGTAGACACTGCGATGCCATTTTTGCGGTGTTTTGTGATCCATTCCGTCATTTTTACCTCTAACTCTGGCCACTTTGCAGCATGCCCACGTAAATTGTGCTTACTTTTGTCCAACTTTTGTAGCTCCTCCTCCTGTTTCCTCCACTCCCTTATCATTTTTTCAGTTGGCGGTGGTCCAAAATGCCTCTCTGCTGCTCTATTCCCATGCTCCTTAGCATATTTTATGACGTCCAGTGTAGGTGGTACAGGTATCTTTCTGCAATAAAATCCAGTAATGAAGTCAGTAATACCGATGTAGTTTTTCTTACCCCACCCCCACATTCCATCAGGTGCTCTCATATCCCCCATATTTCATCAGGTGCTCTCATATCCCCCGTATTCCATCAGGTGCTCTCATCACCCCCCATATTCCATCAGGTGATCTCATACGCCCCCATATTCCATCAGGTGCTCTCATCACCCCCCATATTCCATCAGGTGCTCTCATCACCCCCATATTCCATCAGGTGCTCTCATATCCCTCATATTCCATCAGGTGCTCTCATCACCCCCATATTCCACCAGGTGCTCTCATATCCCTCATATTCCATCAGGTGCTCTCCTATCCCCCATATTCCATCAGGTGCTCTCATATCCCCCATATTCCATCAGGTGCTCTCATCAACGCCCATATTCCATCAGGTGCTCTCATCATCCCCCCATATTCCATCAGGTGCTCTCATCAACCCCATATTCCATCAGGTGCTCTCATCAACCCCATATTCCATCAGGTGCTCTCATATCCCCCATATTCCATCAGGTGCTCTCATATCCCCCATATTCCATCAGGTGCTCTCATATCCCCCATATTCCATCAGGTGCTCTCATCACCCCCCCATATTCCATCAGGAGATCTCATATGCTCCTTTATTCCATCATGTGCTCTCATATCCCCCATATTCCATCAGGTGCTCTCATCACCCCCCATATTCCATCAGGTGCTCTCATCACCCCCCCATATTCCATCAGGTGCTCTCATCACCCCCCATATTCCATCAGGAGATCTCATATGCCCCTTTATTCCAGAATGTGCTCTCATATCCCCCATATTCCATCAGGTGCTCTCATCACCCCCCATATTCCATCAGGTGCTCTCATCACCCCCCATATTCCATCAGGTGCTCTCATATCCCTCATATTCTATCAGGTGCTCAAATCTTCTGAACTTCTGCCGCCAATCAGGAGATTGCTCTTCAGCAGTTCGCGAAGTTCAGCGCGGCGATCCGGACATGTCTGCTGTAACCCACACGTGGTGGTGGGGACTCGGTCGAAAGTAGCGGGCAGAAAAAAGACCATGGAGCAGGAACATTGCCTCCGCAGCTGCTGGGCTGACATTCAGAGGACTGCCTGCAGGGTAATACAGACACTTTCTGCTTGGCGGAGGCAAATAAAAGACCACAGCTGGGCTGAGCGGGAACTTCATTGCAAGCGCAGGGGCATGGACATGTAGGGGATTGCCACATGGGACTACAGCTGGGCTGAGCGGATGTCGATCAGAAGCACGGGGACACAGACATGGTGATTAGCGGCAGATGCACACAGAGATGCAGGTAAGATTGCCGCATGGGACCACAGCTTGCTTTGATTTCTGTCATTGATAGCGGGCACATTTTGACTATTACGGTAATTACGGGCTCAAACACACGCCTGCACACAGACACGGGGACACAGATAAGTTGATTGGTGGGTGAGGCAGAGAGGCGCAGGGTTACTGCTGCTAGAGCTGGGCTGAGCTCAGCTAGGGACACCAGGCATGTAGCAGTGGCTGCAGAAAGACCGCGCAGACCCGATCTCATAAGAAAAAAAACAAATTTAAGCAGTGTGCAGGCTACATTCGGACCATAAGATGCAGGGACTTTTTCTCCACATTGTTGGGGGAGAAAAAGTGCATCTTATTGTCCGAAAAATACGGTATATCATTTAAGCATATGTCTGCCTAACAATTTTTTTTTTGTTGGTAATTTGGGTCGCTTTTGTAAAGAGTGAAGCATTACCTGTGAACCATATATACAATACGGTTGCATCAGTAAAAAATTGGTGGTAGTTTTTGGACAATGAGAAGCGCCAAACCTCTTAATGTGTATGAGAGCTGTGAGGATTTCCAAACATAATAACAAGTAATTTAAATTAAGGTTAATTAGCACTTGCGATATGTTTGGGTCAGAGAAGGGGAGCCTGCAAGGAGTGGTGACATAAGAGGGGATTAGCACGTTATAAATACCTTCAGGTGAATACAATTGTGGATGGATGATGTAAGAGGGGATTCCGCCTGCGTGACAACGACGATGAGGTGAAGGAAGGGACGGTGGTGTTTGATATAACCAGGGCTGTGGAGTTGGAGTCGTGGAGTTGGAGTAATTTTGGGTGCCTGGAGTCAAAGTCGGGAAAAAATCCACCGACTCCGACTCCTAATGAATTTAAACTGTAATTTAAAATAGAAAATATGATAAAATGTTCTATTTCTCAGAGAATCGTCATCATAAATAATTTATATATACAGTAATAGCTCTGCTTAGTCCACAAAAATGAAATAAACCATCCAAAAATAGTTACTTGTGCTGCTTCAATAAAGCAGTTCCCGTATTTTCAAAGTCAGATATACATATCTGATTGTGACTGTATAATTGATGTGTACACAGGAATCTCTTATATATGTTACGGCCAAAACCAGAAATCGGCCAATTCTAGAACTGGCCGGCCGTTTCTAGAACTGCCCAATTTGACGTCGGCCAATGTCCAAAATGCTGGGAATTTCTGACATTGACCGGCCAGTTCTAGAAACGGCCAAAGCCAGTCGGCCAAAATCCAAAACGCACATCCCGGGTCCTGTCCAGCACCATGAATGGCACTCGGAACTTCCTCTCTGCTCTGAAAGATACAGCATAATAATCTTTTTTTTAAAGAAACGCATTTCTTAGTTACAGCTGATACAAATCCTGCAATAAATCTGCAGTGTGTCTACATCCTGCTTGCTTGGGAGCAGACATATAGTTAACATACTGTGCACATCCTGTGCTTTAAAATTCGCTGCTCTGCCGTAGCAGTCAGGTGACAGGGGAGAGATCAAATTACAGTGGTGATTAGTCACAGATGAGGGGGGGATGCATGGCTGGGGGGCTATTCTGGGTGCTTTGCTGGGCACTTTGCATGGCTGTGGGTGCTTTGCTGGGCATTTTGCATGGCTGTGGGTGCTTTGCTGGGGGGATGGGGGGGGGTCTTTGCTGGGTGCTTTGCATGGCTGTGGGTGCTTTGCTGGGGGGCTGTACATGGCTGTGGGTGCTTTGCTGGGGGGATGGGGGGGGGTCTTTGCTGGGTGCTTTGCATGGCTGTGGGTGCTTTGCTGGGGGGCTGTACATGGCTGTGGGTGCTTATGATTAGTGACAGAGGAGGGGGAATTAGACAGGCTAAACTCTCTAAATACATACAGTGTGCTTTTCTCTGTTTTCCTTTTACCCTGTGCAAGAGTTCAGGTCCACCTTAATGTGGAGAGCTGTGAGGGCGGAGGTGGAATCAGCTGCAGCCAGCAGCATACAGGCAAGCCCTGGGTCCCTGCAGGTGAGGCGTGAGGAGGACTACGGGGAAGGCGGCAGCAGGGACACAGCGGGGACAGCACTTACTTGCTGAGCGGGGAGAAGTGCGGGGGCGAAATCATCTGCAGCCGGCAGCATATAGGCAGCCTCGGGTCCTCGCAGACGAAGGTCCTCACACAGCTGCAAGCGGAAGAACGGAGTCCTCCGTAGTCAAGCCAGCACCATCCGTAGTAATATAGCTCTTTATCTTCATTATCCACCTCCATGTTGCTATCTGCCCCTAGTGCAGCACAGTCCAACAAGAAACAGTGTGTAGCAAGCACCCAATGGAGAGGAAAAGGACTACGGAGGAGTTGTGGGAACGTCTGGAGTGCAGAGACGTTGCAGGCCATAGCACATCCCTTTTCCCCTCCATTGGGTGCTTGCTACACACTGTTTATTGTTGGACTGTGCTGCACTAGGGGCAGATAGCAACATGGAGGTGGATAATGAAGATAAAGAGCTATATTACTACGGATGGTGCTGGCTTGACTACGGAGGAGTTGTGGGAACGTCTGGAGTGCAGAGACGTTGCAGGCCATAGCACATCCCTTTTCCCCTCCATTGGGTGCTTGCTACACACTGTTTCTTGTTGGACTGTGCTGCATTAGGGGCAAAAAGCAACATGGAGGTGGATAATGAAGATAAAGAGCGGCACAGGTGGGTTTCGGGACTTGGCCAAAGTCCAAAATTGTGCAGCATTTCGTACATTGGCCGCATAAGGCGGCCACTTCGCATTGTGACCGGCCAGAACCCGAAGTGGCCAGACTTCTGGTTCTGGCCGTAACATATATAATAAATAACCTCTATGCTGTAAGAATAAAGCCTGATGGGTAGCCGTGTCACTAATATAGATGATCAATGAGATGGAAAGGATTATGTGTTGATGCTGATTTATGCACTCTCTTTGTTCATAAAATCAAATAATTTGATATGTTGTTAAAATTTGGTTTGTTGACTACGAATTAAATGGTACTTGAGACGGATGAAAAAGAACAGTTTTATGCATACCTGGGGCTTCTTCCAGCCCCTATCAGGCCAATCAGTCCCTCGCTGTCCTCCTCCACCACCTGGATCGTCTGCTATGAGTCCTGGTAATTCAGCCAGTCGGTGCAGTCCGGCCAGGTGCCGCTCCCACAGCCAGGGGTATTCTGCACCTGCACAATAGTGCTGCGCAGGTGTAGTTCGCTCCCGGCGGCAGAGTGTGTGCATGCGCACTACACCAGACTGGCTCAAGTACCTGGACTCATAGCAGAAGATCCAGGTGGCGGAGGAGGACAGCGAGGGACTGGTTATCCTGAAGGGGGCTGGAGAAAGCCCCAGATATGTATAAAACTTTAATCTGTCTCAGGTTTATTTTGTTCCACTGTAGTACTATACTCTAAATATGCACTCCCCACAGAGCTGCAGGGAATCCACTGAGATTGCTGTGCACTTTGAACACAGAGGTGTTGTCTATCACCCATAAACCTGGTTCAGATTGTGCATGTTGAATGTGTAATAGAGGAAGAATGCCCTCATTCTTCAGCAGAGTACCTGCACATCACTCTTACATGTACCCACAGTTACATTATCTAGGGCCTGATATATGTTCTTTGTTCCGGTCTGTACCTGTTAGCTCAGTTTCAGCGGAGGCAGCTACAAGATGACTTAGCAGAATAATCTGCAACCCAGGTTAAAGTTCTCCCCCAATCCAAGTGAATACCCTCTCTTCCAGCTGGGAGATACAGAACCACAAACACTTAAATTGGTGGAACAGCATCTGAAATCTTTATTTACAGGTCAATCTTATATACACCCTGATGTTAGGGAAAAACCAGATTAGACCGGAGTGCACATAGAAAATATTTGAAACAATAGCATAGACATGGTACAGACAGCAGAGACAATAGGATTTGTTATTCTGTAAACAACTGGCAGAGGTAGACTTTGTTACATGTGTTAATTTCTCAATAGACCAGGTTTTTTAACAACAATGCATGAATAGGTCTGAGTCTTCAGATCTCTGTCACAGTGGCTTGTATGGTAATATACCAACTGGGTATTGAAATACAGGTTTTGTATTCAGGTGCCTGGAACTTCTAGAGTGTTAATTATTAATGTATCTGTAAAGCACTGTCTGGAGGAATGTGCTGCTGACTAGTTGAAGCAATGATGTCATTTTTAAGAAATTGTGATGTGCTGTATATATTTTAATATCGGGGTGATTTAAGCAGCACATTATTACAACCTTTCAACCCAACCTTTGATCCCAACCTTTTCTAAAGGAAAGGGCGGGATCACTTAGATACTATGCACAGCTCTATGTATGTTAGAGATCAATGAGTTAGTGTTGTCATTGGTACACAAATACAATATACAGTTTAAAGGGTTACACAACTACACGATGAATTAACAGTAGTTAGCTTTGCTAGTATATCATCCTAATCTAGCCCTGCATAACTTAATGGAAAACTGAATGTGGTAAACTGTAACAGGTTGCCTAAAGCCACACCTCACCCATAAGGTTAGAACTCCTTAATGCATTTTGGAAAAAAAAATGATCCTCGAGTGGGTCCAGGAAATGTCAGTTCATTATTGCAGAGTAGAATATTGTTCATTTGAAGGGTGAAGGAGGACGGTGAATTCATCACCACAAGCCCTCATGATGAATGCAGATGTTTTTCTGCCAAGCTCTCACTGTCTCGGGGCAAACAGACAGTGGCGGCTGAGAGCTGGCCGTGTAATCACCGTGGCTACACCCAGTGCCTTTTTGTTAGCAGTTTCATTGTATGGCATTGGGCACCCACAAAAGAAATGGAAACAGATTTATAACAAGGATGTAGCAATTGCAGCCAGGTTGTAGAAGGCAGGGAAGGGCAGACTCAACTTCTCATCCCAGTTGAGAAACCTCACAGTTGCAACAGCAGAGGCGGAGTTCTTCCCAAAGGATGACACAAAAGAAAGGCTTGAAGCAGCCATCACCAACACAGGAGGAGGGCAGGTGCAGGAAGGGCTCATCCTTACAGCAGAGGGTCATCCTTCTAGGGCTGCATCAGTGCAGGAGAATCATATCAGATGATCTCCAAAGTATTCCATAATCAGGTGATATCACAGGCAGGTCTCCAAGTGAACAGGTAATAAAGAACACTTGTGCAGGCAAATTAGTAAAGATGAATCAGACAAGAGTTCAAGGTTTGTCAAACTGCATGAGCCAAGTAATTGATAGTTCAGTCTCAATCAAAGCAGTTATGTAGAGGTCCTCAATGGTAATAAGAAGTTAAACAGCTTAGTGGGTGTGTGCAACCTATTTACCACATGCGTAGCTATGTAACAATATTTTTGACAAAGGTTACTCTCTCTATTCAAATTTCTTTTACTAACATCATACTGTCTGTAAATCCTAGTACTATAGAGTTCTGACACTTAAACACATTTCTCTGACCTTGCTTTATACAGCACAGTATCAATACAAACAGACATATGGAGACAATTACAATCAAATCAACCAATAAGTATTTTACATGACATATTTGTCTCCACCCTCTCCAGGCATGGTAGAACACTGATGTGGGCCGGGTTATGAGGCTGTGTGATTCAGCCACTTGCAGGTTTAGTTGGCCCCCCATCTCACCCTGTGCACAGTAGGTGGTACAGGGGGTCAACGTCTGCTGTTCAAAACCCTCCCCAAATGCACAACACCAGGGTTTGTTTCCCACACCCCTCAGATTGTAACCAGAGACAGACCAGAAACCAACAAAGAAATTGCTGTAAAAGCATTTGTTAGAATTTTACACAATTACAAGTGAAAAAATATAAGTATGTCACTTTGCTTAAGGGACTCATCACCATTAATATTATACACGTACCCAAACATTCACACAATTGTTTGCATTATTCTTGGCAATATGAACAGAAAACCTGGCATGAGCATAACTTCTAGTAATTTGAGCAAGATGATTTTGGACACAATCTCTACATTACATTCATATCGGCATGAGTGCAAGCTCAAGTTAAAATGATTACATTTCATTCACAGCAACTTAATTCCTACTGGAAGATTTACAAACCTAATTCACCCATTGACGGCAAAACTGTTGTGTGCTTTGAATTCTCAGGTATATGCAAAAATACCTGACAAAAAAAAAAACCCACATGAAAAACAAAAAACTTCAGATGGAACATGCCTTTCCGTATGTTAATTTTTTATAACCAACTTTAAATTACAAATTTTAAGACATGTTACATCTGGTTCACCCGAAATAAATTGTTTCCTTTGCAAAACACTAAATTCAAAACATCACAATGGCCAGCAACTTTGTGCATGGGTCATTCATTATATGAGGTGAAAACCAATTACACATTCAATCTCACCTGCCTTGCCTCAAGACAATTTACAAACCCTCTCCTATAGTAGACAAAGAAAGACAACACATGCACATTTACATAACCACAGTCCGCATACCTTAGACTCCAACAATAATTTAGCTTTTGACTTTTCTGACTGTAGAAAAAAACGATCAATTAAATTAAGAGGTTTATTCCTAACTCTAAAAAAAATATTTGGATACTCTCTGTGCACAGACACATACACAAACAGACAAACAACATATAGCTGGGATCTTCTTTTGTTTCTGTTTCCTGACACTCTCCTCATTGCCCCCAGTCTTTTCAGGGAAGAGGAAAGAGAAAAAACAAAAGCATTAACACAAGTCTCTCCCAATACATGGAGGGAGGGGGTAGAAACCTGCAACAACTCTGAGCAGATGTCCAGAGATGCATATTTAAAGTACAACCTAGCTGAAAAAGTGCAACCAGTCATACACAAGCAATTTAAATCACAGTTCCACAGAAACTACAGTGAGAGGAGATAGACAAACACATTTATAGTAATTAGAAGAAAAGGCTCAGAAACATCTAGTAGCCAGGCCAGAACATTTTGGAGGGACTGATAAAAAAAGTTATCCTGCGGCCGCAATGCCCATTCAAAATGTCCTGGTCCAGAGAGACACCTGCAACTGCTGAGTGTCTCCGAGAAAAAAAAATGAAACTCCTAAATAGAGTTAGTCAGAAATAAGATTCAAAGCAAATTGTGGAACATGATTCTTTCTAAAACTTACAAATCTATATATCCGCATTAAACAGCATCACAGAATATGATACATCATAAATCAAAAATAACCCTTGGGAGTCCCCTTACCTTTGAGACTTTCCCATTATGCACAAATCTATACAGTAACATGCAATCTTATATAACTAAAATTCACTTAAGCGACTATACAACAATATACAAGGTTTAGAGAGAATATTCACTTAGACACACAGTACTGCTTTCTTAATTGGGGCATCAGACCCGCTATTTACTTTAGGAATATCAGATTCCTGGGAGAGGCGCTACAGAAGCACTTTCCCTCCGGGTTCTATTAATCCGCTCTGACAGTATAGGGTGGTAATCAAAAAATAGAATTACTCACCCGATACTGTATATGGCGGATCCAACTTCTCGACACCAAACTGTTAGCTCAGTTTCAGCGGAGGCAGCTACAAGATGACTTAGCAGAATAATCTGCAACCCAGGTTAAAGTTCTCCCCCAATCCAAGTGAATACCCTCTCTTCCAGCTGGGAGATACAGAACCACAAACACTTAAATTGGTGGAACAGCATCTGAAATCTTTATTTACAGGTCAATCTTATATACACCCTGATGTTAGGGAAAAACCAGATTAGACCGGAGTGCACATAGAACATATTTGAAACAATAGCATAGACATGGTACAGACAGCAGAGACAATAGGATTTGTTATTCTGTAAACAACTGGCAGAGGTAGACTTTGTTACATGTGTTAATTTCTCAATAGACCAGGTTTTTTAACAACAATGCATGAATAGGTCTGAGTCTTCAGATCTCTGTCACAGTGGCTTGTATGGTAATATACCAACTGGGTATTGAAATACAGGTTTTGTATTCAGGTGCCTGGAACTTCTAGAGTGTTAATTATTAATGTATCTGTAAAGCACTGTCTGGAGGAATGTGCTGCTGACTAGTTGAAGCAATGATGTCATTTTTAAGAAATTGTGATGTGCTGTATATATTTTAATATCGGGGTGATTTAAGCAGCACATTATTACAACCTTTCAGTACCTTTTACAAGTACTCTTACCAAGGACTAGTTTTAGTCTATGACTAAAGGGAATGAATATGGCAGTCTCCATATCCTTCTCACTTCAGTTGTCTTTTAAAATTCCTACGCGCTGGCAGTTAAGAGACAAATTTCATGTTACATACTTGCAATCAACAAGATTGTAATATGCAAATTAGAGGAGTCGGAGTCGAGGAGTCGGAGTTGGTGGAATCCTAAACTGAGGAGACGGAGTCGGTGGATTTTTGTACCGACTTCACAGCCCTGGATATAACAACAGATTCACCCTGCATTATTATCCACCTACCTCTGCCGGACAGGACATAAAAGGTGGAAAGGTTCATAACTACAGGACATGATACGATATCTTGCACAACATGAATATTGAAAGCTGCAGGATGACTGCACAACATCTCACACTGGCAGGGGCATAAAAAAAAAATGTATACTACGTTTGAACCAGGTACTTCAGAGACACAATGTGTCAGCAAGAGTCTGTAGATCTGTTTTTGTACTTGACTGGATACATATACACATCTATCTATCTATCTATCTATCTATCTATCTATCTATCTATCTATCTATCTATCTATCTATCTATCTATCTATCTATATATATATATATCTCAATTGACATGAAAACTGAAACAAAAGTGATATTCAAGCTGCCATCTGTATTATGCTGTAACCTTCAATAGTTGCTGGGCTTATCAGTTTGGCTGCAGTAGTGTCTAATGGACACCCGCAACACGCACCTAATCATGTCAGCTCTGACAAAAATGTCAGAAATGGCTGATATGCTGCATGGTTGTTCATGGGCTAGGGTGAAAAATATAATAGGCGCTGGATCAGCATTAGAGCAAGGCAACTTGTATTGCTTATAATAAAATAAATAGGCCATCCTCTATATTTATATACCCTCATTTGTAATCCTAAAAAAATTGGTAGTGCATCAACGTTAATTATTTGCTTGGTGGTTTATTGGTATCTTTTTGTGGACTAAGCATAGGAATAAATGCACACTGAAATGATTTATAATGACTGTTACATGAGAAATATAACTTTTTCTCATGTTTTCTGTTTACATTTCAGTGGGCAATCCGTAGTAGTTTGTGCAAGTAAAGTTTGCAAATATAGCAAGTAAACTTAGCCCTTTACAGCACGCACTGTTAACACAATACAGCTTGTACTTTTAGACTACAAGAAACAGTACAGTAAGAACATTATATCAAGTACAGTTAGCACACTGTAGCAAGTACAGTTAACGTAGTAAACTGTAGCTGGTGCAGCAAGCTCAGTATATATAATACAGTTACTCAAGAGCAGTGAGTATATTTAACCGAGTATAGCAGATACTATTAGCATACTATAGCAAGCAGAATTTCCACAGAATATTATGGTTAGCACTGTATAGCTAGTACAGTAAGCACATTCTGGAAAGTACGTTTGCCCATGAAAGCTAGTTCAATTGGGCCAATGTAGCAAGTATACTTAGGGCAGTCTACCGAGTACATTTAAGCAAGTATAGCAAATATACTTAGCACAGGATAGCAAACAGAATGACCACAGAATATATACTATATTTAGGCAAGTGTAGGTTGTACAGTAAACACATTACCGATACTACATGTAGGCTAGGGAAGCTCGTACAGTTAGCACAGTTTATCAAGTATATTAAGCCCAGTATAGCAAGTAAAGTTGGTGAAAGAGATTGCGAATCGATTATAAAACTCGTTGTCTGTCATATACTCATCAGGGGCATGTGTGCCCCTGAGAAAACGCCGCTATCCCAAGGCTGAACGTGGGATCCTTACCCCCCAAATTACCTCCGTACACAGCGGGGATCGCTTCCTGGTGAGGCAGGGATAATGGCTACAGGCCTGCCTGTCAGCGTGTCTATCAGCGCATATCTCCTCCTCTCCCCGCCCCTCTCAGTCTTCCTTTACTGAGAGGGGCTGGCGGAGGCGTAGATACGCCGCTGATAGATGCGCATGGAGGAAGGGCTGCAGCCGTTAGCCCTGCCTCCACGAGCATCAAAATCTACGACCAAGTTGGTCGTAGATTTTGCAGGGGGGGATTTAGGGGGTAAGGGATCCCCCTTCTGCCGCGGGATATCGGCGTTTTAATTAAAAAGCTAGTTTTACACAAGTTCTGGCGATTCATACTATATTACAAATACATATAGCACACTTCTACAATCGCATTTACAACAGCACTGCTACAACAGTAAGCAAAATAGATCGTATAGTCAGCACACTGCAGCAACTGCAGTTAGCCCCTTCAAGTATTACATACAGCCCTGTATCGACCGCCAAAAAATATGGTAGCGAGGGCTACAACGTGGCCGACTGGCTTAGGGCACAGTTGACAGTGAGAGACTGTAAACTCATAATGGTGAGATAAAAAAAAAAATACATCTAGTGATTCCCCAAATCAGAAATCAATTACTTGCACCACCAACTTTTCCTCATCTTACACTAAAAAATTATTTTGGGCACAAACTCAGTCCCATACATAATCATTGTAAGTGTACTGCCCGTTTTTACAATGTTATATAGGGTCAGATCACATGAATTGCTTAATTAAAATAAAAAATTACCTTTGCAGCCACCGCATTCCACATTTCCTCCTTCTTTTCTATGTCCTGAATATTCAAATTTCGCTTGATCAAAAATGAAAAATTGGGACACACTTGTGCACATAAAACTTCATTTTCTTTAAAAGTAAACCTTTCCGCTCGTTTTCTTTCTCGTACATCTTTCTTCTTCGTACCATGGCTGGATGATGTCCCTGTTAAGATTTCTGCTGTGGACATACTTTCGGCTTGAGGAGTGCTGCCATTTTCTCCCTCTAAAGTACCTGCATCACTCATCCCATGCGGTTCATAATCCATTACTAATGCTTCAGCAAAATATGACTCATCACGTGCAGACACAGCTCTTGGCAATGCTGGTTGAAGTTGAAACACATTTTCTTCTAGAACCTTCTCTGCTGTTGTGGAACTACTCGGCATGTTGTAGTACTCACGTCTGTTTTCTAGTGTTTTACCGCGACTGACCATTCTCCTTGCTTTGTCGAGCACTTCACCTGATTGGGTAGAGTTCCTCTGGTTTGCGGAATTTCCTCTGTCTGACTGACCATCCACCGCTTCCATACAAGTATTTTGCAGCTGTTGTTCTGCGCACTTTATAGTGTCACCTTACCCAACGCGTTTCACCGTTTTGCTCTGTCAAACTGGTTCCGCGAGTTCAGTTGAACAGCTTGGGCCTGAATCGTGCGGAGTCATTTCTCCTGCTCTCTCTTTCTGAGCGCGTCTCCTCGTGTGTGGAGCCATGTCTCCTTCTGAAAGATTGTGGTCGGGGCGTACTGTTTTCAGTGGTGCCAATGCATAAGCAATTTGCATAATCTTGCGGTAATATGTTCACGCTCTTAGTACCCATTTATTCCGCCCCACAAAGAAATTGTAAAAAAAATGTTTTTTAATATTTCAACATACAATACAATTTATATACCAATCACCCCATCTACCATTCAGCTCTCGCCCTAATGCACAAGGGGTTGTACAGTACATAAAAATACTAACAGAAACCCACGACTTAGTAGGTCATGGATTTTGTCGTGTACGGAGGCAGAACGGTGAGCCCGCGGATCTCCGCCTCTCCCCGCCTCTCTTACTGATTGAAGACTGAGAGGGGCGGGTGGAGAGGCGGTGATTAAGGCGCTAATAGGCAGACCGAGCAGGCTATCTTCACCTACTCAAAACACGCTTCTAGAGATGCAAATACTGGGTTTTGCGTTGGTTTTCACCCTCGATTTCCAGCAGGATAGCGGCGCTTTTGCTAATGAACTAGTAAGGTAATAGCTTGACAGTAAAAATGTTCACCAAATAATAATTACCTCAATTAGCATGGAGCGTATTAATAAGTACCATTGTCCTTAACAGAAAAAGTTTAATGTTTTTTTGGGGCAAAAAAAAAGGAAAAATTATTTACGCTGAATTTGTGTATGTTTAAAATGTGTATTTTATTTGGACGTAGCTATTGGGTTGGTTATCAGGCTATGTTTTTCTCGTATCTATTAGGTGGTTCAACTTCATCGGCTATTAACACTGACAATGTGATGAATACAATGTCTATAAGTTAGGATCGATTCAACAGATTATGTAGGTGTATATGTCAGTATTTTGTACACTCAGTGTAACAGTCAGTTTAGATGAAGCGAAGTAATACTAACATAGCGCTTACAGAAAAAAAAATGTAATATTGAATCAAAATCTTCATCCAAGTACATGAGTAATACTTCATTAGAAATATATTTGTATTAGTACTTCTGGTAAGATGTATAGACGGAGCGTTTACATGGTGTAAGAAAAGGACATAGGTAAACCGTTTCAAAAAACACATACTGCACATGCCTGTGTTCTCTTTATTTGTGTTTTGGATCTATACTTATGTATGTTAAATACATAGGTATGTTCATAGTTGTCATCAGTATATGTAGGCAGATGTTAAAGTATTTGCAGGGTACACTGGTGTAGTGGTGTTCCAAGTAGTGTGAGGCAGATAACTATGTGGGGCAAATATTTGTATACAGGTGTATAGGTGTCCACACAATATTTCTCTAGGCACATGTGTTGCTGTCCACCTGTACATTGTTTGTAAGTGTGTAGGTATCCCAAGTAATTGTAGTCAGGTATACAATACACCCTGTTGTTTTGGTGTAGTATGTGTAATCCGGTCTGTAAGTGCACTCACTATATGTTACATAGAAGTTAAATTTATAATGAGTTGTTCAGTGAGTAACCTAGAACACAAGTCCTCAATATTTGATAACGATGCTCCTGTATAGCTAGGTGTCAACTGGATACCAATCTTAAAGAGAATCTGTATTGTTAAAATCGCACAAAAGTAAACATACCAGTGTGTTAGGGGACATCTCCTATTCCCCTCTGTCACAATTTCGCCGCTCCTCGCCGCATTAAAAGTGGTTAAAAACAGTTTTAAAAAGTTTGTTTATGAACAAACAAAATGGCCACCAAAACAGGAAATAGGTTGATGTACAGCATGTCCACACATAGAAAATACATCCATACACAAGCAGGCTGTATACAGCCTTCCTTTTGAATCTCAAGAGATCATTTGTGTGTTTCTTTCCCCCCTGAGGGGGGAGTGCATAGCAGAACCACAACACTGAAGAACTTGGCAGCCTTCCAGACACAGGCTGACAAGTCTGACAGGGGAAAGATACATTGATTTATTACAGAGACTGTGATAGTACAAAGTGCTGCAGTAAGCCAGAACACATTAGAATAGCTTTTGGAACTTGTAGGATGATAAAAAACAGGATGCAATTTTTGTTACGGAGTCTCTTTAATAAGAGTGAATTGATGTAGACGATGTAAATGGGTTTCCCACATGAAAGGGTCTAATGACCTACTGAACAGTCTCCTGTTAACAGAAGGGATGTCAATGTTCAAATGTCCCAGGGTAAATGCCCTAGATGTTCTGAAACTTCTATATGTAAAACATCCAAATAGTTCTCCTATATTTCCTTGCCACAACAATAATATGATAAAAGATGTAATTGCATATAGCACTTGGTTAAAAGCAGCATTAGCAGCATACAGTGTTGAGTAGCAGGGGTACCCCTGAGCGCATCAACTCACAGGCCTTGCGGCCTCATTGGTTAGTGTACTGCCCTCACAACACTGTCCTGTGTAGTGCAGCTAGACAGTCAGCTAGACACTGTAAATAAGTCCAATAAGCGGAGGAATCTGCTTCTTGACTGAGATTCTCTGTACTTTATTGTCTTTCCTTATTTACTTTAATTGTGAAACTGCAATACAATACAAACGGATATATATCAGTATGCACAGTACAAAAATATACAGCCTACATATAGCTATGTAATGCATACACCTTTCTAACAGGCTTTCTAACTCACAAAATGCTAATATAGAGGCCTACTTACAGACAATTTGATTGCCAGGCTTGATGGGAAGGACAGATGCTTCTCACTGAGAAACTAAGATGGAGACTGGGCAGGGCCTTACACCATCCTGTTCAATCTAGATCATTTCCTGTTGCTGGCTAGAATATGTTATGCAAAGACTGCTTACAAAAAACAACCATTAGCGGGCAGCAGATAAGCTATCATAAATTATAATACTATTGTCTCTGCTGAATTGCAATGAAGGCAGCACAGTTAGGATATCTGCAGTGCAGCTGCTCGATCCCACTAGCCCCGGCCGGTGACTAAAGTGGGAGAGTCTAGATGCGCTGAGGTGTTTCTAGCAACGTCGGGCAGGCTTGACAGGCTACACAGTTGAATGTTGCGCTGTCCCTCAATAGATGGTATCACGGAGCCCAGTCTCGGATGCGACGTACTGGGCGCTCCGCTCTGTGACCGCGCCCCCACTCACGTGATGTGTGACGTCACAACTGATGAGCCTATCGCTGATGCGTTTCAGGAGGTCCGCCTCCCTTTCTCAAAGCAGCCCTCTGTCTATTTGCCCCCCCTTCCCTGTGCCTCTGCCCCAGTTTGTCCCATCAATTCCTTCTGTGTCTGTGTCCCCTCTTTGTGCTTTTTCCCCCTTTCTGTATGTCTTTGTCCTGTCTGTGTCCCCTCAGTGCCTCTGTCCCTTTTTGTCCCCTCTGTGCCTCTGCCCCCCCCCCCTCGCCCCATACCACCTTCTACCTGCAGCAGCACTGCTGGACTTACCTTCCAGTCCGAGTCCAGCCCTGTCGGTCTAGCCACTCCGCCTCTTGATCCCTCTAGCATACAGCACTGCTTCCTGTATATCATGTGACATACAGTGAAGCGATGCCGTGCACAAGAGCTGGCAGGTGTCGGAGAGAGGAGGACGGACAGCGTTGGACTTGGTTTGGAGGGGAGTCCAACACTGCTGCTGAGGGGGACATGCACCGGGATTTGGAGGACGTTTGATGCCCCTTCTTCAAACTTCCCCTGCACAGAAATGATGGGATTGGGCCATTCGTATCGGCTGGTTGTTAGTAAGTCAGGCATTTGTAAGTCGGGGATCGCCTGTATAGGCTGTGTATTCTAATATTTTTTTCATTCTACATGGATAAAGCCTGAATAAGGCATATTGCCCAAAAGCTTACTCCTCACAATTTTTAAACTGGCTAGCTATAAATGGTTCAAAACATCTTCTCCTTTCCTCACAGAAAAAGTATGCAGTTCACCACTTAGAAGATCGAAGTGGTTATGAGGTTTGATGTTGTTTCGAAACATGTCGGCTAGTTTTTGATGTTTGGTGGCAACAAATAAAGCAGAGCAGAGTTTGGATATGATGAAGCTATGGGTCACTACCAGTACTGCACATCTTCCACGCTACAGGACTGAGGCTGAGCAATACATTTTACAAATTACATTAGGAAGACTAAAGGTGGCCACATACCATACAATTTTTTAAATATCTGTTCAATTTAAGAATTGCAATCAATTTTTCTGACCGATTGTAACATTTCAAAAATATGACCAATGTACCACACACCTATGTTCAATTTTTCCCCAATTATGATAAAAATGATTGGAAACGCTGAGAAAATTGCTTGGGTGTGTATATTAATACTTTGACAATCTAACACACACCATACAATCTTTAGAGAAATTGAAGAAAAATAGCTGGCATTCCAGATAGATAAAAATCGAAAAAAACGGGAAATCCGATCGGATTTTTCAGTCGAATGAAAAAAAAGCTTTCGATTTTTCCGGAGATCCGATCGTTTTTATCGAATTGCCGTAAAATCGGATCATTTTATTGTATCGTGTGTGGCCACCTTAACACTAATTTGACTTCTAAAAATAGCATTTTAACTAGCTTTCATTGTCTTCAGTGAACAGATATTTCACATTTAAATTCATGTGTAATGCACTTAATTTAATTCTAAATCCATTTGGAATCATTAAGAATAGGGAAATTTAACAAGTATACACACTTTTATAAATGGGAAGTTTTCAAACTCATTGTGTTAACTACACAGAATATGCTGTTTGCTAACCTAACCCTAAGGGCTCTTTTCCATATAGCGTGCTTTCAGACGCACTTATGGAAATGCGATCACAGGGGCAGCAGACAGTTTCCATTCAGGCGCTTCAATCCATGTAGCAAGAAGAGAACAGCGGCGGTGCACAGCGGCGGTGCACCTCCAGCTAAAACGTCACCTTTATTCTGGTCACTTGAAAATTAATTCACAATGCATAGTCCGATACAATGGAGAGAGGCACAAGGTGTGTAAGAGATCTACAGCCATCAGGACATGCACTGCGATCCACTTGAATCGCAGCACATGTTTGCCTGCATTTTAGGGCGATTACGCCCGTGATCCCATTCAGTATAATGAAAGGGATCGCAAGCTCCGCCTCTCCCGGTAGTGACACGACACAGAGCCACATGGCTCTGCTTTGAGTGGAAACAAGCCCTTAGTGGGATTCGGTCTGCTTTTTATCAGCATATCAATGTTACAGATTGATACACGTTGCTGAAGAGCGGAGCGCACTAGTATGTACATGCATTATACATTTTATTAATAGAACAGCGAGGAGAACGCCAGCGCATACCACTAAGGCTGCATCTGAAATGACCACCAGCTCAGTGTGTAGCACGTATATAGACTTTCTACACACTTCGCATTCAATTCAGATGCAAATCTGGCGTTCTCCTCGCTGTTCTACCAAATGTAAGTTACACATTTTTTTCTGCTTAGCTGCTCCCGAGGTTTTAAATTTAGGTTAGGTCACTTGCCCGGAGGTCTGCCTCACCGTGGCGCAAGTGTCTAGTATAATATACTTTGCATGCAAACCATATTGGAAGCTAATGTACCTCCTAGTTTAATAAATGTTAGCACTTGTCTTGGACGCAGGGCATGCATTTTTTCAGTCTGGCAGAGGCGGTGTATGCCTGTGTGATTAACCATTCAATTGCAGCATGTGTTTAGGGATGCGCAGCCTTTCCCCCCCCACCTTTCCTTAATTTTATTAATAGACCCTACAGTTTTTCTAAACTAAAGCACTGTAACCGTACACTTACTTGATCAGTACACACATAGGGCTTGATTCACAAAAGAGTGCTAACTGTTAGCACGGCCGTTTTTCGTGCGAATTTTCGCATTGGCGCGCAATTAAACGGTTTCACGCGAAATCGTTATCGTTATTTTGCGCGCAAACACGAATTTTCCCACGAAATCGTTACCGTTTTTGCACGAAAATTCACGTTTGCGCACGAAAACGATAGCGATTTCACTCAAAACCGTTTCATTGCGAGCAAATGCGAAAATTCACGCGAAATTGGCCGTGCTAACAGTTAGCACTCTTTTGTGAATCAAGTCCATAGTATATGGTATTGGTGAAAGCCAGCTATCTCTGGATCTAGAATAGATTAAGTTATTCTGTAGGGTTAAAAGCCGCAGGCGTAATATAACTGGCTGTTTTGGGCATGAACCTGGTTCAGTGTAAAGCAATTGTTTGCATGACTCCACTTACTGTCTTGAAGTGAAGCATTGTGAGGGTTACTCTTTATTTTGATACCATTTAAACTTGTAACATATCTGGAAATTGATATTATGTATATATTATGTATATTATATATACATATATTATATTTTTATGTATATATTATGTATGGTTACAATATAACAATAATAATAATAATTCCTTTTTTTGTATAGCGATTTTCTCCTGTTACGCTTACTCAAAGCGCTTATGAGGCAGCCACTTGAGCGCACTCAGTAGGCAGTAGCAGTGTTAGGGAGTCTCGCCCAAAGAACTCCTTACTGAATAGGTACTGGTTTACTGAACAGGCAGAGCTGAGATTCGAACCCAGGTCTCCTGTGTCAGAGGCAGAGCCCTACATACCATGCGTTCGATGCATCATGTCCGATTCAAGCTTCGAAGGATCGTTAGGTCGATTTGCCATACTTTACATGGCAATCTACCTAAAAATCATCGAAATGCGTTCGGAAATGCTCGGAAATAATCGAATCGACGCGTATCGACGGACGCATTCGACGCGGAAACGGATGGTGTGTATCCAGCATTACACTATCCAGCCACTGACTATGCACAGCCTGATGGATGAGGGCAGCATGGTGGCACAATGGTTAGCACTCTAGCCCTGCAGCACTGCAGGTTCGAATCCCAGCCAAGGCACTATCTGCACGAAGTTTGTATGTTTTCATAAAAATTGAATATGCTTAAAAAAATAAAAAATAAAAAATTTTCTGAATTTTTCAACCAAAAATTATCTCAAATTGCTCAAATTGCAGCAGTAAAACTTTTAGAAACTGATTTTTGGATACATTTTCTTTGGAGAAAAGTCCCAACTATGTAGATAAGACTAGCATTCATAGAAAGGCCGTACATTTTAATATGGGTGATCCTGAAGTGTTATTATTTCTGAAAATATTTATAGATGCAGGCATGTGATTGTTTGATTTGTCTGTTAAATATTATAATTGCTATGATTTGCTTTTGACTGTAAATTGAATCTGGGTGAGAACTTTCAAAACAGCTGATGAAAATGTTCACTTCTTAATGATGGCACAGTTGTTCTCAAAAGGCCATAAAAGTAGTATGTCACAACCTCAAACAGTTTGTAGAAGGGAAAATTCATAAAGGAAAATGTCATCATTTTGATCAGGTGATTGGTTTACCAGCTTGTGGGTTACCTCGTCATGAACATATGATCATGTCTCATGTCTCTTTTCATTCTGTTTGAACCACCACAAGAAGAAAAGAGACACCATCACATGATTGTGACCAGCCAATCAAAACCATAGGCGGCGAGGTCCTCCTGGCCCCTCTCCGTGTGCCTCTGCCGGCCCCCGTTACCGGCGACACCCAGGCCGGGTGTCATGCCGGCTCTTTCTGGTTCCTGACGTTCACTGTCATCACGCCGGCCGCTTCTCGTCATCACTCCGGCCACCGTGATAACGCGAAGCGGCAGCCGTGATGATAACGAGCGTCAGGAACCAGGAAGAGCCAGCCCAAAACCCGGCCTGGGTATCGTCGGTAACGGGGGCCGGCGGAGGCACACGGAGAGGAGCCAGGAGGACGCCGGGGGACCTCGCCGCCTACGGTGGGCTGGAAAAAGCCCCAGGTAAGTGTACTCTTTTAACCACTTGCCGACCGCACACTCATACCGTGCGGCGGCAAAGTGGTAGCTGGAGGACCAGGTGCCTCCCTAATTAATCAGGAAAGGCCGCTCGCGCGAGCAGCTGTTGCCTGTTAGATCACGGAGCGGGTCTCCGTGAATAGCCTGCGAGCCGCTGATCGCGGCTCGCAGACTAAATGTACACCCAGGAGACATTTGTCTCCTTTGTTTACATTGTACGGCGCCGGGGATCGCCGCCATGTGACAGCCGACATCCTGTCACAGGCTGCACAGGACGGATAGCGTCCTGTGCAGCCCCGATCACCGGGGGGGGGGGCAGGTAGGAGAGGGAGGGGGGTGAATGTCGCCGCGGAGGGGGGCTTTGAGGTGCCCCCCCCCCGCAACATGCCACCAGCAGGAGCGATCAGACCCCCCCAGCACATCATCCCCATAGGGGGGAAAAAAGGGGGGCGATCTGATCGCTCTGCATGCCAGCTGATCTGTGCTGGGGGCTGCAGAGCCCACCCAGCACAGATCACATAAATCAGCGCTGGTCCTTAAGGGGGGGTAAAGGGTGGGTCCTCAAGTGGTTAAACTCCGGCACTGCTCATGGTCCCTTTAAAACTGGTCTTTGATCAAATGGACCACATACCTCAACATGAATTTTCTTCGAGGAAAAAAAAGTATTTAGGAGAAATATATTATCTACTAATATTTATATGAAGTTTCCTAGCCTGTTTGTTTATAGACCAGAGTGTATAGGAGATATTCCATACAGAGAAAATATTGATGGTGGGAGGCTGTGCTGTGCAGAGTAATGTACAAAAGGCATCCATCCTGCCAAGAAGCTTTCTGTAAGCTGTGCTCATGGTACAAATGAGAAAATTATATAAATTCAGAAATAAAGTAAGATAGATATATATTTATTTATTAAACACAAGGACTAGTACAACATCTTATATACAAACCGCATTCAATTCATTAATTTCTAATTCATGTGATACAATACCATAAGAAACAATAATATAATTGAAGGCCACTATGATTCCCAACTTACTTACTAAACTGAGCCATGAGTAACATCATGTCCGAGTTCCTGAGGAAGTGACCTTTGCTTCATGAAACACATCAAGTTGTTATATAGTTGTGATTCCTGCTTGTAGCTGACTTCTGAAATATTTACCTTCCCGGCACCAGCGCAGGCGCAGTATCGGCTCTCCGCCTCGGAAATAGGCGGAAATAGCCGATCGCTGTCGGCCCGCTCTACTGCGCAGGCGCAAGTCTCCTGCGCATACGCAGTAGAGCGGACCCGACGGAGATCGGCTATTTTCGCCTATCTCCGTAAGGTAAAAAATTCGGCTTACTTGCGAGTAAATACGGTAGTTCTTTTATTTTGTAAAACTATAGCTAAATTTGAGTATATTAAGTAAAAGGGAAATCATTTAAAATATGAAGATGTAAAATATACTGGTAAATGCTGAAATGATTTGAATGTTGAAATATCTATCTGTATCTGCTTTGAAAGTGGCATGTATTTCTGATAACATAAATAGGTAGAAACATGCCCGGCCTGTTCTACGGTCTTGCCAGGTGATATGTCCAGTTGCCATCAGTTGTTCTGCAATACACATGCGCGCTTGAGCAATCTGCGTCTTGTTTTGTGAATGCCATATTGTTGTTACTGTACCTTCTATTTTGAAGATGTAATTCATTTTTTATTTTTGTTCCTGAACATTGAACTCCCTCAAGACATGTTATATAACCTGAATTTTAATACACTACACTGAGATACCTTGTCGATGTATATATTTTATATAATTTAATTGTTCTGTGACCACTATTTTTTTATATCCATATGCGTACTTATTTTTTAGACAATTAATCATTAGGAGAAGTCACCTCGTTGTTTTTAATGTGTTCAGGGCACACTTATGCCATTTTTTTCAATTTTTTCGAACTCAATAAACTTGTAACTTTTTATCTAATAATGTTAACTGTCGTTGAGCTTAATACCTTGTTTAAAGTGACACTGAAGCGAAAAAAAAACGTATAATGAATTGTATGAGTGGTACGGATAATTAATAGAACATTAGTAATAAAGAAAAGTCTTGTATTTTTATTTTCTGTTATATGGCTTTTTTTTTTGTAAACAGTATTGCATTATTCTCTATTATTTGTAGTTTACAAACTACACTCTGTATTTTAAATGATGAAACAGAGCAGAGCTAATGACCCTTTGAACTCCCCTGCAGTAAAACCTTAAAAAAACAAGAAACAGCGAGACCGGTTGAGAGAAATGCTTAAGAAAACAGCACTGCAGCCGAACCAAGTTGGGTCGGTGAGCACAGAGAAGCTCTGTTGCATAGATAACAACTGGAGTTTCTTAACTCTTCTTGTACTGGAAACAATGTGAGACTTATATCTGTGCTACTAATGTTCTATTTCTTATCTGTACTACAAATACACATTATTATATAATGAATTTATTTTCACTTCAGCTTCCTTTTATGTATCACGTAAGTGGCTTTCTGTTACATTACTGTTTCTATTTGAAGAGGTATGTTGGGGGTTAGATGTTAGAATTCTTAATTTGTTGTACCTAACGTAGGCCCATTTCTTTATCACATCCCAATCAGAATATTTGAAAGACATCTAAAGGGGTTTCTGCATTGTCTATCCCCATTCAGCTGGCAAAGTCCCATTCAGATTTATATTTAGATGAAATATTTTGTTTTCAAAGCACATGCTCTGCTGTCTCATGGGTTTACTATAACCGTCTTGTGGCCTTTCAAAACTCGGAACTTGTTGCTCTTGAAATTCACTTGAAGCTGTTTGAGGCCTGGTTTGTAGGGGACCACATCAAATTCCAGAATGGATTTTTCTTTCTTCTTCATGGTACCCACCCTGAGCAAAAGAAAGTACAATGTTGTTTTAAGTATATTACAGAAATATGAAACTATTGCTGGCCATGTTGAATCTGAAACCTCCCTTAGGCTCCCTGCACACTGCAAATCCGATTTGCGATTATGATTCTCCCTGGATGCTATCAAAAGAAAAACGCAGAAAAAACGCAGCATGTATGCAGTACTGATTAAAAATCGGATTGAATCACATGTGAAAATCGATTAAAAATTAGAATCTGAATCGCATGTAGTGTGCAAGAGGCCTTAAGGTGGCCGCCCACCATACAATTAAAAGACCCAATTTTACAACAATTCGATAAAAATGATCAGTTGTCCCCAAAAATCGAAAGTTTTTTTAGAAAGCCAATCAAATTTTTTATTTATTTTTTTAGATTGGACATATTGGAAAAGTCAGCCTAATTTTATCAAGAATTGTATGGTGTGTGTGATGGATTGTAAAATTGTATTCAACCAGAAAAAATGTATGTAACTATTCAGTAAAGTTGTCTCTCAATTTTTCCAACCAACCAATTTTTTGGGAGTTTACGATCTTTTATTCCGAAATTGCAGCAATCTCAAAAATACGTGTTGGTACCTCGAAGATTCTGATCAAAACTTCCAATCAATAGGAAAATTGGATCGAAATGCTCAAATCGAATCAAAATAAAAAAATGGTATGGTGTGTGGCCACATTTATCTTTTTTTTTTACAGCAATTTTATGTGACATAAGCTGTACTCTTTTTGTATCTCTTGACCTATACTGTGTCAACATGGAGTTTGTATGTTTGTGTGGGTTTATTTTTCCACCTCCAAAAATATTTTAGTTAGGGCCTGGCCACTCATCAAATGTTCCAAGTGACATTTACCAGACAATCACTGCAGTGTGAACTGAGCTATTCTTTTTTTTCTTTACAACTTTTTAACACTATTACAACTATAACACTATTTACAACTATTTTTTCAAAATGTTGCAAAGTTGAAATAGTTCACTTAAACCAATAGGTAGCAACAACAAAATATGGCATTAGTGGTCATAACAACACTAAGAAAATGTTTTTTTATGCCGACCAGGGACCCTAAATCTTTTCAAAAGTAGCAGTATTTTCTCTGAGGGAGGTAGAGGTAATCTTTTCCATGGTATAAATCACTTACATTTTGTGAATCAACTCCGCCCTTGAAAGAGGAGGCGCCAAACGCCATGTCTTAGCCATTTGCCAATGAGAAGGTTTGCTTATGGTGGAAGGGACTTATGGAACTGGGCCATCCATAGATCGGGAGGTACCCACACTTCCAGAATATCAGAAGCTAATGCAAAACCCACATTCGAAAATCAGATACCGGCTGGCCATGCTGCCAACAATGAGATTGATCTGCAGAGAGTAGACTGCCACAAAAGCATAAATTGGTAAATATTAGGCCACATTTAGTCAGTTGTGCTTAAAATATTCAAAAACTATTTTCTTGAGCCAATCTTTTTATAAAAAAAAGGAGGGGGGCAGTAAGTAGCAGGGATTGTCTCCAAAAACCCTTTCAAACTACCTAAATAAATGGGCCCTTAAGCAGAACTGTTTTTTTTTTTCAATTGTCTCTTTTTTTACAGTCACTTACAGTAATTTGAGGTGAGACTTCAGCAATCCACTACCCTCGATCACCAGTACACAGTCCTGTATATCTTCTTCCAGTGGGTTGGAGAAGGTGAGGTGCACCTTGCATGGCTTGCTCACTGCAACAGGACCCATAAACTACAGGAAATAAAAAAATAGCAGTTATAAAATACGTAAGACATGTCATGTCTTTGATAATGCTTAAAGGGACTCCGAGCTCACGAAAAAAAGAAAAGTTGTACTCACCAGGGGCTTTCTCCAGCCCAGTGCTGGTCGGGAGGTACCACGCCGGCGTCCTGGCTCCTCTCCTTCTCCCCGCTCCGGTATAGCTGACAGGCCGCAGCCCGGGCGACACTCGGTGGAGTGTCGGGCTGCAGCTTCCGCGTATGACGCGGATTACGTCACACGCCGGCCGCCTCGCGTCATCACGGCGGCCGGCGTGAAAGTACTGCGCATGCGTGCTTTAATCGCGCATGCGCAGTACTTTCACGCCGGCCGGCGTGTGACGTAATCCGCGTCATACGCGGAAGCTGCAGCCCGACACTCCACCGAGTGTCGCCCGGGCTGCGGCCTGTCAGCTATACCGGAGCGGGGAGAAGGAGAGGAGCCAGGACGCCGGCGTGGGACCTCCCGACCAGCACTGGGCTGGAGAAAGCCCCTGGTGAGTACAACTTTTCTTTTTTTCGTGAGCTCGGAGTCCCTTTAAATAAAGAAAAAAAAATGGTATTGTTATAAAATGTTTTTTCTTAATTATTAAAATTTTGATTGTTATTTTTATGGTCTTAATTCCATGCTTTATGGGATAAGCGCTAACTAATAATATTGCCTAGGTCTTGGATATTGTCATCCTGAATCGAGGTGCTGAAGAGTAAATATAATGTAAGCTTTACTGTTATACGAATCTGTTGTGGCATTTATATTTAAATTGCTCAAATAAATATGTGTATTGCCTCTTGTACTAGCCTGTTTTACTCCCATATAGTGGGAGAATACCTATCTTATGTCTATTTCACCATCTTTCTATTTTTATTTGTTTTTGTGAAGCACTGCATGTTATGTGATATGCTGAAGATTCTTGTGAACTGTTATAGTTGACAGTATTCCTGAATTCATTCTCAATATATGCTGGCATTATATATTTCTGTGCTTCAATAACGTTTTCTTTGTTGAAAAACATTTTTTTTATTGTCCTCATACTTAATCTATCATTAAAACATACATGCCGTTAGCAATCGTTTTTACATAAGTATGTAAACCTATGGTGGCCACTAATGATCCAATCTTTTTTCATTCAATCTTACTATTTCTATGTAATATAAGGGAACTTCCTACATTATCCATTCAATATATTCACTTACCCTTATACTACATAGATTTGATAAAATTGGATGAAAAATGTTGGTTTGTTAGTTGCCACAATAAGACCAGCAAGCTACAAAAGACTATCAAGTGACAATGTGATAAAATGTCTGGATCAAACTTTGACCATTTATTATATTATTTTTGGTAGTGAACTCAGTGGCTCCTTTTGTATCCTAACATACAGTATGTTCAGAACTAAGGTCTTTACAATCCTTTGTATGGGGGCAAAATGATACCTTTGTGTCCTATGCCTTTTTTATATATATATATATATGTGGTAAAATAGGTTTGCAAAGTGCAGATTGACGTTGCAAGGTGATATTGAGTCCACATTTTACCAAGATAACAAAGGACTTTCTTGATATTGAGTCATCTATTGCAAAGTGGCAGATTAAACTTTTGGGCCCTTTTCCACTGAAAATTGCCATCGGAGGCACAAGTGCAATTTTTGTATTTTACGCTGAGCAGTTCCTGTGTGTTTCAGTGTGGTTTTTACCCAACGTTTTAATTTTGGTGGCATTGTGTTTGCATGTTTCTGACGATGTAAACTGGGAAATGGCATGAATGGTGCATAACACCATGTTTGGTATGCTGTTTTCTTGATCTCTAATGGACTTTAACCAAAACACAAGAGAAATGCAGCATGCACTATGTTTTTAGGGCAAAATAGAATTGCATCAATGGGAATGGGGCACCACAATCGCAATGATAATGCCAATGCTCTTGTGATCAGCAAAGTGTGGACAGATTGTGTGTGATCTGTTTTCAGATTGAAACAGTTAGTGGGCAAAGGCCCTTAGTCGCTGTCACCCTGAGGCAGTATGTTATGCTAGTCTCACTCCTCCTTATTGGTCCATACCTATGATGAGTGCTACACTTTCCTAGAGCGAGAAGAGATATGAGGGAGGAAAGTGGTCTAGGCTTAGCTAAGCAGTTTACAGCTTCACAAAAATAGCTTTTTCTTACTTTGTTTAAAGTGAACCCGAGGTGGGGATTAGCAAAAAAAAAAGTACACTACCTAATCCAGGGGGCTGGTCAGATCAGGTAGCTGCAATCTCCACCACTACTGCGGTCTGTAACCCCTTGGTTGTGTTTTCTGTGACCCCTGGGGTCACGACGTTGGTAGCTCCGCTTTGTGTGTCTCATGCAGAGGCAGAGGAGCGGTGGGTGGAGCGTCGGTGGAGAGGCAGAGCTGCCCAGTGGGTAGCAGGGAATACCTCTCCTACCTTCCCCTCAAGATTGTCGACCTGCTGCACGATGGCAAACATCGGGGGTGGTAGCGCGTTGCGGTAGGGACACAGAGGCTTATCATGCAGCAGGGAATATGGCTCTGTGTCCCATCTGCACCTCCTGTGCCGCCTCGGGTAAACTTTAAGGTAGCGAGGAACACAGAACAAATATTCAGTACATTAAATCGTCTAAGCTTACAAATGCTTTGCTTCACACACCTATATTCATGCAGCAGTGCATTGTGTGAAGAACTGTGCATTCCCATGAGGAACCAATTAACAGCGTTGCTTCAACTTGTCTCAGGAATACCCCTTGCTCTACTGTCTCCTCATTGTTCAGCATAACTGCCCTGCTCTCCTAGGAAAGTCCTAGCTGCTTAGGCCTCACTGTTCATACACATCTTTCTTCTCTGCGATCTGCTGGCTGCATGGAATAATTGTCCTCTGCTGATATCATGCTCACTTCAAGCATGTAGAAATGGCAGGAGAGGATATTATTTTCTTTACAAACAATGCACTGCATATCAGTACGGATAAGCTGACTTTTGAGCATTAAAAAAGTGGAGGGTTGGCTTACCCGACGTTTCACGATAAGGGGTCCATCAGTGTGATCAGAGCAGTGCAAAGTGACACAGCTTCAGGCTCCAGTGATGGCAGTGATCTCACTGCCATTGTTTAAAAGGTAATACATTGTGTGTGTGTAGGTGTGTGTGTGTGTGTGTGTGTGTGTGTGTGTGTGTGTGTGTGTGTGTGTGTGTGTGTGTGTGTGTGTGTGTGTGTGAGTGTAGGTGTGTGTGTAGGTGTGTGTGTGTGTGTGTATAGGTGTGTGTGTGTGTGTGTGTGTAGGTGTGTGGGTGTGGGTGTGTGTAGTTGTGTGTGTGTGTGTATAGGTGTGTGTAGATCTATAGATATCTCATTATATACTGTGTATATATGCATATATATATATATATATATACATTTAAATACTCCCCTGAGAGGACCTTAGTGCAAGCCTGAGGCCTCCTGAGATTCCTCCTTACTGGATCATCAGTGGTACTGCTTAAGATGCCATGCAGTAACGCTAGAGGTCGATGGCAGACAAGAGCTTTTAAAGGGATGGCAGAAGAAGGGGAAGTAGGAGCAGAACACTAACCACATGGCATAGTGCACTAACCACACGGCGCAGAACACCAACCACACGACTCAGAACACCAACCACACAGTGCAGAGCACTAACCACATGGTGTAGAGCAAGTGTGGTAATAAAACCAACCACACGGCGCAGAACACGATCAACATCGCACAGAGCCAGAGTGGTAAGAACACTGACCACATAGCGCAGAGCCGGTGTGGTAAGAAAAACAACCACACAGTGCAGAGCACCAACCGCACAGTGCAGAGCCAAGTGCCATCATGACTGCCTGAATAAGAGGAGGCAGTAATGTACAACTTCCACCAAATACAAAGTTGCAGAATAAAGTCAAACATGCAGAAAAAAAGTAATACTCATGGCAGCCTCCATATTCCACCTACTATAGAGTCCAGAGACCTACTATTTACAATTGTATTACATCCATCATGTCTTTGCTTAAAAGACCCCTGGGGTATGGGATATGGAGGCTGACCTTATTATTATTTCCTTTTAAAGAGTACAGCTGCTTGGCCTTCTACTGATCTTTCATGCATCAGTAGCATCTGAATCAACCACCCGAAACAAGCATGTGGCATGCTTGTTTAGGGTCTATGGCTAAATGTATTAGAGGCAGGACAGCCAGGCAATGTGCATTGTTTAAAAGGAAATAAATATGTCAACCTCCATATCCCTCTCATTTTAGTTGTCCTTTAAGTTTTGAGGAATTTGAATTACATACATTTTACAGAAAGGAAACCTGGTTTGATGGAGAATCCTTTTTATCGGGGTCACAATCCAAGCGACCCACCCATTTGCAATAATGATGTGATTTTAATGACTGCCATAATGGTCAGTGGCCAAAGGAATCATTCCTCTGTGACATGTGCAATATTCGTATTATACATATTTAAAATGTGTATCTCAGCATGACCACAATCCGTTTTATATCCTGGTTGGTCTTCTTGTGTACAGCAATTAATCTAAACCCAGATTCACATTGGCACAAAAAAAGTTCTGTTTAGTGAAATGAAATGGAACAAATGCAATTGGGTCCTATGCAAAGCAGTAGCACATTAGTCCATTTGGAATGGATTAGTTCAATCCGTGAGTGGAGTGCAAGCCTGTACAGCTTTTCTGGATTGGCCGGAAGAAGCGGATGGCGATGAAATCAATGCTAGCCTATGAGCTAGTTGCTGCATAAGTGTTGTGCACACTCACCTGCTGTCGCCCATTCAGGTATTCCGCTGCCACTGCATGGAAGAAGCGCCAGTATACAGATCTGATAGCCCTATCAGAAGCATCAGGCTACAGTTGGTTTGAAATAGACCAATGGCAATCATCTCTCCCCAGGGCAGATTATCATTGGTTCTCTAAGTGGTAGACCAATGAAAACCCTCCATGGTGCTCAAGGAGAAATCCCATTGGTGTTTTGCAAGCAAATAAGAGCCAGATGCTTCCAATGGGGCTCTCAGATATGTATAGCAGCGTTCTTCCTCTATGCAGTGGGGGAATGATAAGGTACGGAGTGGATGGTGATGCAAAAATGAACCGAAAACAAATGATGAAAACCTTTTGTTACTGTAACAAACTGATCTGTTTAAAGGGACTTACCTTGGTCTTTCTCCAGCGCCCCCCCCCCATAGGGTAATCCGGCGACATCGGTTGAAGTCGCACATTCACACCGCATGCGTGTCATCACGCTGCCTGAGTCTTGCACATGCATGCACTCTTAAGGTGACCGGTGTGACGACGCGACGGGTATGCGCCAAGTCGCCGGATTACCGGAGCCGACAGTGGGACTGCAGAAAGGAAGAAGAGCATGTAGGGGCTGGAGGAAGCCCCATGTACTGTTTAGAGTCCCTTTAAACAGAAAACGGGTCCGTTTTTTAGGATGTTTTTTTTCATCCAGTAGAGTGTGAACCACAGCCTAATTCTGTATTTCAGACTTTACTAGATTGCATGTGCAATAGCAATATTTCTGTCAGTCAGTGTCCGTGTTCATGAAATAAATGTCAATACAGATTAAGCATACATTGATCTGGATTTGTGAAGTAGCCAGGTTGATATTTTTCTCTACAAGGACTTTTTCCCAGGTCACATTCTGCTCCCCGACAGCCGTCACTCTTATCAGGTTGTTGTCATCAAGATGCTTCCCATATCGTGCAAATGGAATCTCTAACAAAATCCACTTTTCTGCAGAGTAGAAGAACATTAAAACAGGCCTTTAGGTTTCATAATTGCAGAATCAATATATAATTTTACTTGTACACACATTCAAATATATCCATATATACTCGCATATAGCTGATGCACGTAAAGGTATCCACTTTTCCCTCGGTGACCAGGAAAAAGTGATTGACTCCTGTATAAGCCCCCTCCCCAGTATAGCCCCCTCCACAGTAGCCAGATGTGCCCCCCAGTAAAAGTCAGCCCCTCCTCCCCATAGCCAGATGAGCCCCAAGGGATGATGCAACTGTGTCTTAAGACGCCACTAGATGGTTTCATAGATATGAGACACAGCGATTGCCACACAGGAAAAATCCCTGATCATTGCACTGCTAACATGTTGCTTGCATGCTCCGCTGCACAAGACAGGGGACAGGTAGTCTTGAGCAGCACACTCTGCACACCAGGTTGCATGGGATGCGCAGGGCACAGACACAGCAGGGAGCCAGCTGGCAAGAGCAGGATCACTAGTGCACAATCCTCATGCTCCTCTGCCAGTAACAAAACCTGTTCCACCATCCGTTCTGCACTTTTTTTGTGCTGAAAAGTTAGGCTTATACACGAGTACATAATATAAACATATATCTATTCCCGGTCGTGTACATGGAATTCTGGCGCTCTTTTTTTTCCCAGGCTGAGCCAAATGATGACTCACCCTGCTGCCGCACAAATGGGGGGGGTGTTAAATACTATTCCCCATCCGAGTCATCACAACTCCGAGGGAGAAGTAATTTGGGGTCTAGCCATCGCCGGTTCCCCGAATTATCCGTGCGTGATCTATAGCATTACTGCTATAGTCACGCCCTGCTTCGTTCCTGGTCTGGTTGTTTGGATAATGTGCCAGTTGGTCCTCAGTCATCTTTCTTGAATTCCATACAAACACAATTTTTCAATAATTTGTGGTCATTTGGGCTGACAGTTTGCAGCCATAAAGTGAGAGTCATGCACATTTGGCTTAGCTGAGCGGTATATATGTAATTTACCATAGATATGGGAAGCGAAGGAAGGAAATAAACCGAAAACATCATCCACGGCTGATTGCTTGTTACCTGCATCCGGTCTAGGGTTTAAAAGACAGTGATGGATCTGTCCTTTAAAAGTTTTGTCCATGTGTCTCTTTGGTCTAGGGCAGGGGTGTCAACCTCAATCACATAAGGGGCCGAAATCTAAAACACATTCTAAGTTGCCAGCCAAATTTTTTATTAAGGTTAGAGGGCTAGTTAACATTGCTCAGTTGCGCTTCAGAATAATTCTGCATGCCAGCTCACTGCCCATACAATCCTACGGGGCTGTTCACAGTACAACCTTGTAACAGGTCATGGAATTCTAACTCGCTGCAAGCAGCCTTTGTAATAATGTCTATGGCCAGTGTCCACTGCAGTTCACACTCATAAAATGTGCGTTATGCATTGAAGCACTGTCTGCCTAACCTCAGTTCGAATCTCAGCTCTTCCTGTTCAGTACGCCAGCACCTATTCAATGAGGAGTCTTTGGGCTAGACTCCCTAACACTGCTACTGAGCGTGCCCTTGTGGCTGCAGCTCAAGTGCTTTGAGTCTGCCAGGAGAAAAGCGCAATATAAATGTTATTTGTCTTGTCTTGTTATTTCAAATCTTTATTCACATTTTCTCTACATTTTTATGTGTCACTTGGACACAGATGTCCAAGACAAATGTCGTTTAGATTCAAAGTGCAAAAGTTAAAGTCTAGAGGAAGAGGAAGCAAAGGCCCTTGGAGAAGTAGGGACAGATGCCAAGATTAATTTCCTGGATCAATATACTATAATACCATGACTGGTAACTAGCGATGGATATTTTCTTTTGAAAAAGAAGCTGATTTAGTAATTACTACTTACTGTGACAAGGAAGCGCTTACAGGAAATGTACATTGTGTTTTTAGAATATGTTTTATTTATCATCTTTCGTCCATTTTGTTAAAGGGGTTCTGTGGGGGAACCTGGGAATAAAAACAGCCACTTACCTGGGGCTTCTATCTGCCCCATGTAGCAGTTATGTCCCACGCCATCCTCCGATCCGCTGTTCCCTGCCGCCAGCACCGGGCATTATTCGTCTGGCATAGCCAAATAATGTGCGCTACCATTTGTGTCCTCGGAAGCTTACTGCTCAGGTGCAGTACGAAGTTTTCTTGTACTGCGCCTGCGCAGTAAGCTTCCGATGACGCGAGCGGGAGCAAGCAGGCTGCGGCCGCGCAGCCGCTGTTTGACGGCGTGATGCGCTAGACCGGGGCCGGCGGTGGGGAACGGCGGATCGGAGGAGGACGGCTGGGAACGGCGGATTGGAGGAGGACGGCGTGGGACATTACTGCCACATGGGGAATATAGAAGCCCCAGGTAAGTGGCGGTTTTTATCCCCAGGTTCCCCCACAGAACCCGTTAAAGTTTTATTCATTTCATCAGGAACATGAACTATTACAAATATTGTATTTCTAGCTCCCTCTGCAAAGTGTTTTGAGCAGTAGAGAGTGCCACTTTACTTTTGCAGAAAACAGATCAGTAAAAGCCCTTTCACACGGGCAGCTGACAAGCGGTGAAGTCACCGCCTGACAGATGCTCTCCTGCTTCGGCCAACGCTTTTTATTACCTGGTACCTGCACTGTACAGACAGCCCCCCACGGAGTTGGATGTGAGCGTCCGTCTGCCGCCCACTAACACCACTGTGTGTCAATGCTTGACTCTCATACAGTTGTGTTACAACCACACATTTAAATTGCACTGGTGGGTGGCAGACAAGAGGCTGAACTGCTCAGCAAGCCCGCAGTTCAGCCGTCTATCTGAAAGGGGCCTAACAGTGAGTCCTATGGGAAAAAAACACTTTACAAATGTTATTGCATTGCCAAAGTTGAATCTTTAAGCTAGGTGGCTGATAACTAGGTGCTATTGTGTTTTGTTGATCCATTTTATATTTCCAACGTGGCATTAGAATTAAACTTTTTTTTGCCATCACAAAGCTTGCCAGGCAAACCACAAACTAGCTCCTAATAAAAATGAAATCTTCATTTAAGACATTTAAAGTGGACCCAATTAAAATTAAAGATTTAAATTAAAAATACAAGATTTCAGAAATAAAATCTATTTTCTAAATTATAATAATAAATAGCTGCCTTTTTTCAGCTGCATGATGACAAATATAAAATATTTTACATTTATTGGTGAAACCCCTCCCTTCCTTTCAAATTGCCGGGACAAAATCCAGCAAACTGGTGGAGTATATGGTGTCCGGCAATGAAGGAATTGCTAATGGTTGCCCCCAGAATAACCCTAGTTATGGAAAGAGAAGGGTTAAAATCATGCACTGAAATTCTCATAGGTTTCAAGGAGTGTTTATTTATCTTTGTATGTGTCAGAGTGGTGCAACTAAATATTTTTAATTTAAAAAAATGTTTGGTTTGGGTCCGCTTTAACTTTTTCCATGTTTAAAATTTAGATTACGAAATGATGATTTAGGGGTCTTTCACAGTGCGACGTTATTTGCACGTTAGAACAACATATAACGCAGAATAACTCACAGCAATGAAAAATCAATGCCCTGTTCATAGTGCAGACGTTGCGTTGGTGTCTAACGCTGCACGCTAAATGAAAGTGCTGCATGCTATGCGTTATACACGTTTTTAGCTGCGTTAGACTGTTTGCACAAGCTCAGTAACACTTGGTGACATACTCTTCATTGCCTGTATTTTCTACTGTACATGCTGTATGCGTTGGCAACGTGGTGTTGCGACTTTTTGGCGTTGTTACTTTGCGGTGTGACTTTAACGTTGCTTCAAACCGCAACATCCTAATGTGAAAGTAGCCTTAAGGAACAGAAAGTAGAGTGTTTTTTTTCCCTTTATTCTGGAAGAGAATATGTGGAGATGTAAAAAATTATGGGAAATTTGTGACACTATTTTCTCTGTACTGTTTAATCAGCCTCTGTGATAAAATATTGATAGCATATATACTCATGGATAAGTTCAAGATTTTAAGAGGAATTCTGGGCAAAACATAACCCTAGATATGTTGTATCCATATATATGGGTAGAGTTACACTGTGGTATTGTTGTACATTTCCTTGTGAGTAATGTACTATATTTTATTCTCCTGCTCAAAAAAAAATCAATAAAGTAGCGCATCTGGTGTTGGGAGGACAATACCAGATGTAACAGGAGGCTGCAAATCTACTGCTTCTGTTCTCATAAAATGGGCAGCAGCCCCCATGATTCACCTTTGTGATAGGGATAGCAACCATTGATGGGTATCATGGGGGCTGTAGTCCTGTGCTCCACCAGACAGCAGGCAAGAATAGTGCAGCGGGACCCCAAGGATGTCATTATCAGGACCTTCACAATTATCTTTGGTTATCTACAAGCTTTTTAATTATTTAAAATAAATTGAATCAGTGGACAATCAGCCATGTATATTGGGGTACTTTGGGGGAACCTATATTTTTTTTTCAACAGTACCTGAACTAAAAATAAATATGCTTGGTTGCCATACATGTGGCTTCTTCCTTGCTCCCATAAACCTTTGGATGCTTCTGGCTGAGGGTCCTGTACACTAAGTGGGTGCACGAGTGGACAGAGCATATGGTCTTCACAGAAGAATGGGGGACAAAAAGTTGCAAGATGGAGAGGAGACCAGCACAGCTCAAGGGCCATGGAGTTTATGGGGCATGGTAGCCAGCGGCCACAAAGTATTTTTTTGGTCAGTGCAGGTGTGCTCAAGAGTTAACAATGGACCTTACTATAATAGACAACATTTTTAAAAACTGTTAAAGAGGATCATTGCTGAAAAATACAGAGCCTCAGCGGATGGTAGGGTTAATAACTCACGTGCTCGCCCATAATCCATTAGATGTCAGAAACTCTACCTCTTCCTCAAAGAAGAAAAAAAAACACTCTGTGGCCACCACCACCTGCTTGCTGTGGCCTGCCCCAGTTAGGCAGTTGCAGCCTATTGGTGGCTAACAAACTGTGGGCAGACAGCAGCAATGTGGAGGGGGGGGGGGGGGGGGAAGGCACAGATCTTTAGGAAAATTTAGGGAAAATGGAAGTGGCTGTTTTTACCGATAAAGGTAAACTTTTTTGACGACTAATGAATTACCGGTGAGCGGGTGAGTGGTTAACCCTACCACTTGCCTACTTGCATCAGTAATAATAATTGCTCCCTAACTCCGATTAATGCCTCCACAATTTAACATGTATTTCTTAAATAAAATGTTGATGGTGCATGTTATGTTATAAAAGCAATCATACATATAAACTCCCATTTTTGTTTAGTTTAGTTCCACTCCATTTTAAACAGTATTTTTGAAGTGAATTAAAATGTTATTGGTATTTATACTTTACATTACCTTCTTTGGGTTCCAGATCAATGTACTTGGAGTCCTTCCAGAACTGGTATCCAGGTTTCCCTGTGTGCTTCATAGACTGCGCGCTAAAGCACAATTTCAAAGTCTTAGGAACTGTTCTCAAGTTACCAGCCTGTAAGACCAAGTTTATAGTTTGTCCCAGCTGAGGAGACTCCATCAGTTTAAACTTCAGGACCAGCTTTGCATCTTGCAGTGGAGGATTCCTGTGTTCATGTACCCAGGTACCGATGGATCCATTTTGTAGATGGTGCTCTTGGTCAGGGGAAAACCCATTAGTAGCAATGCCATTGGTATTACTATAGTGTGTACCACCATTCTGAGTTATCATTAGATTTCCCTTCTGTAGTCTTGCCAAAGCTTTGTGAAATATTTCTCTTTCTTCAGGGGTTCCTTATTAAAGAAAATAAAACAAGCATTTAATCATAACAAAAATAACAGATATTAAGAGGTCACAAATAATTTTGTCCTTTGCTGCCTATTGTAAGGTAAACCTGCAGCGAACCACAAAAATAGTTACTTACCTATGTAGAGGTAAGGCTTTGGATCCCATAGAGCCTTCTTGGTTCTCACTCCAGTTGTCCCCCCGTTGAAGTTATTCAACCTGCAATCCTCATGCAGGTTTTGGAAGTACTCACGTCTCCAAAGAGGAGCGAATATGTACTCTGTCCGGACTCACACATCCGCAGTACAAGTAAACCTAAACTAAAAAGTGTATAGCTGTATGCACCCAAGGCAGGTACTAACACTGGTAAACACCATAAAACACTGCAAACACCAGTTTTTACTGTTCAACTGCCAATGAAGAATTTATTTCAATATGTATAATTAGCTAAAGGGTTGCATACATATATCTACAAAAAAGACTCCAAATAGGGCCTCACACATACAATCAGCCAAATAGGCTGGCAAGGCCTAGATCTTTTAAGCGAACACCCTAAAAACAGCTATTTCACATATGCAACTAATTCTGTGTGAAATGCAATTAGCATATATAACCTGAAATCCAAGCAAACGTCTGTTCGTCTAGTACAATTACCGGTTGCAATCTTAAAGGATACCCAAGGTGACATGTGACATGATGAGATAGACATGGGTATGTACAGTGTCTAACACACAAATAACTATGCTGTGTTACCTTTTTTTTTCCTGCCTGAAAGAGTTAAATATCAGGTATGTAAGTGGCTGACTCAGTCCTGACTCAGACAGGAAGTGACTACAGTGTGACCCTCACTGATAAGAAATTCCAACTATAAAACACTTTCCTAGCAGAAAAGGCTTCTGAGTGCAGGAAATAGATAAAAAGGGTTAATAGTTGATATAGTTTAGCTCTGGCATACTTCAATGAGTGTGTCATTGAGCAAAAACAATAAAACAAAACTTAAAAAGTAGATATAAACATAAAATTAAACTGTGGAATATCTTAAAAAGTCATTTTTAGGAGAAGGAACATACATACAATTGTTTATTTCATTTGTTTATTTTTGCCTCAGGTTTTAGACCCGCAGACATGCTAAGGAACAGTATACTTGTGAAAAAGCTGTTAAAAAGAAACACCATCTACCCCTATGATGTGATACGGCCCTGCCACTCATCCATCCATCTGCACATACAACCAAAGTGGATCATATAATAGATATCTCTGATATCGGGAGGCTGGCAGCCCCAGGACCACCTAACGCCGATTGGTGTCAAGTCCTGGGGGCGGAAGTTAGCAGGCACTGAGTGGAGCTGATGCCTATGAGAGACGATCACACTAATTGGGTCTCGTGGTGGGAGGAAGAGAGGGTGGGAAGGAAAAAAAATGACTTTTATTTTAAAAAAAAAGAACATTTAAATGAATGAAAAAAAAAAGAAAGCTCTGTTGATGGCAAGGAAAGGGGGCAAGATTTATTTGTGTACTAAGTTGTATGGCCATGCAGCACAATGTTAAAGGTGCAGTGTGCTGAATTGTAAAAAAAAATGGCCTGGTCACTAGGGGGTGTAAGCCTGTGGTCCTCAAGCGGTTAAACACTATCGATTGAATGTCTTCAGTAACCGATGCTAGGAATATGATTGCAAAAATCTGTACATTGTAAAAAAAAAAAAACCCTTTCAGTAAGCCAGCCGTATTTCCAAGTCTTGCTTCCAACAAGAAAAAAGGGAAAGTTCCAATAGAGTTTTCCACCGAACATATGCCTCAGATATCCACATTGGTTAGTAATAGCATGTCATATACATTGCCTGTGCATCACTCTATTACAGTTCCAAACCATGTCAGTAATGCATATGGTCGACATGCACCGTGTATAGCAAATTTCCATTGATATGGGATATATAAGCGCTTTCAGGAATGTCCATAGATTATACAGTTCATAGTGACTGTATGCGGCAGAAATCTGTTGCAGACCATTATATAGTTACCAATCCAGGAAGTAGTTCAGGATAACACACCACATTTCGACAAACTCGTCCTGCCATTAGGTGGCTCCCCGTGTTGGCACATAGGGTGTTAATATCCACCAGAGTCCCAAGTCATACAGGCCGGCCTATTGACCATGCGATGACGCCATCCCTAACTTTCAAGATGGCCTCGGTCTGCACAGCAAATGAACGGCAGGCATAGGGCAAGAGGCAGTGGGTGCAGCATATGACGCAGGCTTGACCAGCATATATATGACCAGTATACTTTTTTCACAGGTATACTGGTCCTTAGCATGTCTGGGGGTCTAAAATTGGCTAAGATTGCAGCCTGTGATTGTAATAGACGAGCAGACATTTGCTTGGATTTCAGGTTATATGTGCTAAGTGTATTCCACACAGGATTAGTTGCACATGTGAAATAGCTGTTTTTAGGGTGTTAGCTTTAAATGTCTAGGCCTTACCAGCCTATTGGCTGCTTGTTTTTGTGAGGCCCTAATTGGATTCTCTTCATTTGTGCATATGAAATAAATTCTCTATTGGCAGTTGAACAGCAAAAACTGGTATTTCGGGTGTTTTATCACAGTACAAGTAAGTCTGCTGAAGAGTACTAAAGGCGTATAAATTTAAACATGGGGCAGCAGTGGAACGAGGGCACAAAGACAGAATCGGGAGGTCTCTATGGGATCCAGAGCCTTTCCACTACACCACAGATGTCAAACACAGTCCTCGAGGGCCAAATCCATGCCAGTGTTTAGGATGGACTGAGAAATAAAGAAGCATGTTCTACCTGATGAACCACACCTTTCCTAATTAAGTCTCATCAATTTGTTTGAGCTGCGCTGAAAATGTGTGAGAACCTCTGCCCTCGAGGGCTGGCGTTCGACACCTGTGCTTTACACTAATACCCATTATTGTCTATACTGTACTTTTTAAACACTACTCTACCATTGCTGGGCTCAGTTTACGATTTATATCACACAATTTATACATCACATAATACTTGAATATGCTTTTATAGTGAAATACTAGGGTCATGTTTCTGACTTTGCTTTATAAAAACATTATGCAATAAAGACATGACCACTCCTCTCCTCCAGCTGAGACTAGTTTGAGGTTACAACTTGAATGTGGGGATGAGCCTGGGCGTCGTGAAAGAAAGCAAACTTCTACTTGGAGTGAAAGCATAATCAACTCTTAAATTGGTAGCAGGCCAACAAACTTCTTTACTTGTATACTAGGTGCCTAGCAGGCTGGTAAATCAACTGTTTAGCAAGATTGATTTCACTGCGATGGTAAAAATGTAGACAATGGTAGAGAAATGTGCTCAAGTTCAATTAATAAGCTATGACCATAATAATGTCTATAAGACTTCATGCTATAAAAAGAACTAGCAAACATCTCTTCTTGATCTTACCTTCTTCATATTTGTAGCTGTCAGTGATGTCGTCTCGTTCGTCCGCTCCTACACACTTTGTACTAATTTGACTTCCAATTCGATGTGGGTCTCGGAAAAGCTTTTCTTTTTTTGTTCCATATAAAGTCCAAGACACACAATCTGCATTTACCATGGAGAAGATGAATGGACCATCATAGTTTAGGTGGACCTCCCCTTCTTTGATGGCTTTGACAGAAGCAGGTCCGCAGCAATAAATTCCTAGTGGAATACAATGGCTTTTAGTCTTAATACATACATATTGTGTAAATATCAGCAATGCCAGTGACCGTTCTTACCATCACTTGTTTCCTGTGGGGTTGGATCTAGTACCTGCCATCCTCCATAGCCTGGAGGCAAATCCCTTCTCTCCATCCAGCACTCACACCACACATGGAAATTCCTAAGTGAAAAATCCACCATCAGAATTTGGAAATTTGAGTCCCAGCAGTGTCACTCACAGGATAAAAAATTGTAAGTAGCTTTAGTGTTGACCTAATTAACATGTATAAATACATCCAAGGGCAATATAGGTGTAAAGCAAGTAAGCTTTTTAATACACTGCTCAAAAAAATAAAGGGAACACAAAAATAAAACATCCTAGATCTGGATGAATGAAATATGCTTATTAAATATTTCATTCTTTACATAGTTGAATGTGCTGACAACAAAATCACACAAGTGTTATAAATAGCCTATATTAAATAGCCATATACAACATCATATTCAATCTAAAAATTGGATCAATTATCCCTATTCTCCTATGTAAAAGGAGCCTTAGGCTACCTCTGGCGAGCATTACTCAAAACGCCTGATACATATTTTATGGCATCAAGGCTTCCTCAGAGGCTCAACAAGGGAATCCCATTCATGTGTTATAAATAGCCTGTATTAAACAGCCATATACAACATCATATTCAATCTAAAAATTGGATCAATTATCCCTATTCTCCACCCCCCCCCCCCCCAAAAAAAATAATTTTTCATGAGTCTAGCATGATGAGGTATTTGTACAGAAGAGTGAGAAATGGAAACGCATCCAAAACCAGGCTGCATATAGTTACATTGTTATTTTGGTTGAAAAAAGACATACGTCCATCGAGTTCAACCAGTACAAAGTACAACTCCAGCCTGCTCCCTCATATATCCCTGTTGATCCAGAGGAAGGCGAAAAATACCCCACAAGGTATGGTCCAATTAGCCCCAAAAGGGAAAAATTCCTTCCCGACTCCAGATGGCAATCAGATAAAATGCCTGGATCAACATCATTAGGCATAACCTAGTAATTGTAGCCATGGATGTCTTTCAACGCAAGGAAAGCATCTAAGCCTCCTTTAAATGCAGGTATAGAGTTTGCCATAACTACTTCCTGTGGCAATGCATTCCACATCTTAATCACTCTTACTGTAAAGAACCCTTTCCTAAATAAATGGCTAAAACGTTTTTTCCTCCATGCGCAGATCATGTCCTCTAGTCCTTTGAGAAGGCCTAGGGACAAAAAGCTCATCCGCCAAGCTATTATATTACCCTCTGATGTATTTATACATGTTAATTAGATCTCCTCTAAGGCGTCTTTTCTCTAGACTAAATAAACCCAGTTTATCTAACCTTTCTTGGTAAGCGAGACCTTCCATCCCATGTATCAATTTTGTAGCTCGTCTCTGCACCTGCTCTAAAACTGCAATATCTTTTTTGTAATGTGGTGCCCAGAACTGAATTCCAGATGTGGCCTTACTAGAGAGTTAAACAGGGGCAATATTATGCTAGCATCTCGAGTTTTTATTTCCCTTTTAATGCATCCCAAAATTTTGTTAGCTGTAGCTGCAGCGGCTTGGCATTGAGTACGATTATTTAACTTGTTGTCGATGAGTACTCCTAAGTCCTTCTCCAAGTTTGATGTCCCCAACTGTATCCCATTTATTTTGTATGGTGCTAGACCGTTGGTACGACCAAAATGCATGACTTTACATTTGTCAACATTGAATTTCATCTGCCATGTATGTGCCCATATAGCCATCCTATCCAGATCCTGTTGCAATATGACACTATCTTCCTGAGAGTTGATGATTCTGCACAATTTTGTATCATCTGCAAAAATAGCAACATTGCTCACTACTGCATCTACTAGGTCATTAATAAATAAATTGAAGAGCACTGGACCCAGTACAGACCCCTGTGGGACCCCACTGCTAACAGTCTCCCATTTTGAGTATGATCCATTGACCACAACTCTTTGTTTTCTGTCCATTAGCCAGTTCCCTAGCCATATGAATGATTTAACAGCAAGATGGTATGCAGAACATTTTTAATCAAATAAATGCACCCTATTGCATCTGAAACTGATGCTACAGTTTACACTAATGAAGGATGTTAGCTTCCAAAACTATTTGCATGCAAAAAGTTTCATACTAGACCCTTCCATCGCACTGGGGTCATCCTATCGGAAAGGACTCTATCCTCTATGCAAACGTTCATTTTACCTTGGAGCAGCTAGCCATTAAAGTAGAGGAAGGGGTGCAGTGTGGCCCACACACACCTTTTCAGGTATTTTACACAATAGATAAGGTATTACACTCTATCAAAATATAGGGGTTAATTAAAAAGGTCTGCATTAAGTCCAGTGCCAAGGAAGCCCTGTCCCCCCACCTGGCATATTTGGCAGATGACAGCATTCCACAGAGTTTACGTAACCCCCGAGTCCAAAATGAGAACCTCCTGGGGTTTGGTTACCAAGTATAAAAACTGGTTTACATAAACTTCTCTTATTTGTCCATGTTATAAAGTTGTATGTTATACCATTTATTTTTACATTGTGATAGGAAAAGTTAACGCTATACAAAATCAATAACTATGATTGCTTCAAGAAATTTGTGTCCAGTTTTTTTCTCTTACCAGATGCTGTCATGGCTTTCCTGGGGGAGCTTCTTGCCAGTTGAATCATAATATTCATCAATAATCAGATTACCATTAGTATCATGAGCCGAATCAAAGTTTGTTATGACTCGTGTTGGAATACCTAAACATCTCATCACTGAAAGAGACAAAAGTGATAGAAAAGACATTGAAGTTATTGCAAAAATACACTCAGTATACTTGAGTGTAAAGGTAGCTTAATAGACATCTCTAAAGACATCTAAGTAGCATTATTCATCTCTCATTTGTTAGAACAGAAGAATAATCTTGCTAACAGCTGGCTGTATAAGTGATAATAAACGGCAGTTCATTTAGGAAACCTCTCCCCTTATGGTCACCCCTGCCTTTTCAATGAAGCCATGCGTTTCCACAAAATGCTGGCAATGTGATCAATAATTCTTTATCCAGAATTAGCTAAATGTGGACTTGTGAAACCAAGCCTCATCGGCCCCCGGGGGTTTAATTTACGCACAATTAATGAAAGCGGCTCTTTATATTGTAAGTATTTTTTCTGACCGCTTGCAAATTGCAGTTTTGCAAGCTGTTAACAAACGTGTACAATATAAACATTTGTTTTTATTATAAAACTTTTTTTAATATAATATGTACCCCGCATCACCCAATCCCATGCACACCTCCAGGACTTCTCAAGAGCTGCTTCAACACTATGGAACTCTCTACCTCCCCCAATTAGTGTTTCCCTCTCCTTCAACATCTTCAAGAAGGCCCTCAAAACTCACCTTTTTACTCTGGCCTACCCCCCCCCCCCAGTGCTCTGAACTCTGGTCCCCTACCTTTTGTGTCTTCACCTCTCCCTCTAGATTGTGAGCCTTTGGGCAGGGTCCTCCTTATGTCTCCTACCTGTTCACGCACCTCCATTACCATACACCCATCCTATGGATCTGAGTGAACTCAACTGGCCTAATCTCCATGCTCCCATCCAGTGGCTAAGCATTACCTGGTACTCATATTGTGCTGCGCGATCTGTTTTTTCTTGTTTTCCTGTTTGGTCTTATTGCTGTATGCCACCCCTAAATATTGTTTGTAACATTAATGTACAGTGCTGCGTAATATTGCACTTTATAAATACAATAAATAAATAAAATATAAAAAGAGGAAGTGAGTAAAATCATTATTCATTTTTTAAAATACTGCTTGCCCAGCTATGGGGGTGACCATGTCTGCTTGAGGACCGCAGGCTTACACCTCCCTAGTGACCAGGCGATTATTTAGAATTCAGGCCAATGCAGCTTAAACTACTCGCTGTAGAGCCATATAACTTAGCACACAAGAGAATCTTGCTTCCTTTACTTGTCACTTATAGGCCTCCCTTGTTGTGGTGTCTGATCACTGCTGCGATCGTTTTATTTAATGTAAAAAAAAGAGGCTTTTAAAAAAAATTACTATACTTAACTCTCCCTCCCCCTTTTCCCCCCTAAATTGACCATAGGTGGCGATCGCATAGCTTATTCTCTTCTGCCTATGATAGGGATTTCAGTGGATGGAAGCTGCTCGGAGAGACAGCTAAGTGTCCCCGTACATCGCTGTGCTGTACAAATGTAAACAAACTTTAAAAAAAAAATTGTATTCACTGTTAACAGCCAGCAAGCCGCAGCTTGGCAGAATGAACACAGAGCTCCGCTCCATCACTCAGCGGGGTGAAATCCCCCGAAATCCCCGCTCATTGCTCTTGATGCCTTTCGGCGCCACCTTCCCGACGCCTATTGGCGTTAGGTGGTCGGGAAGGGGTTAAGTTCAGCTCTATAGTTAAAGAGTACCTACATTGTAATAGACAGAGCCTGTAATGATTGATGATGGAGGTGGGGCATGGAGGCAAAATATTCACATGTCCTGACATAATTAATCCAGACAGGTGATTGCTCTACCTCCTTCCCAAACGGGCCCTGTCAATTTTTTTAAAACACATCCAGGGCTCTGTGCTCACTCCCACCTGCATCGACACAGCCTGCCCCCAGCTCGGCAGCCACCTGATTGGCCACACAGCCACACAGGCGGAGGATTCCGAAGACCTTCAGCAGTCTTGGCCACTGGCGAGGAGGGGGACGGGAGTGGCTTTCTTTGCCTGATGACTTCAGGACAACTAATGTATATAACCCTGCGACCCCACACCCATCTATCCTCATGGAGATAGTGTCCGTCATTATAGGCTCTGTCTATTTTACCATAAATACTGTTTGACTCAAGTTCCTTCGCAACCTACATGTTAAGAAGAAGACAATGGAATAGCTTTGGATATGATGTTCAGAACCTTTGTTTTTATACAGAATTACAACGGTTAAAGAAGGGCGGGAAAACTTAAAAGCTGCACAATCACAATTTTAGAAGAGATAAACAAAACTACATAAAACAGAAGAAGATTAAAATGTATTTCTTATCTCTAGTCTCTTGTCTTATTTAATTTGATTTGGTCCAAGAGGCAAAATCAGTAAGAAGAATTGCTATTCTCAGTGCAGGTGCTTGCCACTTCACACACTGACAGGCTGTTTTATACACACAAACTCTCCAATCTTGTACCACTAAAGAAAAAGATGGTTTATAAGGTATGCACTCTCCATGGCCTAATGGTGGAACCCACTGAAGACCTCTGACTTCTCTGGTTTTGTTGTTACCTGTGCACATCACTGCAGCAAAGACCCAGCACTGGCCATATTTGACGGGATGGCAATCTGTCTTCAGCCATTCTCTTAAAATGGCAACACTCCCATTCCATGAAGAAGGGCTGACACTATCTTTATAATCCTCACTCCAGTTTCCTTGTAGAACTCCGTTATCATCATTAGAGTTTACCTAGAGATTAAATTGTGTACATTATACAGGTTGCAACATCATGAAATTTATAGGAAACTGAGATATTGAAGTGTCCTTTAACCACCCTGGCGTTCTGATTAAATCGCCAGGGTGGCTGCGGGAGGGTTTTTTTTAAATAAAAAAAAAACTATTTCATGCAGCCAACTGAAAGTTGGCTGCATGAAAGCCCACTAGAGGGCGCTCCGGAGGCGATCTTCCGATCGCCTCCGGCGCCCAGAATAAACAAGGAAGGCCGCAATAAGCGGCCTTCCTTGTTTTGCTTATATCGTCGCCATAGCGACGGGCGGAGTGACGTCATCGACGTCAGCCGACGTCCTGACGTCAGCCGCCTCCGATCCAGCCCTTAGCGCTGGCCGGAACTTTTTGTTCCGGCTACGCTGGGCTCAGGCGGCTGGGGGGACCCTCTTTCGCCGCTGCTCGCGGCGAATCGCCGCAGAGCGGCGGCGATCAGGCAGCACACGCGGCTGGCAAAGTGCCGGCTGCGTGTGCTGCTTTTTATTTCATTAAAATCGGCCCAGCAGGGCCTGAGCGGCAGCCGCTGGCGGTGTTGGACGAGCTGAGCTCGTCCAGACCGCTCAGCTGGTTAAGAAATATTTGCCCCATATTCTAAAACTTATCTCCTGAGTTTTCTCTAAGGAGATATTTTCAAACCTTAGCAATTAAATATCTTCAAAGTGGCCACCAAGCAATAACAAAGAGAAGATGGCTGTACATTTTGAAAAGGACAGCACAGAACAACCGGAGCCCAAATAGCTCAATATGTCACCAACACGAGAATTATGTAGAGAAGTAGAAAATAGAAGTCACAAAGGTGGGCTGCACTGGGGGGCAACCAACCACGTAAGGCAGGTGGAGATTCACAACCCCATCTCAACTCGGGTGTCCAGGAAGTGCTGGAAGCGGTCGCTCTCTTATAGAGAAAACACAAGTTACTGACTGTGGCTGCGTAAGGTGGGACCCAAAACACCCTTCCAAAGGAGGGTGAAAGAGTAGCCCAGAGGTATATAAAGTTAGATTAACAACAACTAAAAGTTGAAAAAGGAGGTGGCTTACCTCAATAAAGACAACTTGATATAGAGATTACATTTATTATGCGTTAGCAACACGTTTCATGCATCTGAGCCCACTTCCTCAGGCCAAATAATAGTGGCAAACACTGAAAATAGCCGAGCAGAGAGGGCCTGTTTTCTATATGAAGTTGCATTTATTGAGGTAAGCCACCTCCGGTAGTTGTTTTTAATCTAATTGTTTATACCTTTGGGCACTGCTTTATCCCCCCTGCACCAAGGAAGAAAATATTCTAAATAAGTTTGAAAACACTTTTTTTTTATTTTATAATTTGCTAAGTTCTGAAAAATTATCTCCATGGAGAGAACTTAGGAGACAATGTTAGCTGGATTAGGGTCTTTGCTTTTTGATATTTTGCTTAGTTAGTGTTATAGTCCCAATCATTACTTTATAAATGGAATCTGGAGGTAAAGGAGAGAGGGAAAAAAGGACACATAATGAAAATTGTGACTGTATTGAAAGCATGCAAATATGCGTCTCAGTAATTTGCAATTCTAAGGGCCCGACTTATTTACGATAGTGCCAATCAGCTGATCGCCAGAAGAGTGCCATTATTTCTGGGGTAAAAGTGGCAGTTATCTGGATATCAACTGATCCCTCTATTTATAGAAGTAATGTTCAGAATCTTTGGATAGATTCTAGTGCTTTTGAAAAAAAGGAGTCTTTGAGAATACCGCATGAGGAGATGTTCTAGTTCAGAGCTGTCTCATTAATTCTACCTACTGCTTTGGTATGATCCAAGTGAAGACTGCATTTTTTGCCACCTAATAAACAATTTTGTTTAAATAAAACTTTATTTAAATTATTGGGTTCTCCACTGCTCTCTACTCTTCTTAAATCAAGACCAAGGGCCATATGCAATTCACTTTTTCACCTGAGTTTTCTCCTAGGTGATATTTTTAAACTTGTCAATAAAATGCATTTTAAGCCACCAGAAAGCAAGGAAATACTCAAAATAATTTTGATAGTACTTTCTCACCTACTTTTTGGTACTTTTTTAGTTGAAAAGTGCTGAGAAGTTATTTTAAATCGAAGATGAAAAATTATCTCATGGGAGAAAAGTCAGGTGAAAAAGTGAATTGCATATGGCCCCAAGTGTACAAACAGGTGAGTGGTATGGTGGCATAGTGGATAGTACCCTGGTCTCAGTTCAGATTTGGGCCAGCACATTATGACTATGATGAACATATGACTTGGCTAAGAATTACGGTAGATTGTGAACTAATCTGAGGACAGTCAGTGACGAGATGATATACTCTTTAAGGTGCTGCAGAAAATGTCCATGCTATGCAAATACTAAATAAAGAGCTGTATTGGTTTATTGGTTTATAACATAACTAGTTTACTTAGTGGAAACGCATACTTACCATGGCACACACTACTCGGCTGATGTATACAGGACTATTTCTACAAGATAAATCTTTAAATGCATCATCTAGGTAGTTTAAGTTCTTGTCAAGCATCTTTAAGCTTATATCCAAGATGTCCTCTTCAAACTGTAAAAGATGATTGATGTCATAAGGTCATGTCATTTTTAGTGTACAATATGAAATTGTTTAAGGCAAGGGAGCAAAACACACTTGTTTTTTTTCTCTTGAGCCCCGGGGATTACTCATTGAACCCTAAGGTTAGGTCCACACTGGGGCATTGCATTCCATTTCAGAGCAGAATCGTTGTATCAGAAGGGAAAAGTTGCATCGTACATTACATGCATGATGCGAGGCATACAGGGAAGCATACAGTCAATGAAAAGTATGCAGCTGTAAAAGTGCACAATATCCAGGGCCAGTGCTTCCATAGGGGTAAAACGAGCAGTTACATGATTATGAGTATGTACATGCTGCCTGGTCACTGAGAAGAGCCACCTCAGCAGGATAAAGTCTGAAGCACAAAGACTGAAGGATGAGTTTGCTAGCCTTGGCAGGTGAGTTTGCTTTGCTGCCAATACCCAAGGCCCCAAGGACCACTATTCACTTGAAGGTGAAGGGAACACCTGATACCTTTCTAGGGAAGGGGGGGTGTTCAGAAAGAAAATAGCCACCCAATGCCGCTTGGGGTAGGTGCTGTTCAGGGGGCGCCATTTAATTTCTGCCCAGGGCTCATTGTGACTAGAACCCAGTCTGTCAGTACTGCACAGCATGCCTTGCATTATGGCGAGTAAATCTACATCAGTAGCAATATGATTACATTGTCAGGCGCAATGCAGTTACCATAAGGCACTGCAGGCACGTGTCTACAGGCGGCTGATGATGGAAAGGCGGCCCACTCCCCTCGCCATGTGCCTCCCTCTTTCCTTGCCTACGCAGAATCACAAGCGGAGTGCAAATGAGAGGTTACTCACCCGGGTCTTGACATTTCACTCACCAGATCTACCTTTAGTCGGGGGAACCTCCTGCTACCATATATTTGGGGACACCTTTAGCTATTTAATACTCTGGCTTCCTAATACTAAGGAACACCTGTGGCTACCGATGACCCACAAGGGAAGTAAGGTTTGGCGGGTGGTTGTAGGTTCATGGAGGGCTAAGTCTAATCCAGGCCTGGTGCTACGTAGTTGTGACATAGCGTGCATGCACAGAGCGCTCCCGGCCGCAGGGGTGTGATCAAGGACACGCATGCGCCAATGCAGTAAGCCGCGACCTCTCTGACCCTGAAGTAAGTTTAGGGTATTGGTATGCGGTAATGGAGTGGGAAGGAGGAGAATGGGAGGGAGTGGTGGCCATCAGGCGTTCCCACTGCACATGCCTGCTCTCCCCGTTCTTAAATTTTCATATATGCTAAGGTATCCTTTAAGCACATTTTACATTTTAATGCTTGAATTTGGTGTGACTCTTTTTGTAGCTCTCAGGTTTATGCTGTCCATTATTTACTTCATAAGTGACACCCACATTATTTGCAGAAATTAAAAAAAAGAAACCCACAATATTAAATTTACCGTACTGAAATCTAAAATAAATAAATATATATGTATATCTCCACACACACCCCTCTGGGACAATCCCAACCTATTACATTTCCAACAAATTCCAGACCCGATAATATGGGCCAAACAAGCCTCTGTGATTACTGAAGCCGCCAGACTGGGTTCCTTTGAGAGATTCACCTTATTGGTCTTACAGGGTACATCCAGTGATGAGATTTACCATTCCAATGTCTACAGTATGCAAGGTGTGGTTGGATGCACTCAAACACGTAGGTGGACTTAAAAATATCTCCCTTTTTATATGAATATAATATTTCCTTATACCATTTTAAAGCTGGGAAACATTTTCTTGTACTTTTTACTTCTTTCTGTTAAAATAGGAGAGCTGAAAAGGACCAAAATGAAAAATTTAATTTGAATATGAAACTGTAACGATTGTGGAATTCTCTCCGTGATCAGCGCACGTCGACACTGCGGAAATCCTCCACAAGCGTATAATTTGCGGGAACCCAGCAAAAGGTGCAATGCACCTGTAGAGGGAAATTCCTGTCGACAGGGGGAGCTGTGGAGTGCAGAGGAACAGCTCCTCTGCCCTGCCACACACGCCAGACAGGAATTGTACGAAGGGAAGAAACGCAGGGCAAGATAGCCCTGAAAGAGAGAGATCAAAGCGACAGAGGGTATGTGTGTTCACCAAACTAGTCGCCGCCCTGCGACGATGAACACACAACCAGGAAGACAAAGCGAGAAGGCAATCGCCGGAGATGGCGATTGCTAACAGCGACACAAGACCGAATAAGCACAGATGAGGAATGTATGTTTGTCCACCAATCTAGCCGCCACCTGCGACGGTGGACACACAACAGAAGAAACCAAGTGAGAACGCAATTGCAAGAGAAGCGATTGCGGAAGAGAATGAGCACAGGGACAGAATGTATGTGTGTGCACCAAACTAGTCGCCAACCCGCGACGGTGCATACACAACAGCAGATATGAAGTAGGAACGCAATCGCGAGAGAGGCGATTGCCAGAGGTGACACAAGGCTACAGCAAGGCAGAACACGAGAGTAGCAAAGGCACAGCAAATCATACAAAGAGAAGATAAGGAAAATAACAAACGCTAACTAAACGCAAACACCGCACTCATTCGCAACAGTGCACGGGTTTATGCGCGGACCCCGCGTGATAAGCACAACAGGGACAAGCACGCCTAACTAACCACCGACAGACAAACATAAAACAGAGGACGCGAGCGCTTGCTTAACGGTTACCTCACCGAGCCTCCAGCAAGCGTTCGTAGCAGACAAGACAGATACACGGAAACAGGAAAACGTAAGAGATACGATCCACTTCTCTTTCCGTCAGAGCGAGTGCGATCCAAGTAAGGCAACAACAGAACAGAAGGGCCTACCAGCAACAACCGCTGCTCTGGTTAGCACCCCACAGACAGATAGACAGGCAATACAAATAATGCAATCCTAACTGCACTAGGGAAACCTGCCCAGTGCAGTCCCAGGAATACTCTAGGCTAATCTTCAAACAAAGAGCAAGGCTGACACTCCAGGCGAGTGTTACACAGGAACTAACTCTTATGACCAGCCCAGGTCTGTGATATCACATAGTATTTATAGAGCAAGCCTACAAAGGATGTGGCTAGGCAATCTGCATGACAAACATATGCAAATTCCTCAGCAGCAAGCTTCAATACTGACAAAAGGTCTCTCTTCCAGAGACCTGCAGAATGCAGACCTGAACAGTGGTCAAAAGGTTGCCAGCCTGCGCAGGCAGCCCAGCGGATCCTTACAGAAACAGAATCTCGAGTTGAATTTAAATATTAGATAGAATCTCGAGTTGAATTTGAATATGTAACAGAATCTCGCATTGAATTTGAATATAAAACAAAATCTCGAATTTAATTTGAATATGAAACAGAATCTTGAGACCCCATGGAGCAAGAAGATATGAAATGATCTACTCCGAGGAGTCATCAGAGGAAGCATATTGAGAAAGGGAGAGAAAGAAAAGGAAAGGGAAGAAAAGAACGTTTTGTTAAAAGGGGATGGGGTAGTGTTATGCTGTGTTGTTTTTTGTTTTCATTCAAAAGAAGTTTTTTTAGCATAATTTTTTTTCATTCAAGAGAAGTTTTAATTTTGCAGACATTTAAAAAAAAATAACAACCCACAGTATTACATTTACCATACTGAAACCCGAAGAAAAACAATATATGTACTTCCCCACTCTGGGACAATCCTAAACTATTTTCCAACACATCCCAAACCCGATAATATGGGCCAAACAAGGAATTAGATAGCTTCAATACCTAGTCGGTGAGGAATTAAATTCACGAATTAAAACTGTACTCTCTAACAAAATGCTCATCCGGTACCTTAACCACTTGAGGACCGCCCCCAGCTGATGGGCGGCGGCAAAGTCCGGGCCCAAACGACCGCAATACGCCCATCGGCGGGGGCGGCTGCGGGAGTGGCTATGCGGCGATCGCGTCATTCGTGACGCGATCAGCCGCCGGGGACTCGCTCCGCCCACCGCTCGTAGTAACCCGCCGGCCGTTCGGAAGCGCCGGCGGGTTACTAGCACCCGGATCGCCGCATGTACATAGTATAATAGGCTTTGTAATGTATACAAAGCCTATTATACTGGCTGCCTCCTGCCCTGGTGGTCCCAGTGTCCGAGTCACCTATCAATCACCCCCTGTCACTGCCACCCATCAATCACCCCCTGTCACTGCCACCCATCAATCAGCCCCTAACCTGCCCCTTGCGGGCAATCTGATCACCCACCCACACCAATAGATCGCCCGCAGATCCGACATCAGATCACCTCCCAAGTGCAGTGTTTACATCTCTTCTCTCCTCTAAACACCCACTAATTACCCATCAATCACCCCCTATCACCACCTGTCACGGTTACCCATCAGATTAGACCCTAATCTGCCCCTTGCGGGCACCCAATCACCCGCCCACACCTCAGAATGTCCTCAGACCCCAGCCCTGATCACCTCGCTAGTGCATTGCTTGCATCTATTTCCCCCCTCTAATCACACCTTGAGACACCCATCAATCACCTCCTGTCACCCCCTAGCACACCTACCCATCAGATCAGGCCCTAATTTGCCCTGTGTGGGCTCCTGATCACTCGGCCAAACCCTCAGATCCCCCTCAGACCCCCTTCCGATCACCTCCCCAGTGCATTGATTGCATCTATTTTCCCCTCTAACCGCCCCCTGAGACACCCATCAATCACCTCCTGTCACCCCCCTAGCACTCCTATCCATCAGATCAGGCCCAAAACATCCTGTCATCTAAGAGGCCACCCTGCTTATGACCGGTTCCACAAAATTTGCCCCCTCATAGACCACCTGTCATCAAAATTTGCAGATGCTTATACCCCTGAACAGTCATTTTGAGAAATTTGGTTTCCAGACTACTCACAGTTTTGGGCCCGTAAAATGCCAGGGCAGTATAGGAACCCCACAAGTGACCCCATTTTAGAAAGAAGACACCCCAAGGTATTCTGTTAGGTGTATGATGAGTTCATAGAAGATTTTATTTTTTGTCAAAAGTTAGCGGAAATTGGATTTTTATTGTTTTTTTCACAAAGTGTCATTTTTTACTAACTTGTGACAAAAAATAAAATCTTCTATGAACTCACCATACCCCTAATGGAATACCTTGGGGTGTCTTCTTTCTAAAATGGGGTCACTTGTGGGGTTACTATACTGCCCTGGCATTTTAGGGGCCCTAAACCGTGAGGAGTAGTCTAGAAAACAAATGCCTCAAAATGACCTGTGAATAGGACATTGGGCCCCTTAGCGCACCTAGGCTGCAAAAAAGTGTCACACATGTGGTATCGCCATACTCAGGAGAAGTAGTATAATGTGTTTTGTGGTGTATTTTTACACATACCCATGCTGGGTGGGAGAAATCTCTCTGTAAATGGACAATTGTGTGTAAAAAAAAATCAAAAATGTGTCATTTACAGAGATATTTCTCCCACCCAGCATGGTTATATGTAAAAATACACCACAAAACACATTATACTACTTCTTCTGAGTACGGCGATACCACATGTGTGACACTTTTTTGCAGCCTAACTGTGCTAAGGGGCCCAAAGTCCAATGAGTACCTTTAGGATTTCACAGGTCATTTTGAGACATTTGGGTTCAAGACTACTCCTCACGGTTTAGGGCCCCTAAAATGCCAGGGCAGTATAGGAACCCCACAAGTGACCCCATTTTAGAAAGAAGACACCCCAAGGTATTCTGTTAGGTGTATGATGAGTTCATAGAAGATTTTATTTTTTGTCACAAGTTAGCGGAAATTGATATGTATTGGTTTTTTTTCACAAAGTGTCATTTTCCGCTAACTTGTGACAAAAAAAAAATCTTCTATGAACTCACCATACTCCTAACAGAATACCTTGGGGTGTCTTCTTTCTAAAATGGGGTCACTTGTGGGGTTCCTATACTGCCCTGGCATTTTAGGGGCCCTAAACCGTGAGCAGTAGTCTAGAATCCAAATGCCTCAAAATGACCTGTGAATAGGACGTTAGGCCCCTTAGCGCACCTAGGTTGCAAAAAAGTGTCACACATGTGGTATCGCCGTACTCAGAAGAAGCTGTGTATTGTGTTTTGGGGTGTATTTTTACACATACCCATGCTGGGTGGGAGAAATCTCTCTGTAAATGGACAATTGTGTGTAAAAAAAAATCAAACAATTGTCATTTACAGAGATATTTCTCCCACCCAGCATGGGTATGTGTAAAAATACACCCCAAAACACATTATACTACTTCTCCTGAGTACGGCGGTACCACATGTGTGGCACTTTTTTGCACCCTAAGTGCGCTAAGAGGCCCAAAGTCCAATGAGTACCTTTAGGATTTCACAGGTCATTTTGCGACATTTGGTTTCAAGACTACTCCTCACGGTTTAGGGCCCCTAAAATGCCAGGGCAGTATAGGAACCACACAAATGACCCCATTTTAGAAAGAAGACACCCCAAGGTATTCCGTTAGGAGTATGGTGAGTTCATAGAAGATTTTATTTTTTGTCACAAGTTAGCGGAAAATGACACTTTGTGAAAAAAAACAATTAAAATCAATTTCCGCTAACTTGTGACAAAAAAAAAATCTTCTATGAACTCACCATCCTCCTAACGGAATACCTTGGGGTGTCTTCTTTCTAAAATGGGGTAATTTGTGGGGTTCCTATACTGTCCTGGCATTTTAGGGGCCCTAAACCGTGAGGAGTAGTCTTGAAACGAAATTTCTCAAAATGACCTGTGAAATCCTAAAGGTACTCATTGAACTTTGGGCCCCTTAGCGCAGTTAGGGTGCAAAAAAGTGCCACACATGTGGTATCGCCGTACTCAGGAGAAGTAGTATAATGTGTTTTGGGGTGTATTTTTCCACATACCCATGCTGAGTGGGAGAAATATCTCTATAAATAGACAATTGTGTGTAAAAAAAATTAAACAATTGTCATTTACGGAGATATTTCTCCCACCCAGCATGGGTATGTGTAAAAATACACCCCAAAACACATTATACTACTTCTCCTGAGTACGGCAATACCACATGTGTGGCACTTTTTTGCAGCCTAACTGCGCTAAGGGGCCAAAAGTCCAATGAGCATCTTTAGGCTTTACAGGGGTGCTTACAATTAGGCACCCCCCAAAATGCCAGGACAGTGAACACACCCCACAAATGACCCCATTTTGGAAAGTAGACACTTCAAGGTATTCAGAGAGGAGCATAGTGAGTCTGTGGCAGATTTCATTTTTTTTTTGTCGCAAGTTAGAAGAAATGGAAACTTTTTTTTTTTCTTTTTTTTGTCAGAAAGTGTCATTTTCCGCTAACTTGTGACAAAAAATAAAATCTTCTATGAACTCACCATGCCTCTCACTGAATACTTTGGGATGTCTTCTTTCCAAAATGGGGTCATTTGGGGGGTATTTGTACTATCCTGGAATTTTAGCCCCTCATGAAACCTGACAGGGGCGCAGAAAAGTCAGAGATGCTTGAAAATGGGAAAATTCACTTTTGGCACCATAGTTTGTAAACGCTATAACTTTTACCCAATCCAATAAATATACACTGAATGGTTTTTTTTTATCAAAGACATGTAGCAGAATAACTTTCGCGCTCAAATGTATAGGAAATTTTACTTTATTTGAAAAATGTCAGCACAGCAAGTTAAAAAAGTCATTTTTTTTGGCCAAAATTTATGTCTTTTTTGATGAATATAATAAAAACTAAAACTCGCAGCAGCAATCAAATAGCAGCAAAAGAAAGCTGTATTAGTGACAAGAAAAGGAGGTAAAATTCCTTTAGGTGGTAGGTTGTATGACCGAGCAATAAACCGTGAAAGCTGCAGTGGTCTGAATGGAGAAAAAGGCTCTGGTCCTTAAAGAGAACCCGAGGTGTGTTTAAAGAATGTTATCTGCATACAGAGGCTGGATCTGCCTATACAGCCCAGCCTCTGTTGCTATCCCAAACCCCACTAAGGTCCCCCTGCACTCTGCAATCCCTCATAAATCACAGCCGTGCTGTGATGCTGTGTTTACATCTGTAGTGTCAGTCTCAGCTGCTCCCCCGCCTCCTGCATAGCTCCGGTCCCTGCCCCCGTCCCTTCCCTCCAATCAGCAGGGGGGGAAGGGATGCAGGCGGGGACTGGAGTTCTGCAGGAGGCGGGGAGAGCAGCAGACTGACACTATAAAGATAAACAGCCAGCTCTGACAAGCTGTTTGTCAGCAGCGTGGCTGTGATTTATGAGGGATTGCAGAGTGCAGGGGGACCTTAGGGGGGTTTGGGATAGCAACAGAGGCTGGGCTGTATAGGCAGATCCAGCCTCTGTATGCAGATAATATTCTACAAACCCACCTCGGGTTCTCTTTAAGGGGCGAAAAGACTGTGGTCCTCAAGTGGTTAAACTACAGCATGCCTTCAACCCTGGAAGAGGTTTAGTCCTGGAGGCTTCCCATTTAAAAACAAAGTAGACTGATTAAACCCCTCTCTGCAATCTGTTATGAACTCCTACAAACTGATTCCCAGGGTTTAATGAGATGCCAAGAACAGTGGAATCAAGAGATCCCCGATCTATGTGACAATGACTGGGAAAAAAATATATGTTAAAAATCTGAAATCTGCCAAAGACAGATTAATACAAGTCACATTTTTACATATCATTTCCTCATCTCAAGATTCTGTTTCATATTCAAATTTAACTTGAGATTCTGTTTCATATTCAAATATAGTTTTTCAGTTTGGTCCTTTTCAGCTATCCTGTTTTGACAGTCTCATTGGACATTTTTCCAACACAAGAAAATATTTCTCATCTTTAAAATGGTATAAAGAAAATATATTAAAAATGGTATATGGAAAATATTATATTAATATAAAAAGAGATATTTTTTGCATCCGACCACACCTTGCATACTGTAGACATTGGAATGGTACATGTCTCCTCATTGAATGTACCCGGAAGACCAATAAGGTGAATCTCTCAAGGGAACCCAGTCTGGCGGCTTTGGTAATCACCAAGGCATTTTATGACATCAGGCGTTTCTAACTATATTGTCAGAACTGGCAAGATTAGCTGCATGTTTGTTTCTTATGTACTTCAGAGGCGCTTAAACCTATTGCTTGACCCACTGAGTTGTGATCCCATTTTTGCCTGAGGAAGCGGGGTCACGCCTGCGAAACGCGTTGCATTTGTGGAATTGAATAAATTATTTGTCAATTCTGTTTTATCGAGACTCAAGTGAGTTTTCTTTTTTGTAAGAGGGAGGTGAGTCCACCTTAACATCCTCCTCTGCTTTTAAGCGGTTTTTAAAACGTTTTACTCTACTCTGGTGCCTCTGTATACCGAGTTTTTGCTGATGTACTTTAGACACTACTGTAGCCAAATAGATCTGCGGGGCTGCCAATGAACTGGTATTGTTTAAAAGGAAACAAATATGGCAGCCTCCATATCATTCTCACCTGGGGTTCACTTTAACAAGTGTGACCAGAATACCTGCTATCTGTAATGGGATGGGGTTGTATCAGTGGGAGGTACAGTGAATAGTTGGAGCCCTGAACAGCCCTGGGACAATCTGTAGCTGCAAGGGCTGCTTCCCCAGGAAACACAGCAAACCTGTGGTAGGGAGGGGTTGATAAAATATAAAATTTTGGAAAATTTCCCAGATTCTCTTCTAGCCCACTGTTCCTCTGTATGACTCTCTTCCTCTGGCCATACTCCTGGCTGTGTACTAATCTACTCATCTGTACTGGGAATGCCCGAGTAAGGTCAAATGCGCTTGTGCAGGGCAGAAAAAATTCATGCACAAGCAGCTTTGTTCTACTGGGCATGCATGACTTACCATGCCTAGTACAAAAGAGTTTGAATGAATTTTTTTATGGTTTTGTTTGCTTCAGGTACATTTAAAGTCTCTAGGGCAGGGGTGTCAAACCCAAAAACAAAGTGGTCCGGAATGGAACACTGGAACCAAGTCACAGGCCCACCTTAATGTCTAGTGGCCACCTTCTTCCCTTATAAAGTTCCTTGTTATCTAGTTTCCTGGTGTCTAGTGACCTCCATCTTTCCTCGACAAGACAAATAATATTTATATTGCGCTTTTCTCCTGGCGGACACAAAACAGCCACTAGGGTGCGCTCAGTGGGCAGTAGTAGAGTTATGGAGTCTAGCCCAGGGACTTCTGAATAGGTGCTGACTTACTGAACAGGAAGCTGAGAGTTGAACCCAGGTCTCCTGTGTCAGAGGCAGAGCACTTAACTATTACACTATGTAGCCATTGTCCACACTATCCAGCCAATGTCTTCCTGATGTCTAATCCTTCCCTCCTCTCTCCCTTACATGGCTCCCCTGGTAGTCTAGAAGGGGCCAAACATAACGCAAAGTAGGCAAACCACTTTGGGGCCAAATTTTATGGCTTTGCAGGCCAGATTTGGGCCAGAATTTGACATGTATGCTCTGGGGAATGTCTTATACTGTATGTGGAGGTGAGAGTTAAAGTTATGAATACACTACTGCTATTTCTAGTTGCCATTAAATACAATAGTTGTTTCTAAAAGTAAAGAAAAAAGCCATGCCAGTTACCTGCCCAAAGTTCCACGGACAGGGAGAAATCCAATTGTGGTTGCCTTGATAAACAAACCCATAGTCATTCATGATGTATTCCTGGCGCTTGGCTTCATTCTCCAGGAAGACGTCATCCTCTGCCAAGTTCAGGCAAGATATCAGCGGACAAATTACTTAAAGACTCTCAAACAAGTATCGTCACATATATCTAATTGCTTAAAAGTATGTTAGGTTGTTAAAAACAGTGCGTTATATACTTTTTTAATCCAACCTGTTTTTCACATCTTTGAATTCTCCTGGGAGCTTTTCCAAATCTTGAAACCTTGTCAAGTAAAGGCAATGGTCCAGATTAAAGCTATGAAATGGTTGCTTTTATGTGTGTGACTTGATATATGATCTCCTTCACACAAAAAAGCGCTAGCAATTAGTTTGGAGTGATTTTTAGCAAGCAATTTCGAAATGATTTTTACAGTGCTTTTGCTTTCCTACAATGGCTATCATTCATAAAAGTTTGTTCGGTAAAGAATATCAGTGCGGGAAAACACCGCATTCGGTATTTTAGGCTTCTGTGTGCTCATTCATAAAAATGTTTACAGTTGCGATAGCAGTGCGGTGATTTCCCGAACTAGGCTGGCTCTAGGCTGTCGTAACAGGAGAAGCTGCCTGAGTCCCTCCGTGCGCTGCTTTCACTGCTGCTGCTTGGGAGGTCTGCTTCCATTGACTTAGCTGTAATCCGCATGCTTATCGCTACTTCGAAGGGAGTGGTATTCCCCGTCCTCATACCACTTGCTCTAATCTTTATGAATTGAGAGATGAGATGAAAGGAGAGATGAGAGAAAAAGAGAGACTATCGGTCAGAACATCCCCACTCCTTCCGCTCACCACAGTCAAATCAGAATCATCAATTCAGTCAAGAATAGGAATAAATTCAGGATCAGAAGAGTCTAATATTTTCTGCTCCCAGACTGACAAAATTCTATGAATTGTTTTAGGGCAATTTCTGTTCATATAAGTGGTCTTACAGAAGGGGCAATACGGTGTTAACTGAGTTAGCCCACAAACCGATCGTAGGAATTAAGGGTTTAGTCTAGAATTTTACACCTCTTTTGAAACACCTCTGGGTGTTTCAAGTCCTACTCCATAGAGCCACATTAATCCATGCCATGCACTGATGAGGATCAATCAGCCCGAAACAGTCTGTATGCATGTTGGATTATTGTGGCTCTGTACAAATAGCAAACTGACACATCATTGCATTCCAGTGGATCTGGAGGTGTGTTTAGCTTCTATGGGCAACAATGGTTGATTTGCATAGTTCAGCAGTGATGCACTGGGAAACATCTTGAGCTCACTCCAATCTGAATTATTGCAAATAATTTCTGTTTTAAGAAAGCAAACTGTTGTCTAGAATTTTACAATCTCTAACATAAACCACAATATCTGTATACAGGGGCGTAACAATAGACCCTGCAAGGGATGCAGCCACAGGGGGGCCCAGAAGCTGCAGGGGGCCCATGCTGGAGAAGTCTCTTTTCCTGTCCTGAGAGACTGACAACTAAGGGCACGGAGAGAAAACACTTTCTGCTCTCTGCACAATTGTTCTATTGACTGCATCTGCTCAGCCATTGATAAGGAATCAGAAAAAGTTTTGCAGACAAAGATTTGTAGACAGTCCCTATTCAGTGTTTAGCAGGGTCTTGTGTGCAGCACTGCTCTACCCCAGCCTGTCTACCCCTCCCCAAGTACTGTGTATTGTAGTGATTCTTGAGGCATCTGGGCACGAAGAAAGAAAAAGGGGGGGGGAGGGGGCCCCATTCAAAGTTTTGCAGGGGGGCCCAGTGATTTCTAGTTACGCCCCTGTCTGTATAGTTAAAATAATACAGGATTTCATATTAAAATGTAATGTTAATTATTGTGCAAGGCATGATCATTTTTAGTTTGGGTCCGCTTTAGCTACAGTAGACCAATTTCTGCCTCCTCCTGGCTTTGAAAGGGACTTATGGGTAACTTTATGACAAGCTGGTGACATGAGGTACTATTAGACATGCTTTTAGAGCAAGTAGAAGACTGAAGAGTCTGCAACTTGCATGAAGGTTTTAAAGGACTTCCGAGGTGACAAATATAATCTTTGTTTACTCACCTGGGGCTTCCTCCAGCCCCTAGAAGCCATTTCAGTCCCTCGTCACAGCTCCGGTCCTCTTCAGTGTCCCACTGGTCTCCCGTAATGATCAGCGACACACTGGTAGGTCGGTGCTTCTTCGTGAGTGCCGGCACATCCATGTTATTGCCGCATACCGCACCTGCGCAGTAGTTGTGTGCAGGCGCAGTCGCCTCAGATGACGTGGACACGCGGACATGAGTGCAGGCGCAGAAGCTCCGGCCTGCTGGCGGGTTGCAGATCATTACAGGTAGCCCGCGGGACACCGAGGAAGACTGAAATGGCTCCTTGAGGCTGGAAGAACCCCCAGGTGGTTAAAAATAGATTATGTTCGTCGCCTCAGAAGTCCTTTAAGGCACACAGGTAGGTAATTGGCTCTGCTGAGACACTAATTACCTCAACTGTGAATGTTTGTGGTTTTCTGCAAAACATGTACTGTTGGTGGGCCTTGAGGATAGGGTTGGGAAGCTCTGCTTTAAGGTATGAACCCTTTATTTTTTTTTTTTATGACATTTTGAGAAGCAATTACCAGGGTATACATGGGGCTCCAAATTAGTTTAAAAATAATTTCTTTATAGAATTGTTTCCACTTACATATACACTCACCTAAAAGATTATTAGGAACACCATAACAATATGGTGTCAGAACTGCCTTAATTCTACGTGGCATTGATTCAACAAGGTGCTAAAAACATTCTTTAGAAATGTTGGACCATATTGATAGGATAGCATCTTGCACAGTTGATGGAGATTTGTGGGATGCACATCCAGGGCACGAAGCTCCCGTTCCATCACATCCCAAAGATGCTCTATTGGGTTGAGATCTGGGGACTGTGGGGGCCATTTTAGTACAGTGAACTCATTGTCATGTTCAATAATCCAATTTGAAATGATTTGAGCTTTGTGATGCATTATCCTGCTGGAAGTAGCCATGGTGGTCATGAAGGGATGGACATGGTCAGAATCATGGACATGGTCCGAAACAATGCTCAGGTAGCCCATGGCATTTAAATGATGCCCAATTGGCACTAAGGGGACTAAAGTGTGCCAAGAAAACATTCCTCACACCATTACACCCTCACCAGCCTGCACAGTGGTAACAAGGTATGATGGATCCATGTTCTCATTCTGTTTACGCCAAATTCTGACTCCATCGAGACTCATCAGACCAGGCAACATTTTTCCAGTCTTCAACTGTGCAATTTTGATGAGCTTGTGCAAATTGTAGCCTCTTTTTCCGATTTGTAGTGGAGATGAGTGGGACTCGGTGGGGTCTTATGTTGTGTGTGTTGTGGCTTCACAAATGCTTTGCTGCATACCTCGGTTGTAACGAGTGGTTATTTTAGTCAACGTTGCTCTTCTATCAGCTTGAATCAGTCAGCCCATTCTCCTCTGACCTCTAGAATCAACAAGGCATTTTCGCCCACAAGACTGCCGCATACTGGATGTTTTTCCCTTTTCACACCATTCTTAGTTAACCCTAGAAATGGTTGTGCGGGAAAATCCCAGTTACTGAGCAGATTATGAAATACTCAGACCGGTCCATCTGGCACCAACAACCATGCCATGCTCAAAATTGCTTAAATCACCTTTCTTTCCCATTCTGACATTCAGTTTGGAGTTCAGGAGATTGCCTTGACCAGGACCACACCCCTAAATGCATTGAAGCAACTGCCATGTGATTGGTTGATTAGATAACTGCATTAATGAGAAATTGAACAGGTGTTCCTAATAATCCTTTAGGTAAGTGTAGAATTTATAAATATCTGGCTCCAGACTATATTTCAAAGGAGGGTCATATGATAATGGAGAAAATATAATGGTGTGATATGCCACCTGAAATGCTTTATCCCATATATTCTGTAACTAACATTTTTTTCCCCACAAAGGGTAGCGAGCAAAACTGCAGGCTGTATAGAAAGATGCATACATTTCATGTCCATTTCTGCAGACATGCCGGGACTTTTATAGACATCACCAATAAATCTATTAGGATCACTTTTGTATAATTTTGTGAGTGATTAGGTGGTTAGCATGCTTGCCTTATTATTTTGTATGTTTTCATCTTGTGTGGGTTTACCCCAGATACTCTTTATTTCCTCATAAAGCATACTGGCCAATTATCTGACTTCCCCCATAAACTCACCCTTGAGTTTGTAGGGATGGTAAATTGTTAGTTCCAGTGAGGAACAGTTAAAGCACAACTGAAGTGAGTGGGGTGTGGAGGGTGACATATTTATTACCTTTTGCCTGGCTGTCTGGCTGATAATCTGCCTGTAATACTTTTAGCCATAGACCCTGAACAAGCATGAAGATCAGATGCTTCTAAGTGAAGTTATTATTTAGTATTTATATAGTGCCAACAACTTCTGCAGCGCTGTACAGATTATAATGGCCTCAATTAACTAAGCTTATCTCCTGTCTTTAACCTTCCTGGCGGTAAGCCCGAACTGAGTTCGGGCTATGCCGCCGGAAGGCACCGCTCAGGCCCCGCTGGGCCGATTTGCATAATTTTTTTTTTGCTGCACGCAGCTAGCACTTTGCTAGCTGCGTGCAGTGCCCGATCGCCGCCGCTACCCGCCGATCCGCCGCAATTCCTCTCGCCGCGGCCGCCCCCCCCCCCCAGACCCCGTGCGCTGCCTGGCCAATCAGTGCCAGGCAGCGCTATGGGGCAGATCGGAGTCCCCTCTGACGTCACGACGTCGATGACGTCGGTGACGTCATCCCGCCCGTCGCCATGGCGACGGGGGAAGCCCTCCAGGAGATCCCGTTCTTTGAACGGGATCTCCGGATCTCCGATCGCCGGCGGCGATTGGAGGGGCTGGGGGGATGCCGCTGAGCAGCGGCTATCATGTAGCGAGACTTTGTCTCGCTACATGAAAAAAAAAAAAAAAAATTTAAAAAAAAAGATTTGCTGCCCCCTGGCGATTTTTTTGCAAACCGCCAGGAGGGTTAATAATTCTTCTGAGCTGTTTCTACAGTTATCACCATAGTGATAACTGTAGAAACACCTCAGAAGAGTTATTAGAGACAGGAGATAAGCTTAGTGAATTGAGGCCATTGTCTTGTTACTAATTGTCCCTCAGAGGGGCTCACAATCTAAACCCAACAATACGCATATGTCTATGTATGTATGGTGTAGTGTATGTATCGTAGTCTAGTGCCAATTTAGGGGTAAGCTATTCAACTTATCTGTATGTTTTTGGGATGTGAGAGGAAACTGGAGTGCCCGGAGGAAACCTACACAGACACGGGGAGAACATACAAACTCCATGCAGATAGTGCCCTGGCTGGGATTTGAACCAGGAACCCAAAGAAATCAGCAGGACTGCCAGGCAACTAGTATTATTTAAAAGGAAATATATATGGTGTCTATATGCATCCCATTCAGGTGTGCTTTAATGTCACAAAAATGTACAATATACTCTGGCCAAGTTATATATGTATAATAATAATGTATGTAACCCTGTATGTGTGTCATTGCAACAGACACACACACCAAGGGTTAAATATGCATTTACTTTTTGTAGAAAGTGCTGCTGTAAAGGGAGCCTGCAGGTGCCGCTAGGGGGAGCCCATGAGCAGGAAAGAGGAGAGAGAAGCTGGGCTTGTGCAGGGGGGAAGTAACAGTTGAGTTTTGGAAGTTGAAGGCTAGTGAGGGGGAGGAGCCAAGTAAGCCGTGGAGACTGAGCTGATGATGCAGCAAGAAATAGTTGTGTCACGGTACCATACTCTACTGGAGCGAAAAAAATACTTCAGACATTACAGGAGAGGAGAGAGACCACTCACCACTACAGGCCAATAAAGAGCAGCAATACTGGAGAGATAAGCCAGAAGAGAAACAGTGAGCAATGAGAAAGAGAGACAAGGATATTACAAATTACCTCTAACAAACAGAGAGAGATAACAGAAAACAGCAGAGACATTACAGTGACACAGAGACAGCAGGACAGCAATGCATACAAGAGTGAGACAGAGAAACAAGTGACAGGATATAAGAAAAGAGTGAAGAATGCAGTGCAGTATCTGAAGAGATGGTGTGACAACAGCTGGCAGACAAAATACAGAGGAGACAGCGGTGCTTCTTATACATTAAAGAGACTCTGTAACAAAAATTGCATCCTGTTTTTTATCATCCTACAAGTTCCAAAACCCATTCTAATGTGCTCTGGCTTACTGCAGCACTTTCTACTATCACCATCTCTGTAATAAATCAGCTTATCTCTCCCCTGTTGGACTTGTCGTCCTGTGTCTGGAAGGCTGCCAAGTTCTTCAGTGTTGTGGTTCTGCTATGCACTCCCCCCTCCAGGCCCCTCTATGCACACTGCCTGTGTGTTATTTAGATTAGGGCAGCTTCTCTCTTCTCTCTTATCTTTTACAAACTGGATAAATCGTCCTCTGAGCTGGCTGGGCTTTCACATACTGAGGAATTATAGACAAGGGCAGAGCTGTTTGCAGCAAGAAACCAGCAGCCTGACACTTCAGTGCATGAGAGCTGCAGGGGACAGAAGGTAAACACACAAATGATCTCTTGAGATTCAAAAGGAAGGCTGTATACAGCCTGCTTGTGTATGTATGTATTTTCTATGTGTGGACATACTGTACATTAACCTACTTCCTCTTTTGGTGGCCATTTTGTTTGTTTATAAACAAACTTTTCAAAACAGTTTTTAACCACTTTTAATGCGGCGGGGAGCGGCAAAATTGTTACAGAGGGGAATAGGAGATGTCCCCTAACGCACTGGTATGTTTACTTTTGTGCGATTTTAACAATGCAGATTCTCTTTAAGTGATCATTCACAATCATCAATAACAGATATTTTGTCTCATCCTGGATGTTGCTAGGTAACCACCAGACATTTATCTACTTATCCTTCTGTCCTGTGAAAAGAATTCAGGTCCACTTTAAAAAGACAGCGGTGAAGAGCTGGCAGACAGCGGAGTGCTATGTGAGGAAAATTCTGGCAAGTTAATGCTAATAAACTGTATTACATATATGGTTCCTGAACTAGCCCTGATCCTAACAGGCTGATGATATATAATAGGCCTAACAATACCCATTCTGCTAAAAAGAAGTTTATGAATGTTTTGTCACTGAACTTTTTTATCCATATGATTTAATATAAATATTTCTTAAAGAGGAACTCCAGTGAAAATAATGTAATAATAAAGTGCTTCATTTTTACAATAATTATGTATAAATGATTTAGTCAGTGTTTGCCCATTGTAAAATCTTTTAAATCCCTGATTTACATTCTGAAATGTATTACATGGTGACATTTTTACTGCTGGAAGGTGATGTAGCTGCTGCGTGCTTTTTTAGCAGTTGGAAACAGCTGTAAACAGCTATTTCCCACAATGCAACAAGGTTCACAGACAGGAGACTGCCAGGAGTACCACGGTCCTCAGAGTTTCTTGTGGGAGGGTTTTCACCACAATATTAGTTATACAGCACCCCCTGATGGTCTGTTTGTGAAAAGGAATAGATTTTTCATGTAAAAGGGGGTATCAGCTACTGATTAGGATAAAGTTAAATTCTTGGTCAGAGTTTCTCTTTAAAAAGAATTTGATTGGTGTCTGGAGGATTTCTTTACAGTTAAACTGTTCTGGAGGTGTTACATGTATTTATATCTTTTTAGGTTCAGTGGTTTTCTTGCAGTTTTAGCCATACCTGGACACCAAGGATTGAAGATCAGCACAAAGGTGCCTAGCTGGTATACTGCAGCTCTGTTGCCTCTGCCGAGTTGGACTTTTAGAGTGTATTGCCCAATGATAGCACTGGGTGATGGCAAGATGACGATGGTCACAGAGCTGGAGTCATTCCGTTCCAGAGCAGCACTCCAGGCTCTTCTGTTCAACGCTTTTGTTAAAGGAATGACTACCTTTGTTCCAGAAGGCTGGTCAGGCCACGGGCCTAATAATAAAACAGCATGAGAAAATGAATCAGGGTGGATCAAAGAGAAGCCTCATTGTGATGGCTGAGCATTATATAACGTGTCATATTAAACTTTTATTTGGTTTGGGATGTCTTTGTTTACAGATGTTCTACTGTTTTTCCTAGGGAGGAATTTGCAGTCACTTGCCTGTCTCAGCTATGCAGAGAATGCTGTCTGTCCCTTCTTCAAATTCTCTGGTTTTGAAGTGCACGGCAACTGCAAATGGCTGTCCTCGGCGGACGATGAGACGCCTGTCGCTGATTTCTATTGTGCGGTGTAAGCTGTTGTTTTTCTTGCACTGGAAGTCAGAGAAGTCAACATCCAGAACTAAGCAGACAAAATAAACTTGTATTAGTTTTCAAACCGGCAGTTTATATAAATATTCATTAATCACATTTTTGTTTTGTTTTTTATCTATAATTCCGTATTTACAGCATTGTTTCACTTCATTGACTTTTTAGGGTTATATTTAGGGTGCATGCTGTGTTACAGCACCAGTGTAGGTACATCTTTAAAGTTACAGCACCAGATTAGGTACATGTTTAGAGTTACAGCATCAGTTTAGGTACATATCCACCGATATCACCACCACCTTTGCAACTACAATTGCCATCCACACATATTTGTGGCACCTAAGTCCGACATTTATCAGTTGCCACCAGAGCACAAATTACCCTCTGTTGGGCCGTTATAGTCGCAAATAACAGGTGGAGGTGGGGGGTTACAGCCATTAACCACCTCCTCTAGTTCTAGCCAGTGGGTGGGACATGGTTACATGACATGAGGGAAAATGGCTGGGGCCTTGCAGCAAGAATGTTTGTTGAATGTGAAGCCATTGCTGCACTGTTAATTATTTATTTATTTAAGTATTTATGTAGCACCGACATATTACGCAGCACTGTACATAGTATATTGTCTTGTCACTAACTGTCCCTCAGAGGGGTTCACAATCTAGTCCCTACCATAGTCATATGTCTATGTATGTATCATGTAGTGTATGTATCGAAGTGTAGGGCCAATTCAGGGTGAAGCCAATTAAGTTATCTGTACGTTTTTGGGATGTGAGAGGAAACCATAATGCCCGGAGGAAACCCACACAGACACGGGGAGAACATACAAACGCCATGCAGATAGTGCCCTGGCTGGGATTCGAACAGGGGACCCAGCGCTGCAAGGAAAGAGTGCTAACCACTACGCTGAGTTATCTCATGTGTTAATACCCATATACCACCTGTAAGGCAAAAGTTAAGCAACAGTCCCAAAACACCTGATTCCCACCCACTGATGTTGCCCCCGCATAAAGGTGCTAGCAACAAAAAATTTACAAAAGTGTAGTAAATAGGGGAGATAGGGTGGGGAAAGTGGGATACAATCAGCTTTTGACTGATAGCTGTCTCCTCAAAGAATGAAGCTTCATGTAACCACCAGTCCTATTTATTGCCTCTGATCTTTGATACCATAAGTCAGCCAACTGACTGATCCTGGCCCCCTGATCAGTCAGAGTAGTTCCTCTATAGCCTTCTCACCTAGCAGGTACCAGGCAGAAATTAGCCGACTCCTAGTAACCTGTTGCGATAGAAAAAAGATACATCCCCCACCACCAACACCACTAACTCCTCACAGAGAACAAGACAAAATCACCTCATGAAAACACTCACAATGGCATCACCATGAGGTGCCTGCGTTATCTCACTGTGGCACCTATACAGGGTGCTGCACTGTTCGTTATAACTCATGTATTTACCACCTGTAGGGCAAAAGCTAATTACTTAACCTAAATGAAAGACACCACAATAGTTTGGACAAAAAATGGCCACAGCCCTTTATTAGGGTTTAATAAATTAATAATATCAATACAACAACAGTGGGATCATAAAACCCAATAACTTCAACTTTAACTCACTTTAAAACTTATCTCCAAAATTCAACCAGTTTCTTCAAAACTAACTATAAATTTCAACTCTTGCTCAGCCCTCTAGGCCAGAGCAACAGTCTCAAAACACCTGATTCCCACCCACTGACAAGCGGGTGTCACCACCACACAACAGGCCTCTGACGGTCTGTTCCATCCACACCCGCGGCAATTTTTATCGCTTCCTGAAGATTGTTGTTGAAGCTATCCAGACCAATGTCTGATAGGTGCACATTATCCCTTCGGTATAGACCAGGCATGAAGCCTTCCAATTCTCTATGCCGGTAAGAAAACACACCAATGCTGCTGATCAAAAATTTAGACATGCACCTATTAACCCAGGATTTAATCTTCATTATAAAATTATTTTCGAGGCTTCCCTTATTTCTCTCAGAATTATCTCTGAAAAAACTATTTTACAAAGCGGGCACAATTCAGAGATACAAACAAAATCTGCCTTCATGCAATGGATTTGGTTCAGACTACTGAACCTGCCAATCTTGCTACCCCCAAGGTGAACAACCATAATATCAGGACTAGGCCAATTATCTTACAAAAAGAGTACCAACTCTCATAAATCATCCCACTTCAAACCTCTAATGCCCTTCCAATAAATGTGAAATTGTGACCTGTCTAAGGAGAAATTGACAGAGTATGGACGAACTCGAGCTCTGTGCTGTGCCGAGTACACAAAGCTATGGCCAACCATCCCCACAAACCGGTGATGATCTGTTATAAAATAAGCACTACACAAAGGAGCTCTATACAGCTTTCGAAAACAGGAAATTCCAGCCAATTCCTTATGTAATGAACTATAAGTAGACCCTTCAGATAACTTGGAGCAAGTAAAGTACAGCACTAACTCTGGCAAGTCTTTCAATGGGGACACGTTTAACCACTTGGTGAAACAACTCCACCTTTGCCTTGCTGTTACATACGCCTCCCAAGTGGCAGGGACCACGGAGGTTCTAATAAAGTCGTGACAGTCGTTCAAACAATTTCCCTAAAAATTCCGGGCAAGGGATTCCCACGGCTTCTGCTTCTGGCATTAATTCCTGGAATTCGTTCAAATTTTGTCGGGACTAATGATCAGCTAACACATTAATGTTTTGCCTTCAACCAGATGTTATATTTAAGGCAATGCAGCACTAAAAAACAAAGTGGCTTCAAAACCAACGGAGATCTGGCAGAAAGTCAGTTGACCGCGAAGACAATTCCCTTATTGTATGTTTGTAATAGTATCCTCCTGTTAGCGAACTGCGGGCCCCAAATGACTACAGCCACCATGACGGAAAAAAGTTAACAAAAAAACTATACTTTTCGAAACACCGTTAGACACTCAATCAACTGGCCACACATCTGCACTCCATTGGATCCCAAACAGTGCTCCATAACCAACTGAGCCCGCAGTGTCCGTTATCAAATGTAAATCGGTATCTAAGCAAAAAATCTTCCTGCCAGAAAATGTTATTGTTAAACAACACCAGGAATTTTAACCAGACTTTCAAATCTTACTTCACTTCCAGGCCTAGATGAACATGCCAATCAGGGTTTTTAAGATTAGAAATTGATAACGGTAAACCCTCCCCGTTGGCATGACCCTTGTAGCAAAGGCCAATAAACCCAAGAGATACTGGACTTCCCTCACCGTCACCTAATTTTAAAGACTTTGTCGGCCAGTAACCAAAAGACATTTCATCATTGTCAATTTCAATTCCTAAAAAGGTAAGATGACTACAGGGAAGAACTGTTTTCTCCTGCGCGGATGAGGGAAGGGACCCTCTACCCTACCTAACGAAATTTCTTTAGCAATTTTTTTTTCTAACAATGTCAGGGAAGCGATTCACAGATTTGAAATTATTAACTAACGTGCAGCCTGAACCTTCAAAAGAGGGGATGAAAAAACCCTCGGTAAAGCACTTAAAGCGGATGCAAGATGAAAAACTAACTATAACAAGTAACTTGTCTATATATCTTATCTAAAGTTTAGTTTACACAGCATATCTAGCCTCAAACACCTTCACAAGTTTATAATTATTTATTCCTGTGATACAATGAGAGCAGCCATGTTCTGTTTGTCACATTGTCACAGGCTGAGGGGTGGAGATGCTATCAGCTTGCCTGTGTGTAAATTCAGTCCCCTCTCCTCCTCCCTCCTCCCCTCTGCCTCTGAAATCAATGGCTAGTAACCTCCTCCTCCTCCTGCCCAGACTGAGCTCCCATAAGCCCTTGCTACAGTGCCAAGGCACAAAAGGAGCTGTGGGCGAGGCTTGTTTAGTTTATAGGGAATTAGAGTATTAAAACAAAACAAAAAAAGTATTTGGCTTGAAGAATGCCCCATAAACTCATATGAAAGGAACACAATTATGCAATGAGTAAAAGTTTATCTCAGATCCACTTTATGTGGAAACTGCTGCATCGATTGATTTGGACATACCTTTAACCAAGCTAGCAGGCCTGTGAGGTTCACCGGAGTGATGGCTTTTGAGAAAGTATTCCTTCTCAAGTTGAGCGGACTGAATTTTCTTGACAACGTGAAATGGGCTGCATGCCGCCACAGAAAGAGCACTCATGCTTGTATTTACAGTTGGAAAATTTGCATTGCGAATCATTGAATGCAAAGCAAACTCCTTTGTGTAGTACAGAAGTTGAGGAAGTGCTCTGGATAGAAAGTCTTGGCGTCGACAGCCTGTGTGGAATCATCAGCGAAACCCAAAGGCCAACATCCTTTACACCCCATTTTAGCAATGGATAAACAGACATTTTTTGATGAAAACATTAATCATACTGATACTATGAAAAACCGCCAAATTGCCTATAGGCTTCATGCATGATTTTCAGGTGCTGGAAGAGACCAAAGCACAAATCCACCGGTTTCTCATACATAACACCCGAAAAGATGCTTAAAGAGAACCAGAGACGAAGCACCCTCATGTATTTTATTACATTTATCAGTGGGAACATGACAGTAAACACCTACCCTGCTTTTAGTTTCATTGTTATCTGCTTAATTAGTCTATTAGCAGCTGTGATAAGAATCCACCGACTATTCAGTCGAGGTTTGACCTGGAATCATTATAGCTGAGTCACTCTTCTGTGAAGTGTTTTCAAGCCCAAGCCTTCCCCTCTCCTGGCTTAGATTTCCTGCTTTGCATACTGAGAGCTGTGATGACTGGGAGGGGCTGCTCTGCTGAGAGAGAAGCTCTGTGGCTGTAATATGATCCCTGTGTGCTCTGTCTGCATAGATACTGATCACTGCAGTTTCATTCCTATGAGAGACACTTCCTACAGGCAGTACATCATACCAAAATGAAAGCACACAGATGAGCCTTTCTCATATAGCCTAGATAGCAGCCTAGTCTCATATAGCCTAGACAGCACATCCAGAACAACTCATATAACCCGGAAGGAAAAGGGATATGAGCTGGCGGCCATATTTGATTTTTCCTGGAGCAATAATGGATAAAAAAACACTAAAAAAGGCCACCAGAGCGGCAAAATTATCAGGTAGAGCATTTATTCTTTACAAGCTATCAACTGATATGTTTATTTTGTGTGAAACGTTCATCTCTGGTTCCCTTTAAAGCCTGCAACCAATTCTGGAAGGATCTTGACACAGGCCTGTGCCTATCCTCATCTCCCTCTTTCTTTGTTACTAAAATCTTAGTAATGAGGGAGTAGTGAGAGGATATCTAAGAATTCTCCCTTCCAAATGTATTCCTTAATGTTACCAGACATATCCCAAAGAGGATACAATTTAAACTGGGGCCGCCCTGTAACATGTTTCCACTATCCCGGATCTAATAGCCGCTTCTGGTGGACTACTGTGACAGGGAGTATGGCCACTTGTGAGTCCGGGAGCAGGTGAATGCTGGTCTAGCCTAGCAGTGACTGGAGCTGGGCCTCCCCCCACTGCTAGGCAGACACGAGTGGTCACTGGGCAAAGGATCACCGTGTCTTTGCAGAGAGGAACCAGATGAAAGTGGAGGGGGAAGCATACCAGAGCTGGCAGCTACCTGCAGATCAATCTGGGCACCACTCAATTCTGCTTATTCTTCTTGGAGTGAACTGCAGATGAAGGAAGCACTGGCAAAGAACTAGATAAGTGGTTCAGAAGCTCCTGAACCTATTCATCACCTCCTTGAGCTCCTGCTTGCAAACAGCCTCCAAAGATCAGCCATATTCCTTGAGGATAATGAGATACAATCAGCTTTTAATTGTTAGCCGTCTCCTCAGAGAATGAAGCATCATGTGACCACGAGTCCTATTTATGGCCTCTAATATACTGGTAGGTGAACAGAGGCGCCAGAAGGATAAAAGTACATAACATTTTTAAAAAATTGCTGGGAGGAAGTGGTGGACTTGCCTCCGTTAAAGCAGACACAAAGGACTGTAATTATATAAATATACACATTTATTGAAAATACCCCAAGGATGCAACGCGTTTCACGGGCACAGCCCACTTCTTCAGGCAATAAGCAGGGGATAAACAACAGCAATTCAGTTATAGCAAGCAGAGTGCCTCTGTTCTTACAGTCCTTTGTGTCTGCTTTAACGGAGGCAAGTCCACCACTTCCTCCCAGCAATTTTTTAAAAATGTTATGTACTTTTATCCTTCTGGCGCCTCTGTTCACCTACCAGTATATTTGAGTCCACCCGAGGTGGAGGGGTGACCTACTCCCTTTCTTCCTATGTACAGAGAGCGACTTCTTAATCCCGAGTGAGGACAGGTCTAATCTCCTAACCTGCCTAATGAGTGGTTACCTAGGCGGTAACCCATGTTTGTGAGTATTACCATCTCACTGTTTCATTTATTCAATCAGTTTTGACGTACTACACCATATTGGGCTCTCGATTTCTCTTCAACTTTATTTATGTCCTCTGACACCATAGGTCAGCCAACTGAGCAATCCTGGCTCATCAATCAGTCAAAGGAGTTACTTCATAGCAGGTACTAGCAGGTACCTGGCAGAAGTTAGCGACTCCTAGCAACCTGTTGAGATAGAAAAAACATACACCTCCCTGACTAGTACCACCAACTCCTCACAGCGAAAAAGACAAAATCGCCTCAAAACACAATTACATCACCGTGATTATCTCACTGTTGCACCTATACATTGTGAGAGGGCACATAGACACTCCGCATCCATCTCATTGTTCTAAAGGTAAGGGGAAGATGTTCAGACACAGGATGTCATGGTGGAATATTGTGGTTCACTCAGAGTTTATGTAGCCCTTAAAACTGATTAACCTGTAGATGGAGGTGATTCATTTAACCAGTTTTTGTAACCATGACCTAAATAGGACCATCACCTGTAGATGGATATAAGGGGTGGGCTCCTTCTTCCTATTAAGTGGAAAAGATGTAAAAAGAAAATCATTGCGAGAGTTGACCTTTCAAGGGAACCTGAAGTAAGAGAAATACGAAAGCTGCCATCTTTATTCTGTAATTAACAATGCTAGTTGCCCGACTTCTGTGCTGATGCTCTGCCTCTAATACTATAAGTCACTGGCCCAGAATGAGCATGCAGTTAGATGCTTTGACTCTGGTCTGACTCTGTTGGCTGCATGCTTGTTGCAGGTGTGTGACTCAAAAAACAACTAAAGCCAAAAGTTCATCTTGACAGCCAGGCAACTGGTGTTGTGTACAAGGGAATGAAGATGGCAGCCACCACAGTCCTCTCACGGCAGTAGTGGTATCTTCCACATTCCTCTTACTACAAATTCCTATTTAAAGCGGGATTGTCACCATAAAAATCAAATTTCAACAGCAACTGGTCTGAGTGTATTAAGTGATAAAGATGCTAATCCTGCATTTAAAACTTTCAAAACGTTTTCTGCTGTTATGAGTTATCACATACCTTAGGAGCACTGTCCCTTTAATAGCCATTGTCATTGAGTTGCATGCTGGGGGGTCTTTTTATCTGTAATATATTCCTCCTCTTCCCTTTATTTCCCTGCCTAGCTGCCTAACTTAAACATGATCCTCTGCTCACTTGTGTTTACAGGTGACTCAGCAATTGGAGGAGTAAAGAAAAAAAGTAGAGGGCAGAAATGACATCAGGATGTAGCCTAAACTGTGGGCAAAAGACATGGCCCCCACCAGGAGCAGAATTCTCTTCATTTACTTTATAACATTCACTGCAATCAAAACGTGGACAGTACAATACATGTGTTATGTAAGTAGATCAAGTATTTATCTACTTATATATGTTTTTTTTCCCCTGGCATAGTATGGCTAATCATACTGCTTTAAGGGAGCAACTGATATACCCTTTATTCCAAGCACATGTTAAAACGCTGTTCTTCATCCATTCCCAGCCAACATGGCACCACACTTAAACAGCAGAGGTAATTGTGACCCCTGCAGGCTATAAAAAATACTGCACAACAGAGCAATGAAACAAATTGCAGTGTCCAATTGCATCTAATTACAGCTATATGGTTTTAAGAACAATGGCACATTGTAGTAGAAGCATATGGACTCCGGGCATAAGGCTTAGCACCCGTGTGGGAAAATGAATGCCAGACATATAATTATCATTTCATTGCTATAATTGGAAGACAATCAGTACACAACCATCTAGCCAGTCTCCACAATAGTGTCCCACAATGCAATAATTTCCCACAATGCAGCAAGGTTCACAGACAGGGAACTGCCAGGAGTATGTGCTTTTCTTGTGGGAGGGGTTTCAGCACAATAGCAGTCATACAGCGCCCCCTGATGGTCTGTTTGTGAAAAGGAATAGATTTCTCATGTAAAAGGGGGTATCAGCTACTGATTGGGATAAAGTTCAATTCTTGGTCAGAGTTTCTCTTTAACTCTGGGACACTAAATAGACTGCCATTGAGCAGAGACAACAAAACATTCAATCTACTTTGTAAATGTTTAAATAAAAAATAAAACCATGACATATCTATAAAAAATGTCATTCTAGGAGTAGAAGGATAAATACAATTGTTTATTTCATCAGTTTAATTTCACCTCGGTTTAACTTTAAGGTACAGTTCTAGATTTTATTGCCTAATAAGGAAAATCGACTAATCCCTGTGTGAAGTATGGTCATCATAATACCCACTAAGAAATTGAAAGTCATGTGAAAAGTACTTCCTATAATGTTATTGATAATGTTAATACTTAATGAAACAATTGTGCAATTTCACCTTAATAAATGAGTATTGTGACTGTGGGTACATGTTGGTCTTTTGCTCTTGGCACTGGATTGGACGGGTAATACCACTACCACAGCATTGTACATTGCAAAATAAGTCAGTACGTAATGAAACCAAACACTGATTCTTGACACTAACTTCTATCTGAGATTTCCCATAATCCTGGCTGAGTCATTTGTCTGGAGTAAAGTGTCTATGACTGACATACATGTAGGCTTGTATGGAATTTTAAGCAAAACATCAATTAGTTCCAATGTTCTGGGAAATCTTAAAATTTGTGTACAGTGTAGAGCTTCACTTAAAGCAGACCTGAACTCAGAACATGTTCTTTGCTCTAAAAGATACGCCACAGCATAATAACCTTTAAACAACAACAACAAAAGAACATTTCTTTGTTACAGCTAAAACAAATCCTACAATAAATCAGCTGCATTTCTACTTCCTGATTCTTGGAAGCAGACATATTGTTAACTGCCTGTGCTTTCAAATGAGCTTACCTGCCATGGCAGTCATGTGACACAGGAGAGAGACAACTTGTGATTGGACACAGATGAGGGGTTATTGGAGAGGCTAAACTCTGTAAATGCATACATGGTGCATTTCTCCATGTTTTCTTTTTATCCTGTGCAAGAGTTCAGGTCCACTTTAAAGGACACATGTCATTTGAGCATGTAAACAATCCTATTAAAGTGACACTGAAGTGAAAAAAACCCCAAACTTTTAGTATAGTGAATTGTACGGATAACTAATGGAAAATTTGTAGCATAGAAAATAGTCTCATTTTTATTTTCAATCATATAGCTTTTATAACATTGCATCATTCTGTCATATTTGCAGTTTACAAACTACACTCTGTATTTTAAACTGTGAAACAGCAGAGCTAATGACCCTTTGAACTTCCCCGCAGTAAAACATTATCTAAGGGCTGGAACCCACTAGCAGTACATTACTAAGCTGTTATGATTTGAAAAGCTCTTCCTTATGTAATGCTATGAGTGTGATCCCACTTGAGTGATGTGATTTTATAAAAATCCCCTATAGTATTGCATTTGCAAGAGCTTTTTCAAATCACTAGCGCTTACAAAAGGCTGCTGGTGGGTTTGAGCCCTGAAGCTGTCTTTCAGGCCCCTTTCACACTGGGACGTTGCATAACCCTGTATTTACACCAATGAAAGTCTATGGGGTATACAGGTACTCATAGTTTTCTGTTGGTCTCCACAGCCATGATAACAGACACCAGTGACTTAGTTGGGTTCCTCGCGATCAACCCAGAAGCTAGATAGAGCACCTGGCAGAGATCAGCATGAGGTATTGGTGGCACAGCACGCTTCCTGCCATAGCTTTGCTCACCTACATGTTTCACTCAATAGGGCTTCCTATCCCACTAGGCTTTAATGGGTTTAAGTCAAAGGGCAGTATGCTATCAGTTTAATGCAACCAGAGCTGTTTGGCACATGAACAGGCTGAAAGAAAAAACAGCCGTGTATGTATGGCTTGGTGTACAGTGGCATATGTATGAACGCGACCAGCTCAAACTGTGCTTTTAATTGTATTGATGAGTTATCACTTTTTGAATTATGGTTATGCACCTGAAATAAATTCCTTTTTAAATATCTTTACCAAGTGAGGCTTGCTGTCCTGTGTTTTCTGTTTGAATCTTGGGACAAAGTATTTAGTATTTACTGGTGGAACTCTAGAGTGAGGGTGACTTTCCACCAGGTTGAATCAGATTAGTATAGACCTTATGAGAACCGAAGCTGCAGTAAAAAGATCCAGCCAGTATCCATCTAGTAATGCTTAAGCCATTGGAATCATTTAACCTGTAATTGGAGAAAAATCTTTATGTACAGGATCTTCTCAAAAAATTAGCATATTGTGATAAAGTTAATTATTTTCTGTAATGTACTGATAAACATTAGACTTTCATATATTTTAGATTCAAATACAAGCAACTGAAGTAATTCAAGCAATCAGCCTGTGGCATTGCTCAGGTGTTATGGAGGCCCAGGATGATTCGATAGTGGCCTTAAGCTCATCCAGAGTGTTGGGTCTTGCGTCTCTCAACTTTCTCTTCACAATATCCCACACATTCTCTATGGGGTTCAGGTCAGGAGAGTTGGCAGGCCAATTGAGCACAGTAATAACATGGTCAGTAGACCATTTACCAGTGGTTTGGCACTGTGAGCAGGTGCCAGGTCGTGCTGAAAAATAAAATCTTCATCTCCATAAAGCTTTTCAGCAGATGGAAGCATGAAGTGCTCCAAAATCTCCTGATAGCTAGCTGCATTGACCCTGCCCTTGATAAAACACAGTGGACCAACACCAGCAGCTGACATGGCACCCCAGACCATCACTGACTGCGGGTACTTGACACTGGACTTCAGGCATTTTGGCATTTCCCTCTCCCCAGTCTTCCTCCAGACTCCGGCACCTTGATTTCCGAATGACATGTAAAAGTTGCTTTCATCCGAAAAAAGTACTTTGGACCACTGAGCAACAGTCCAGTGCTGCTTCTCTGTAGCCCAGGTCAGGCACTTCTGCGGCTGTTTCTGGTTCAAAAGTGGGTTCATGCTTCCATCTGCTGAAAAGCTTTATGGAGATGAAGATTTCATTTTTCAGCACGACTTGGCACCTGCTCACAGTGCCAAAAGCACTGGTAAATGGTTTACTGACCATGGTATTACCGTGCTCAATTGGCCTGCCAACTCTTCTGACCTGAACCCCATAGAGACTCTGTGGGATATTGTGAAGAGACAGTTGAGAGACGCAAGACCTAACACTCTGGATGAGCTTAAGGCCGCTATCGAAGCATCCTGGGCCTCCATAACACCTGAGCAGTGCCACAGGCTGATTGCCTCCATGCCACGCCGCATTGAAGCAGTCATTTCTGCAAAAGGATTCCCAACCAAGTATTGAGTGCATAACTGAACATAATTATTTGAAGGTTGACTTTTTTTGTTTTAAAAACACTTTTCTTTTATTGGTCGGATGAAATATGCTAATTTTTTGAGATAGGAAATTTGGGTTTTCATGAGCTGTATGCCAAAATCATCAATATTAAAACAATAAAAGGCTTGAACTACTTCAGTTATGTGTATTTGAATCTAAAATATATGAAAGTCTAATGTTTATCAGTACATTACAGAAAATAGTGAACTTTATCACAATATGCTAATTTTTTGAGAAGATCCTGTATTATGGTACAGAGTTGTGTCATTGAAGCAAGGCTGTCCTGTCTGTGCAGCCTAGGTAGAAACCAGATTGCCTTCTCTGACTACTGGTTTTAAGAGGAACGTTTTAGCCATTTATTTAGGAAAGGGCTCTTTACAGTAAGAGTGATTAAGATGTGGAATGCATTGCCACAGGAAGTAGTTATGGCAAACTCTATACCTGCATTTAAAGGGGGCTTAGATGCTTTCCTTGCGTTGAAAGACATCCATAGCTACAATTACTAGGTAATGCCTAATGATGTTGATCCAGGGATTTTATCTGATTGCCATCTGGAGTCGGGAAGGAATTTTTTCCCTTTTGGGGCTAATTGGACCATGCCTTCTAAGGGTTTTTCACCTTCCTCTGGATCAACAGGGATATGTGAGGGAGCAGGCTGGAGTTGTACTTTGTTCTCTGGTTGAACTCGATGGACGTATGTCTTTTTTCAACCAAAATAACTGTAACTATGTAACCAAGGATTGAACTTCATCACAATTGGTAGCCGATACCTCTTTACCCATGCAAAATATTTACCTTTTCTCAATAGATTATTGGGGGGTTATATGTGGCTGATATTGTGGTGAAACCACAGTGTGATCTCAGGAAATAGTTCCTGAGAATTAACAGCTGTTTCCAACTGCCAAGCGACCAGTATCTCCCTTGGTGCATATGTATATCTAAAAAAATCAATCTTTTAGGCTATCGCATTGTTAGGTGTTGTGGTTATAGATAGAGTTGGGCCGAACGGTTCGCCTGCGAACGGTTCCATGCGAACTTCAGTGGTTCGCGTTCGCGTCCCGCAGGCGAAGTTTTGCGGAAGTTCGGTTCGCCCCATAATGCACCATGAGGGTCAACTTTGACCCTCTACATCACAGTCAGCAGGCCCAGTGTAGCCAATTAGGCTACACTAGCCCCTGGAGCCACTCACCCCCTAATAAAAGGCAGGCAGCGGCGCCCATTAAGCTCACTCGTGTGCCTGCGTTAGTGAGAGTAGGGCGAGCTGCTGCAGACTGTCTCTCATAGGGAAAGATTAGTTAGGCTTAGCTTGTTCCTGGCTGCATACCTGTTCTGTTCAGTGAGCCCACCATACCTGTTCTGTTCAGTGAGCCCACTGGATACCTGCATACCTGTTCAGTGAACCTGCCACTGCATACCTGTTCTGTGAACCCACCACTGCATACCTGTACTGTGAACCCACCACTGCATACCTGTTCAGTGAACCCACCACTGCATACCTGTTCAGTGAACCCACCACTGCATACCTGTTCAGTGAACCCACCACTGCATACCTGTTCAGTGAACCTGCCACTGCATACCTGTACTGTTTAGTGAACCCGCCACTGCATACCTGTTCTGTTCAGTGAACCTGCCACTGTATACCTGTTCTGTTCAGTGAACCCGCCACTGCATACCTGTTCTGTTCAGTGAACCCGCCACTGCATACCTGTTCTGTTCAGTGAACCCGCCACTGTATTCCTGTTCAGTGAACCCACCACTGCATACCTGTTCTGTTCAGTGAACCCGCCACTGCATACCTGTTGTGTTCAGTGAACCCGCCACTGCATACCTGTTGTGTTCAGTGAACCCGCCACTGTATACCTGTTCTGTTCAGTGAACCCGCCACTGTATACCTGTTCTGTGAACCCGCCACTGCATACCTGTTGTGTTCAGTGAACCCGCCACTGCATACCTGTTGTGTTCAGTGAACCCGCCACTGCATACCTGTTGTGTTCAGTGAACCCGCCACTGCATACCTGTTGTGTTCAGTGAACCCGCCACTGTATACCTGTTCTGTTCAGTGAACCCGCCACTGTATACCTGTTCTGTCCAGTGAACCCGCCACTGCATACCTGTTCTGTTCAGTGAACCCGCCACTGCATACCTGTTCTGTTCAGTGAACCCGCTACTGTATTCCTGTTCAGTGAACCCACCACTGCATACCTGTTCTGTTCAGTGAACCCGCCACTGTACACCTGTTCTGTTCAGTGAACCCGCCACTACACAAACAGCTGTTTGCGGTGCGTTACACGGTGAGTTTGGTGTGTCAGTGTGAAGCAGTACTCTAATTACACTACCTGATTGATGTATACACATGCAAGATGTTTTAAAGCACTTTAGGCCTGCAATTTAGCATTCAATGTGATTTCTGCCCTTAAAACGCTGCTTTGCGTCAAATCCAGATTTTTCCCCAGGACTTTTGGCATGTATCCCACTCCACCTGGGGGTCCAGGTGTTAGACCCCTTGAAACATCTTTTCCATCACTTTTGTGGCCAGCATAATTTTTTTTTTAAAGTTCGCATCCCCATTGAAGTCTATTACGGTTCGCGAACTTTTACGCAAACCGAACCTTGCGCGGAAGTTCGCGAACCCGGTTCGCGAACCTAAAATCGGAGGTTCGGCCCCACTCTAGTTATAGATAATGGCAGTTAGTGCTGTCTGGTTTTTTTCATGTCTGCCAGTAGTAAAGATGATTATGTGCAGGCTGATTGTGCATTAAGCAATATGAACAAATTACATGGCGAATATCGATCATTTCTTGATCTTTCTTCTATTTTTCGTACTTACGTATTATCCCGTCTAGCAGAATGGCTTGGCAGTTAGACAGGCTGGAAAAATGTGCACTGTGTTTCTTGAGCAGCTGTGTCGCGATCTGTTCCTGCTGATGACATTTGTGAACTTTCACATGGACTTCCTCTGTTCACTAGCAGATCTCTCAGCGAGAACATTTTTGCAATCTTCCTGAAGTTCCCTCTGCCCACCAGCAGAGGTCTCTGTATTCAAGAACTGTGTCTCTGCAGCCTTGAAAGAGGTCACATGACCATCCTAAGAGTATATAAGTCCAGCTCCAACAGAACTCCTTTGCTAGTTCATTGATATGGATAGCCCAAGAGCCTGTGTTCTGGTCACTGCTCCTGTTACCTTGATACTTGTTACCTGATTCTCGATTCCTGTTACCTGTACCTGTTTGTACGTTTTCCTGATTACTGTTTGCTTGACTTCCCTGTTGATGATATTGCCTGCATTCGCCTGCAATCACATTGCCAGTTGTTTGCAGTCATATTGTTATTTTGTACAATCGCTTGAATACGCTTGTATGTATGTTCATGCTCATTTGCATTTTCACCTGTACATATCCTGCACTTTTGTAAATAAACCTTTACTTTATTTCACCTTTATCCCAAGGTTTGGTGTTCAGTATTTCCACAACAGTGACATTCTGCATTCAGTGCAATTCTGCATGCACTGCACGTTACAAGCTGATTTGCCACAGATCAGCTGCTGTGTTCCGCACAGCTTTCCTCACTGCGCAGTGTTGTGGCCAGTTCCGAAGTCACAGCACTTGGCTTCTTCTGTCAGCGTTCGGTTGCCAGCTCTCATCTGTCCGGCTGGTTTCGGCTCCCTGTCTGCACCTGTCCAGAAGTCACAGCTCTTGGCTTTTTCCCGCAGCACTCGGCTGCCAGCTCTCGTCTCTCCAGCAGGTTTCAGCTCCCTGTCTGCACCTGTCCAGAAGTCACAGCTCTTGGCTTTTTCCCGCAGCACTCGGCTGCCAGCTCTCGTCTCTCCAGCAGGTTTCGGCTCTTTAGCTGCTGGTTCGGTCCATTCTCCCGCGCAGCCCTGCAGTGTCTCGTCTGTGACATGCAGGCAATCAAATACATGGTGGTGGGAGATGGGTGAGTGCTTGCTGATGCGGGGGGGACAGGTGTGTGCTGGTACCCCACCGGGAGTATGGTGATGCAGAGGCAGAGCACAGATGTAATTAGTCTGTATCATCCTGGCTGCCTAAAGCCCAGCCGGGTATAGGTAGGTGCGGAACTGAGCAGCTGATCTGTGGTGAAACAGCTGCTCAAGAAACACAATGCACACTTTTCCAGCCTGTTTAACTGCCGAGCCCGTCCTGCTAGACGGGATAATACGTAAGTACCCTATTTTTTAACTTCTCACTTTGCAAAAAAAAATTTCCTTTTGCTAAAATTCCTCTTCAGGCTTTGTTAACCTTCATTAGGTAGCACTTTGGTAGTTTAGATGGGACATTTCAGAGAAAGCGTCTGAATAGGATGCATACATTTTATCTGACTTTCACCAGGTTCTTTTTAGGCAGTCATCTCAGCATGCCTGTTTCCTTCCTGGGCTGTCCTTCCTTGCAGGAAGGAGCGAGAGATACTGTGGTGATATTCAAGTGCTTGTGCAATCAAGGCTTTGTACAAGCTTCATATGCACACAGATTGCATAACTGGTGGGAAACCACAATGACAGACATTAAATACAGATTGCAATTATTTACAAATTACTTAAACCCTCTGTTTAATTGTAATTATTACAAAGGAAAACACATCAGATGGTAAAACCGAGAAACAGTATTATTTAATAAAACATATATGCTAACTTCCAATTTGCAAGCAATACATAAAAAAAAAAAAAAAAGTTGCGACACAGGCAATAAAAGATTGTGAAAGAAAGTTGTGTAATGCTATAGAACACCTGGTGCAATCTCTCACAACTAATTAGGCTAATGAACAATAGGTGATTAACAAGGCCAATAAAAATTACTGGGTTTAAAAGAGGCATAAGGCCTAAGTGGCCAAATCTCTCAGCAGTAAACATGAGGAAGGGTACACCACTTTGTGAAACACTGCATGAGTAAAAAGGGAAAAAATGTGAATAATTTCACAATTTTGTAAATTCTGTACATAATATAATGAAACTATATAAGAGAATCTATAAAAAAAATTCTGTGTGGTAGAGACGAGGCTAAAAGCCAGTGTTGGATGCCATGACATTTGAGCTCTTAGCATTGAAAACAAAAACAAAAAAATACCATTCTATGAAGGAGATCACTTCTAAAAACATTTTATGTGAAAACCATTAGTCAATGCATTACATTAAAACTTGACCGCCCCCAGAAGTAATCAGATATAAATACGATCCAGAAAAAAATCCATCTTGTGTGGGCCCTAGCTTTATTAAGGTGAGTTAACTTAAAATGAGAAACTGTCCTGTGGTCTAATAAATGAATATTTGTATGTGTGCCCCATGTTGTGAGCTAAAGAGGAGAAGCCACCTTGGCTTTTAATGAGTGCATAGTCCTTGACAGGGGCTTAACTAGACTTAACCACTTGCCGACCGCACGCTTATACCGTGCGTCGGCAAAGTGGCAGCTGCAGGACCAGCGACGCAGTTCTGCGTCGCCGGCTGCAAGCTAATTAATTAGGAAGCAGCCGCTCGCGCGAGCTGCTGCTTCCTGTCAATTCACGGCGGGGGGCTCCGTGAATAGCCTGCGGGCCGCCGATGGCGGCTCGCAGGCTAAATGTAAACACAAGCGGAAATAATCCGCTTTGTTTACATTGTACGGCGCTGCTGCGCAGCAGCGCCGTAAGGCAGATCGGCGATCCCCGGCCAATCAGCGGCCGGGGATCGCCGCCATGTGACAGGGGACGTCCTGTCACTGGCTGCACAGGACGGATAGCGTCCTGTGCAGCCCGGATCACTGGGCATGACAGGTAGGAGAGGGAGGGGGGGAATTTCGCCGCGGAGGGGGGCTTTGAGGTACCCCCCCTGCAGACCGGAGCGATCAGACCCCCCCCTGCACATCATCCCCATAGGGGGGAAAAAAGGGGGGCGATCTGATCGCTCTGCGTGCCCGCTGATCTGTGCTGGGGGCTGCAGAGCCTACCCAGCACAGATCCCAACAAACAGCGCTGGTCCTTAAGGGGGGGGGGGGTAAAGGGTGGGTCCTCAAGTGGTTAATAGGGGCCCCTGCAAAAATGATAGCCCCCTTTGTCCCCAAGCCCCACGGGATTGGGAGGAGGTGAATGGCAGCAGAGAGTGTTCTGCTGTGAAGCAGCCTCTGGAAGCAGGAAAAAAAATTACACACACTCCTGCACAAAGTTTTTGTAAGTGAAGAGGGAGCTTTCTTTACTAATTGGCTGCACTTGCAGTTGGTTAGAGGGAGAATGAGGGGCCCCCATAGCCTCTGGGCCCCCCTACTATGGCAGGGGTAGCAGGGGTGAGTGCTATACCCATGGGACTCTTTGATACTATAAGGGTGCATTAGTGCAAATAGGTAGCTTGGCACATAAAGGTTTTGGAGCAACATATGCTGCCATCCAGATGAGACTTTTATAAGGGGAGGACTTAATTATTTCAGTAAGACAATATCAAGTTGCATTATGCACAAATTACAATAGCATGGGTTCTGTAGTAAAAGGTTTTAAATATTATACAACCCTACCTACAACGGCAAGTGTTCTTCTCAGTTTTCGACAGTTATTTGTATGCTGTAGCTCCACCCCATTGTGCAAGCACCAACGTAATAAGAGTATTACACAGTGCAACATGGTATCAAAGAGGACCAAAGAGTCAGATTTAGTCCGAGACTTTGATCTAAATGAGATGACGTTATGCTGTGCTTCATCCAGCAACAGCGCCACCTAGCAGCATCCATTTTTCCTATGTCAGACTATGTCCAACATTGCTCTGAGGAAGCCAAACTGATTTGGCGAATCGCGATAGCGTTGGTGAGGGCCTGTGGAGCGATACTCTTTTCCGGTAGGAATCTCTCCTTTTTACTTGACACTTTGATGGCTACTTAATTGTTGTGGGTAACGTTTTTCACTCCTCTCCCTCTGCTCACTGTGGTGGGCTTCTATGCACTGGATCATTTCCTTCCTTCTTACTTTCTCTAGTTCACTTGTTTATTGCCCTTAGCACTTTATGAATCCTCCGGGTTACTCCACTGCAGATATTATACTATTACAATAAAAATAAAACAATTATAACATCAAGAGTATACGTGGGGGGGGGGGGCATATTTATAATAAATTATTATATATATGCCCCCACCATGTATACTCTTGATGTTGTCATACAGTTTAATAATGATGTATTGTTTATATTAATGCTCTGGTCTTGTGCTGTGTTTTTGGAGGATTGCTGGTTTTGATTGTGACATATGTCCAACATTGGGCCTATACTGGAAAAAGCCAATGTTGAACATAGTCCAGCATAGGATTGGGAAGGGAAGAAACATAGTTTAGGAACCTACAGGCCACATAAAACATAACAAACAACCAGCGGGTCTGTATTGTACCTATACATGCATTAACTTAATAACCCCATTTTTCATACTGGTTTGCTTTAAGTAGCTGTTGCCATGCAAGGAATTACAGGGATGTATTTCCCACACATTGTCATTACTATATAATTTAATATATCAATGTTTACATTTACATAGAGATTATAGTTTGTGCATATGTTAAAACAGAGGTACTTAGGTCCTAACCTATAACCATTACATAACAAGAGATTCCTATTGGTTTCTCTTACTTATTGAGGAGGAGGGGATCTGCATATCAGCTGGACAAGCAGTATTTTTAAAAAGGGAATAAAGATAACAGCTTCCTTACCCCCCCCCCCCCCCCCCGTGATTCAAATCACCTTTAAAGTGTGCATGGAGCATCATCACCCCACTCCCGCATAGCATTAGAATGTTTATGAGGCTTAAGACACAGAAGTAACTTGCAGGGAATAATTTCTTAAAATCTGAAGAACACGATATGGCATCCCCTTTCACTGTCTGGCGAGGTTTAGTTAAAGAGGAATTGTAGTATAAAAAAAAAAACAATTTTATATTTTTTTTTGTTCGCAAGCAATATTCATTTATAGATTATTTAGTCAGTGTTATCCCTTTGTAAAACCTATTCTCACTCTGATTTACATTCTGAAATTTATGACAGGTGGCAACATCTTTAGTCCTGTCAGGTGCAGCTCTGCGGAATGTTTGATTTTTAAAATCCTGCAAGCAGTGATAAAAATGTCTGGTCTCCCAGACTGCTCTGGGAGGAGCATTCCGCATACCTATGTATCATGCTACTATATGACACTACAGTGCCTCTTTAACCACCTTTCATGAGAGCTCCATTCATATCCACGTGCCAATGTACACAAGAGTGGTTGGAAGGTGTCACCTGTAAAGGGCATTCAAGTAAACACAGCATACTAAATCCGGAATGCAATAGACAACAGGAAATGCAACCTAATGCTTCAAATATCTATTTTCATATCTGTATCGTTTTCAGGTGTTGCCTGGTGTAGATTTCTCAGTGTTGCCTATTTGCCCAGTAAATGCTTGAGAAACAGCAGGATAAACTCTATATGCACTTTGTGAGGCTTCTTCAAACATGCTTGAGTCAATGAGTGCTTAGTAAATCAATGTTACTGGAGTACGTAAAACATGCCTGGAGATGTGATCAGAAGGACTGTATACCTTGAATAAAGCTCACATCAATCACACAGTAGGGTACCACTAGTTTATATTATCTGATTAATGATAGGAATTCGTTGTTGAGTTGAGGAGAGACTGCACTGCACTTACCTTGCGCCATTGCCTTGTCTTTTATCTTATCCTCCTAGGCTCTGCCCCGGTTTGCTCTGCAGTGTGACTACATCTACTGGGAAGATGACAGGATGACACTGACGGCTTTGTTCTCTGCTGGGTGAAATATAAAACAGTAGAAGCGAGGTGGGGCGGCAGGAGTCACCACTGCTTCTCACATTTGGGAAATCACAACTGGTTTGCTTACTTAGTTATTTCTTTGCCAAGTCTGTTTGTTTGAAAGTAGGTGTGTAAAAATTAATAGGTTACATGACTTCATCCAGGCTTGGAGAAGCACTTTCCTTTGTGTTGTCTGCCTGAGCATGATTCAGATGTGTTACTTTGTTTAAAAAAATAGGATTTGTCATGATAGAAGAAGCAACACCTCCTTACTTTAAATGAGTGAAGCTTGTCCTATGGCTTCACACACATTTAATGCAGGACTACAGTTACATTTAAAAACCTTTCTTCAAACTCCTTATTGGCCACATCATTTATCCCATTTACCTTTGGTCCAGAGTAATGTTTTCTGTGCATTCCAATGTTAAATCGTGATTGTGCTTGAAGCTGCTGTCTTGCATAACCATTTAATGTTTCGTTCAATCTGGAAGCATAATATTGCTGTTTTCAGAATCTTTACATTTATCAGCAGGGCCAGTTTAAGCATCATGGGGTCCCCTGGAGCAAAGGTATACTGGAAGCCCCCTACCCCTCTGCAAAGTCGGCCCCCAAGCCAGCCCTCTTTCCCCCGGTGATCTCCCTGACTGTTCCCAAGTCCCTGGGGCCCCTCCATGATGTGTGACTGCATTGTAATAACTCACCTGCCTCAGCGTGCTGCTCCATCCCATGCTAAACCCTTATTGCACGGCCTGCCCATGTGACCCCATTCATATAAATGAGGCCTACCATGGAAGGGCAGGCACATACTAAGGCCCAAATTACTATTACCCCAACTAAATACTAATAAATAAGACTTAGACAACCAATTTGGATGAAATAGGCCGCAGACACTTTATTGGTGGGATAAATATTGTGTTTCCTTTTATTTTCCTTTAATCAAATCATTAAAAAACTTAAATAAACATAAATTTGCTAATACAAATAAAATGTGTGCATATTTCAATGAATAACCATCAATAACAGAACCCACCCACATTAGTGGGTGACTTTAACTATCCGCTCGGCCCCACCCAAACCTGTGGCTAGCTCAATTGCGGACTGTAAACCAGTGCTAAAAATGTCCAATCCAATCTCCGAGAGGTGAACCAGGTCTCTCCTGTACAAGACCTGAATACCACCCTCCAACTCAGTGTGGCGGAAGCAGAAACCGTGAACAATAGGCATACATTTTGACATGTCAAAATTAAACCTTTTGCATATTTTTTCTTCGAATTGCAGATCTTTGTTCAACAGCCAAACAAGCAGAGAATCATTTCAGACAACGCGATAACAGAGTTGGCCATGATGCTGTGCAGCTGCAGAATGTCCTCTTTCGTTCGTTGTAACAGAAACCTTGTGTTAAATTTTCCAATGTCATTACCCCCTAAGTGTATGACTAAAATATCAGGGACAGGCTACTCATCCAGACACTGCGCTATCTTTCTTATCAAACCCTCCCATTTCATACCCCTGACGCCCATGCCACGGAACATGAAAGACATCCACATTCGTGCCTAAGTTCACAGAATATGGGTGGAGGACTGCCCTCTTTTTTTACCCAATACAGAAATGAATGGCCAACTAGCCAAATAATCCTCTTCCGGCCTAAAACAAAATTAAAAAGGAAAATTAATAAACACAGAGACCAGGACGAACATACTGTATAATTTGAAATGTCCTGGTTCCCATCTCCTAATGCGCTGTATAACCTTCTGAGATAGTTCCAAGCGGGCAGCCTCCATCGCTGCCCCAAAGGGCAATGAGTGAGCTGTAATTTTGTGGCCCTATAACCCCATCTTGGACAAACACTGTTTCAACACTGCTCAAAACTGAAATACTGACAATGCAGTACCATCCTCGTGACACAAAAAGGATGGTTATTCAACCCAAAACTGCTTAAAAATAGTAGTGGTAGATATAGGACACGAAACCGATCCTTGTAAACCACACAAATGCAACCACATGCCCATTCGGCTCTGATCAGTTTTAGAATGACACAACAAAACCAATACTTTACGCTCACTCACTATTGGGCAATTAGGTGTATGCTTTAGGTCCGCTAAAAGGGAGTAAAGAGAGTCCTTCATAGGATCCGGCCACAACTGCCTCTAGGGAAGTTGCAGTGTTCCTTTCATTTTGGGCAAACTACCAACGTGTTGTAACTAATGCAGAGGCCCAGAAATATAATTTAAAGTTAGGCAATGCTATTCCCCCAAGCGATGTAGGAAGCTGTAGAGTAGACAGAGAAATCCGAGGCACCCCTCCCGCCCAGAGAAATATAAGCAACATTTTTTCAATGTTCTTAAAGATATGGTTTGGTACCCAAGTTGGGGTCTGCCTTAGAACATATGTAATTTGAGGTAAATAAAGCATCTTGATTAGATTGGATCTGCCAATTAATGTTAGTGGAAGTGTGGGCCATGCTCTACAGTGCTTATCCATAGAATCAATAACGGGTAGAAGATTAGTTGTAATATAGTCCACAAGATGGTATTTAGTGTTAATACCTAGGTATTTGAACTCTGAGACCCACTGAAGTGGGGTATTTGCAGCCTTATCCTTAGCCTGTGGGTCGATTGGGGAGAGTGAAGATTTCCCCCAGTTTATACGTAGGCCGGAATGACGGCCGAAGGTATCTATAGTGGATAACAGTGACTTCAGGCATTCCCTGGCATCACTGTGACGGTTAATGCCACTACTCAGATGACTGATTACTGGTGATCTGCGGGATCACCAAGAATACAGACGCTATGCTCGATTATGTGTGATCCGCAGAATCACCAATAATGCCAGTATAGCAGGAACGAGAGCAGAGCGTAAGTGTGTGTCTGGTGCCACCGTAACTCTAATGGTTTTACAGGACCTTACCACAGGAGTTAGTAAGGAACACTCAGGACACCAACAGAACAGACTAGACACAAGGCCCCCCAGTGGGGCTGGAAGGTACAGACAGATAAATACGGTTCTATCGGTCACCTGTGAAGCAGGTGATTCAGACCTTACTGCAGTCGCAGAGATACAAACAACACAGCTCTAATGGTCACCTGTGGAGCAGGTGATTCAGACCTTACTGCAGTCTCAGAGATACAAATAGCACAGCTCTAATGATCACCTGTGGAGCAGGTGATTCAGACCTTACTGCAGTCTCAGAGATACAAATAACACCTCTAACCTGTGGAGAGTGTAAGTGTAAGGTGCAAACAGTAATACCTTGAGAACCGCACCTGGAAGACAGGTGCAAGAGCCAATAGGAACACTGCTCAGCAACAAGTTCCTTCCGTAGTCTGGACTCTCCACGGGGAGGAGTCAGACAGGGAGAGGGAAGGACAGAACGTGAGTGACACCAGAGAGAGGGTGTCACTAACAGGTCTGGCGTTAAGTAACGATCGGTGTAACACAGAGAGGGTCTGATTACCGGTGAACTGCAGTATCACCGAGAATGCAGAATATACCCGATTATTGATGATCTGCAGTATCACCGATAATCAGATATATATTCTAACCTCTGGACACCTGAGTTACAAGTGAGTGTTAGGCAATAGTAACACTGAGTATACACAGAGGAACGTTCCTTCCAAGGCCTAGACTTTCCCGGGGGAGGAGCTAGGCTGAAGGTAGGAAGGACAGAGCGTGAGTGACACCAAAGAGGGGGTGTCACTTACAGGTCTGGGAACTGCCTCTAACAGTAAGGCCAGTTCTCGAGGTCGGACAAGCCAGGTCGTCAACACATGGACAGACAAAGTACAGACTCAGGAGACAGACACGGAATCCAATGAACAGGCAGGGTTTGGCAACGGTGTATCAGATTAGCAGGGTACAGAATCAGAAGGCAGATACAGAGTCCAGGAACGAGCAGAGTTTGGCAACAGGATACCAGAAATAGCAAGGTACAGAATCAGAGTTCACAAGATTAGTCAGGCAGGCAGAAAGTCATAACAAATAATACAGTTCAATTCCTAACGCTAAGGTGTGAGATCCTTGGCCGTCAACACCTTTGGAAACTATGCTAGTACACAGATACAATTCAATTAGTACTTTAAGCTATCAACAGAATCTGGCTAAGTGTGGATCCCCGGCTCCGGCCGGTTCTAGCACACTTTGGGATCTGACTATGGTCTGAGTACTGACACACAAGTGTACACGACGACAGACAAAGACAGAATAACAACTCCAGGTTTAAATACTGACAGCAGATTCAAGCAGCCCCGCCCGAGGGGCTGAACCAACCTGCAAGGAAGATTGACAGGTGGAAGTCAGCTGACCACAAAGTCAGCTGATCTGTCTCCTCTGCCCATAAAGGTCCTTTAGCTCCATGTAAAGGTCCTTTTGCTCCATGTGCAGGCGTGTGGACCCAAGCTGATGCAACAGAGATCCCTGTCCCAGCTGAGTCGGGAAGCGACACCCAGGATGGCTTGGCCAGAGAGGTGACATCAGGTGTGAAAGCAGCTGCGCTGCTTCCCACCACAGAGGTAACGTTTTAAATCGTTACAATCACCCAGGAAGAGAAGGAGATCGTCAGCATAAAGTGCTATTTTCTCAGTATGTTTACATATAGAAAGACCCTTAATTCTGTCCTCTGCCCTAATTTGAATTGCGAGTGGTTCTATTGCAAGGGCAAACAGGAAGGTGGGGATGGGAGCATCCCTGCCTTGTTCCGATTGAAAAGTACGGTAAATTTGTGTTTTACAAAAAATGGGGAGTAAAAATAGAATATTTTATCTCTATGGTGACCAGATAAGACTGTAATGTTAACTATAAAAGTAGCCAATTCCCCCTCTGTAGCAAGTTTATTGAGCCTGTGATTAAGAACACCAGGCAGAGACCTAGAAATTAAAGGATAAGGTTGCTGTGTTCAAAGCCAGTATGACAAGACAGCTGAAATACTTCTGGAGTTAATTTGTATTTATTTTTTAAGTGTAAATGCACTTACATATCAGTGTTAATCAAAAAGGACTCCCTTCAATCTACTAACAGTCCCCCAGTACCTGCTCCCACCTCATCCACATGTGCAAGTCTTACTTTATTTTCATCGAGCACTACTGTTTCCTACTCAAGAAGTAGTGGGCAAAAGCAATGGGTACACTGGATGTAAACAGACCAAATCCCAGCTGTGCAAAACATTAGGGCCTGTCGATGCAGGCAAGGTAGGAGCAGGTATTGGCAGGTGAAAGCAGGAGCTAACACACACACACACACACACCATTCTTTATCTGTTTTAAAATTATTTTTATTAATTTTGTTATTTTAGAATGCAAAACAAAAAGGGAACTCCTTAATTCAGAAATCATACAACATATTCCATGGCGTTGATCAGGTCTTTCTTAGTGAAGTCTGACTGGATTTGCTGCATGTAATATTAACACAAAAGGGACCGGCCAGGAGTCTAACAAAGATAAGACCTTGGGGACAAATGCACCCCAACGCATCCCCCTGGCACCCTTCCAATAGATATAGTCATAATCAGTGTTCAAATTCAGGTTATTTGGGCCCAGAAGACAAATGAGTATCCTACTATCCAGACCACCCGCTTTAAACCTGGAAAATAAAAGCCATTAGTAGCAAGATAATACAGGACGAATGTATAAGGTATACCTCCTCAACTCCCATCTGCCAATGCATTTAATTACAGACTCAGAGAGACCCAGCCTGGCGGCCTCCGTGGCCGCTCCCATTCTAAAGCTGGCCACTAACGGTCCAATTTCTAGCGAAAAATCGTTCGAGCGATCAGAAATTCTGATCGGACGAAAAATCGTTCACTACACCATCAACTAACCAATCTTTGCTTCCTATCTATCACGACCACCAAGAAAATCCAAATTTTCGTTCGACGAAAATTCATTCGGGCGACATTTTTTTCACTCGTTCATAATCGATTGTGTCCACCAATGGAGATTATTTACAACCAATCCAATCAGAATTTCTGATCGCTCGAACGATTTTTCGCTAGAAATTGGACCGTTAGTGGCCAGCTTAAGGGAGTGGCTAGAAAATGTTAAAGCTTTAAGGCCAAGGACACTGAGACAACTACCTAAAATTGACCTGAATTGAAACATCGATAAGGGGAAGCCGTCAGCGTGCGGCAAAAAAGACAACTAACCCGAACCTGCAAAAATTCAGAAATCGTGCGAAACTGACAATACAAACAACCCTGCAGCCGATATAAAGTAAGCCACGCGCCCTTGCCAAATCTATCCGTTTTGGATTTTCTGATGAAAACCTGCACCGATTCGTGAGACAGTGCCACATCCTGATGCCCCAAACCAGTGTGGACTTTCTTTGACTTGAACACTAGTTCCGATATGCGCAAAGCACCAAAAAACGCCAGTGAGAATGATGGGCGGAACAAGCGCACTTCATAATCCGATGAGCGAACTAGCTGTAAAATGCGCAATAAGTCTTCGAGTAGACCAAACGTAATGGGCCATCTACCATCGGGGACGGCTGGGCCAGATCTCAAACCTTTGATAAACTGTTTAACTAAAAAATAATCTGCGCATGGGGCGGAATTATGCAAGCACCTAAAAAAGGAAACGTCAGATAATTTACGTTGTAATGCAGAAACCGACGTACCGTCCGAAATTTTGGTGCAAATAAATGATAAAAACAACTCAACTTCATTCGCTAGAGGTGATATAGAACAAACATCTGCATAAGCGCACCGATCAGCCCATGCAGCTGAGTATTCTTCCTATGTTCTGGCTGACAGTGACTGGCGTATTGCTGAAGACACTAATTCCTGATCAAACTCCACAGATGGGCCGGACAGGGGGCACCCTCTTGGCTCACAGACGGCACCAGCTCTCTGAACAATGCAAAGTGCTGTCAGGACAAAGCATCTGCAGTCAAGTTCAATTTCCCAGGCAAGTGAACTGCCTTCAACCATATGTTATACTGAAGACACAACAATACTAACTGTCTGAGAATATGTAGAACTGGCAGAGATTTCGAAGTAAGCATATTAACCGCAAACACCACTCCTTTATTGCAGTAGAATACACATATTAGCGAAACCTCGGCCCCAAATGACCAAAGCTGCTAGTACCGGGAACAATTCTAACAGTACGATGTTCTTAGTGAAACCTTGAGTCATCCAATCCTTGCTCCATTTCTCAGCGCTCCAATGTCCCAGCTAGTAAGCCCCATAGCCAATCGACCCGGCTGCGTCCGTGAATAAATCTATGTGTTCATCCTTAATGAAATCTTCCTGCCAAATTGACCTCCCGTTAAAATTAACCAGGTAGCTGTACCAGACCAGGAGGTCTTCTTTAACTGGTGTAGTCAGCCTAACATGCCACGATGGATTTTTTGAAGCCTGACAATAACCGAGCTGTACGCCAAGAAAAGACCCTCCCCATGGGCATAATCCGACTTGCGTACGCCTTGCGACCCAAAAGTTCTTGAAGTTCCTTGACCGTCGCCTTAGATGTGCTCAATAACCTGGTGAGCAATTATTTTAATTTCTCGATTTTGTCCACGGGAAGCCGAAATTCCATTTGCGACGCGTCGATGGTAATGCCGAGAAAAACAAATTCCGTCTCTGGTAATACTGACTTCTCTTCAGCAAGAGGCACTCCCAGGAATTCGGTGACCGGACGAAAAGTCAGAAACCGATTTAACGCCGCATCTGAATCCGGCGGTCCCACAAAATTGAAGTAATCAAGGTAGTGCAGAGCACGGCCACCCAGACATTCGCTCTACACTGCCCATTCCAGAAAGGTGGCGGAAATTTCAAAATAGCAACACGAGAGAGAACAGCCCATGGTGAGGCACATTTCATAATACAATTTATTTTCAAATTGGAAACCAAGTGAATTGTAAGCGCCTGGCCAGATTGGTAACAAGCGGAAAGCCGACTTCGAAAATAGTGCTCCTTGACCATATAACCTTATCACGGACACAGCCTGGTCAAAAGACAAGTAGGACACTGAACACAAGCCCGAATCAGTCAAGTCATTCAGGGAGTCACCCTTGGGAAAAGACAAATGATGGATCAAACGCCATTTACCCAGATCTTTTGTAGGAACAATGCCCAAGCGTGACACCCTAAAATTCTCAAACTGAGGAGATAAAAAAGGACCGGCGACTCTCCCAGCCCTCACCTCCTTGATTTTCTTTTCCCTAAGACACACCCACTCTCTATAAACAGATTTGAAATTGTCAGCCCACAAACAGCCTAAACCAGCAAACGGAGGGATGAAAAAACCATTAGTGAAACCGTTAACCAGAAAGGTTCTGATCCCCGGATTTGGGAAGTGCTCTAGATACTGAATGAAATTTTGGGTTTTCACCGGCATCCAAGCTTTGAAGAAAGGACTCCTTTGTGGATTCTTGAACCGTCGCCGATGCTTTCTTAAAGCAGTGAACCGCCGTGTGTACACCTCTGCAGTGAGCACGCTAATGCCTATAACGGCAATTTGACAAGAGTCTACACTGTGACTCATTAAATGCATGACACACCCCTTTTTTAAAAGAGACTGTGCACGACGAGGTGCTAGGAAGTTCGGGTTTGGGCTTTGGAGCCTGTTGCAGGATCATCAGACGGATCCATAACTCAACATCCTTGGAGCCCCAGCGAAGTGAGGGATACACTGACATTTTCTAGCGGAACGCCTCGTCATATAAAAACCAGGCTATCCCTCCGAACTGACGCTAAGCCTCAAAAACTGAATCTAGGTGTTGAAAAAGACCCAGTGCTAAGCTGGGTTCTTTTTCAACAATGACGCTCGCTAAGATCAGAAAAGCCTGTAACCAGTTGTTCAAATTCCTAGTTACAGGTCTCCTCCTATCCTCTTTCTCCTTCCGTTCTTTCGAATAGTCCTTGTGAAAGGGGAGTAGTGATAGAACATCCACATATTCGCCACACCAAATTTTTTCTTTCACAGCCTGTGGTAAATGGTACCCTAACGGAGAAGAAGCGCATGGCAAAACCTCTTTGTAACAGGTTTCAGACACACCCGCTCTAAGCACTGGCGATGCTAACACAGACCTCTCAGGAAGTGCAGAAGAAACCAGGGGTACATTGCTTTCTGAAGCATTAGTGGCTATTGCAACATTGTTGTACAGAACATTAACCCTCTGGACGCAGTCAGAATTAAAAACATTGCCCTCAGCTGCATTAAACCTCTGCATGTCAGCAGGAGGCATCCATGCCGCAGCAGGTGAAGCAATAGGATTGGCAATAGGATCTTTCAATCACCTGTTGCATACAGTTTAATAATACAGTAATGTGATTAAGAAAACCCTCCCCAAAATTCCCCAAGTTCTCACCCGGTCTGGGAGCAGGGATTCCTTGAGCAGGTTCCTTGGCTTCCCCTTTGGATGAACCTGTGTTCGGATCCGCAGCGGAGACCTCTGCGACCCTTGGCTGTATCCCAGGCTGGCTCTGGGGTGGAGGCTGGCTCTGGATAGGAGGCAGGCTCTGAAGGGTAGGCAGGCTTTGGTGGATGCTGGGTGCAGGAGGTGGATCCTGGATGGTTGGGGCAGCAGTATGCGGAGCGGGGAATGATGATGCTGAGGGGTCCTGGCTGGTGAAGGCAGCAGGAGATGGTGCAGGGGATGAAAGGAGGAGAGAGGCAGAGGCAGCAGGTGGGGAAGCGTTCCAGGCAGCGGTGGAGTTCTTCCTTTACTTTTTCCTTTAGTTATTTTGTTAAATCCTAATATCTATCGTACATAAAAGAGAAATAAAACTACAGCACAGAAGAGGCGTTGCATAACTTTTAAAGCACACCTGTCAGAGAGCTATGGAGCTGTTGCCTTTCTTCCAAAAGCTATAGTTTCCTGGCTTCAATACTGATCATCTAACTGAAAAGGTTTCTGGGTAATTGATCAAGAAAGTAAAAAAACACCAGTACAGTATACTGAAGTAGGCATGGTTTAACTTCAGGTGACCTAGCAAGAAAGTCCACAGGGAACATTTCTCCAATCAAAGCAATGTCTACAACTTGAAGCAATCTAATTGGTTGAATAGTGTAGATGTATTACTACAACCTGTAAACAACAAAAGATGAATCCTATAACGACCGCACCACACAATATAGTATAGAAGAAATGAGCTTTATTGAAATACAATTGCACATGATGAATAAAAACAATTAAAAAACACACTGGACCCCAGGTGGTCGCAATCAATAATGTAGCCAATGGCTGAATATTAAATACTATAAATAAGCCCAACCCTCCACTCAATTCCCAGATAAATACAAAATGAGTATACACATTGGTGGGAAAAGTACCAGTGATAAAGTGCAACAGTGCATAAAGCCTCCCAAACAATTATGTCCAGGAGGATGATAAGGTGCAATAGTGCCTGAAATACAATGAATATAGAGATTTGTGTGCGTGACACCTGTTAAAGGAGAGATATGAACAGGAAGAAGGTGCAGGAAAAGAAAACAAGGTGGAGTGAAACACCATGGGTCAGATTGACCAAGGTAGTGCTGGAAGAGAGGACTCACCAAGGTGGAAGACGGGAAGAGGGAGGGAAGCGGCACCTGGGTGGTCAGCCTTCGCGATTCGCCGCTTGCAGCGGCTTCTACCGGGCATAATGAACGCCGGAGCGTCCCCCGTATATGTAGGAAGTGCACAGTCGGAAGGGGCGGAGCGTCAAGGTCAAAGCGTACGTGGCCACGTACGCTGAGACGCAAAGGTCGCGTTCAGCTGGAGTGCACCTTCCGTCCCATAGCTGCCAGTCAGAGGGGGGAAGGACATGGGCGTAGTCATGGCAAATAGTAAACAAGGAATAAACGCGCACTTGCGCTGTATACATTGATCAGAGAAGAAGAGCTGGATGTAATGGAGAAAGATGTAAAAGGGTGACATATGAAATTAGCAAATTATCCAGTACACAACAATATCAGCACTTGAGCGACTAGACAATGAACGTCTAACATGCATAATTATTTAATAACTCGCAATAAGAACATACAAACACGGAGAGGTGGCAACCACATATAATGGGTCCCAAACAGGTATGCTGAGGACACCTAGTGTTAACTCTGGGATTACAGACAACAATGATTAATGCCTAAGTCTAATGAGAAGCATAAATATCCCAACATGTAGCAAAATATATCTCAATGTATCAGAATGACGCTGGGTCCACATTGCTTGATCAAGGCAGCTGTATGGGAAAGATCGATGGAAAATCCTCAACTCACGGTTCGACCAACTCTAAACGAAATATATATAAGAGAAAAGTATATATAAATATGAGAATATATACAAAAATATACAAAAAGGAGAACCACAATGAAAGAGAAGAAGAAGATCGGGAAAAAGGGAGGAAAAGGAGAGGGGGGGGGGGGGCGCAGTAATTAAGCAAGAGAACAACACAAACAATGCCATATTATAAAATGACAAAGGATACTGTACCACTGAAAAATACCATAGTATAACAAGATATGGTGTACAGATAATATTAGTTCAACCAATACACAAATGGGGGTCCACTCACTAGACCCACCATCCGGCATGAATGCATAACTTATAAAATTAAGAAGATGTCCTGCCCCAGAGTGAAAACACCCCAAAAGAGCCACTCTCACGCGTGTACTTAACCTCCTGAGCGGTATGGACGAGCTCAGCTCGTCCATCACCGCCGGAGGCTGCCGCTCAGGCCCTGCTGGGCCGATTTTCTTCAAATAAAGTGCAGCACACGCAGCCGGCACTTTGCCAGCCGCGTGTGCTGCCTGATCGCCGCCGCTCTGCGGCGATTCGCCGCGAGCAGCGGCGAAAGAGGGTCCCCCCAGCGGCCTGAGCCCAGCGTAGCCGGAACAAAACGTTCCGGCCAGCGCTAAGGGCTGGATCGGAGGCGGCTGACGTCAGGACGTCGGCTGACGTCCATGACGTCACTCCGCTCGTCGCTATGGCGACGATCTAAGCAAAACAAGGAAGGCCGCTCATTGCGGCCTTCCTTGTTTATTCTGGGCGCCGGAGGCGATCGGAAGAACGCCTCCGGAGCGCCCTCTAGTGGGCTTTCATGCAGCCAACTTTCAGTTGGCTGCATGAAATAGTTTTTTTTTAATTAAAAAAAAACCCTCCCGCAGCCTCCCTGGCGATCTCAATAGAACGCCGGGGAGGTTAATAAACATATGGATGAGTCAACTCACAAGGCACATCCACATGTGGCAGAACAGGTGGATATACGATCAGAGGGTGAGGTAAACCATGTGGATGGATAAAGATGTACATACACCCATAGCCATTGACCCCAACCGATGCCCACTCACAGGGGTGAACAAAAGACCATCACACACACACCGCCTATCCGTGGAGGTATCCTAAAAATGTAAAGTCATCGTTTAAACCCACCGGTGTTCTGGTGTCAAGTTCATAAATCCAACGGGTTTCTTGTCGGAGCAGTGCCTGGGTAATATCTCCACCCCTGGAAGACAAATTAATATGGGTTAGTCCACACACACTCCAACCCTCAGTAGTGCCCCCATGTGCCCTCAGGGCATGCTCGGCCACCGTGGTGAGAACCTTACCATCGGCAGCATCCCTCTGGGCCAGACGAATCGTAGACATGTGTTTCTGTATTCTTGTCTTGAGAGCATTTTTGGTCTGTCCCACATACCATTTGTCGCAAGGACAACGTAACAGATACACAACCCCCATAGTTTGACAATTAATGTAATCCTTAATATAATGTTTAATACCACTCCGTGGTCCAATGATATATTTCGTTGGCCTCATCATCCTGCAGATGTTACACCGCCCACATGGGTGGCTCCCACAAACTGCTGGTCGTTTAAGACCGGTTTTTTGAAAGTGGCTTCTGCACAAACGGTCCTTGAGATTAGTCGCCCGTTTGGCTGTAATGGAAGGTCTGGGAGTCAAATACTGTGTTAGAGTTGGATCCGTTTTGAGCACCGCCCAGTGTTTGGATAATATGGAACGTAATCCCTGCCAACTATTATTGTATGGGGTACAAAATCTGACCACATCCTGCTGTCTCTTGGTCCTCTTGCCATATAGTAAACTGTCTCTATTTGAGTTGAGTGCTCTGTTATACGCCCTCCGTATAGCTTTTTGCGGGTACCCTCTCTGTCTAAATCTCTCTTTTAAATCATCCGCTTGTGCACGAAAATCACTCACATCGGAGCAATTCCTCCTCAAGCGCAGAAACTGCCCCACCGGTATGTTGTCCCTTAGGGCTTTGGTGTGGAAGGAGCTGTAATGCAGAAGGCTGTTCACTGCCGTTTCTTTCCTGTAAAGTTTGCTTCCGATCTGTCCCGAGCCTGTAAGATATAAATGCAGATCTAGGAACCACCGGACCGGCCTTTAGATGGAAGCACAAGGGTAATAATAAGGGCAAAAAATACAGAAAAAGGCGACCCAGACCCACTAATCCTCTAGGCCAACTTCCTGTGAATATTACACCAGGTATCCCTGCCTACACATCTGTCTCTGAATCAAGCACTGATTTTTTAGAGACAGAAAGCGAACCCGAAGGGGCGGGCGCGCTTATAAGGGAAAGAGGAACAGGAACTTACAGAGACAACAAGAGGTTCAGAGTGGAGTTGAGCCCGGAGCAGGTGGCCAAGTAGATGCACTGCAGATTATTAACCTCACAGCCAGGGAGCTATCGCAGGCAGAGATGAGTGTTTTACAGCGAGGCTTGTCCTTTTCTCCCAATAAGGATATTGATATTTTTGAGACAGTCAAGGACCTCTATCTATTTTGCCGAAGGCTTACTCTAAAAAAGATGTATCACAGTAATGCAGTGGATTATTATTATTATTATTATTATTTAGTATTTATATAGCGCCGACATATTACGCAGCGCTGTACAGTGTATATATATATATCTTGTCACTAACTGTCCCTCAAAGGAGCTCACAATCTAATCCCTACCATTGCCATATATCTATATTATGTAGTGTAAGTACTGTAGTCTAGGGCCAATTTTTTTTAGGGGGAGCCAATTAACTTATCCGTATGTTTTTTGAATGTGGGAGGAAACCGGAGTGCCCGGAGGAAACCCACGCAGACACGGAGAGAACATACAAACTCTTTGCAGATAGTGCCCTGGCTGGGATTCGAACCAGGGACCCAGCGCTGCAAGGCGAGAGAGCTAACCACTACACCACCGTGCTGCTCACCGTGGATGAGAGAACGAGACAATTGGTGGACTTACCTGATGCCATCGACAGACAGGTCTTTCAGGACCTTATGGAGCTCTTGGGTGAGAGTGAAAGCTCTGGTGAAACCACGACAGTGATGGACAAACGACCAGGTAAATTCAGACCTTAATCTGTATTTATGCCTAATTTTTCTTCCTGCCCAGCAGTCAGGGTCTTTTTTGAGTTGGTCACCAAGGATATTGAAGGTCTGAGGAGGACAAAACAATATAACGATAACTTGTCTAGGGATGAGCGGATGGCACTCAGTGATTTATCCAAGTGCAGAGAGATTGTCATACGTGAGGCTGACAAGGAGGGTAATGTGGTGTTGTGGTCGACTGATGATTATGTGAAGGAATCAATGAGACAACTTGGTACGAACAAGTTCTATAACAGACTGAGAACCAATCCAGGTCCATTTTTTAAACAAGAACTTGATTCCTTTCTTGATGGGGCCAAAGAAAGTGGCATCATCTCTCAACGTGAGAAATTATTTTTAACAGTTCAGAAACCAGTCACCCCCACCTTTTATTTACTCCCCAAAATCCACAAAAATCAAACACATCCACCGGGGAGACCGATCGTCTCCGGGATTGGTAGTCTTATTGAGAAAGCCTGTACTTTTTTGGATTTCTATTTGCAAGAACATGTGTGTTCATTGGATTCTTACATTCAGGATTCACTAGATTTGATTACCAAATTAAATCATATATATGTCCCAACAGGTACCCTTCTGATATCTCTTGATGTGGAGGCTCTATATACCAACATTGACCATGGGGACGCGTGCAATGCAGTTCGTTATTTTTTGTCGACAACTACACAAATGAGATCTGAATTCAACGACTTTCTTGTCTCTCTTCTGGAGTTCGTTCTTAAACATAATTATTTCATCTTTGACAGTAAGTATTACTTGCAGGTTCACGGCATTTCTATGGGGGCGAAGTGTGCTCCGTCGGTGGCCAATTTGTTCTTAGGTTGGTGGGAACGAGAGATAGTTTGGGGTCCTACGTTTGAGAAATTTCATGGACATGTTATAGGATGGTTTCGTTTTATAGATGACATCCTGCTTTTGTGGGATGGCCCAAAGCAGTTGGCCCTTGATTTTATTTCAGATTTGGGTAAAAACGAACATAACATTATATTGACCTCTCACATCTCTGAAAATGCTTTGGACTTCCTAGATCTGCATTTATATCTTACAGGCTCGGGACAGATCGGAAGCAAACTTTACAGGAAAGAAACGGCAGTGAACAGCCTTCTGCATTACAGCTCCTTCCACACCAAAGCCCTAAGGGACAACATACCGGTGGGGCAGTTTCTGCGCTTGAGGAGGAATTGCTCCGATGTGAGTGATTTTCGTGCACAAGCGGATGATTTAAAAGAGAGATTTAGACAGAGAGGGTACCCGCAAAAAGCTATACAGAGGGCGTATAACAGAGCACTCAACTCAAATACACATGGGAGACCAGGGTTCGAATCCTGGCTAGGGTCAGTACCTATTCAGTAAGGAGTTCAAGGCAAGACTCCCTAACACTGCAGGGTGGCCTCCTGAGCGCGTCCCAGTGGCTGCAGCTCTGGAGCGCTTTGAGTCCGACAGGAGAAAAGCGCTATATAAATGTTCGGATTATTATTATTATTATTATTATAAATAGAGACAGTTTGCTATATGGCAAGAGGACCAAGAGACAGCAGGATGTGGTCAGATTTTGTACCCCATACAATAATAGTTGGCAGGGATTACGTTCCATATTATCCAAACACTGGGCGGTGCTCAAAACGGATCCAACTCTAACACAGTATTTGACTCCCAGACCTTCCATTACAGCCAAACGGGCGACTAATCTCAAGGACCGTTTGTGCAGAAGCCACTTTCAAAAAACCGGTCTTAAACGACCAGCAGTTTGTGGGAGCCACCCATGTGGGCGGTGTAACATCTGCAGGATGATGAGGCCAACGAAATATATCATTGGACCACGGAGTGGTATTAAACATTATATTAAGGATTACATTAATTGTCAAACTATGGGGGTTGTGTATCTGTTACGTTGTCCTTGCGACAAATGGTATGTGGGACAGACCAAAAATGCTCTCAAGACAAGAATACAGAAACACATGTCTACGATTCGTCTGGCCCAGAGGGATGCTGCCGATGGTAAGGTTCTCACCACGGTGGCCGAGCATGCCCTGAGGGCACATGGGGGCACTCATGAGGGTTGGAGTGTGTGTGGACTAACCCATATTAATTTGTCTTCCAGGGGTGGAGATATTACCCAGGCACTGCTCCGACAAGAAACCCGTTGGATTTATGAACTTGACACCAGAACACCGATGGGTTTAAACGATGACTTTACATTTTTAGGATACCTCCACGGATAGGCGGTGTGTGTGTGATGGTCTTTTGTTCACCCCTGTGAGTGGGCATCGGTTGGGGTCAATGGCTATGGGTGTATGTACATCTTTATCCATCCACATGGTTTACCTCACCCTCTGATCGTATATCCACCTGTTCTGCCACATGTGGATGTGCCTTGTGAGTTGACTCATCCATATGTTTATTAACCTCCCCGGCGTTCTATTGAGATCGCCAGGGAGGCTGCGGGAGGGTTTTTTTTTTATTAAAAAAAAACTATTTCATGCAGCCAACTGAAAGTTGGCTGCATGAAAGCCCACTAGAGGGCGCTCCGGAGGCGTTCTTCCGATCGCCTCCGGCGCCCAGAATAAACAAGGAAGGCCGCAATGAGCGGCCTTCCTTGTTTTGCTTAGATCGTCGCCATAGCGACGAGCGGAGTGACGTCATGGACGTCAGCCGACGTCCTGACGTCAGCCGCCTCCGATCCAGCCCTTAGCGCTGGCCGGAACTTTTTGTTCCGGCTACGCTGGGCTCAGGCCGCTGGGGGGACCCTCTTTCGCCGCTGCTCGCGGCGAATCACCGCAGAGCGGCGGCGATCAGGCAGCACACGCGGCTGGCAAAGTGCCGGCTGCGTGTGCTGCACTTTATTTGAAGAAAATCGGCCCAGCAGGGCCTGAGCGGCAGCCTCCGGCGGTGATGGACGAGCTGAGCTCGTCCATACCGCTCAGGAGGTTAAGTACACGCGTGAGAGTGGCTCTTTTGGGGTGTTTTCACTCTGGGGCAGGACATCTTCTTAATTTTATAAATTATGCATTCATGCCGGATGGTGGGTCTAGTGAGTGGACCCCCATTTGTGTATTGGTTGAACTAATATTATCTGTACACCATATCTTGTTATACTATGGTATTTTTCAGTGGTACAGTATCCTTTGTCATTTTATAATATGGCATTGTTTGTGTTGTTCTCTTGCTTAATTACTGCGCCCCCCCCTCTCCTTTTCCTCCCTTTTTCCCGATCTTCTTCTTCTCTTTCATTGTGGTTCTCCTTTTTGTATATTTTTGTATATATTCTCATATTTATATATACTTTTCTCTTATATATATTTCGTTTAGAGTTGGTCGAACCGTGAGTTGAGGATTTTCCATCGATCTTTCCCATACAGCTGCCTTGATCAAGCAATGTGGACCCAGCGTCATTCTGATACATTGAGATATATTTTGCTACATGTTGGGATATTTATGCTTCTCATTAGACTTAGGCATTAATCATTGTTGTCTGTAATCCCAGAGTTAACACTAGGTGTCCTCAGCATACCTGTTTGGGACCCATTATATGTGGTTGCCACCTCTCCGTGTTTGTATGTTCTTATTGCGAGTTATTAAATAATTATGCATGTTAGACGTTCATTGTCTAGTCGCTCAAGTGCTGATATTGTTGTGTACTGGATAATTTGCTAATTTCATATGTCACCCTTTTACATCTTTCTCCATTACATCCAGCTCTTCTTCTCTGATCAATGTATACAGCGCAAGTGCGCGTTTATTCCTTGTTTACTATTTGCCATGACTACGCCCATGTCCTTCCCCCCTCTGACTGGCAGCTATGGGACGGAAGGTGCGCTCCAGCTGAACGCGACCTTTGCGTCTCAGCGTACGTGGCCACGTACGCTTTGACCTTGACGCTCCGCCCCTTCCGACTGTGCACTTCCTACATATACGGGGGACGCTCCGGCGTTCATTATGCCCGGTAGAAGCCGCTGCAAGCGGCGAATCGCGAAGGCTGACCACCCAGGTGCCGCTTCCCTCCCTCTTCCCGTCTTCCACCTTGGTGAGTCCTCTCTTCCAGCACTACCTTGGTCAATCTGACCCATGGTGTTTCACTCCACCTTGTTTTCTTTTCCTGCACCTTCTTCCTGTTCATATCTCTCCTTTAACAGGTGTCACGCACACAAATCTCTATATTCATTGTATTTCAGGCACTATTGCACCTTATCATCCTCCTGGACATAATTGTTTGGGAGGCTTTATGCACTGTTGCACTTTATCACTGGTACTTTTCCCACCAATGTGTATACTCATTTTGTATTTATCTGGGAATTGAGTGGAGGGTTGGGCTTATTTATAGTATTTAATATTCAGCCATTGGCTACATTATTGATTGCGACCACCTGGGGTCCAGTGTGTTTTGTAATTGTTTTTATTCATCATGTGCAATTGTATTTCAATAAAGCTCATTTCTTCTATACTATATTGTGTGGTGCGGTCGTTATAGGATTCATCTTTTGTTGTTTACAGTTACCCATGGGTCTGAGTCCTTTTCTGCACACACGAGTCTGATTCTTGATTTTGATGCATTTATGAGCTATAATTTATGTACTGGTGCTGCCCCTTTTCTTTGTATAGGGTATTACTACAACCTACCTCAAACATAAAAGTTTCAGTAGGTGTTGTACACCCAATCACATTAGCAGAATTTCCCTATGGACGTTTTCGCTGAGTCATCAAAACCATGCTAACTCCAGTATGCTTACCCCAGCTGAGGGATTTAATTAGAATTATATACAGATGATGTGCATTACACCCAGGAAAACAGTGTATTTATAATTGTAAGACAGCTCTCTAAAAATGAATGCACTTCCATGTATTTAACATTACCATGCTAATAAGAGTTATATGGATCCAAAGAAATAGATGGTAATTTCAACTAGATACCTTTATGTTTCTACAAAACACATTGCCATTTGTACAAGCAGTTTCTTCAGTACAAACAAATGTCTGAGCATATCTTCACACTTCCTGAACTGAAGAAAATTGTGGCAGTGACAAAATATCTTCCAAAACACAACTGCCCTTATGCAATTAACATTTTTTCCTAAGTTTATAATATAAAATCAGTTTCATCAGCACACTCTTTTGCTTGGGCCTGTTTTGCATCATAGTCCTCTTAAATTTTAATTATTATTATTTCTTGATATTGGACCCCAAAATGTATACGATATTGCAGGTAACAAGAACTAAACAGACAAACAAGACAAACAGGCACACGCAAAAAAAAAAAAAAAAACTGTTGCAGACCAAGCAGTAATTTTTTTTTCCTATCAATACCTAGTAGATTTTATTTATCTTAAAGAGGAACTGTAACATCAAAATCTCCCCTGGGGGGTACTTACCTCAGGTGGGGGAAGCCTCAGGATCCTAATGAGGCTTCCCACGCTGTCCTCCGTCCCTCGGGGGTCTCGCTGCAGCCCTCCGTACAGCGGCGACGTAAATATTTACCTTCCCGGCTCCTGCGCAGGCGCTCTGGTGGCTGTCGGCTGCGAAGTAGGCGGAAATACCCGATCGTCGTCGGGTCTGCTCTACTGCGCAGGCGCAAGTCTCCGGCGCCTGCGCAGTAGAGCGGACCCGACGGAGATCAGATATTTACGTCTAGTTCCGAGCCGAAAGCAGCCACAGCGCCCCCGCTGGAGCCTGCAAAGGTAAATATTGAACTGACAGTCGGGTCTGTTGCCGGCTGTTCGGTGGGCTGCAGCGAGACCCCCGTGGGACAGAGGACGGCGTGGGAAGCCTCATTTGGATCCCGAGGCTTCCCCCACCCGAGGTGAGTACCCCCCAGGGGATCTTTTTGATGTTACAGAGTCTCTTTAATCAGCAAAAAATAATTGACCAGCATAGGCTATTTTTCTAGGATGGATGTCCAAAGACTAAGAATTTGTAGGGGATTCCGATAGATCACCCAAGATATCTGTATTAGTGTTTTCCTAGATTCTTAAAGGATACCACAGCCCACAGGTTGTGGTAAAATACATGCTGCAATGTGGAGGGAAAGAAATACACATACTTACCGCTTCCCTCGTTCCCTGCTGTCGGGTCCCGCTCGTCTGCTACAGCTCCCGGTACCGGCCCGACTCTCCTGACGTTTCACCCGGACATACTGCGCTGCGCATGCACAGTATGTCCTATACTCTTTGCTTCTGCCATCGCATCATGACGGCAGTAGTACGGACACTCCCCCGCCTCCTCCTCTCCCAGCGTGTGCGCTCCAGTATAAAGCTAGCTGGAGTTCGCGCTGGGACAATCGATCTGGAGAGAGCGGAGGGGGAGTAAATTGAAAAACACGGCCGGAGGGAGGGATGGAGCGAGTGGGTAGCGAGTGAGCGGGCAGCGGCAGTAAAGAGTACAAGCATTCTGTGCATAGATGCAATGACATCTATGATACAGCAACAAAAATATTCCCACATTTATCTCAGCATATTTGCATGTATATGCATGTGTGTATATACATGTATTTACATGTGTATCCATGTGTATTTACATGTGTATATATATATGTGTGTATACATGTATATGTGTGTGTATGTGTGTGCGTGTTACTTGACAGTTGGGTTTCAGAACAACATGCCTCTATGACAGTGGGTTATCCTGAGTGGCAGCATGCTGTTCTGAAACATGCTGCCATTCAGAATAACCCACTGTCATGGAGACACCATGCTCCATGGCATTGGCCACAGAACAGTAGGAGGTGACTCATTCAACACCCATGCAGTTTCTCCAAGTAATTAGAAATACTTAGATCTGTATGAATGTATGATATGTACTTCATTATGTGAACATAACATATATACATAATATTTTCTTTCTTGTAGTTACATCAGCTATGCCGTCGTGTTTGATTGAGCGGTGTACCAACAAAACTTCTCAGAAAAATGTCACTCTACACGGTTTCCCAAACGATCCTCATATTGTACAAAGATGGCTGCAGAGTACTGGACAATCGTTTAACAATATAGAGGCCATGATTAGTAAAATATTAGACGGCAAGGCCAATGATCTTTACAGAATTTGCTCTGCACATTTTTCGGCGGATATTTATATAATGAGAGGAAGATGGAAATGTTTGAAAAAGGAAGCTATACCTACACTGTTCTCTTCCTGCAAAAATAACATCATTATACATGAGGATTCTCTTTTGAAATCAGCCTGTAAAAGAACATGTAAACGTCTTGACGAAACCATGGAAACTGTTCTTTTATGTGAGCATTGTAAGAAATCCTTGAGTGAAGATGTTGATATTATGTTGCAAAATGCCTCTACACAGATTGATGGTCTTGAAATGGAGGACATTTCACAAGACAGATCATTATCGGTTTGTGACGAACATTTGGAACATCCTTATTTTCATTCGTTTTCCACACCTGTAAAGGTAGTTCCTAAATCTATTGAAGATACACTCCAACAAATTCCATTTAGCAAAAAAGTTCCATTATTGCAGGTGCTTCAACATGTGATGTATGCACACCCTCCAAAACCATTTCGGGAATCTAACAGCAACATACATGAAGTGGAGAAATGTCATGCTCTCCTTGTCGTCCCGTGTTGTATTAGATGTTGAAGATTTGTCTTCTCACACCAGCAAAAGCACAGATACGCATAATCCATCAAGCGGAGAGGAGTTTAATCCACTAAAATCCAGGAATACAGATTCTGAAACATCACAATCAGAAGGTGTTGAAGAGGACATCAGTATGGAAACGAATGAACCTCCTTTAGATCCATTGCGAAATTACACCCAAATGAAGAAATACATTGTCTTTGACTGATGTTTAGATGAATTGCTGAAGAAAGTGAAATGTCAACTCAAGACAAACTGTACAAAACAAGTGAAAGAAATAAACAAGCAATTTGTTGGGTCCGCTATTGTTGTACGTGGGGTGTGTGAGGATGGACACAGCTTCAAAATATTTGAGTCTCAGCCCAAAATTAAAAGGTTCCATGTTGGAAACCTTCTACTCATGGCATCCATAGTGTGTTCAGGATGTAATTATGCCACTATAGCACATTTCCTAGATATTTTTGGCATTCAAAAAATTTCTGACACAATTTTTCAAAAGTATCAGAAACTGTACTGTTTCCCAGCTCTCCATAACGCATGGCAAAAAGAGAAAAATGAAATAGTGGAAGATCTTTCACACAGGCCAGTCACAATTGCAGGTTATGGGCAATGTGACTCTCCTGGTCACAGTGCCAAGTACTGTGCATATACGTTCATGGACTTGATGACTCTTAAAGTAATAGACTTTGAGGTGGGCCAGGTAACTCAATGTACCCGTATTTTTCGGACTATAAGACGCACCGGACCATAAGACGCACCTAGATTTAGAGGATAAAAATTGGGAATAAAAAAAAAACCGAATCCTGGTGCATCCATGGTGCAGAGGCATCTTGTGGATCTTCTCCACCCCCCCATTATTATATCCCCTTTGTAACTCATGTCCCCCTAGTACTTCGTGTCCCCCCTGTATCCTGCTCTGTCCCTGTGTCCCCTCCTCTGTACTACTCCTGTGTCCTCTTCTGTCCGGTTTCTGCCTCTGTCCACCTGTGTTGTATCATCAATGGGCACCTTATGGCTCAGTCCAGGTAAGATAGGAAGAGCAGAATGGATTTGGCCATGGCACAGTTGTAAGTTGGAGCTGTCAGTAGTAAGAAGGATGCATTAGCAAGTCCTCCTAGTTTAGCAGAAGCAGCCAAGCTCTGCACTCAGCCTTGCATCTCCCTGTGGCCATATGCCAAGTCTGCTGTGTGCAGGAGTCCTCAGATGAGGATTGGTGTGATGTGTGTGGAGTTATTCTGCTGGGAGTTACATAAGGAGGCCTGCATGTGAGTCAGGGAAGGGCTATGTGTCTGGAATAGGAGGAGGAAGGCTCGCTGCTAAATGCTGCATGGCTGGCAAGCAGCGTACATTACCCTGATTCCATGCCATTGATGACTGGAGGGCGAACATCAGCAGACATTCTCGTGTGTGTGTGGGAATTAGCTGATACAGTGCTGCTGTCTGCGGGCTGCAGCCTCACCTCTATGTTCCCCGGGATTCTAGTGACTTGAAAGGTGCTGCAGCCTCACTATGAGCAGCAATGGCTTAAGCAATCGCAGATACTGTACCACATTGTAGGAAAGAGGTTTGACATGGCTGCTGCCGCTGCTGATTGGTTTACAGTTGCTAATCAATGGAATTGGACGCGGGGCAGTGTTATGTTAACCAGCTGGGTACGCTAGACGGCTCCTGCAGGGAAGACCGGTTACTTTCCATTCGTGCATCAGTAAGCGGGCTCGTTACTTTAGTTCCCACATCGGGTAAGCTGTGGGGATTCCAGGAAAGGGGTGTGATGTGGCTGCTGTGGATTGGTTTACAGCTCTGTCAGTCAGGGCTGCCGCTAAATGACTGGATCCGATGGTCTCGCCGGTGGGACCATTGGGGCCAGTCACTTAGCGGCAGCCCTGACTGACAGGGCTGTAAACCAATCCACAGCAGCCACGTCACACCCCTTTCCTGGAATCACCACAGCTTACCCGATGCGGGAACAAAGTAACGAGCCAGCTTACAGATGCATGAATGGAAAGTAACAGGTCTTCCCTGCAGGAGCCGTCTAGCGTACCCAGCTGGTTAACATAACACTGCCCCGCGTCCAATTCCATTGATTAGCAACTGTGCTTCGGCTGCGCGCATCTCCGGCTGTCACTTGCCTCTCCTGCTGCCCATTACAATTCCGCTGATTGGCCGCTAACAGCATTCGCACATCTAGGGTAACTGAAGCCTGTTCTCGTGAGAAGAGTCAAGTGACAGCTTGAGATGCACGCAGCCAATTACAGCCAATGACGCGGGCCAGTGTTAACCAGCTGGGTACGCTACACGGCTCATGCAGGGAAGACCAGGGTCCTTACCTCTTATTCATGCATCGGTAAGCTGGCTCGTTACACTTATCCACGTGGTCGGGGGACTCGGGGCATTGAAAACTAGCTGAGGACGCTAGATCTTCAGAGCGACTTGCAGGGAATTTAAACAATGGTAAAAAACTTAAGTCCAAATACGGTACATTCGGACTATAAGACGCAGAGACTTTTTCTCCCCACTTTTGGGGGAGAAAAAGTGCGTCTTATAGTCCGAAAAATACGGTACTTCCTCAGCAGCAATGGAAAAGTTTGGATTCCTGAAATGTATGGAACATGCTGTTGAAAACAACTTAGATATCTTACATTTTGCCTCCGATAGGCACATCAGCATTCGCAAATGCTTGAGAGAAAGCTACCCGGACATTGATCATCAATTTGATGTGTGGCACTTTGCCAAAAACTTGTGCCGGAAAATAAGGGCACCAAGCAAGTGAGCAGGGTGTGGCCCTCTGAAATATTGGATTGACAAAATCAATACTCACTTGTGGTGGAGCATTAAAACATGTAAAAATTATGCTAAGAGACTTGAGGAAAACTGGCTTACACTCACTCACCACATAATGAATGTGCATGAGTGGGTTGAAGATGGTGTTGTACAAAAGTGCACACATTCTGCATTTTCAGATTCCCAGGACAAGCCATCACCCTGGCTACATGCTAATACAACGGCCTATAAGACACTGAAAAACATAGTCACTGACAAAGACTTTATTGCCGACTTTAAACATTTAACATGGGCATGCCACACAGGGCCATTGGAAGTCTACCATAGTTCTGTATTGAAGTACAGAACCAAGAGACTCCACTTTGGCATGGATAGCATGTATTCAAGAACCATCCTGGCTGCACTTGCAAATAACCACAATGCCGAAAGACAACAAGCTGAAGTTATTAAAAAGACACATGTTAGTAGAGAGTTGGGCACTAAGAGGGTAAAATTTACTGCTCCAAAAGGAAGAAACAAAATGGTGTACCAAAGCAGTGTACAAAAAGCGCAAATATGATTACCTGCAAGATATTCTGGTAGAGATACTTGGACTATGTGAAGGTTTTGTGTTGCTAGATACTCACAAGTCAGGGTCACCAGCAGGCAACCACTGTAAAGGCAGGTGTGGAGATTGTCCTGACCCCACTCAGGATTAAGAAGTCGCTCTCTGTAGACAGGAAGAAAGGGTAGCAACCCTCCACCAAGGGTGGACTCAAAATTGTATACAATGAACAGAGGCGCCAAAAGTATAAGATTAGATTAAATGAACTTAAAAACCAACTTAAATGGCAAAATTTAAGGAGGAAGTGGTGGTCTTACCTCCCTCAAGCAGACACGACAACGACTGCGATTCAGACAGTCAAACACATTTATTAGGAACTCCAAAAAGAAATGCAACGCGTTTCGCAGGTTCAACCCCGCCTCATCTGGCAATATAGGGAGGAGTATCAAACAATCTGCACAAGGATTCAAATTAAGCGCCTCACAGAATTTGCCCATCCCCACCCCCACCCTACAAATTCAATCCACACTATAGCACGCTGAACTGAGGTACACTGCACATGGACAGTGATCTAGCTCCAGCGTACTTTCTGCCTGTTCTTTGGGTGTATTTTTGATTTCTGATTTTTGATTTGTAAGTAATGCTTCATTGTGTTCCCCTGCATCTGTTTTTGTTTTTTGGTTCCTGCATGTTCCATCCTGTATCTGTATTTGTATCTGTATCAGTCCCCTGTACGTGCCAAGCCCAATTCCGGGCACGACCCAGTCGTGCTTGGCGAGAATAAAGATTCTGATTCTGATTCACTTATTTTGGCTTGCTTGGGACAGGACTCGGTGGTGAAAAGGATGGAATGGGTGGGCCTTTCACCACACCTGGATACAGAATAGATTTGGATTCATGTCGTGTGCAATTATAAAAATCATTACACCTTGATACAGACTACTTCAGTTTGTTTGTTTATGTTAGATCCAAATTTATAGAAGAGTAACAAAATGGAGGAACAAAAAAAACACAGACCTGTGTAACCTATAGTTTTTGCGTAAACTGGGGGCTACTATACCTTACTACCTACCTACACTGAGGGTGTTTTGATGTTGCTTGCACCACAGAAATCATGCACACTACTAATTGTCAGGTGCTGGTCAATTACTACTACGTTGTTTTGAAGGCCAGCATAAGGTTTCCAGAATCAAGTGTAGGGCCAAACACAGTCACTCACCCAGGGCTATAGCCTGCTCCACTGATGCACAATCCTCCTGTGGGTCACCAACTCCACAGTAGGAAAACCAGGAATGAATGGAGTAGGCACTCAACTGTGAAAAAGTGTACTTTTCCACAGTTCAGTGCCTCCTTCATTCATTCCAGTAATGTTTCCAGTCTGCCGATGCAGCCCTAAGGTATACTGAACCTTCTAGTCCAACAAATGTGCAAGTGGTTGTACTGTACCTCCAATGGAAGGACAGAGCTGGTCCTTTGCAGGTGAGAATGTAGCAGGCCTTACTGGTCCATTTGTAGGGCAATTTGTGAGTGAGTAAACTTCCAATTGGAAGAAAAAAAGGTCACGGCCATCCAGGGGCGGACTGACAACTTATGGGGCCCCCAGGCAATAGAAGATTACAGGGCCCCGTACCAGTGTCGGCCACATTTCATGTTATTTTTTTTACAGAGTAAGATATAATCATTTACTGACAACAGATATTTGATACTGATAAATTAAAAATGGGTGTGGTCATGCAACAGAATGTGGGCGTGTCATGGGTCGGGCAAAATATACATGACCTTAGCAGGGGTGTAAAAAGTCTGGTGGGGAAGTTTGAGCTCTGCCTTAGTGTTTCCCCCCAAAATACATGTAATCTGACAACATTTCACCAAAAATCCATGCCATTTGGCAGAGGTTCCTCCAAAATACAGATAATATGGCAGTCGTTCCCCCAAAATAGACGTAATGTGGCAGCAGCCGTTTACCTAACATAAACATAATTTGGCAGCTGTTCCCCAATATACACTTATTCTGGCAGCAGCGGTTCCCCAAAAATAGTTAATCTGGCAACAGTTCCCCCAAAATAGGTGCCCCCAGTATAGGTAACAGGTCTAAAGGTATCCCCAGTGGAAGTAACCCGGTGTACTGGTGTTCCCAGTACAGGTGTATCCAGGTCTATAGGTGTCCCCAGTATAAGTAGCCAGGTCTATAGATGTCCCCAGAATAGATAACCCGGTCTATAGGTGTCCCCAGTATAGATAGCCAGGTCTATAGGTGTTCCCAGCATATGTAGCCAGGTGTCTAGGTGTTCCCAGTATATGTAGCAAGGTGTATAGTTGTCCCCAGTATAGCCAGGTCTATAGGTGTCCCCAGTATGTAGCTAGGTCTATAGGTGGGGAGGAGCGCAGTAAAAGGGGGCAGTGTGCACAGCGTGGAGAAGGGAAGGGGAAGTCCCCCTTCCTGGTTCTCCCCTCCGGTATATCTCGGTGACTAACAGCGGGCAGAGACTTACCGCCGTTCTTCCAGCCGCTGGAGGGAGCTCTACTCTGTGCGCGGCTAGTCTGGCCTACTCAAGACCAGACTAGTGGCGCACAGAGCAGAGCGTCCCTTGCGGCTCGAAGAACGGCGGTAAGTCTCTGCCCGCTGTTAGCCGCCGGGATTTTAAAATACCAGAGGGGAGAGCCAGGAAGGGGGGCCCCAAGGTGAGGGAAGGGGGGGAGACTTCTGCCCTTCCCCACGCTGTGCACACCGCCCCCTTTTACTGGCTGCCTCCCCTCCTGCTTAGGGAGCTCTGGCGGGCACCCGCCACGGGCCCTCGGTCCTTGCCCGAATTGTCAGTCCGCCCCTGCGGGCATCTGGAGTTTACAGACATTTATACTGTTTTTGGGTGGACGGGTGGGTACCAAATTTCAATAGTGTGTTGAAATCTATGGCAGCTGGTTGGTGCGCAATTTTTCAAAACTTGTCCTTAGAGCTTTATAGGCTAACACAGGGGTAGGGAACCTATGGGTCGGGAGGCAGATGTGGCTCTTTTGACGGCTACATCGGCCTCACAAACAAATCAGTAGGGGTTGATTCACTAAGCTACACTGCCCAAGCAGCACAGCTTAGTATGGGTATGGCAGCCCAAGTACTATTTTGTAAATAGGCACACTACTGCTGTAGAATGCACTACTAACTTACTCACATTCCTCTCAAAACTAACAGCTGGTCCAATTGTCCCACTCTGCATCCTTTCCGGTCCAGTGAATTTGTAGGACAAGATCCCTACACTTTGATTGCCTCAATGGGCTACCTATCACTTGACAGGCAGCCAATTGGGTCAAAGTGCATGGATCTCATCCTACAAAGTTAATCAACTGCGAAGTCAGCTAGCTAATTGTACAAGTTGTTAGTTCGTATTTCTGCCTGTCTCTCGGTGAAATTGCTGAACCCCAAAAGAAGCTGAAGACGTGTCTGACACTTCTGCTGGGCCGCTGATCAACTGTCTATACATCAGCATGGCAACAAAGGTTTGAGCCCTACTGCCCACTTTAAAACATATTGTATGGCTCTCACGGAATAACATTTTAAAATATGTGGCGTTTATGGCTCTTTCAGCCAAAAAGTTTCCTGACCCCTGGCCTAACAACTGGCATGTTTGTACATTTCCAGTTTCTATTTCTTATACTGTATGTCTCCATGGTGATGCACATGACAAAAAAAAAAAAAAAAGGAACACAAAATATTAATTGCAAGAATAAGGTGCATTGTTACTTTTGTTGCTTGTTTCATAATAATTATAACTCAAAATTTGCGCCATGCACCATGACATAAAAGAAAAATATTACACATTGGATATCATGCGGAAAAAAAATATTAGTCATCATCAAGCACCATATATTCTGCTGCATCATCTTGTGAGTGTTGAAAACCGACATATTGGGCCTGCGGATCAGGGAAAGCAGCCCGAACTTTGTTCACTATACATGAGGGTATGGGTCTTCGGTTCCCTCTTCCTAGGTAGCCATGTACCCACCCGGTAAAAGCCCGATAAATGGCTTTTCGGGTCGTCTGTAATATAAGAAAGTAATATAACACCGTCATAGATGAATGGTTATCTAAACTGTATTTTCCATATTCTACACCTTAGCTTTTCTGATCCCAAAAAATTTACAAAATAAGTCCCTGGTGTCACAGGGCCCCTAGTGGCCGGACCGCAAAATGCCTTCCAATCAGTTTTAGCACACAGACCATGCAAGCTGTGGTCACAATCGGTGCGCAGAAACCGCTGGAATTTTGGGAGCAGACCGACTAGAAGGGAGCCTGTGAGTGACGGTAATTACAAATTACACACTATTTCAGGGTATAACTGCCACCACCTCTGTTACCATGGGACAGAGGAGCCCACTGACTGGCTGAGTCTAGACCTGCAAATAAAAACGGTTAAACACACTCTATTCTGTCTAGCTAGCAACAATAGTAGCGACTCTTCAGAAGACTGGATAAATAAAGGACGTTTGCGTCATTTATTAAAACGCAATATAAATAATTAATATATACAGAAAATCATTAAAATCAACAATTATAGAAACATTAATAGCCAGTATGAAAATAAAAAGGGAGAAAATACTTAGAGTTTGTGGAAATATGTCCTTCTGGGAAAACTCATAAAGTTCTTGGTTTCAGTTCAGTTCAGTAGCAAAGTCCAAACAAACCAGGTGCAAGCATGTCCTCAAGCTGGCAAGGACGTAATCAGGATGATGTTCAAAGTGGAGGACTGAGGTCCGCCTGCTGGCAATGTGCTTTTGATGAAGCTGGTTTGGGGGTGTGCCAATGCCTGCCCCCTCTGAATTACAAACCAATCACAGTTCAAGTCCTTGGAGAGAGTTTTAGGTTTAATCTTATACAACGCTGTAGCTCAAAACTGATAAATGCCACATTTGCACTGATAACAGATTAATACACAGTGGATTTGGGGAATCATACAGAGACCAAGAATCCTGAGTCTTGCCCACATGGTTGCACCAAAATTAATAACTCTGCTTAGGGATGGGCTACAAACTCCCACGATCTCTTAAAACATGCGCAATTTCAACTGCGCCTAAATGTGTTATTTTAGTAGAGATAGTCAGTGGCATTCTGCTGCAATCTGACCAAAAAATAACTGGCTATATTTTCACTTTGGGCTGTGCACATGACGATATCCTGCTGTGATGGAAGTGCCCTTTGCTGGCTCACCAAATGGTGGAGCAATTGACCCCTATCTGAAGTTCTGCCAGAGTGCAGAATCCTGTGTCCCCAGGTAATTAAAAATAAACACTAGTCTCTTGAACACAAGAGTTTGTTCCTAGTTCATTAGCAAATCAAAAGAGCCATCCTGCAGTTAAGCTAATGCTATCTCTCTGCTGAGAGAAAGAGAGACTCCAGGTTGCTACAGGTAGCCCCTACACAACCAATCCAGATTCTATCGATCTTAATCGCAATCGATGCAGAAAATCGATTGCGATCGCATTTTTTCACGGGCGGTTCAAGGACGCGTCTGCGGCCATGCAACCGTCCGTGACACCTGGATTTTATAGTCCAAACACAGGGAGTCCACAATTTACAATCGCACGCCATACGAAAAGCATACACACTGCTACATTGTGGACTTCCTGCCATGTCACTGTGTCGCCCTCCAGCCCCTAGCGGTCTCCTACAATCCCCTGTGTCAATTTAATTTGCTGCAGAGTGTAGCAACTCACCATTGATTCGAGCAGCCATCAACAGACCTTCTGCATGCTTAACCTTACTGAAATCTCATGCTGATTGCATCATCAGCAGAAGTTGCAAGTAGGGTGAGCTGCGAAGAAAACAGGTGTGCTGTTCACTGCTGGAATTGCTTGTGAGGTCAGCTGGTCTGACGCTCATTACATTTACTCAGGGGATTAGAGGAGACTATTGAAGAGGAAAGGATGGAACACAGGGACAGGAAGGGGAACAGGAGCAAACACACATCTCATGTTTTTGGCCGTCTATACCTAGGTAATTTTGCAATGGCATGAAAATACTCAGTATAATAACAGTATACCAACATACTACAGTATGACGGTACCTCAGTATACGTCATTCTACAATTATTTGTGCCTGGCCCTCCCAATTACATTAAATAATGTGGGCCCCCTCCCCCAGTATGGTAGCCAGATGGGACCCATTCCCTCCACAGACCTATGATTCAGCCACTGCAAAACTTTCAACAGGGTAAAGGTGTACAACGGCTCACCCTGCTCTTGCAAAAGTCCTGGCCACGTGAAATCCTATTCTGCCTTCCCCCCTCCAAGTCCCCATGGATAGCGGTGGAAGATGTAATTTGGCCTCCAGCTATTGCTGCTATCTGAATTACAGTGTTTTTATAATAATTTGTGCTCTGTCTTTTGACGGGGCCCAAAGTAATAACTGAGCACCGCTATTGGCGTAATTCCTATTACCGCCTATGCTGGCACTGGCTGTGGACCAAACTGTTGTTTTTTTTTTACACAGCTCCACTGCCACCCCCCAGATGGTAGCCAGGCATAGGTGCCTCCAGTATAAGTAGCCGGGAAAAGGTGCAGCCAGTAATAGATGGCTGCAGTATAGATGGCTGCAGTATAGGTAGCCAGGGATAGGTGCAGCCAGCAAAGATAGGTAGGATAAGATGTCTGCAGTATAGGTACCCAGGATAGGTGTCCACACTATAGAGAGGCAGGTGGGGGACGGGAGGGAACGCAGCAGCGGGGGTAAACACATACTCACTATGCGTGGGTCCTGTGCGCACGTATTCCCTTCCTGTTCTTGTGTTGCATCTCCATGTAACAGCACCCAGGGGGCACTGTTACAGGAAGATGGAGCGCAAGAGCAGTAACTAGGAAAAAGTTAGTAGTACACTTGTAGGACTCCCACAAAGTGAGTATGTGTGTAACCCTGCCGCTGTTTGTGCGGACACCAGTGCGTTGCATCCCCAACACTGTCACTTTCCCCCCCCAAACAAAACAACAACAACAGTCTAACGCAATTGTGCATGGTCTGATTACTATGCACAATCAAACCACGGTATACCATCATACCGGTATACCGCAACAAGCCTACACTTAGGTACATCTTATATTGTGTAGTGTATTTTATTAAACAAAATAGATATTAATAACCTGTTGCGGTCTCTATCAGCAGGATTTATTGCAGTAAATCCACTGGTCAAACACAGAACAATGTTTGCCCATTCAGGATTAATGCAAAGCTGTGGTTCAATGATGCAGGTGATGTTATCCATTTTGGATAGTACCCGGGGCGTAACTAGACATCACTGGGCCCCCCTGCGAAACTTTTGGATGGGGCCCCCCACCCCCCTCGCTTTCTGCATAGGAAAACTGAGGACCAATGTGTTTTCCCCATGCAGATAAAAACACTTAGACTTAAAGGAAATGTCAGGCAATCTAGGCTACCCCCAGATCTACTTACCCGGGACTTCTTCCAGCCCCTTGCAGCTGAGTCCTTTGTTGCAGCTCTGCTCCCAGTACATACATACACGCACAGCTGTATTATTTTACTACATGAGAGCACATGCTATATGGAGGCACAACAATGACATGCTGAACATAAGATATAGTATTCACTGTAATGCTGGGTTTACACCGTGACCATACAATTTTCTGTTAGATTTACCTGCCAGATAGATAAAGTTCAACATGTTGGAAATGTATCTATCTTACGATCTATCTGCAGAGCAATTAGGCAGTGTTCTACTCAGCAGGAGATAAACAGAATACAATGCACCAAAGATAATGACCATTCCCTACAGAAAATAATCTAATTATGCATTCTAACAGAAAAATCTAACAGAAGAATGTAACGGAAAATTGTATAGTGTAAACCCAGCATAACTTTGGCAAAACAATCAGAATGTCACTGATTGATACTGTTATTACAAGATATTGGACCATGAGACAACAAGCTCTCAATGAAGCAGCAACAGTAAAGACATCAATCTCCACTCCATTGTGTTGTAAAAGTAATCCGAGGCCATAAGGTCAGCATGTGTGATAAGAATCTAGGAATCCTTTCAGAGTGAAAACAAGGAGTTTAAGGGAAAGTGTACAACTTTTTTTCAAAATGTGACTCGTTTGGTTTTAAGGTTGTACTTGAAATCATCAGAACTTTGTAGCAGTGAGAGACATATGTTTTTTATGAACCCTAGGGAGCAGGGACAGTGTACAAATTCCAAAGTGTGTATGAGTCCTTATCTGTGTGGTGGACACATGCAGTCAATATAACAATGGTGCGAGAGCAGAATACGGTTTTTTCTCCATGCCTTTAGCTGTCAGTCTCTCAAACGTTTCCCCCCACGGGCCCCCTGTGGCTTCTGGGCCCCCCTGCGGAGGCATCCCTTGCAGGGTCTATTGTTACGCCCCTTAACCTCCCCGGCGTTCTATTGAGATCGCCAGGGAGGCTGCGGGAGGGTTTTTTTTTTTAATTAAAAAAAAAACTATTTCATGCAGCCAACTGAAAGTTGGCTGCATGAAAGCCCACTAGAGGGCACTCCGGAGGCGTTCTTCCGATCGCCTCCGGCGCCCAGAATAAACAAGGAAGGCCGCAATGAGCAGCCTTCCTTGTTTGGCTTTCGCGGAGTGACGTCATGGACGTCAGCCGACGTCCTGACGTCAGCCGCCTCCGATCCAGCCCTTAGCGCTGGCCGGAACTGATTGGTCCGGCTGCGCAGGGCTCGGGCGGCTGGGGGGACCCTCTTTCGCCGCTGCTCGCGGCGGATCGCTGCAGAGCGGCGGCGATCAGGCAGCACACGCGGCTGGCAAAGTGCCGGCTGCGTGTGCTGCTTTTTATTTGAAGAAAATCGGCCCAGCAGGGCCTGAGCGGCAGCCTCCGGCGGTGATGGACGAGCTGAGCTCGTCCATACCGCTCAGGAGGTTAATAGTACATTTGGAATTTCCCAGCAACACACAGATTCAATACCAGTAGGCATGGGTGTACACTTGTTGCATGAACACCAGGTGTTGTGGCCTATTCGTTGCCGGTTGAAGTCGTCCTAATGGTCAGGATTGTTTGGATCCAAAACAGGATTTTTCAGGAAAACTCTCTTTTTTTCTCATCCTGACCACTACGTCTTCGCTTCTCAGCATGCAGTAAATCAATCCGGAATGTCAAACAGATAATAAAAAAACAAGGAAACAATAACCACATCTGGTAGAGCAGTTGAAAATTTCATTTTCATACTCTCACATAAACATTGCCTACCATTTCATCACGCGTCAATCGAGGACGTGGTGCTCTCGAACTTCCACTGCTCGGTCACCTACCTGATGCCATAATAACTGTAATAAGAAATAAAAATTGTTTTTATTATGTATTACAAATCATTCATATCATCTAGCACATGCAACTATACATGTTGTTCAATGTATAAATTACATGTTGTCGATATCAGGCATTGCTCACGTCAGTGGCTGCTGCTCTGAAGCGCACACTGCCATGAAGCATGGTTTCTCATGGACAGTACGTTGTCCAAATTGGTGGTGCACTGCACTGAACAAATCATTGTAAGGGCTATCATATACATTCGCACATATTTATAGATCTAGCTTTTCAGGCCCAGTGAATTCCATGCCTTGACATTACTTCCTATGGCCACATCCCTTAGGCAGTGTACACCTTATGTGGCATTTCCTGGGTCAGCCTACGGATGACAAGCATGGTCCTCACAGCGCGTACATATGTAATTGGTGGCAGGAGACTTGGCCGCAGGATACAGCTGCTATGGCTTATCCGGATGCTGCACAAGTCCCGCCGACGTCTATTACTATTCCTTCTCTAGGACCATGTGGATAATGGTCAATTATACAATTGGGCTTCCAGCTATTGCTGGTGGCCAAATTAGAGTGTTTTAAAATGTAACTTCTGCTCTATCTTCTGACGGCACCAAGGTTATTCAGTGTGCGCCTCTATATCCGTAATTCCTATTATGGCCTATGGTGGCACCGGCTGTGGCCATATCTACTGCGCTCTGATTCCAGTGCTCGCTCACACCCAGTCCATTATATGCACAAAGTATAAGGACTGATATAAAGAACACAGAAATATCACAAGAACCCATAATGGCAAAACAGTGAGTGTTCAGATAAACAATACCAAAGAGGTGAAGGAGAGCAAACATTGTTTTCTAATTACCAGCGGTAAGAAGAGTGTAGTCAGGTACAGGCAAAGGTGGGTCCAGCCGGCAATCTAGAGAATGGTCAGATAGAGACACGTTTTTTTCCAGCCACAAATCTAAACAGTATTCAAATAGTCTGAAAAAGTTGTACATAATAATGACTTATCAATCAATAACAATAAGCAACTAGCAGCACCTACCACTATTGTGGAGATATATATGTACATATGTGATTCCTCCTCTCCTCCATACTGTGCATCATCTTCATCAGCTGAATCCAAAGGGTGTACATAGGGTGAATATATAGAGAGACACAGATCGGAGACAGAGACAGAGAGATACAGGAAAGTCCCTGATCACCAGAACTCATGCAACCGCACATTTCTATTCACAGTCATGCCTGAGTGAATAACCGTGACCTATATTGAATGCTTTTTTTATGGAATGTTTTCAGGCTGTGAAACACTTACTGAGCTTCCAGCATTGTGTGCATCTCCTAGCAGCTTCCGTGTACAGGGGGGGGGGGGGGGGGTGGGGGGGGGAAGACAGAGAGCCACTAGGAGGTACATGTAGACTGCCAGTTGTTGCTAGGTGCACGCTAAGGACCTGAGGTCACAAATGCAGTAGTGTAAATGTCTTGAAAATGGGGGAGAAACCGAGAGCCCAATATGGTGCAGTATGTTAATATGGAGAGATCTGTTGTGAATAAATGAGATGATTATACTCACAAGGGTGGGTCGCCACAAAGGCAACCACTGGAAAGGCCGGCGGGGAGAATTGTAACCTGACCCCGCTCAGGTTAAAAAGTCGCTCTCTGTAGATAGGAGAAAATGGGGATACACCCCTCCACCAAGGGTGGACTAGATGATATTGAAATATGATAACAAAGGCGCCAAGCAGAATAAAATTAGTTAAAATTGTTAAAAAGGGGGAAGTGGGTGGACTCACCTCCCTTCTGAAAAAAATGGCCGGACAATGGACAGGTTACTTACAGTCTAAAGTAACATTTATTAGTAACTCCAAAAGTGCAACGCGTTTCACGGGTAACAGTCCCGCTTCTTCAGACAAACGATTATTTGGAGGGTGCTGGGGAAGGGAAACAAAAGGAAAAAAAAAGGGGATTGCCAGAGGAACGCAAATACCAGGCACCCAAAGGTGCACCACAAGTCTACAGCAATAAAATGTGCAATATGCATTTAACAGCAAGATATGCATACAAAATAGACTGAGAACGTGTGCAAATAGCATGTATAAAGTGACAGTGCACATATCCATAATATAAAGGCAGAGTATGAGTCACTCTTAGTAAAATGATAAGACAGTAAAAAAATGAATTTAAAACAGGGAGAAACAGAGAAAGGTTTAGTTTTTAAAGGAGTGAGTGCAGCAGTATATTATGATAAGGCAAAAAAGGCATAAAAAAAAAAAAAAAAAATTAAAAAAATAAATAAATAAAAATAAATGTCTGTTTGTTTTCCAGCATTTGTAACATTGGTTGGTAACTCAAACATGGACACAAGTAACTCAAACATGGACACAAGTGCTTCAGTAGGCTCAGGGTTTGCAGGTCACCTGCCCCCCCCCCCCCCCCACACACACACACAATAGATACAGCGACACTGCTTCTGGCCTCTCTGACACTGGAGCGCCACACAGCTGCCTTACCCAGGGCTGCCATCAGAAATGTCGGGCCCCTCACACATCATCAGGCCTGGGCCCCCCTGGTTGCTGTGCCTGCCCACTAGCCAACCCACCCATGTGTCAGTGCGGTAAGTGCGCTGAAGCAAAAAAAATGTGCATGGCTCCGACACTGAAGAATAAATGTGCAGCGTGATGCAGCAAAAAGTGGCCGTGAACATGACATGTTGTGGGTGGACCCAAATACTAGCAAAATACAGGTAGGCCCGGTTAACAAATGAGATAGGTCCATTGTCTAACAAGTGTAGGTCCATTGTTATCCTTTATCTGTTATTTTTGTGTCCCCCCTCTTTTTTTCCTGTGCCTCTTTTGTCCCCCTCTGTCTCACCTCAGTTTGTGCCTCTTTTGTGTCCCTCTGTGTGACCTCATGTTCCTGTCACATCTCTTTTCTCCCTGGGCCTCTTTTGTTCACCTCTGTTCCCCCTTTGCCTCTTTTATCCCCCTGTGTTAACTCTTGTCCCCTTCTGTCTCAGCTCATCCCCCTGCCCTAGCCAGGTATAGGTGCCCCCAGTATAGGTTGCCAGGTATAGGTTCCGCCAGCATAAGTAGCCAGATATCAGTGGTGCCCCAGTATAGTTAGACTGGTATAGTTGCCCCTCCAGTATAGGTATCCTGGTATGGGTGGTGCACCAGTACAGGTTAGGCAGGGTTAGGTGACCCCAGTATAGGTAGCAAGCTATAGGCGCCCCAGTATAAGTAGCCAAGTATAGGTGATTCCAGCCCCAGTATAGGTAGCCAGGTATAGGTGGTGGCCCAGTATAGGTAGCCTGTAGCAAGATATAGGTGGTGCCCCCAGTACAGAAAGTCCACTACAGTATAGCGGGCTCACTCATCTTCTCCCAACGTTCAAGCACTGATGTCACCCTTCTCTCAGTGCTGGAACGCGGTGAGCTGGTTAGTGAGCCACAGGCCTGCAGCCAGCACATACAGCCCTTCCAGTGCTTTGGGGAGAGGGGGAGGCAGGGTCCCCAGAAGCCCTGGGCCCCTCACTGCAGTGTCAATTGTCCCCCCCCCCCCCCCCCCCCCGATAGCTGCCCTGGCCTTACCCACGCAGTCTCCTCTGTGCAATACAACAAAACAGGAAGTAGTATGTGATGCATCACAGAGCGGAGACAGATCAGGCTGTTTGGTGGTGCACCGGTGTCTGACAGAGGGTAGAGCCAGTGTCACTGTGTATGTACCACGGCGAGGTGTTGGATGTGCTTCTTTGCACGCAATGAGCATTCCTGCTTTCCCCTACCCAACAGCAGCACTACATTAACACCAGCACTGGCAGATGCCCTGGCCCGCTCTGAGAACACACTTTACAAGCCGCCTAGTCAGCTAATCACTGCAGACAGAGGAGCGTTCCTGCAGTGTTCAACTATGGCTTTCGCTATTGTGCAAGAGCCGAGCACTGATTGACAACAGGCAATGAAGCACTCCTACCTGCATTATTCTTTTGCAGCAGTGACTTATGACAGCCAGGTGGGGTTTCAATACACCCAAGCGGCCCAACCACGGGAAGAAATATATATATATGTGTATGTGTGTGTATGTGTGTGTGTATATATATGTGTGTGTGTGTGTGTGTGTGTGTGTGTGTGTGTGTGTGTGTGTGTGTGTGTACGTACGTGTATATATATATATATATATATATATATATATATATTATATATATATAATATACACAGGATCTTCTCAAAAAATTAGCATAGTGTGATAAAGTTCATTATTTTCTGTAATGTACTGATACACATTAGACTTTTATATATTTTAGATGCATTACACACAACTGAAGTAGTTCGAGCCTTTTATTGTTTTGATATTGATGATTTTGGCATACAGCTCATGAAAACCCAAATTTCCTATCTCAAAAAAATTAGCATATTTCATCCGACCAATAAAAGTAAAGTGTTTTTAAACACAAAAAAAAGTCAACCTTCAAATAATTATGTTCAGTTATGCACTCAATACTTGGTTGGCAATCCTTTTGCAGAAATGACTGCTTCAATGCGGCGTGGCATGGAGGCAATCAGCCTGTGGCACTGCTCAGGTGTTATTGAGGCCAAGGATGCTTTGATAGCGGCCTTAAACTCATCCAGAGTGTTGGGTCTTGCGTCTCTCAACTGTCTCTTCACAATATCCCACACATTCTCTATGGGGTTCAGGTCAGGAGAGTTGGCAGGCCAATTGAGCACAGTAATACCAATGGTCAGTAATGCTTTATGGAGATGAAGATTTCTTTCTCAGCACGACCTGGCACCTGCTCACAGTGCCAAAAACCACTGGTAAATGGTTTACTGACCATTGGTATTACTGTGCTCAATTGGCCTGCCAACTCTCCTGACCTGAACCCCATAGAGAAATCTGTGGGATATATTGTGAAGAGAAAGTTGAGAGACGCAAGACCCAACACTCTGGATGAGCTTAAGGCCGCTATCGAAGCATCCTTGGCCTCCAATAACACCTGAGCAGTGCCACAGGCTGATTGCCTCCATGCCAGCGCCGCATTGAAGCAGTCATTTCTGCAAAAGGATTCCTAACCAAGTATTGAGTGGCATAACTGAACATAATTATTTGAAGGTTGACTTTTTTTGTTTTAAAAACACTTTTATTTTATTGGTCGGATGAAATATGCTAATTTTTTTGAGATAGGAGTTTTCATGAGCTGTATGCCCAAAATCATCAATATTAAAACAATAAAAGGCTTGAACTACTTCAGTTGTGTGTAATGAATCTAAAATATATGAAAGTCTAATGTTTATCAGTACATTCCAAAAAATAATGAATTTTATCACAATATGCTAATCTTTAAAAAAGATCACACACACACACACACACACACACACAACACACACACACACACACACACACACACACACACACACACACACACACACACACACACACACACACACACGTATGTATCTATGCATATACACGCATATATATATACATATGTATATACACATGCATACATATGTATATTACACGTATATACACACACATGTATATAGAAATGTTTATATATACACACTTGCACACACGTATATACTTATATGTATACAGACACAGATATATACACGCACACGTATATACACACCTGTACACACACCTGTATACCCATGTATACACACCTGTAAAATTCATTTATACACCTGTATATACACCTGTAAATACATGTATACACCTGTATATACATCCCCCTTTTGAAGGAGACCATAAATCTTAGAAACCCACTTTTCGGGGAATTATCCTTTCCATAATCAAGTCTTCTAGTTCGCTTGATGAGGATCTTATCTCACCAAATTCTTTTTTTAAACCGCCCAATATACTTTGAGCTTGGACCAAATAAAAAGACTGTAAAGGGTCTCTGAAATCATGGATAAAAACCTGCTCAGCCGTGTTTGATGCCATTGACTGTCTTAGATCATTAAGAGTAGACCATTCTGACAGACCCAATTTTAGACAATCAGGCCTTATCCCTAAATTGTGCTATTACTAAACTTTGCAAGGACGTAATTGGAGACAGTATCCTGACCCCCCTTTTTGTGTTTAATATAGTTATAAAGCGCAAGTATAGTTGGTCTTATTAAAGGATGAAAAATATTGTTTAGAAAATGTAAATAATATTTTAGAATTCCAGGAAGATACAATATTATTATCAATCCATCCTAACTCCCAAATTGGACTAAATACTGGTCCGATCGTCGCGTCGCCAAGCCAAAGCCAAGACCCCTGTTCAGACTGGACAGCTAAAAAGTAATTGTGAAGAAACACACCAGTACAGTATACTGAAGTAGGCATGGTTTAACTTCAGGTGACCTAGCAAGAAAGTCCCAAAGGGAACATTTTCTCCAATCAAAGCAATGTCTACAACTTGAAGCAATCTAATTGGTTGAATAGTGTAGATGTATTACTACAACCTATCTCAAACATAAAAGTTTCAGTAGGTGTTGTACACCCAATCACATTAGCAGAATTTCCCTACGGACGTTTTTTGCTGGGTCATCAAAACCATACTAACTCCAGTATGCTTACCCCAGCTGAGGGATTTAATTAGAATTATATACAGATGATGGTGCAATTACACCCAGGAAAATAGTGTATTTGTAATTGTAAGACAGCTCTCTAAAAATGAATGCACTTCCATGTATTTAACATTACCATGCTAATAAGAGTTATATGGATCCAAAGAAATAGATGGTAATTTCAACTAGATACCATTACGTTTCTACAAAACACATTGCCACTTGCACAAGCAGTTTCTTCAGTACAAAACAAATGTCTGAGCATATCTTCATGCTTCCTGAACTGAAGAAAATTGTGGCAGTGACAAAATATCTTCCAAAACACAACTGCCCTTATGCAATTAACATTTTTTCCTAAGTTTTCTCCTAGGTGATATTTTCACACCTTAACCTTTTAAGCCATCAGCAAAAAAATAAAATAAAAATAAAATAGAATAAATGTGTTAGTAAATTTTCAAATGCAGAGAACTGAACAAGTTAAACAGAAAATGGAAAAATTATCTCTTAGGAGAAAAGAGGAGAAAAGTGGATTGAATAAGAGCCAAGGAGTTCAACCGGACTTTTATTTTTTTTCCTTTGAATATACCTCAATTTAGATATATGAGAACCTTTATTTATTTATTGTATTTATAAAGCGCCAACATATTACGCAGCGCTGAACATTAATTTAGGTTACAGACAATATTTAGGGTGGCATACAACAGCAATATGACAATACAGGAATACAAGAAAACCAGATCACACAGCATAGTATGAGTACCAGGTAATGCTTAGTCAGTCACTGGATGGAGCATGGAGATTAGGCAAGTTAGGTTCACTCAGATGCATAGCATGGGTTCACAGTAATGGAGGTGCATGATCAGGTAGGACACAAAAGGAGGAGGACCCTGCCCAAAGGCTTACAATCTAGAGGGAGAGGTAAGGACACGAACGGTAGGGGACTAGAGTTCAGCTGTAGGTTTAGAGCACTTGTGAGGGGTAGTAGGCCAGAGTGAAAAGGTGAGTTTTGAGGGCTTTCTTGAAGATGTTGAAGGGAGGGGGGCTGCCCTAATGGGTGGAGGTAGGGAGTTCCATAGTGTTGGAGCAGCTGTGTGTACCTCTGAGTAAGATCGGAAATGTAGGTTGGACAGGTTTTGTGGACAGATTTGTAGGTCAGACACAGTATCTTGAATCTGATTCTGGACTGGATAGGAAGCCAGTGGAGGGATTCTAGGAGGGGATCTGCCGTGGTGGAGCGATGGGAGCAGTGGATAATTCTGGCTGTCGCATTCATGATGGACTGCAGTGGGGCTGTTCGGGTCATAGGGAGACCAGACAGCAGGGCATTGCAGTAGTCAAGGCTGGAAATTATGAGGGCATGGATGAGGAGTTTGGTGGTGGCAAAAAAGGGTGAATCTTACAGATGTTATGAAGGTGGAAGTTGCAGGACTTTGTGAGATTTTGCATGTGAGAAGTGAAGGAGAGTGCGGAGTCCAGGGTGACACCCAGACAGCGGGCTTGAGAGGTAGGGCGAATGGTACCTTCAAAGATATTTAACAGATCAACATCAATGTTATAGAAAAACATGACATAAGCACTTTTTCTTCAAACAACTTTAATTCATCTTTTTCTTCATACAACTTTAATTCAACATATCCATTCTGGCCAGAATTATGTGTAGCATCTGCTGTTATGAAACAATGGACATGACTGAGTATGTCCTCTTCTAGGACTGAAGCCAGGAGTGACTTAAGCACTGAGCAGCAGTAGCCCGTTTATAAGGATCTAGTTCCAGCATGGGTAGCAAGAAGTCTGCAAAAGCAGAGGGATTTTCTTCTCTCCATTCATATTTTTTCTTTAAGGACATTAGCAAGACCCAATGGACCCAATGGCTTTGAAACGTGTTTAAGGTCTCCTTTAGTGAAGAAATCCTTGAAATATTTTCCAGCGCCAATTCGCTTGCGTGGGATCTGACCAAGCAGTTTAATGATTAGGGCTATGACAAGAATAATCCTCACCACAGTAAGGGTCAAACAAGTAATCACCTGTGGCCAACTCAAAAGCCATGCACGCTGTGCTCCAAATGTCAGCAGAAGTATTATATCCACAACCGAAGAGAACTTCCAATGATCTATACGGCCTGGCCTGAATGTATTCTGTGAAGTGCTTGTGTATTCTGCTTGTGTTTCCTAGGTCAGCAACTTTGACTTTTATCTTCTCTGCATTTTTGGGGATCAAGTAGATTTAAGAGAAAGTCAGCTACTGATAACTTTTCATCCCAGTCTTCACTTTTAGCAGGCCCTCTTGCTCCTCAGTCAGTTTTTTGTCTTGCTTCTGGCATTTCTCCATACTATCACTTAGATCCAGCTGTTGGTTGACAGGCTGTGGGCATAACATAACTAACTGTACCTTTACTGGTACTTGGACCTTCCTTTGGGCTACATTTAGCTGTCTTTTTGTTTTTTGACAGCTTTAGGGGAGGGCTGTCGTCATCATCTTCTTTGACTAAGAGTTCAGCCTGATGCTTCTGTTTTTTGCTTGGTTTCTTTTGCACGCACTTCTTAAAGTGTTCATGCTTATGCATTTGTTTTTTCTTAAGTTTTTTTTCTTTTTTTGGTATTTTGGCTGTTTTAAAGTAGGTTTCGGCTGTGGTGCTGTACTAATCACAGAACCTGAAGGAGGTGGCCCAACTGAACGGAGCCATTGTGTGGCATCTGAGGCTAGACATCAAACATAAGCATCATCAATGCAAAATAATATATTTTCTGGCTTAATATCAGTGTAAATGATTTGCTTAGAGTGCAGATATTCTAGACACTGAAGAACCTGCTGGATGATGCGTTTCAAATACAAGGAAAACCTTGATAGTTGGACTTAATGATCCATTTCAACAAGTGGTGGCCAAGCACCTCAAACACCATACACCATACCATTGGTTTCTTTGATTTTAAAGTCATTTAGGAGCTGAACGACCCTTTGACTGCCTGGGTCACTGGGATTGGTTTTCCTGGGGGTTCTAAGCAGTTTAATCTCATCTAGAGCAGTCTCTGTGTAAATTCCTGCGCTTTTCACCACTTTCAGAGCAACCAAATGCTTGACCTGCAGGTCCCAGCACAGCCACATGGTGGGAAAGTGCCCCATCCAAGCTTTCTGATCACGTGGTACCGGTTATGTAAGAGGTCTCAGATCTTCACATGGTGGTAGCCTCCCTTGCAATGATCGTTTGGGTCTTCATCTCTTCCTCATCCAATTCCAGCATCTCTTCCTCATCTTCCTGTGGTTCGTCCACTTGGCATTCAGGAATAGAGCTGTGCTGAAGCGCCTCAGGTTTTTTCAAACTCTTTTCCCCTCTTGCGCACTTCTTGCGAGCCTGGATCATCTTCCTATTCATGGCAGTCCAGTGGAAAATAACACAAGCGCTGTAAGTAACCCCTGTAGTACAGGTAGGCTCTACACTGGTGCAATCCTTACAGCAATGCCAACAACTTCTTCAGCTTCTGAAGCAATGGATTCTTTTTCATCAGGAGGCATAGATGAATGAGTAGGAGGAGAGAGACATGGCCACATAAAGGCTGGAGGACAGCCCGGCAGATGCCACAGGCTGCTGGGAAGGTTGAGAAGTAGAAGGGGCCTTGCGGTAGGATCCGCTGCGGGACTTGCTTCTGTGCTGGCCAGAACTGGTACTACTGGGGTGAGAAGAGCGCTGAGAGCAGGAGCTTGAGGAGTGCTGTGGCAGGAAAAGAAGGATGGTTGTTTGTCCTGGCCCGGGTGGAAGCTGCTCTGGTGGTTATGAGGGCACTTCCGTGTTGTGTTCCACCGTGGGTCGCCTCTTTCCGGTGATGACGGTTGGAGCAGGCAGCAAAGAGCGGTCCCCGGGAGACAATCGCTGATGTTGCACACAACAGGAGCAGGCGGAGTCAAAGCGGGAGACACAAAAGAACTGGCGGCAGGCTGAAAACCGCCAAGGGGTCAGACGGATGGTAAATTCTGCTTCTGAGGCGGGGGATCAGCCGGTGAGAGACCTGGAAGAGCAGAGGGTAAGCAGGAAAGAAGTTATTTCACCCAGTCTTCACCTCCCTGGGCTCTTGCACGCTGACAAACGGCTTCTAAAAGGTCCGACATTATCTCTGTGAGGAAGATAACCCAAAAATGTACAGCTTCAAACACTTCAACTCATCTCCATCAACACAACTGTTTATTCCAAAACAACCCAAAAGTTCTTCTCTGCAGCCCAGAGCAACGTTAAAAAACAGCTGATGCCCACCCACTTAGCAGCAGGTGGCACTTCCCACATAAAGGTGCTCGAAACAAAATAAATTTTGAACAAGGGGGGGGGGGGGATTCAGATCTTTTGCTTGCTTGAAGGCTGTCTCCTCACAGAGTGATATGTCATGTGACCACTAGCCTCTATTTATTGGCTTTTGACCTCTAACACCATAGGTCAGGCAGCTGACCAATTCAGAACCAGAGTCAATCAGAAGGGTTCTTCTTTAGACATCCCATCTTTCAGGTACCAGGCAGAACAACTCCATTTCCATAACAATCTGTTGAGATAGAAAGCACAAAACACCTCCCCAACCAGCACCCTCTCCAAACTCAGACACAGAATAAAATAACCCCATAACACTCAAACTGTCGTCACCGTGAGGTGTCCGCATAATACACTATGGCCCCTGTACAAACTAATGCTTGCCAGGAATTGTCTGTAGTTCTCGAAGACACAACCGTAATCCCTCCCTAAAATAATCTGAAATCTGCACTATACCATGTCCTCCAGTAATGTAGGATGCAAGTGCTATCTCCCAACCTCCCACTATGTCCACTTACCTCCATATTTCATTATATTTGTAAAAACAAAACAGAGGACACCAAGAGCCCAATAGTTCAATATTGTCTGGTAAGCTCAATATATAATACAATATTTCATGATATGCTCTCCCCCACTCTTTCCCACTTCCCACCTACATATTTTATATCTTTTGGTTTATCATCCCCCTCATTTTAATTAGCAATTCAAGGTTAATTTCTGTTTTTTACCTACAATTAAAACACTTTCTTTTACAGCGATCATTAAAAACAAGTTTAGGCATTGATGCACTAACATTTCTCAATGAAGAACTGAATATTTAATGGAGAGTCCTGTGCAGGTCCTGCATGGTGCCATTGAAGTAATGGCCTTTTGTTCTCTCCATCAGCTTCAATTGTGCTTTGCAGCCAAGCCCAGTAAGAGAGAGTGGGTGGTGTAGGTATCTGTAGCATGGTCATGGAGGTAGGCAGAAGCCGGAGCATAATGTTGATAGGCTCCCCCTGCTAGCAGAGATGGATTAAGATGTGTTAGGACCCTAGGCAAAATAGTAGATTTGGGGTCCACTTGTGGTCATTCTGGTAAGCTGAAGTGGAGAGAGGTCAGAGAAGGTGGCTGATGGGCCTAAGCTCCTGCTTAGGTTGCCTGGTGGATGATCTTGCTCTGCCTGCTGGTTAGCAGACAGTCATACATTGGTTACAGTCATTAGATCAGCAGCCATCGCCCAGATATTTGTAAATGTCATCCTGTCTATATTTTGATTTCAGAGATTTAATTCATTTTAAACAAGAGGTAAATGTAAAGCTTTACAAGGCAATATCACAAGCATCTTAAAGATCTGTAGCTATTGGGGCCTCTAGGGCTCTTCAGTTCAAGTCTTGATAGATGGCTTTCAAAGATGGCTCCTAAAGTGAACTTAAAGGAATCATCAATCAAATCCTGCTACCCTCAGATCTACTTACCCGGGGTTTTCTCCAGCCCCTGGAAGCCGCTATGTTCCTCGCCACAGCTCCGCTCTCTTCCGCTGGCTCCCAGTCTCTGACAGTGTCTCGCCAGGTCGTCCTCTACTGCGTCTGCATGAACGCCGCTGTCAATCACCTCCACGTGGTCCGGAGTGTACTGCACAGGCTCAGAACTACTGCGCCTGCGCAATTCACTCCGGACAAGATGGAGGTGATTGACAGCGCCGCTCGCACAGGTGCAGTAGAGGACGACCTGGAGGTTGGCCTGCGCACCGTCGGGGACTGGGAGCCAGAGGCTGAGAGCAGAGCTGCGGCAAGGGACATAGCGGCAGCCAGGGGCTGGAGGAAGCCCCGGGTAAGAAGATATGGGGGTAGCAGGATTTGATTGATGATTCCTTTAAGGACACAAGGTTGTCAAAATGGAGTGGAATAGGTAAAAAGAAGAGAGGATAGAATTGAAAAGAGTTGCCTGGCCAGTGTTCTGAATTTCCAAGATAGAGATTTATATTTAACACTTAACATTGAAGTACATAATGTACAATCCATGTGTTACAAACTTTCTTGCACTCTTGAGCATGTTCCAATGTCTCACATGGAAGACGGCCACCCCCTTTTCACCTCAATGTTTATGCCGGCGCAAAGTTTTCCTTTTGAAATAGAAAAAAAATTGAAGTTGATCTCCAGTCAGAACATACGTTTTCTCTGATAAAATAGATACATGTTAATAGAACCTGTTTTACTGTTTTCTTTACCTATTTTGGAGAGAGATAATATTGAAAGTTAGACAAACTCTCTTCATAGGGAGAAGAAATTGTATGTTTGACTTTTGTCACTGGAACAGGTACTGAGTTGGGACAATATAAAAGATGAGTTGGGACAATGTAAAAGCTTGGCGGATGAGCTTTTTGTCCCTAGGCCTTCTCAAAAGACTAGAGGACATGATCTGCACATGGAGGAAAAACGTTTTAGCCATTTATTTAGGAAAGGGATCTTTACAGTAAAGATTAAGATGTGGAATGCATTGCCACAGTAAGTAGTTATGGCAAACTCTATACCTGCATTTAAAGGGGGCTTAGATGCTTTCCTTGCATTGAAAGACATCCATGGCTACAATTACTAGGTAATGCCTAATGATGTTGATCCAGGGATTTTATCTGATTGCCATCTAGAGTCGGGAAGGAATTTTTTTCCCTTTTGGGGCTAATTAGACCATGCCTTGTAAGGGTTTTTCGCCTTCCTCTGGATCAACAGGGATATGTGAGGGAGCAGGCTGGTGTACTTTATTTTCTGGTTGAACTCGATGAACGTATGTCTTTTTTCAACCCAAATAACTATGTAACATAAGTGACATTTCAATAAGCGTGACAAGCAAAATTAGAAATTTACCTTACTTTCTGCAGTATATGGGAAGTGTCCTACTGGGGGCCTATATATACAGAAGACATGGTGCATTCAACCCCACCTCTTAACGGAAACCTAAATTGGGAATAGTGCTGTATTTATACTTACCTGGGGCTTTCTCCACCCCATGTGGTGCGTGGGCTCCCTCATTGTGCTCCCAGGCCACTCCTGTTATCTCCTTCGCTAATCTGGCTGTTAGCGCCTACACCCCCAGTAGTATTGCGCAGGCACAGGGTGCTCCGAGACACGGGCGCGCACGCAGCTAGGCCATACAGAAGCACACAGACCACGTGGGGCTGGAGGAAGCCCCAGGTAGTTTCAAACATTGTGAAGTTTCTATGGCAGACAGATTTGTAAAGGTCTTGGTTATGCATTGTGCACACGACTGTTTGTTTCCTGTTGCTGCCATGGTGAAGAGGAACAGTATCCAAGTGTCAGCATGCTAAAACTTTACTGTACTACACGTGTAAACAGTGCGGAATATAGCATGTTAATGCTGTTCATGCACACTTTTTTTCCCATGCAGTACACTTCTGTTTCACATGTTGGCATTGGGTTAGCGAGACAACTGAAGAAAGATGGAGCGCGCCATAGTGCATTAAACGTTTTAGGGGTATTTTATTGACACATAAAGTTATACTCACAAACATAGATGTTTAAAATCGCATGTCAGCGGACAGCCAGCCGCTTTCCTCAGTGGTGGAGAATGACGCGCTGTGGCCAGCAGTGCGGGTTCCGGTGTCCTGGGCTCCGTCTCGCTGAGGAGTGGGCGTGGCTGGATTCAGTAAGCGTGTGATGTCATGACGCGTTTCGCCGCACGGCGCCTTCGTCAGATCCACTTTACCATGGCAGCCAAAACCCACAGACATATTCACAATGGACATCCAATATGTTTCTAAAAAAAAAAAATAACGCTATGTGGTACAATATAGTGCATATTGTAATTATACATACCGCAACATTATCAGCAGACGTTCAGTTGAAGTCACACTCTTGCGGAATCTTGTGTCTTTCTTCTTTAAATCGTCCTCCAGCAAAGCTAGAAGTCGATCAAAGCTGTAACAAATATTATATTGTAATGAATACAACATGTTTGGTTTTTGAAGGTTTTTTTTTTTTTTTTTTTTTTTTTAGCACTTTAAGAATTAGCACTGTGACTACTACAGTAAAAATACCACTTATTTTACACTGAAATAGTGTAATTAAAAAGAGTACTAAGTATAATAAATATAGTTTAAAAACAACTTTGGAACAATATTTACAAGTGAATTGTTGGCACTTTAATTTTTGCAAATTTGTACTGTCAATAAGTATAAGAAGATGTACTTTGCACTATGTTATGTTTATATTTGTTTTGTATCAAGGAAAGGTTTATGACCAAAGAACAGCACCACAAACGTATATAAACAAAAATAACCACAATTTTATTAGGTACAGGTTATACACTATATATAAAAACCATTAAAAACATATCTGTTGGTCAACCTCGTATAGGATATAATCAGCATGACACCTATAATAGATGGCATATATATATATCAGAAAAAATGTATTTTCACCTTATGGTGCTCAGATAAGAGCTCCCATAGTGAAGAACCCGGGTTCAAGGAGTGCTCATGTGAGCTTAATGAATCGTGCAAACAATATATAAAAGGTGCAAAAATATCCACATAAACAATTATAGTGCATAGACATATAACAAGGGCACATGAATAAACAGATGCCACTAGTGCAAACAGAGCAGAGTTGAATGCTGTATACCCTGCATATTATGATGCTGGACTGAAAAGTGCAATGTGCAGAGAAGGAGCGCTTACGTGACCCGGGTTGGAGAGGATCGAGGTGACCAGCAGGAGGGAAGGCATATCCCCGGCTGACTGCTCTACTAGTATCGCGGCAGTCACGCCGCTTTGTCAAGAGAGGGGGATCCAGCAACCATTAGGCGGAAGACGCCATATTATATAGTGCAGAGAGAGCGGTCACGTGAGCGCAAGACGCGCCTCACGTAATGTCCGCTGACGTCACCCATAGGTGTGGGCAGAAAAGGCGGAGAGCCAGGACCACGCTGGAGCGCAAGGAAGCGTAAGTATATGGTAACCCAGAGGGATCAATTCTCCAATAAGAATGATGCAGTATACAGCATTCCCTTCTATTAGATCTAAGGAAGGAAAAAGGGTTAACCACATATCACTCAATGTCAGTGCATATAGACAGCATACAATTCAATTAACTCATTATATATACAATGAACACATAATCAAGAAACGTCCATCCATATAGGCGTATAGCAATCTTCATAGATTATTATTCTTAGGTAAAGGCAAACGACGCACCGGCGCACAACGACACACACGCGTAATTCTTGAAGCAACAGGAGTCCACAGAGCACCAGAGGAGTCCACATAAGGTCCAACACACGTCCAGATAGAGAAACGTTCAGAGACATAAGGAACAATTATATGTAGAGCCCACCACATGCCAAATGTCTGCAATAAATCAAAAATAAATATCAACAAGGGACAATAGCACATCAAATAAACCCTGTAAAGTCGATCTCCTCATTTATACCACTAGGTGATTTAGTGACCAAGCACACATTGATTGACACAGTTGTGCAGAAAATCCTTCCTGTTTATATTTGTTTTGTACTATTTACAATAAACATTTTTCCTTATGGAAAAAAGTTAAGTTTACAATAAAAAGTTATGTATATTAACTCTCTTTATTGAATTATTATTATATTTATATTAAATTGGTTGTATAAGTACACAGGTAAAATTAAATATGTCAGACATATCAGGCAGAAATGACAGTTTGGGGGACATAACTGAATCATATGATTCTCACAATATATGCTGTGCTGTCGTTTTTGACAAACAACACGTACTGTACAACCCATAGGGTAACATGAAAGGCAAAGATCCCTATCCTAAAAATTAGCAGTATACATTACAAAAGGTAAGAAGTCAGAAATATTGTAAAAGGTATAAGGTACATAAGGTATAAAATACTCATTCTGGCGTAACTGAAACATTTCTATGGATGCTGCCGAAGATCTCTGTACAACATCTAGAATTGGCCTTTCTGCTGCTGGACTTTAAAGGAGTTATCAGGGGGAAAAAAAGTCAAAATTAGCTTTACTCACCTGGGGCTTTCTCTAGCCCCTTGTGTCCCACGCCACTGTCCCGGTCTCCGTTCTCAGTATTTGGACCATGATTGACAGCGGCGCTTCGCGCAACCGCAGTAAGGCCAACCCCGCGGTCAGCCTGAATACCGAGAACGGAGAACGGGACAGCAGCGGGGAGCGGAGCGGCCGGCGTGGGACAGTCGGCTGCAAGGGGCTGGAGAAAGCCCCAGGTGAGTAAAGCTAAATTTTGACTTTTTTTCCCTGATAACTCCTTTAAAAAGAGGATGAACCCGATATCTTCTTTGCCGTCCTCTTTTCCTTAGCACAAGTGCCATCAGAAGCATGAATATAAATTCTGCAATCATTTTCAATCTCACCAGACACCTCTGCAATCAGTCTCCTCACAAAAAACCCACCAGAACATCACTGTTCTTTCTCTTTATATAGGGAAAAAGGGAAGGCTTAAAATGTGACACAACCAAAGGTTTTGCTTCACAACATATATATTTAACCAATAGGATCATGTATACTTTTTCGAACCAATTACAACAAGTAATTTCATATGTAATTGCATCACACAAACATTTTTTAAAAGGACACGCAAGAACTTCCAACCAATCAAATGCCAGCCTTCAGAAATCACAAATCACAAATGCAGCATGAAAAAGTAAAAATCGCAAATCGCAATCGCAGCATTAAAAATGCAAATCGCAATAGGAAAAAAATCACAATTGCTATGCGATTTGTGATTGCGATTGCTAGTGGAAAAGGGCCCTTATACGCATAGAAATAGACTTTGAGTTAGGGCCCTTTACCACCATCTGTGTTTAAAATTACAACTGTAATGAAATGTATATGGAGGCTGCCATATTTACTTAATTTTAAGCAATACTAGTTACCTGCCTGTCCTGCTGATCCTCGGCCTCTAATACTTTTAGCCATAGCCCCTGAACAAGCATGAAGCAGATCAGGTGTTTCTGACATTATTGTCAGATCTGACAAGATTAGCTGCATGCTCATTTCTGGTGTTATTCAAACACTACTGCAGCCAAATAGATCAGCAGGGCTGCCAGGCAACTGGTATTGTTTAACAGGAAATAAATATGACAGCCTCCGTATTCTTCTCACTTCAGTTGGCCTTTAAATTGGAAAGTTGGATTGCATACAACTTCCCAGCATTTCACTGAAAAAAGACCACCGTGATTATCAATATAATTGTGGTGTCCCATTCATTCTTATGGGAATTGTTTTTTAATCAATGCTTATGGAATGCACGTTACATCTTTCCTGCATTTGAATTAGTAATGTGTTACTGTGCGATTTTCTTGGGATTTCCCTATGTAAATATTTTTTTCTCCCATAAATCATTGGAAAATTACAATAGCAGCGTTATACCTGACCTTTTGCACAAAATTTGTGCCACGAGCCAGCAGAGAATCATGTAGTGGAAATTGCAGCACTTTTGTGATCATTTATAAGATTTGCAGTGGAAAGCAGCCCTTAACATTGTCATGCAAAAAAAAAGCTACATGTGCTGTATATCATGTGCAACCATCACCCCCATCCTTTCCTGTAACTCATTCAGAAACCCTGGTCCCCATGTCACGTGTACAGCCATCTTTTTCTTATATAACAAGGGCAGCATGGTGGCGTAGTGGTTAGCTTTCTCGCCTTGCAGCGCTGTGTCCCTGATTTTAACCCCAGCTTTGTGCGTTCTTGCCGTGTCTCTGTGGGTTTCCTCTGGGTACTCTGGTTTTCTCCCACATTTCAAAAACATAGATAAGTTAATTGGCTTCCCCTAAATTGGCCCTAGACTGCGATACACACACTACACGATACATACATAGCCATATTCCTATGATATGGATTAGATTGTCAGTCCCTCTGAGGGACAGTTAACTGACAAAACAACACTGTATATACTCTGTACAGCGCTGCGGAAGATGCAGCCATCTTGGCAGATGCAGCTATATAAATACTAAACAATAATAATAATAATAAGCATATAAATCCCCCCTCCAACAGAGATTTGCAAGAAACCATTCTACCTATTCATGATTTAAATTTCTTCAGCAGCAGGAGGCAAAACAGTTGATTGTAAATTATATATAATCAGCAGAGAATCCAAAAACAGAAGATGAGTCTTCAACAATGAATAAGGGCAGGCAAATCTCCACCACAATAAATATCAGGGTCACGGCACAGCTCTGCAATCATGGATACCCAGAAAAAGGAAAGAGGCTTACCAGCTGGTGAGAACCTACATTATAAGGTTGTATCAACGCTTTGGTAGGACAGCAGGTAGCAATAGTCTGTCCAAGAGCCACCAATTCAGCAATGATTCATCTCACGAATGGATATCAGTAAACATCATAAAAAACAAACAAACCATTTAATATAGAGTTTTCATAGTAAAAACAGCATAAAAAATAGCATAAAAGCTGACCAGTTTCGCAAACCGTGACGTGATAGAAACCTGTGTACTGTCAGGCTCTTCTTCCCCAGGTTTTATTATTATTATTCATATCGATTTATCAAGCACCAACATATTCTGTGGCACTGTACAAAGTAAGAAACCAACATGGGGTGCATGATTATACAAATAATGGTATACACAAAATATAACATTGGTAGTAGTAATTACAGTACAGTACATTTTAGGCAGATACATTTAACGTGGTGGGGAGACTGCCTAAATGACTGTATTGTTACACAGTCACCTGGTACAGTGACTGGAGGCATTGGCACACCGGTGTCCTTTGTTCATGTGTGCTTTCACATACCAGCTGTTGTTGCATAATAATTACGGTGACAAATACTGTATAACATGATGAACAAAATGTATAACAAATTGCAAGATACAAAAAGAATAAATTCCTAGACACAAAATGGTGAGAGAGCTCTGCCCTTGTGAGCTTACAATCTAAATGGTTAAAGTGAACCTCTGGACTAAAAATCTACTCAGCAGAACTGAAAAGGCTTGGTGTTTCTTTAACAGTTTCACAGCATCAGAACTTTGTTTTTCTTACCAAAGCATCATTTTTAGCTGCATTTTTAGCTAAGCTCCACCCATCAAAGAAAAAAAAGCCCGGCTTTTCCCTGATGCTGTGCAGAGCCTGATGGGTATTTCTATGTTGTTATTCACGTTGCCTAGCAACTGGGAGGGGTGATCAGCACACAGGACAGTTGGAACTGTGTCTTGTGCTCCCTGTCACCTCCTTTCAACCAAAAGGATGGCTGCCATCATGAAATCAAACATTTGCCTGTACTTTTAAAACAGTGTGGGTAAGAGATTATATTACCTATCTATTTTAATTAACATAAATAATGTAACTTAATGACAGTATGTTTGTTTAGGCTGAAGTTCCTCTTTAATGTTTATTTACTCTATTTATATAGCGCCAATATATTAGGCAGCGCAGTACTGAATTGTTATAGGGACAGGATGTGAGGGGGTTTTCCCGAGAGGGGCAAAGACAATATTAAATTATGTGACAAAGGTTGTAATGATTTCTACCACTATGCAAAACTGAAAAGACAATGCTTGGGTTAGAGTTTCACTTTAGCAGGGACTCTGTTTAAAGAGGAATTTCAGCGAAAATGGGAAAGAAAGAATCAACACAAGTGAAAAAATAGAAGAGAGAGCAAGAAATGATTGATATTTGCCATGTAATTTGCACAATCAGCCTGCACGTAATCATCTTTACTACTGGCAGAAATGAGAAGAAAAAAAGATAGCTCCAACTGCCATTTATAATCGCACGCCATAACAATGAGAGTTTTTTTTTAAAATAGATATACATATGCACAGAGGGAGATACTGGTTGCCTGGCAGTTGGAAACAGCAGTTATTTCCCACAATGTAACAAGGCTGCCACAGTGTGATGTCAGGACCTAGGTCCTGACATACACAGTGGGAGGGGTTTCAATACAATATGATTAATTCAGATGTCCCTGATTATCTATTTAAAGGGGAACTTCAGCCTAAACAAAGATACTGTCATTAAGTTACATTAGTTATGTTAATTAGAATAGATGGGTAATATAATTTTTTACCCACCATGTTTTAAAAGAACAGGCAAATGTTTGTGATTCATGGGGGCTGCCATCTTTGTCATGGGGGCAGCCATCTTTTTGGTTGAAAGCACTTGACAGGGAGCAGGAGACACATTTCCAACTGTCCTGTGTCCTGATTACCCCTCCCAGCTGCACACACTAGGCTTCAAATGTCAAATTCAAAATGTAAAAAAAAAAATTTGCACCAAAACAGCAGAACGAAAGCAATAACATCAGAAATCCCATCATGCTTTGCACAGCATCAGGGGAAAAAAGCCCGGGCAGTTTTCTTCTGTGCAGCTAAAAATGAGGCTTGAATAAGAGAAACAAAGTTCTGATGCTGTGAAACTGTTAAAGAAACACCAGGCCTTTTCAGTGCTGCTGAGTCGATTTTTAGTCCGGAGGTTCACTTTAAGAAAAGGTAAATATATCTCATGGGAAAATGGGTATCAACTACTGATTGGGATGAAGTTCAATCCTTGGTCATAGTGCCTCTTTAACATGATATATGAATAGTGCTGAAGCAGATTTCACATTTTCAGGTGTGTTGACTGCAGCATGTATCTGCCTTGATCTTGCTTCTCCCATTGACTTATATTCAACCTTAACTCCTGAGATAATAATGTGCACATTAAAGATCCAGCATCTCTCCCCTGTGCTGGAGTTGTCGGAGTGTTGCAGAGTGTATCTTGTATATATTTAATGTTTGGGTACAGTGAGAGCTGGTTCATGCTTAGGGTGTGATGAAGTTCATCGGCATTGTTTGCACTGGTAACATTACTCTGTATCAGTCTCCGTGACATGCCGCTTGTATCCCCACCAAATGCCTTCAGGGAAGGAACTCTTTGTGTTTCAACACGTTCAGTAATTGTTTCCCTGGGTTTGTTCTCACTGTGCAGTCAGCAGCCACTTGCGCTGCCATTTTCTTCCAATGACACTGTGAACAAAAGGTGAAAGGGTTACAAAGTGTTTTGATTCTGAGAAAATAGAGTGAATCAAGGAAGGCCCCTTCTACAGGAATCTTCATAGGAAGTCCTCAAAGTAATTTCAATTCAAATGGCATAGTACAGTCTCCATAGATTTCATTCATAACATACATTCTATGGTCACTTTATTATGAACACTTGTACACCAGCTTAATCGTGCAATTATCTAATGTTGGGGCCCAAGGACTGCTTTCCTTTAAGATTTTTTTATTTTTCTGAGACCATGGGGTTGGGGGTAAGAGGAAAGGTGGGGGAGTTAAACTTGGAGAGGAAACCATGGGGCCTCCACTAACCACACACACACATTTTAAGTAGGGCAGGCTCTCCCCCCAAACAACACACCTCCAACAAAGCATAAAGTCTTCCTAAACCCCCGCTGCAGACTGTGACCTGACTTTGCCAATCCTCCCCTCTCCTAGCAAAGTGTAGCCAATTGACCTAACACCACACCACCCACAACTCTGGTAGCCCATGTGACACCTTTACCCCCCATAAACAAGTGGCACCTCCCAGATAGAGTCCCCTCCCCAGCTATGCAGAGTCATGCGCAGCAGAGCACACATGCCTTAGCACCAGAAGCCATCCTCTCCTTACATCCACGGATTATACTGCAGCAAGCTCCATATGACTCCCAAAGCGTGTCTTTTGGTAGCCAATGGAGTGCTGCAGCCAGTGCCTGCAAAGAGAGAGGGGAATGGCACCCACCAATGTGTGCTCAGCCCTGCCACAAAGCGAAAGGATGGGTCACAAACCAGCGGAATCTGAACAGTTCCAATTTTCGCATCAGAATTCTGCCGTTCCTAGTAAAATCGCAAAAATCTGAAACTACAGTTTTGAGTACTGCATTGCGAGAGTTTTCAGCAAACACAACATTAACACAATGGCTATGAAAGTAAAAAATGGCTTCTAAAACAAGAATTTAGACAAACCACATTAGAGTGGCAGAACAAGCGGTTTGGCCACAATAGAGTGGCTAAACAAGCGTTTTTCCCCTTTTTCTTTAACATGAATGGGGGCATCTGGGAATCCCCTGCCATGGTCCCCTGGGATCCATTTAGAAAACCCTAACCAGCACCACAGAGTCAACAGGCAGGCACCAGTCCAGGGGTTGGGGACACCTGATCTAATCGGCTCTGGCTGTTCAGTACGCCAGCACCTATTCAGTAGGAGACCTCTGGCAAGTCTCCCTAACACTACTACTGCCTATAGAGCGTGTCCTAGTGGCGCCCTTGTCAAATATGTTTAGAGGGACCCATTACTGGAAAAGTGGGCTTCTCTACTGAGGTACAGTAAGTGTTTTTAATCTAATTTTCTTATTCATGTACATGTTTACATCAAACACTTGAATGAAGAACACATGATCTTAGTGATTTTGATATTGGTGTGGTTTTTTTTTTTTTAACAGTCAATTTTTATTGGTTTTTAAACATAAAATAAGTACAACACTGGTGAATAGCACCAGAACATTGATCCCCCCCACCCTAGCCATCCCCCCCTCGCCCTAGCCCATCCCCCCCCACCCCACCCTGAGTGCATCACGTCGACAAGGGAGTTTTGCAGGTGAACAAGGGGTCAACCCACTGCTGTGCAGTAATCTCGAGTTATTTAACCATTATCAGGTGTGTGAGAGGACATGTATTCAGACCATTGAAGCCAAATTTTTTCAAATTTCAGGGGACATTTCCTGTTAAGGTAGGTTAGTTTGTACCAGACCATGGCTTTATTGATTCTCTTGAACCAGGGATTCTTAGAGGGAGGTTGGTCAGAAAACCATTTAAAAAAGAGTTCTCGCCGAGCATACAAACATAGGATCTTGACCAGTATAATCTGATGATTGGAAAGCGTGGCATCCGTGTAGAGACCCAGGAGAAGGGATTTGGGATCAACCACTATCCTTTCACCCATGACTTCCGTTATAGTTTTAGCTACCATGCACCAGTATGCTTGTATCTTGTCACAGGACCATACCATATGAAAAAAGTCGCCCTCCATCCTCTGACACTTAGGACATAGATCGGACCTTTCTGGGAAGAATGCATGCATTTGAGTAGGGGTGCGGTAGGTTCTATATATCAGTTTGAGATGTAGGAATTTATCTGTAGCTGATATTGTAACCCCCTCCATACTGGACAAGACCTCTTCCCACTCACTATCCGTCAGGGGCCCCACCTCCACCTCCCACTTGTCTCTCGCCTTAGCCAGCCTGGGTGTGGACTGGGGAGTTAACCTAGAATATATTTCGGATAAAGGTCTCTCTAGGTGCTGTCTCATAAGAGAGGCCTCTATGCGATCCGACTCCCAGGTCCAACGACCAGGGAACTGTTTTTGCCAGGCATGCCAGATTTGATGGTAGCGGAAAAGCATATGATTTGGTAGACCATATTTAGATTGTAATTGAACAAATGAGAGTAGGGTGCCTGAAGGAGCAAGATGTGATACTTGCTTGATTCCTTTGCTCGCCCAGACCTGAGGGTCCGGGATGCTGGTGAAGTGGGGGAGGTTTGGGTTGCCCCAAATAGGAGTATATGGGGAGAGGGTACACGGACCCCGCCGCCCGGCCCTACTGACCTCCCAGGCTTTGATAGTGGTTTTCATAGGGGTTGTAATTAAGGAGTACCTATTGACCCCCCTAAAGGGGAGGTTTGTGAGGGCCTCAAAGGACCCCACAACCGCAGCCTCCAGGACCACCGCTGTATTGCGTTCGTCCTGGGAGAACCACCAGTGAATGGTCACCAGGAGAGAGGCCAGAAAATATTTCCTAAGATTTGGGAGGGCTAAGCCTCCACCATCTAGAGGAAGCTGCAGGGCGGAAAGCGAAAGACGCGGAGCACCCCCCCCCCCAAATAAAGCTGGATGTGATGGTGTCTACCTTGCGAAAGAAGGCCAGTGGGATCCAAACTGGGGATTGCCTGAGCACATAGTTAAATCTCGGCAGAAATAGCATCTTAAAGAGGTTCACCCGTCCCACGACTGAAAGCGGAAGTGATTTCCAGGCTTGGGCCTTACGAGCATAGTGGTCCAAAACTGGTTGAACATTGAGTGCAACGTAGTTTGTAAAGTTCCTGTCTATTATGATGCCTAGGTATTTAAAGCGAGACACCCAACTAAGCAAGGGATGAGAGGGCTGGGAGATTACTTCTTGGTCTATGGGAAAGAGAAGGGACTTATCCCAGTTGATGCGGATTCCGGAGTATACTCCAAACGTATTGAGAATCTGCAATGCTGCTGTTAAAGATGGGCCCGCGTCATTTAGGAATAAAAGCATGTCGTCCGCGTAGAGTGCCACCTTCTCGACCAATCCCCCCACCCGAAGCCCCACCACCTCCTCCGCTAGGCGGATTTGGATAGCTGCAGGCTCTATTGCAAGCGCGAATAAAAGAGGGGACAGGGGGCACCCCTGGCGGGTTCCCCTGCGGAGTGGGAATGGGTCGGAAGTTATATCATTGGTTTTGATTCTAGCGACCGGGGAATCGTACATCAGCCTAACCCAATTAATGAATTTTTCTCCTATCCCATAGAGGTGGAGAGCTTCCCAGAGGTACGGCCACTCAACCGAGTCGAACGCCTTTTCGGCGTCAAGCGTTGCCACGACCCTGTTCCCTGTATCATCACTAGGGAGAGATAGGTGTGTATGGAGTCTCCTCAGGTTAATGTCCGTACCCCTGGTGGGCATGAATCCAGTCTGATCTGGGTGGATAAGTGTCTCAATAACCTGGGCCAGTCTTCGGGCCAAGATTTTGGCTAGTATTTTTATATCTACATTAAGTAGGGAGATTGGTCGATAGGAGGCACAGCGGGTAGGGTCCTTCTCTTTCTTAGGGATCACCACTATGAGGGCTGTTCTCATTGAGTCTGGTATTGGGCATTCGGCTTGCATAGAGTTATATAGTTCAGCCAGAATTGGGCTTACCTCTGCTTTGTATAATTTATAATATTCTACGGGAATGCCGTCCAAGCCTGGCGTTTTACCTGTTTGCATACTAGAGATGGCCATTTCAACTTCAATTTCCGTGATATCCCCATCCAAGATTTGTTTTTGTTCTGCTTCCAGTCGTGGGAGGGGGACCCCCCCAGGTATTCCATGAGCTCGGGCAGAGTATAGTGGGCTCGGGAGGAGTAAAGATTGATATAGTATTCTCTGAATACTTTGTTGATATCAGGGGGGGTGGTATAAGCCACACCTGTATTATCTAGAATAAGTGGTATGCTAGTTTTGGGTGTTTGGTCTCTAGCTAGCCATGCCAGTAGGCTACCACATTGGTTGCCTTGCTCAAAAATACGGTGCGTTTGTCTAAGAAGAAATTTCCTGGTCAAATCCACCTCCATTAGGTTTACCTTCCCTTGGGCCGACTTCCACTGTTTGAAACCGTCTGGGGATGGGCGATTGGTGAATACAGCTTCCTTAGTTTTGGCGTGGTCAATTGCTTGTGTGAGTGCGGCTTTGCGAGTGTCCCTGACCTTTTTTATAGAAGACCTGTAAGCCCCCCTGATATATGCCTTAGAGGCGTCCCAAACCACATCTTTCGAGCATGTGTCCCTGTTTGTGTGCCAGTATTCTGACCAGGCAGTGTGTACCTCCCTTCCCACCTCCTCGTCTTGGATCCAGTACGAAGATATCCTCCATGTGGTGAGGGACCTCGCATTCCCCGTGACCAGGAACAGCATAATAGGAGCGTGATCTGATATGGCCCAGGGAAGGCGGTCAATGTCCCCCAGCAACGGGAGCACATCCTGAGACACAAAAAAGTGATCCAGTCTAGACATAGTGTGATATGTTGAGGATTGGCAGGTGAAGCCTTGTGCCGAGGGGTGTTTCCACCTCCAGGCATCGGTTAACGAGAAAGCATCCGCCCAGTTACGGAGATCGGGGGAGTATCTGCTCCCCGCGGAGGTTCTGTCAGAGGGCTGCATTGTAAGATTGAAGTCCCCAGCTACTATCACCTTGGCTGAAGGGTATTTGGCTATAAGTGGCATGAGTTCGTAAAGGACAGTAGAGTCGGCCGGAGGAGGAAGGTACACACTTACGATTACATATTCAATTCTATTAAAGTTAGCGTGTAGAAGAACAAATCTGCCATGTGGGTCGGTCTTAACCTCAAGAGTCTCGTATGTCAAATTTTTATTGATGAGAATACATACACCCCTGGAATAGGAGGAGTAGGTAGCATGATAATGCGCCGCGATCCAAGGCTTCTTAGCTGTAAGGATACGGCTACCCTGGAGGTGTGTTTCCTGCAGTAAGCAGATCTGGGGTTTGTGTTGTTTTAGATAATTAAAGATAAGTGAGCGTTTTATTTTGTCATTTAGACCTCGCACGTTCCACGTAAGGAGAGAGAGCCTTTGGTTGTCAGACATACCTAAGGTGCATAGAAATTATTTGAGACAGTCGGGGCGAACCCCCTGGCAGATTTATTCCTGTACGACGCAATGCACTCATAGTTCCCCAGTAAACCCTCCCTGTATTCCCCCCCCAACATGAGAATACTTTATCCCTAAAACCCCCAAAAATAACTTGCATGTCAAGATGTCAGTTGGGCTTCACTCCGAACAATAGCATACCGTATAACACATACTGACTACTAACAGCTCTAATACTTAATAGTGCAACAAGCTACAGGCATAACACAGATTGATAGGTTGGTTCCGTAATAAGGTTAGGATATGCAAGCAATCGGACACATTGCAGCTACATAGATGTGTTCTTTCTGGCAGCCTAGAGCGACCGCGTGGGGCAGCCAGATGAGGCCCCGACTGGGCGTATAAGGAGTGTTCCAGTCCCCATAGCCCCAATTGGGCGGCGGAGATATCAAGAAATAAAAAATAAAATATCGTAACATAGGTGTAGAAGTCCCCATTTCAGAGCCTTTAGGAGGTAGGTGCAGGTAAAAAGAAAGCAGGCATCTCCCACAATGGCGGCCAGCGCCCGGCCATATGTCAAGCCTGGAGGCCCAGCCTGCCCGGGTAATTCTAGCAGGGAGCTAGACTGGGACCTGGGTCTTGAAATCTATCAGGCCGGAAAAAGAAAGAAAGGAGCAACAAAACAAAAAATATGTAGGCGTATAGTACTTATCCTGGTTGGGCCTCCAGCCACGAGGCAACCTCCTCTGGAGTAGCAAAGATGCGAACCGTCTCGCCATCCTCCACGCGTAGTTTGGCCGGGAAGATGGTAGCATACTTTATCCCCTTGTCTCGGAGCGATTTCCTCACCGCCTCAAAGGATTTGCGGAGGCGTTGTGTTTCGGCGGTGAAATCCGGGAAGATGAGGAGAAGGCCGTTCTCGTAATGGAGGTCGCCGACCCGGCGGGCCTCCCGCAGCACCAAGTCTCGGTCGCGAAAGTTGAGGAGACGGAAGATGAAGGGTCTCGACCGTGCGCCGGGTGCGGGCTTCTTAGCAGGGATCCTGTGAGCCCGCTCTACCACGAACTGCTGTGAAAAAGCAGCGTCAGGGAGCAGCTCACGCAGTAGGCCCTCCGTGAAGGCCGTTGTGTCTTCGCCCTCGGCGCCCTCCGGGAGACCAACAATCCGAAGATTGTTTCGCCTGTTGCGGTTCTCCGCATCCTCCGCTCTGGCCACAAGAGTGCGGACCTGTTTCTTTAGGGATTGGATATCCGAGGAATGGGTGGCGGAGGTGTTTTCGATGGCGGTGGTTCTCGCCTCTACCTCAGATAGGCGGGTACGTATCCGGGTGAGGTCCTGCCGGATCAGTCCGGTGTCCGAGTGCACCTGGTCGATCTTGGCGGATATCTTTTCATCCAGCTTGGCCAGTGCTTCTAGCAAGGAGGGGTGTTCATCTTCCTCCTGCGCCGCCATTGTCTGGATAGCCTTGCTGCGTTTTTTAGGAGCAGGCGTCGGCGGGGCCTCCAGGCCGCGTTGGGCTGCTTTGGCTGCAGCTAAGTTGCTGGTTTCCTGCTTATTCTTCCCCCGTGACATACGGAGGGGTTGTGTGAGGCTTGCCCGTTGCCAGAAGCGTGATCGGAAAGCAATTAGAGTTGTTCAGGAGAAAAAATCAGTAGGCTAGTAGCGGAGACTCTGAAAGCACGTCTTCTCACTCCGCCATCTTGGTCACGCCCCCCTGATATTGGTGTGGTTTATGTGTCGGATGTGTCGGATGGACTGGCTTGAGTATTTCTGTTACTGCTGATCTCCTGGGATTCTAACATACAATAGTCTTTAGGGCCCGTTCACACTGCACGCGTTTCCAGCCGCGTTTTGGAAACGCGTGCAGGTGGCCAAAACGCACGACATCAGACATTGCATAGAGTGCAATGTCTGATGTTCACACTGCATGCGTTCCGGACCTGTGCGGTCCGGGAACGCATGCTGCACGCAGATTTTGCAAAAACGCGTGGCTGTCCCATTCACTTTTCAGTGATGGGATCAGCCACGCAACGCACACAAACGCGGATGGCCATGCGTTCGTACGCGTTGCGGTCCGCACGCGTTCCGCACGCATGGCCATCCGCATTTCTGATCTGAACGGGCCCTTAGAGATTTCTCAGAATGGACAGAAAGGCTGTGGTAACTCAAATTACTACTCTTGGGGAGCAGAATGTATCTCAGAATGAGACCCTAAACCAAATGGGAACTGACTCACTGAAACTGAAGGCTAGGAGAAACATAGGCCCATAGGTGACATTTTTACACCTTATCAATAAAATGCTTTTTTTAAGCCACCAGCAAGCAAGAAAATACTCAGAATAATTTTGGAAGTACCCTTTCACCTAGTTTATGGTACTTTTTCTATTGCAGAGTGCTAAAAGGTTATTATAGGAGAAAATTCAGGAGAAAAAGTGAAATGAATAAGGCCCATAGACTCTCGAGGAAGGGTCAGGTGACCCGTAACATGTATGTGTCTATGCTCTAATAAATCAGACGAAGGTTTGAAGCCTGCGGAGTGCCTTTTTCAGTTTGTTGGATGAAAGGCCCATAGACTGGTCTGATAAATGTTGATTTCTGCTAAGGCACACGGATGAAAACATCACAATTTGTTGATATCATCATTAATATATGGACCCAACCTTGTGTCACCAGTCCTTGCCGGTAGCAGTTTGGGATGTGGTAGCATTGGGGATTTGTAGCATGTGTGTGCAGCTGACATGTCTGTAGAATTTGCATGATATAATCATGTCATCATAACCTCATAGTAATGCTTACATCTTGTGGAATCCATGTCATGAAGGATGAAGGAAATCTGTCATTTAAAAAAAATGTAGAACCAAACATGAGAAATTTGATAAACCATAATGCACTTGACTCCATAGCAGCCAATCGCTGACTGGTGCTGAGCAGGGATACGGAATTCTGGGGCATATCCACATGGACTCCAGCTACCATTTTCTTTTCTTATAACAAGCACAGTTGTGGCTTGCAGGCAAATTTAGGCAGGGATTTCGCTTGGGGGAATTGCTGATAATTTCACGCAATCCAAAATTGTACTGCAAAACACTAATCATTTATTCCTATGTGTCCACCGTGATTTTGGGGTGCATCTGTGATTTGGCAATGCAATTTTTTCTGCAATTTAAAAAACAGCACACGCTACTTTTTTGCATAACACATGCGATTCCTCATTGACAATCACCAGCTACTATAAAAACCACTACTTGCATTTAAACGCCAATGCACATATTTTGGGAAAAATCGCATGCTAGAAATCATTTGCGTTTCTGGCAGATCCAAGTATGATCCCTCTCTCAATATGAAGACTCCAAGAGCTAAGAGCTTCTTACTTTCCTATTTTATGAGCCTCCTTTTGTATGTTCCATAATCTTATCTATCTAGCAGTTGTTTTGATAGTCATATACATACAGGAAGTGAGCAGTGATGTTACTTTCTCGATTTGACATATTTGGCGCTGTTGCTGTGCATGGCTTCCACTATTACTGTGGGCACCGAATACCTATGATCTGAATATGCCAGGCAGCACTGCAAGTGAGGGGGCTGATAGGAGGAACCTATGCACATATTTAGGTCCACGGATTACAGCTGGCAGGAAGAATAGCATGGGTGAGTCATACACAGGAGTCGCACACACCGCCCCAGCCTTCCCAGCACTGAATCGCTATAGGTGGTACGGTGGGACCTGGGCTATTTGGCTGCACTCACTCTGGTAAGCACTCTGACTTCCTGATTCACTTTCCTTACTGAATGTATTCCCTTTCTTTGCATTGCCGTTACTGGTCACTTTTTTTTCTTTTATTCCCAGTACTTGCGGCTCATCCTTCTCATTTTCCCTTGGCTGCTAACACTGTATTCCAGGCACTGTGTTTGACCCTTCTTGGCTCAGGACACTTTCAGCTTATGCAGCTATCCACTTAATCCCTTCTTATTGAACAGGACACTTCATCTTCATTTTTTTAAAAGTATTTTTACATAATGAATTATTTGAGGTTGATTCATCTATTCATCTAGTACTTTTAGGTTGATTCATCAATCAGGTGTATTATTGCCGTGTCAATATTACCTGTACTTACACACGGAAGTACCACAAGAAATGCGCATCCATTACCATAGTAGCGGTCATGCTACTGGAGTACTGATTGTGCTACTAATGTATTTCTGGTACTACTTTACTAAAGGTAATATTGTCGTGTGCTGTGCATGCACGGTAATATTACCACTGATTGTTGAATCAACCTTTCTTTCATATTCATTAATTACTGCTTTGCACATGAGACATTGCTATTTGGTTTTTCTGCACAGCTCAAGCCTTGTGATTATTTGGTGACTCAGGGTCTATCCATATTTTGATAAATAAGCTGAAGGCTTTTGTCCGATTTGCTATACCTAATTCTTTAATGTCGTGGCACATGGCTACTTAGTTCTTGTATCTAGGGAGGCCACAGCTTCTAAATTTTTGTATTCATCAGTTATAGTGGCAATTACATTCTGTCATCTGGCTAACCAAGCTCCTTTTTTGAGGAAAAAGGTGTGCATAAATTGTGTTTGTTTGTGTGTGTGTGAGTGCGTGCGTGCGCGTGTGTGTGTGTGTGTTTGTGTGAGATGCAGTTGGTCAGGGGACAGCTTGCTACAATGTGCCTTCGGTGCCAAAAGGTATAAATCCGGCACTGGGAGACAAGCATTTGCTCTGCTCCCGCCTTTAACCTCTTGAGGAACGCAGTGTTAAACCCCCCTAAAGACCAGGCCATTTTGCATTAAATTGGCCACTGCGGCTTTGAGGCCAAGCTGCAGGGCCACTCGACACAGCACACAAGTGATCCCCCCTCTTTTCTCCCCACCAACAGAGCTCTCTGTTGGTGGGGTCTGATCACCCCCCCCCCCCCCCAATGTTTGATTGTTTGTTTGTTTATTTGTTTATATGTGTGTGTCTTTTTAATAAAAATAAGTTTTTTTCCCCAACTGTAAACCCCCCTCCCTCCCCCTGCCAGCCAATCCCTGTGATCAGCTGTCATAGGCTTCAGCCATTGACAGCCGATCACCTCTATGTGTCAGGAGGGGACAGCCGTGTCACACGGCTGTCCCCAGTACAGCGCTGCTGCAGATCGCAGCGCTGTACCAGTAATTAGACGGTGGTTACGCGGCACCCGCCGCTCGGAGACTGAAGGCGGAGCTCCGCTCCGCCCACCAAGCAGGAGATGCGCACGCACCCTGCACGAGATCTCCTGCAAAACAGAGCCCAAGGACTTTACGCTGATCTGCGTTAGGCGGTGGCCACGCCCATCAGCGTGACGCGGTCGGCTAGAGGTTAAAGCGGATTCGAGATGAAAACTAACTATAACAAGTAACTTGTCTATATATCTTATCTAAAGTTTAGATAGTTTACACAGCAAATCTAGCTGCAAACAGCTTCAACGGTTTAAGATGATTTATTCCTGTGATACAATGAGAGCGGCCATGTTCTGTTTGTCATGATTACACAGGTAATCTACAACTGCATCTTCACCCCTCAGCCTGTGAAAAATTCACTCCCTCCTCCCCTCTGCCTCTGAAATCTCTGGCTACTAACCTCCTCCTCCTCTTGCCCAGATTGAGCTTCTTGCTACATGGGTCTGAGGGCCTTGGCATTTTGGAGAAGCTGTGGGCGATGCTTGTTTAGTTTATAGGGAATTAGAGTATTAAAACAAAAACAAAAAATATTTGGCTTGAGGAATGCCCTATAACCTATATGTAAGGAACACAACTATGCAATGTATAAAAGTTCATCTCAGATCCACTTTAAAGCAGATGTCTGGAGACAGCTCAGGTTCATGACTTTTTTTCCTTTGCGTATCTAACAATCCCTTTGCTTGTTGTACTAAACAATTGCCTCTTAGTCGTGTCTTTTTCTGTTTTTGAAGCCCTTTGGCTCAATTATTGCTGAAGATATTTTTGATGTTTATTTACCATTTGTGATATTGCATCTTCTACATTTTTAGCAAGACCCATACGCCACCTAGTGGAAAAGTTAGAATAACACTGACAGAATTTGCAGCTTCAAATACATTGATACTTACTAAGTGCAAATGCCAGGCACTGTGTTTCTGTATGTTCTTTCACCCCGCACACACCCCCTTCTTACACATGCCTTCTCTTCCCCGTCCTGCTGTGATTGGCTGCAGCGCCAATTGGATGGCGCATGCATAACATCCAGAGGATTAGCACGCACAAAGTCCAGAGGGATGGGGCATACTTTCATAATAAAAACTTTGTGCACTGTAGTGCTTGTAAGACTTTCTGAGGTAGATTCTTTCATTAAAGAGGACCCAATGTGGTTTCTAATAATCCTAAGAGCACACAGAGGCGGGGTCTGCATATAATGCCCAGCCTCTGTTGCTATACTTTCTTCCCCAGGCCCCCCTGCGCACTGCTATCCCCCATAAATCAAACGCCGTGCTAGCGACATCGCTAGCCGGCTGTTTACATCTATACTGTCACTCTCGCCGCTCCCCCCGCCTCCTCTATGTTGCCGCTCCCCGCCCGCGTCCCTTCCTTCCCCACTGATTGGAGGGAGGGGACGCAGGCGGGGAGTGGCGATATAGAGGAGGCGGGGGAGCGGCGAGACTGACACTAGCAAAGGTAAACAGCCGGCTGTGGCACGCTGTGTGTCGCTAGCATGGCTGTGTGATTTATGGGGGCACAGCAGAGCGCAGGGGGGGTTTAGGGGGGATCAGTATAGCAACAGAGGCTGGGCATTATATGCAGACCCAACCTCTGTGTGCTAATAGGATTATTAGAAACCACCTTGAGTTCTCTTTAAAGAACCACTGTTTTAGTAAGAAGACTGGCTATGCAGATTATCTCTTTAAGAGACATTTTATTGCAGTTCCATATTGAAGGCATACTGAAGGTTCTAGTAGAATAATTTGCTTGCAGAGGGTCATATGTTCAGGCTGGCTGACTACAGCCCAGCAAAACAGGAGCTATTGTTATGAAAACATTTTAACAGTACATTAAAGTGAACCCGAGGTGGATCTTTGGTGGGCAGATGGGACACAGAGCCATGTTCTCTGCCTCCTGACATGCCTCTGTGTCCCCCAACCGCCACTCTCTGCCCCCCCACTGCCGCACTGTCAATCATCGACACGTGGTCCACGGCACACTGCGCAGGCGCAGTGCACCACGGACCACGTGGCGATGATTGACAGCAACACTTCATGCAGGCGCAGTAAGGCTGACCCCGCAGTCGCCTCTGCACACTGCGGGGAGCTCAGGACGGCGGCGGCGGCGAGCGGAGAGGTTGGCGTAGGATACGCTCCATAGGCATTATACGTGTGGAAAAGACTAAGCAACTCAGCATTTCTTTTAACAAAACATTTTATGCCTCAAAAAATTGCAGATTAGCTCAAGAATTTTTGAATTTTTTTTTTGCTGGTAGGCAAAATTCCATATTGACCATATCAGTATGCATGCACAGGAATTCTAATCTAGCACATGGGTAAACTGTCTTCTCATTTGCTAATGGAATTCCAAAATGGTCACTCATAATGAAAAATATTGACAGCAACTTGTAGCAAACGTGAATCTGCCTTGCCCATAAATAGAAAATCATCTAAATAATGGATAAGAGAATCGTGACCAGATAATTCAACTGCCACCGATTCAGGAAAAGTAGAGAAGCTCTTGAAATAACTACAGGATAAAGAACAACCCATGGGTAGGCATTTGTCAATGTAAAAAAGGCCATCAGAATGGAAACCAAGGGAACTAAAAGTGGATGGGTGTATGGGCATTAAACGGAAACCATCTATACAGGATAGATCGGAGAAATTCTCTGACATGTGGAGACTATGGTCCTTTTACAGACACTCTGAAGAATTCAAACAGATTCTTGAAGGGGAATAGTTACGGATCCAGGATGAGCCACTTTGGCTTTGATCCGACCAACAAAACTCTCCCAACCTCTAATAGTAGTATTAGTATCTAGTGCAAACTCTGAGACCCATGGTTTTAATGTTAATGTTATTTTTTCATATGTTTAAAAATGTTGACTATTTTTATAATGGGAAGGGCTAACTCAGCATCTATAGAAGGTCCATGGTAAAGAATGTCTGGTACTCTCATATACTTTATTTTTTCTACTTGGGCAACCAAGAGTCAGTAAAAATTCAGGAACATTAACGGAGATACCTGGAGGCCTTGACGAAGGCTATAGATTGCCTACTTATGAGACCTTTGGAACGACGGAAGGACTTCCCTTCACTTTTATATAATAATTGAGACACAAACTTTCTATGTTATGATATTTCATACTGTTAGATGTAACAATTTCCCTTTGCTGTATTGTTCATGTCTATATATATTGTCAACCACAATAAAGAATTTTAAAAAATAAATAAACGGAAACCAGATTTTATGTCGGCTTTTTCTAACAGGGTGCCCTTACCAAGGGGCCTTAAAATCGCAAGGGCATTATCAAAAGTGGCATAAGAAACAGAAGCCTTATCTACTGAGATTTCATCATTTAATGACTGACCTGCCGGATAAGACAGATGGTGTATTAACCTAAATGTACTGGGTTTGTTTTTGGGCACAATCCCCAATGGGGATACCCGGAAAATTCTGAAAAGGTGGCAATACAAAAGGATCAGCAACCCTGCCCTCTATCATTTTCTTATCATTTTTTTCTTGAACTTAATTGGGGAGAGAATCTACTGATTTTAAATTTTTCACCCAGGTACAACCTTGACCAGAAAATTTAGGTAACTGGAATCCTTCTCTAAAGTCATTAATTAGCAACCATACTGTCATTTTGTTTGGATATGCCCAGAGTAGTGTTGGGCGAACAGTGTTCGCCACTGTTCGGGTTCTGCAGAACATCACCCTGTTCGGGCGATGTTCGAGTTCGGCCGAACACCTGATGGTGTTCGGCCTTTTAAGTTCGGGTTCGCCCCGAACTACTGAATGGCCGCCGAACAGGGCCCTGTTCGCCCGAACATGCCGCAATACGGCCCCCCTATGGGGTCGCAGGCATAAGGGGGGAGTATGCCCCGATCGCGGGGGGGGGGGTCGGAAATTCCCCCCACCCCCTCCGCTAGCGCTCCCCCCTCTGCCCGCTTCCCCATAAAAAAAGTTTAAGGCAAGTTAAATAGTACTTGGTGGCTGGCCTGGCAGTGGAGTGAGGAGGAGGAGGAGTCCGAGTAGCAGAGTGACGCGTTGAGGCCGGGCAGCGGGCGGTTCAGCGGTAGTACCCTTGTGGTACTTCCGCCCTTTCTCTGACCTCACGTCCTCTGCATACGAGGGTACGCGTCACGCGTACCCTCGTATGCGTCATCACGTAGAGGACGTGAGGTCAGAGAAAGGGCGGAAGTACCACAAGGGTACTACCGCTGAACCGCCCGCTGCCCGGCCTCAACGCGTCACTCTGCTACTCGGACTCCTCCTCCTCCTCACTCCACTGCCAGTGCCAGGCCAGCCACCAAGTACTATTTAACTTGCCTTAAACTTTTTTTATGGGGAAGCGGGCAGAGGGGGGAGCGCTAGCGGAGGGGGTGGGGGGAATTTCCGACCCCCCCCCGCAATTGGGGCATGCTCCCCCCTTATGCCTGCGACCCCATAGGGCCCCCAAAATGGGCATGTTCGGGGGTCCCATTGACTTCCATTGAGTTCGGCGTTCGGGCCGAACATGCCGAACATCTGGCCCATGTTCGGCCTGTTCGGCCCGAACCCGAACATCCAGGTGTTCGCCCAACACTAGCCCAGAGCCACGGCTCCATGTTTTGCAGTATCACCGGACTGGTTGATTTTAAGAAAAAGCTCCTTAGGGCGAGGCTGTGGCAGCTTTTTTGAAACATTTAGAAATTGGATGTGCACCAGCGCAGAATCCACACTCGTGTCTGTACTTATAAGATCCTGGCCATCTGCACTGAGAGTCATTGAAGGCATAACATACCCCTTTTTTTTATAGGATCCTGATACGCTAACTTGGGTATTCTGTTTGAAAGATGCAACTCTCTGTGGCATCATAGAATTCAGCTAGAGAGTGATGTCCTTACTTCCCCACTTCATCCCTTGATAAACGGCGATTCTTTGGCAAAAAGCTTCATCATACATAAAACAGACCAAGCCACCAAAGGACCGCTATGCTTCTAAGATTGTGTCGAAATATTGGAACATCTGAGGGCATTTGTCCGGAAATTTCTCACCTCTTACACTCGAGAAAATACAAAACGCCTGAAGTCAATTATTAAAAGTGCGTGGCACAGGCTGCTTCCTATCATCCACAACTGTGTGATCATTTTTCTTATCTTTTACAAATTCTTTACGCAGCGGGAGTCGATCCGGCGGCTAATAGAGCCGCCAGGTCGACTCGTCTTTGCCCAGCATAAGAGCCCGTTTCCATTGAACTTGTGAATGCATTTTCAATGCGGTTTTTAAAAACGCCTCAAAAACGCATCAAAACGCATATGCGTTTTTGATGCTTTTTTGATGCGTTTTGAGCGTTTTTGATGAGTTTTCGATGCGTTTTTTGGCATCACAGTTTTTATTTGTTGCCTGGAAACATGCACCTCATGCTCATTAACATGTTTCTATTTCCTGTTTCCTTTTTTGCTAAGAAGAAAGTACCTGAGGAGAAAGAGAAGAAGAGAGGATTTTATTGGTGATTTTACTTTGTACAATGTATTCTTTTTTGAATATTAAGGAGGTATTATGCATGGCTATGTTGTGGCAGCTGATGCAGAGGATGAGGATGATGAGAAGACGAAGATATGTCCGTAGACAACATCGATATTGGGTCCATCCCATCATACAGGAGAGACACTTGAAGGAACATTTTTCTGTCCTATATATGCATCTTCGAAAACACCCAGAGAAGTTTTATGCATTCACGCGGATGTCTATTGCTTTGTAAGTGTAAATAGTTTTTAAATTAGCTTGAAAGAAAGGAGGAGAACCGAGAGCCCAATATGGTGTAGTATGTTAATGAGGTGATGTCTGATGCAAACACACACAATGGTTATACTCACAAGGACGGGTCGCCTCCAAGGCAACCACTGGATAAGCAGGCGGGGAGAATTGTAACCTGACCCCGCTCAGGGTTAAGAAGTCGCTCTCTGTAGATAGAAGGAAATGGGGATACACCCCTCCACCAAGGGTGGACTAAACAATTATGTGGTATAACAACAGAGGCGCCAAGTAGAGTAAAATTAGTTAAAATTGTTAAAAAGGGGGAAGTGGGTGGACTCACCTCCCTTCTGAAAAAATGGCCAGACAACGGGCAGGTTACTTCGAATTTAAAGTAACATTTATTATGAGCTCCAAAAGTGCAACGCGTTTCACGGGTAACAGTCCCGCTTCTTCAGGCAAACAATTTTTGGAGGGAGCAAAGTTGGGTCAAGAGCCAGATATAGAGGCGCTATATCTGGCTCTTGACCCGACTTTGCTCCCTCCAAAAATTGTTTGCCTGAAGAAGCGGGACTGTTACCCGTGAAACGCGTTGCACTTTTGGAGCTCATAATAAATGTTACTTTAAACTTGAAGTAACCTGCCCGTTGTCTGGCCATTTTTTCAGAAGGGAGGTGAGTCCACCCACTTCCCCCTTTTTAACAATTTTAACTAATTTTACTCTACTTGGCGCCTCTGTTGTTATACCACATAATAGTTTTTAAATTAGTATTAGTATAATCTGTTGCATATGTGAAATTTGAGAAAAAGTTTTTTTGGTTTTTTTTCCTTTACAACAGGTTTGATGAACTTCTTGATGTTGTGGCAGAAGATCTGAAGAAAAAGGATGCCCAGTTGCGGAAGGCAATTTCACCTGAGGAGCAACTTTTAGTGACCTTAAAGCAAACCTGTGTTGCCTTTAAAAATCCTAAATTAACACACATTGTTAAATATATCATGTGTATATTACTTCCCTAAAATTTACATTTTTATCTATTGTTTTTTTATTAGCTTTTGAAAGCAATCAATTTTCAGTCCTCCTCCTTACTACTTCCGGGTCAGCAGTTTGAGCTGTGTATCTGAAAAATTATGTGCTTCTGTCCCTGGAGAGCAGTTTGTCAATAAAGATTTGTGAGAGGGAAAACCTGTCAGGATTTATAGTCAGTTATACAGCTAGCACAGGATCGTGGTCACAGCTTTCTATAGTAATTTGTAGGCATCCTGTAATTGTTTATTTATCTGCCTTGAAAGCCATCACATAGTACTCAGAGTTCTGCACTCTGCTGCTGTAAACGTGTTTTGATTATCTCCTCTTTAGATCCTTTATCTTCTCTATTTCCATCATCTGGACACAGTGTTTACTCAGCTGTAGCTGTTCATTTACTACAGCTAAATAGTTGTTTATTTGCGAGCAATCCCCAAACCCACCTCCCCCCCTATACCCCCCCCCGATCACCCCAACCCCCCCCCCCCCCCCCATTTTGGGCTCACTTACACATGTACTCTAGAAATTTTGCATGATCATGGTAGGGAATAGATTGTGAGCACTTTTGAGGGCAGTCTCCAATAAGGACTTGTCCACATTGCAAAAATAGATGGGTGTCATCACGCACTGGAACATGGGCGTGGTCATGATGGGTCATGGGCAGACTTTAAAAAACACAAAAAAGTAGCGGTGTTATTCACAGAGATTAGGTCCGACCAGATACATTTTAGATAAAAATAATCAAGTAGTTACATGCCTCATGATAATTTATCAAGTAGTCAAATGGCGGCAGATTTCCCGACAAAATGCAATTAGATTGGTGGCAGATTTCCCAACAAAATACAATCAGATTGGCAACAGATAACCCTACAAAATGCAATCAGATTGGCAGCAGATATCCCCACAAAGGCAGGTCCCTAGTTAGTGGGGCCCCCAATGCTGGAAGGAGGGCAGCGGGCACAGAAAGGCGGGGAGGGGGGAAGCCTCCCCCCTCCCTCACCTAGGGCCCCCCTTCTGCGCTCCCCCCTCCAAAATTGCAGCCAGCAGCGGTAGCGAGCGGGAATCACTTACCGAGAGAAGAGCTCTGCGTGATGCTACTGGTCTCCGTCTCTGCACTGCACTGTCCAATCACGGTCCAACAGGAAGTACTGCGAAAGCGTGATTGGACAGTCAGTGCAGAAGACCAGACCAGCGGCATGCAGAGCTATCGCTCTCGGTAAGCCATTCCGCTGGCTAACTGGCTGCAATTCTGGAGGGTTGGGGAGCACGGAAGGGGGGGCCCTAGGTGAGGGAGGGGGGAGGCTTCACCCCCACGCCGCTCTGTGCCCACTTTCCCCCCTTCCTGTGCTGTGCCCCCCTCCTTCTCAGCTCTGGGGCCCCCAGGAGACGGGGCGGCCGGGGCCCACCGATGGAAAAATCAGTGGTTCAGTCCGAGCCTGCATGCGGATTATGGATGCAGAAAACTGACTCCAATGAATGTCTATGGGAAATCTGCATCACCAAAATTCAGTTTAGTGGAAACAAGCCCACAGGCATTCAATGTAGTCAGTTTTCCTGCAACCATAATCCGCATGTAGTGGAAACAGACCCTAACTTGCTCTATTTCACTCATGCTAGGTGTCATCACCTACATAGTAGAGTTGATTGGATTAGGATCAAGATCCTCAACTACTTCTTACAAAGTACCAAAATAGCTTGACTTCACGTTCGGTTATTTACACTTAAATCATGGTATAGTGTGCGCTCCAAATAGCTTGCACGCGTCCAATTGGACACGTTGCAAACCTCACTACACGCACTTCACTACACGCACTTCCTCCTTTCGGCATGAAGGAAAAAGTACGCATAGTGAGTTTTGCAACGTGTCCAATAGGAGGCGTGCAAGCTATTTGGGGTGCACACTTTACCACGAATTATGGGTAAATAGCCCCTTATTTTACCGCTGCACACCTGAGGCAATTAAGCCTCATTAAAATCACAAATTTAAGTGGTTAACCACTGGTTAACACTCGCAAGCCCATAACTGCTTGGGATTTTGTACAAATACTAGCAGCAGTCTGAGTCTCTCGCCGCAGCCCTCGTCCTCCGCTTTATCCCACTACCCACCAATAAAGATCACAGTCATTTGTGCCTGTGCATTCACGTCATCTGGCGTATATAGTGCGTGCATCCTGTATCCACAATACGTGGGGGTACGTGATCTTTATGGGCAGACAGTAGAACAAAGCGGAGGACAAGGGGTGCAGCAATGGAACCTAGACAGCTGCTAGAGGCTGTAAGAAGCCCAGATGATTAAAGAATGCCTGTAATGAGAAAAACCTCCCCTGGGGGGGTACTCACCTGGGGTGGAGAAAGCCTCCGGATCCTATCGAGGCTTCCCCGTCCCACGGTGGCAGCGAAAATCCTCCCGGAATGGAGAGGATGTAAATATTTACCTCCCCGGCTCAAGCGCAGGTGCAGTATCGGCTCTACACTCGGAGATAGGCGGAAATAGCCGATCGCTGTCGGCCCGCTCTACTGCGCAGGCGCAAGTCTACAACGCCTGGGCAGTAGAGTGGCACCAACAGAGAACGATTATTTTCGGCTATCTCCATCCGGAGAGCTGCAACAGCGCCCCTGCTGGAACCAGAAAAGGTAAATAAATCATCACTTATCAACGCTTGTCAGGCTTGTCGTGGTAGGATTGCTGGACACTTCGGAAAAACAAGCGCTGGACTGCCTGCAGCTATAGCGGAGGTGGAATCCTCATTGGGACCCTGAGGCTTCCCCCTACCGAGGTGAGTACCCCCAGGGGACTTTTTTTTTTACAGGTGCTCTTTAAAATATTTTTAGTGCCCCTTCTCATCCAAAGTCATTTTAAAAAATGAGCTTTCTGGGTAATATATGTCACAGGACCCCTAGTGGCCGGAAAGCAAAATGCCTTCCAATCGGTTTCAGCATACAGACCATGCATGCTGTGATCGCAATTGGTGCGCAGAAACTGCGGGAATTTTGGCAGCAGACCGACTAGAAGGGAGCCTGTGCATTGCGGTAATTACAAATTACACACTATTTCAGGGTATAACTGCCACCACCTCTGTTATCATGGGACAGAGGAGCCCACTGACTGGCTAAGTCTAGACCTGCAAATAAAAACGATTAAACACACTCTATTCTGTCTAGCTAGCGACAATAGTAGCGACTCTTCAGAGACCAGGTTCAGTTTGTGCGACTGAATAGCAGGGTAGCTGAATACATAAAATGACGTTTTGGCGTTGTTTTATTAAAATGCAATATAAATAATTAATATATACAGAAAATTATTAAAATCAACAATTATAGAAACATTAATAGCCAGTATGAAAATAAAAAGGGAGAAAATACTTAGTTCGTGGAAATATGTCCTTCTGGGAAAACTTGTAAAGTTCCTTTGTTCCAGTTCAGTAGCAAAGTTCAGACAAGATGGCCGCTAACCACACGGTCCTCTGGCAAGCAGTAGACAGGCTCTCATAAAGATGTAATTTGGAGGACTGAGGGAGGAGTCCCTCGCAGGTACTTTTGAATAATGTACATCTTTGGGTGGAGTCTCAGGTCCAGCCCAGGGGCTGGACAGGGGCGGTTAATCTCCTGGGTGGGTTTCCCATGCCCACCAAATATGACATTTGTCTTATCTCGGCTTATGCTTTCCAAATACACATGACCATCACAGATTCATATTCCTCAGAATATGCCAGTTCATATGATACCAAACTTGGGCACGTTTGCATGCCCGGTTACGAAATAGTGGAATACCTCAAGTTCTGGTTATGTCAGTGGCCCCAATTTAATATCAAAATATTCACAAGATCCGGACCAGCAGAATGAGATAACTTTCACATCTCTCCTATGAATGGTATTCCTAAAACATGCTAAAGATCACAACTCCATGCTTTCCTAATCTGGCTGAATGGCTCCGGCAAGTCTGAGCCTGGGCCGGGAAAGCCTCCTCTAGATGTGTCAGAATCTCATATTAATGCAGAGAAATGATCATCTCCCTAGCCAGACTGTGTACAAAATGTTACATGGTTTGCAGATGATTTGAGTGAATTTCAAGATCCGTGAGTACGGGCAAAATCAAAATTAGATTGTGTACTTTTCAATGTTATTATTGGAAGTGAGCTGTTTATTTCTACAAGTTTAACGTGAGATAGTATTGAAGAGATGTTCACATGTTATGCAATATTGTTGTGTTAGTAAGATCAACCGTCTAAGGTCAAGATATACACTAAAGCCTGCTTTATTACGCAAAATGTTAATCACATAGTGTTCACACATATCTCATAAGCTGATCAATAATATACACTTTATTTTAGATTGTATAAAAACAGTTAGGCCATAAGCCTTGTGTTGGCCATTATCAATTATAACCACAGGGGGCATCTCTTGTGCCTGCTACTACCACTTATAACCATAGGGGGCATCTCTTGTGCCTGCTACTAACACTTATAACCACAAGGGGCCTCTATAGAACTCGATCTAAAAATAAAAATGAAATCATACCTGTATTTATAGAGATGTTATAAACAATTAAGTCATAGTTTGGAAAGTCCCTTATATCATTTCTTGGGAGAAATTCTCTATAAAAAGAGAGTTTTAAGGCTGTATATTTATTCACTGCCTGATGCCCTAGCTGATTGAAACATCCTAGGCCGACGTTTATCCTTCTCACAGACGTGATTCTGAAATCTAAGAGAGGTAATATGCAATTATTCTTGGTGAATTCTTTGACAATTAGTCTATGCAAAAGTTAAATACTTGTCTTTTTAAACTTCAGCAGTTTTTTGAGTTTTAGATAACTTTTTTCTATGCTATAAGTTTTACTATTCAAACGCAATTGCAAGCTTAGAAGTAATTAACAAGCTTTGATGGATTAAGATATATCTACTTTAAGTTCTTCATATAAGAATAGAATTTCATAAATCATCTTTTAAGGATAAAGCTATATTGTGTGTAACATACACTGTTCAATCTCGAGACAACAATTATCGATGAAGGATAAAAGCTACAGCAGAATATTTGCTATATTGAAATGGACTCTTAACTAAAGGAACTTTGAAAATGTATTTTTGGATGAAAATGTATTTTTTGATAATTGACAATGACTGGAGAGCTGTATATTCCTGTATATAAATGCTTTATCTATTTTTCTTAACAAGATAATTTTATAAAATTCAACAGCTGAGTGTTGCGTATTTCTTTCAGAGGTAAAACTGTTAACCTATAAATATTCTGTTTATAGTGAGCACGCACCCACTTCTGTCTAATTTTGGTTATGACACTTTAAAGGCTGGTCCTTTACTGAGTTGGTAATCATTTTAAGCAGATATCGATCAGATATTTGACAGATGAACAAACTTTTGGTGTTTTACACCTCTGGCTAATTAACATCTAAGCATGAGATCGGCTTGGACAAGCTTTGGCACCTCTGTGAAGGCCCAGTTCCTAGTCATATGCTAATTACAAATCACAGGTCTTTTCAGTGAGCATCCTTAGCTCTTATGAAAAGAAAACTCGCTGAGAAAGAGAGAGCCCAGATTGACTGCCACAGACAGACAATCTATGTCGGGCTTAGCAACGACAATTGGGCAGTAAACCGATTGCGATTGAGTTCTATTTTCTCACAGCTCGTCCATGACACCTCCCTTCAAGAAAAAAGGCCTCAGCCAGGCATCAACAAGATGTGTGGCGTTGCCGCTGATCTGGCTCCTGGTTCTCGAGCTGCCGGTACGGCGGGATAACCCATTGGAGCCTGCAGCTTGGTTCACCTGGACAGGTCTCTGTCCGCTACCCTCAGGTTTGACCCGACATGGACGTTTCTGGACAGGGCGTTTGCGCCACTGCGTTCGGATGTGGCGTCCGCCAGGACTGCTTACAACGGGCAGTAGGTCAACAGCCAGCCCACACAAAGGCTTTTTGCTAAGTGGCTATGGACCTAAAGAAACCCCGCGGGAATCCCTGGACCTTCCCAGCTCCTGACAGACGGCACATGCTTTGCAGTATTTTGATACATCCCTGTTCATCCTGGGCCAATAAAACTGTTTCCAAATACAGGCAAGTGTCTTGCGGACACCTGAGTGCCCTGTCAGAGGATTACAATTCGCGGATTTCAGCACATGTCCCCTGAACGCACTCGGGACCACAAGCCATTTGGTATTCGCATGTGAACTACCGGTAGTGGGCTGCACAGCCTTGCTGTACAGTCTCCCCCCTTCCCAATACACCTTGAAAGCGGCCCCATCTGTGAGGGGCTCAGAGGCTTGCTGCCTGAGCGCCTCCAGGCTCGGGTCACTTTGTAGCGCCGCTGTGAATACAGCGTTGTCAGTTCCAGTCAGCTGGCTCATGTCACATGAAGTCAGCGGCTGAGGGGTCTCACTTCTGGGGTCAGTACTGAACGAGGAGTTCAGTGCTGAGCTCACAATTCTGGCAGCACCCTGGGTGACTGCTAGTACAGGCACAGCATTAGCATTACAATAATTGACATTTTTCACATCATTGACACATGCCTTAATGACAGTGACAGACACATTTTCGTTACAGACAGTTTGTACATCAAACTCAGGTACAGTTACGTCTTCATCACAACAGACAGTTTGTACATCAAACTCAGGTACCTTTGAAGCAGGCACTATTGAACCCGGTACCCTTGCACTGGGCACATTCAACCCACCTTCCCCTGGTGCCCCCCCAAGTGTGTAAAGTACCTGGTGGTGGGCGGAAAGTTCGTCTCCTTCCATGAGTGACAAGGCGGTTGTGGTAGGTTCGTAATAGGACACAAGCTTGCCCAAATCAGTCCCCAGCAACACAGGAACTAGGAGATCATTCACAACCCCAACAACCCTTTCTTGAACCCCCAGTCGAGCTTCACTCTCACTTAGGCTATGTGTAAAAGTGTGCCCTCTACTCCAGAAAGGGCAAGGGATCGGCTGGAGCTGATGCTCTCCTTTGGCACAAGGTGTGAGTGAACTAATGTGATGTCGGTGATGTCGGCTCCGGTGTCTCGGAATCCAGTGACAACCTTGTCGTTCACTCTAACAGGCTGCTACTGGTCGGTTCGGTCGCGTATTTCCTTTCCGCGGGCAAACAGAACAAAATCTGATGATCCAGACTGTGGTTCGCTGGCTGGTTGCCTCTGCTGTGGGTGAGGTACAGGTGATACAGGTGATACAGATGATCCAGGTGCTGGTGGTGTCTGCCTCCGCTCCGGACAGTCGAATTTAATGTGTCCGGGCTGGCGGCAGTAGTGACAGGTGACCCCCTCTGGTGCTGCAGGCCTGGGCGCAGCAGCTGCGCTGGGTGGCCTCTGTGGCGGATGGCTCACAGGGGCAGGAGAGTCTGCCAAAGTATTGGGCTGACCTCCTCTCCAGCTGGATGGTGCAGTCCTGCGTGTGTCAGGCACCCGGGTAGTCGCAAAGGTTTCAGCGAGGTCTGCAGCGACAGTTGCTGACGCAGGCTTGTGCTCCAGCACAAACTGTCGTACATCAGCAGGGCAAATGTTCAGAAACTGTTCTAGGACTATCAAGTCCTCCAGGACATAAGACCCTTTGGTGAGGCCTAAAGTCCACCGCCAGAGTGTGGTGAGTAGACTGCTGACCACATCTCGATAAGAGTCAGAAGATTTTTTCTGCCAGGACCTGAACTTTTTGCGATAGGCTTCTGGCATCAGCTGGTATTTGGTAATGATAGCGTCTTTTATAGCGGCATAATCATTATCTTTTTCCGCAGGTAACTCTGCAAAAGCATCAAGCGCTTTGTAGCACAGCAAAGGTGTCAGATGTCTGGCCCACTGGTCTTGGGACAGCCGATACTGACAGCATGCTTTTTCAAAAGATCGCAAAAACAAGTCAATGTCAGTGTCCTTTTCAATATTAGCAAATTTGAATTTTGCACTTACAGGTGATGCAGCTCCTTCAGCAGGGAGGCTGGGCGGTGAACTCTGGCTGGCCTGTTGAATCTTGGCCATGTTCAGCTCATGCTGTCGTTGGGGCTCCCGTTCTCGCTCAGCGGCATCCCTCTCCGTGCGGCGTTCTGCAGCAGCTTGCCACTCCTGTTCCTTTCGTGCTTCTGCAGTCTGGCGCTCCTCTTGCGCTTGCATGTACTGCAGGTACTTTTCCAGGTCAGTGTCCATCAGCTTTTGTAATGCCAGCTGCATTACCGGGTCAGCACAAATGGACATTCCAGTACAGGCCGGTTTCGGGCGAGTACTCAAAGAAACTCTGAGATCGGGGTCCACACTGACAGTCTCCTGTGTAACTGTTGATGCAGGGCCCTCAGGATGCACAACCTCTGTACAGTCAGGATCTTCAGTCTCTGGTTCCCCTCGACATGAGTCAGATGGGCTGGCATCCTCCTCAGTGGACACATCCAGCACCCGCAGTTGCTGGCTATCCCATTGAAACAAGTCATTTATCAGGTCCTGTTGTTTCTTGCGGCGGACGTCAATGCCTCTCGCTTCACTAAGATTTTGCAGGTCTGCTAAGCACATGAGCTTGTAGTTCCCGGACATTTCCATGCCAAATAAAATAAAACTTTTGGGGAGGGGTACTGGCTACACAGTCTCTCTGTATATATAAAAAATATATTGCATTCAGCTACTACCAACGAATTAGTTCGTTTCTCGATAGGGCTAATTTGATAGCGCTATCTTAGATACTTTCAGCACAACACAGATCCCAAACGCTGCCAAACACTGTCACAGGACCCCTAGTGGCCGGAACGCAAAATGCCTTCCAATCGGTTTCAGCACACAGACCATGTAAGCTGTGGTCGCAATCGGTGCGCAGAAACCACGGGAATTTTGGCAGCAGACCGACTAGAAGGGAGCCTGTGAGTTACGGTAATTACAAATTACACACTATTTCAGGGTATAACTGCCACCACCTCTGTTATCATGGGACAGAGGAGCCCACTGACTGGCTAAGTCTAGACCTGCAAATAAAAACGATTAAACACACTCTATTCTGTCTAGCTAGCGACAATAGTAGCGACTCTTCAGAGACCAGGTTCAGTTTGTGCGACTGAATAGCAGGGTAGCTGAATACATAAAATGACGTTTTAGCTTCGTTTTATTAAAATGCAATATAAATAATTAATATATACAGAAAATTATTAAAATCAACAATTATAGAAACATTAATAGCCAGTATGAAAATAAAAAGGGAGAAAATACTTAGTTCGTGGAAATATGTCCTTCTGGGAAAACTTGTAAAGGTTCTTTGTTCCAGTTCAGTAGCAAAGTTCAGACAAGATGGCCGCTAACCAAACGGTCCCCTGGCTAGCAGCAGACAGGCTCTCATAAAGATGTAATTTGGAGGACTGAGGGAGGAGTCCCTCGCAGGTACTTTTGAATAATGTACATCTTTGGGTGGAGTCTCAGGTCCAGCCCAGGGGCTGGACAGGGGCTTTCCCATGCCCACCAAATATGACATTTGTCATATCTCGGCTTATGCTTTCCGAATACACATGACCATCACATATTCATATTCCTCAGAATATGCCAGTTCATATGATACCAAACTTGGGCACGTTTGCATGCCCGGTTACGAAATAGTGGAATACCTCAAGTTCTGGTTATGTCAGTGCCCCAATTTAATATCAAAATATTCACAAGATCCGGACCAGCAGAATGAGATAACTTTCACATCTCTCCAATGAATGGTATTCCTAAAACATGCTAAAGATCACAACTCCATGCTTTCCTAATCTGGCTGAATGGTTACAGCAAGTCTGAGCCTGGGCTGGGAAAGCCTCCTCTAGATGAACAAACTTTTGGTGTTTTACACCTCTGGCTAATTAACATCTAAACGTGAGATCGGCTTGGACAAGCTTTGGCACCTCTGTGAAGGCCCAGATCCTAGTCATAAGCTAATTACAAATCACAGGTCTTTTCAGTGAGCATACTTGGCTCTTATGAAAAGAAAACTCGCTGAGAAAGAGAGAGCCCAGAATGACTGCCACAGACAGACAATATATGTTGGGCAACCCAACGACAATCGGGCAGTAAACCGATTGCGATTGCGTTCTATTTTCTCACGGCTCGTCCGTGACACTATATAACTATTCATTTGGACATATTTTCAAACAGGGCTAGAGTTTTGTAGAGAGTGAAACACGAAATTGATTTCTACCTATACAAAAACTCTGAGTTCTGCTGTCCCTTCTATCAGACGCTCGTAAGAAGACACATGAATGAATGCAGAGATAAAAGAAGCAAGGGAGGGGGAGGGATACAGATAGTGAACGGGAGAGAAGACTTTTATTACCGACAAGCTGAGCAGCTGTAGCTGATTCACCAAGGTACCAAAAGACCACCCAGAGCTTGCTCCTTGCAGCTCACCTATGATCACTACGATCAGTCTGAACTGGTTATTGCACCATCTCCTCCTGCACTAATTGCTAATCACATAATAAAAAGAACAAAGAGGTCCTGCAGCAATCAGTTCTCAATGATCGTAATGATCATATCAGCCTCAAAGTCAACAGAGAAACGCTATTATCCTTACCATTATCAGGTTTATCATTCCTTCAAATAAAGGCCCATACACACGTCGGATTTTAGCGAACGACCCGTCGTTTGAACGTTCCGTCGTTCGGACGTTTCCGCGTCAAATCCGACGTGTGTACAGACTATAGTTCGGGTGATAAGACTGGTTACCAGCGATCAGCCGGGCGGAACGCTGGTAACCAGTCTTATCACCCGAACGATAGTCTGTACACACGTCGGATTTGACGCGGAAACGTCCGAACGACAGAACGTTCAAACGACGGGTCGTTCGCTAAAATCCGACGTGTGTATGGGCCTTAAGCTTGGCTGGCAGACATCTAATTACAAGACATCAGAGCCGTGTGAGGGACAGATGCATCGGAATAGAAAGCAGCCGAGTGCAGGAAGAGGTCACAGTGAGAGCTGCAGAGGTGAAACTGATACACGTAACTTCATTTCCCTGCCTCCCCAAAGGTTTGAAGGAGATCATATGACACATGCAAAAAAATAAACTAACTTTAGTTCAAATAAGTTCTGTATTGGTTAATGCACAGCAACTACCTTGAACAGGAAGTTAGATGAGCATGCAACAGTGCGAGGAAAAACAGGAAACACGCAGATAAGCAATACATAAATAACAGTTACTGCTCTGACAGCTTGAACTCCTTCCGGGTAAACAATTCCGACAGTATTTCTGTCGGAACTATAAGGCATCGCTGAAAAAAGAAATCCAAGCAAATATACACTGCCTGTCAGGTAATTATGTGCACATCTATTAGAGTACAATTATATAAATATTTAAGAAATTAATACTCACTACAGGTTCCCTTTAAGGTATATCCCATAATTGTATGGATTGCCATTTAGGCATTAGTAATATTGAGGCATCTTTTACAATAGCGCAGTGCAATTACCTGTTTTGCTTCATGCAAACAGTACACTAGTACAATTTAATGGGACATACATTTTATTTTTTTTTATGAGAAATGACATAGGTGTCTCACAGAAGATAATAAAATGTTCAAGAGGCATTATTGTAGACAAAAGAAAACTAATAAAACCAAAAACATTTCTTAGTTTTTACTTACATTTGAGTAAAAACTATCTAGGCCAAAATTATTCATACCCTTCTTAAACTGTCATAGTTTGTAGATAAATCCAAAATTCTATAATAGTCCAATCTGTTCTGAAGTAACCTAATAATGCAAGGGTCTGGGGGAAGCACCAGTTACATACAGTAAGGGGCCAGCGGATGATTTCAGAGCTGTGATGTTGGACGTGTCAGCTGCAAGGGGCAGTAGGAAGCTCCGGTGTCTCCACACGGTTTCTGTTCATTTTGCAGGGTTCTGCATACACGCCGGCCGCACTATGTCTGGCGTCACTAAGGTGCATAGCGTCTGACGTTAGACGCTATGCGCCGCTAGCGTGTATGCAGCTTACCCGGCGAGATGGACGGACGCCATGTGGAAGCTGTTACAGGACAGGTAATGTATAAATGCACTACACTACATACATTTATACATTTTGTGGTGAGCGGCGGGGCAGAGGCGGCGGCTCATCTGATTCCCTGATGATTTCACGCTGAAATTGGACGGGAATCGGCATGTAGTGTATGGCCAGATTCGACTACAGATAAATGTATCTGTAATCAGATTATATTAGAGATAAATTTGTCTCTTGGTCGAATCTTCCCATAATCTTCCCATAATCGTTGTAATGTACGGCGACCTTAAGGTTTTTAGAATGGGCGGACCAGTTCATGGGATTAATGACTACTATATTTATTCAGATAGATAAGTGTACGTCACTGTTATATTATAAAAAAAAATGTAAAGGGTACCCAGTGACATGTGACACGATGCAATAGACATGTGTATGTACAGTGTGTACCTCAAAAAGTAATGTTGTGATCCTTTTTTTCTTTATTTATCTCTTCCTTGCTCTCAAAACGCATTTTCTGCTCGGAAAGTGTTTTATATTTGAAATTTCTTATCAGTGAGGGTCACACTGTAGTCACTAGCTGTCTGAGTCAGCCACTTAAATACCTGATATTTAACTCTTTCAAGCAGAGAAGAAAAAAAGGAACACGGCATAGTTATTTGTGTGCTAGGCACTGTACATATCCATGTGTATCTGATGACACACGCCACTTCTGGTATCCTTTAACACGTTTTTACAATGGCATTAAAAAGTATACATACCCTTCCCTTATGTTCCTGTTGTGTGGTTTGGAAGCAGTGGATGTCTAACAACCATTGCACTTGTCTGGCATCTACAGAGGCTATAAGGAAGGGCAGGCGAAACGGTCATTGGGCAATTGCCACTTACACACCGATCCCCCATGTGGGAAGATATGTGTAATTTTAAATGTCATCTTTCCTTGATGTGAAATTGTTGATAATAAAGCTGATATTGTTGGTATATTAGTTCCAGACACTTCTCTCTCTTGATAGTTGTGGATCCTATCTTGATATTTGGAGCGAACAAAGAACTTTATTAGTAGAGATACATTTCCACCACTTGATTTTTTATTGTATCCTCTAACAAAATCTGCATACTATTCAGCATCAATGCCTTTATTTTGCATTAACAGCTGACACACTCCAACCACACACGTGTTCTAGCATTGCATTGACATAGGAGGAAGCCAGGACAACCGAACAAGCATATGGTTTCACAAGGGTTCTTTGTCGCTGTTCTTTGCACCTAATAGCAGACAGGCTAGTTCAGGTGAGTATAGAGGACTGTTCACACGCACGCACGCACGAACGCACACACACACACTTTCGGTTACTTGGTTTATCTTAATTCACCACCATGGAGACAATTTTTTGCCTTGTATTGTGCCTGCTTAAAGTCAATCCCGTCCTAAAAAAAACAAAGTCAGATACTCAGATACTCACCTAAGGAGAGGAAGACTCTGAGTCCTAATGAGAATTTACTCTCCTCTCCCGGTGCCAGGATTCCATGTAGCAGCATTCGACCAATACGGTCAAATACTGCCACTTCCACCGCCGAAGGGAAGCTTCGAAAGTCTTCGGGAGCACTCGGACTCCCGAGGATGGGCCACTCCATACTGTGCATGGGCGAGCGCCCTCTATTGTGTAATCACGTGTGCGCAGTATGGAGCCGTCTGTCTTCAGGAGGACTCGGCTCCCGTAGACTTCCAAAGTCCCCTACGGCGGGGAAATTGTACGGAGGATCATGAGCTGCACCGAGTGCACCCTCCTTAGGGGAATATCTGACTTTGGTTTTTGTATAACATGTAACAATGGCTTTAATAGATACTCTGTAAAACAACTATGTTCTGCATGTACTAGCTGACTCCTAATGATGTCTGTTATCTGTAACATTAACATTTAACATTAACATTTAATAATATAATTTGCTTATTTAACATTACAAACATCGTATATGTGCCTAATAAACAATGTAACTATTTCCTTAAAACTGGGGAAAATATAGCTTAAATATCTGTACACTTGGAGTACAAGTAAAAAGAATCAACATTTTGAGTAGAATTTTTAAGAATTTTTTGTTTTACTCCACCTACCCTCCATGCAGTTATAATGATTTGTACTTTTCAGCTATACTGCAGAGTGTTTGTTTCTTATTTCTCTATTTATTCATACAACATATTAGGCATTTATGACTTAGCATATTTCACTAACATATCTCACATTCTTTAGTAAAATAACACATACTGCTACTGTGGCTTCTAGAACAACAAAATTACAAGGGCCCATTTCCATTAAAGTGAACCTTAACTTAGAGTGATATGGATGTTTTCTTTTAAAAACACCAGTTGACTGGCAATTCGGCAGATCTGTTTGGCTGCAGTAGTTGCTGAATCACACACCTGAAACAATCATGCAGCTAATCCAGTCTGACTTCAGTCAGAGCACCTGATCTGCATGCTTGTTGAGGGGCTGTGGCTGCAAGTATTAGAGACACCGGATCAGCAGGAGAATCAGGCAACTGGTATTATTTTGAAAGGAAAAATTCCAAATCCTTCTAAGTATAGGTTCCCTGTAATGGTTTTTATGCAATAATGTTGTGCTATTGTCATATAACCTATTGGGCCAATCAAAGTGCGGGGAACATATCTTCTAAAGTGACTGGAACTGAACGGGCTCAAGGTGGAACAAGTGGAGTGGGCATAAAGTTACTAGCGCTGGCTATAATAACCTACAGCAGTATAGTGTGTCCTTTTGACACTAACAATTATAAGTACCCTGATGAAATAGAGTTGAGGTGAATTGCGCTATATAGAGATGTATTTTTTGGGGGTAAATGGATTACAAAAAAGAACAAAATGAAATATATGGCCAAGTTTAAAAACGTATTCATCAAGTAGAGTATGCAAGTAGCTTTTGATAGTGTTTGTGATTGTCTCCCTATCAGGGTATGTTTGTACACTTTGCAAAACATTGTAAGTTGGCCCCCTAAAGTTCGGATAATGATGGGAGAAGTTAGAATGGGCTTGGTGGTTGCTAGGAGATGTTACAGAGAATCAGTGATTTGGCCTACAGGGGTCCTCAAACTTTTTATACCGGGGGCCAGGTCACGGTCACTCAGACTGTTGGGGGGCCGGAACTATTATTTGTAGTGAAAATAAAACATCAAAGAAAGTACCTGTTTCTGGTTGGCTGGCGATGCAGCTGGTCTGAGTTTCTGGGTGGCAGGTGATGCAGCTGGTCTGGGTTTCTGGGTGGCAGGCGATACAGCTGGCCTGGGTTTCTGGTTGGCTGGCGATGCAGCTGGTCTGGGTTTCTGGGTTGCAGGCAATGCAGCTGGACTGGGTTTCTGGGTTGCAGGCGATGCAGCTGGTCTGGGGTTCTGGGTGGCAGGCGATGCAGCTGGTCTGGGTTTCTGGGTTGCAGGCAATGCAGCTGGTCTGGGTTTCTGGGTTGCAGGCGATGCAGCTGGTCTGGGTTTCTGGGTGGCAGGCGATACAGCTGGCCTGGGTTTCTGGTTGGCTGGCGATGCAGCTGGTCTGGGTTTCTGGGTTGCAGGCAATGCAGCTGGTCTGGGTTTCTGGGTTGCAGGCGATGCAGCTGGTCTGGGGTTCTGGGTGGCAGGCGATGCAGCTGGTCTGGGTTTCTGGGTGGCAGGCGATGCAGCTGGTCTGGGTTTCTGGGTGGCAGGCGATGCAGCTGGTCTGGCTTTCTGGGTGGCAGGCGATGTAGCTGGTCTGGGTTTCTGGGTGGCTACATCTGGGTTTCTGGGTGGCAAGCGATGCAGCTGGTCTGGGGTTCTGGGTGGCAGGCGATGCAGCTGGTCTGGTTTTCTGGGTGGCAGGCGATACAGCTGGCCTGGGTTTCTGGGTGGCAGGCGATGCAGCTGGCCAGGGTTTCTGGGTGGCAGGCGATGCAGCTGGTCTGGGTTTCTGTGTGGCAGGCGATGCAGCTGGTCTGGGTTTCTGGGTGGCAGGCGATGCAGCTGGTCTGGGTTTCTGGGTGGCTGCATCTGGTTTTCTGGGTGGCAGGCAATGCAGCTGGTCTGGGGTTCTGGGTGGCAGGCGATACAGCTGGTCTGGTTTTCTAGGTGGCAGGCGATACAGCTGGCCTGGGTTTCTGGGTGGCAGGCGATGCAGCTGGCCTGGGTTTCTGGGTGGCAGGCGATGCAGCTGGTCTGGGTTTCTGTGTGGCAGGCGATGCAGCTGGTCTGGGTTTCTGGGTGGCAGGCGATGCAGCTGGTCTGGGTTTCTGGGTGGCAGGCGATGCAGCTGGCCTGGGTTTCTGGGTGGCAGGCGATGCAGCTGACCTGGGTTTCTGGGTGGCAGGCGATGCAGCTGGCCTGGGTTTCTGGGTGGCAGGCGATACAGCTGGCCTGGGTTTCTGGGTGGCAGGCGATGCAGCTAGTCTGGGTTTCTGGGTGGCAGGTGATGCAGCTGGCCTGGGTTGCTGGGTGGCAGGTGATGCAGCTGGTCTGGGTTTCTGGGTGACAGGCAATGCAGCTGGTCTGGGTTTCTGTTTGGCAGGCGATGCAGCTGGCCTGGGTTTCTGGGTATTGGGTGAATGGTGATGCTACAGATAATTTGAGAAACACGTTAACTACTGTATTTCCATGCACCCTGCACATTTTTATTTTAATGGGAAGTGTGGGCCTGCTTTTGGCTGATGAAATAGTCAATGTCCGGTTCCATGTTTGTCACTGCCATACGTAACAAGTGATGCAAGTGCGCATCAGTTATTCTTGATCTGGTTGGGGATTTCAGGTGTTTAATTCGGGGAAAAAGTCTGTTCACAGACATGTCTCAAAGGTGAGAGAAGCATAGAAATTAATAAGGTTGCTTGACTTGAATGAGTCTTTCAGAGAGTCACAATTCTGTAATTCAGCCAGTTCCATTTGATAAATTGCATCCACTATCTCAATGTCAACAGAAAACGGGTTCCGGAAAAGCTGTATGTCCTGGTCATGGAGCTGAAGCTCTTTAAATCTCATTTGAAACTCTCTTTTCAGCATTTCCAGTGCATCCACACATTTTTGGTTTGGGAATGCCACTTCTGGTTTTTCACCAACAGCTTTTGAGTAATGGGGAGATGGCAAAAGTTTTCCTCCTTTACTTGTTTTATGAGGAGTTCTAATTTTACTTCAAACGCTTTTACATGAGAGTACATGTCACAGATGAGCTATCCCTTTCCTTGAAGTTGCAGATTTAAAACATTGAATTGCTCTGTGACATCTGTCAGAAAGGCAAGGTGCCATTTCCATTCTGCATCTTGAAGCTCTGGTATTTATTTGTTTTTTGAAAGCAGAAAAGCAGGTACCTCTGAAAGTAAATCATAAAATCGTTTTAAAACTTTCCCTCGACTCAACCAACGGACTTCTGTGTAGTACAGTATATCTTCCTGGCTAGCATTCAGCTCAGACAGAAGCTCTTGAAACTGCCTGTGGATTAGTGCATGAGCCCTAATAAAGTTCACGCAAGAGACCACAACTTTCATGACAGAATCCCATTTCAGTGATTTACAACACAGCGCTTGTTGATGGATGAGGCAGTGTATGGCTATAGGACGCGAATATCGGTGTTTGTCCATCTCTTGGTTAATGCGTGCTACTACTCCTTTCACAGATCCCACCATACTAGGAGCACCGTCAGTTGTCACGCTGGCTAGTACCCCAGTCTAGCTCCAAATCAGTAACAGTTTGGCAAACTTTTTTATAGATATCCTCTCCTGTTGTAGTTCCTTTGATACTTTGCAGGGCAGCAAGCTCCTCTGTGACTTCGAATTGTGAATTGGTTCCACGAATTAAAATGAGAAGCTGCGCAGAATCACGGACCTCTGTGCTTTCGTCAAGGGCCAACGAAAAATAGCACAGATTTGTTGATGATTTTTGCAAATGTTGATGCAAATTATCCCCCATTTCCTCAATTCTACGGGTAATTGTTGGTGCTGAAAGACTCCCTGTGTTAAAGAAATCAGTTTTCTCTGGACACACCTCTTTGGCAACAGAAAGAAGGCATTCTTTTACAAATTCGCCCTCTGTGAATGGTTTGCCAGTGTGCGCTATCAGCTTGGCTATATGAAAACTTGCTCGCAGTGATGAAATATTAACTGCTTCTGCTTCACAAAAGTATTTTGTTGAGTTGTGAATCCATTTTTCAGTTTTTATATTTTGTCTTTTCTCACTTGTCCAACCAAACAATCATATTTGTCTTCATGTCGTGTTTCGTAGTGTCGGCGCAAATTGTATTCCTTGAATACAGCTACTGACTCCTGACATAGCAGACAAACGTCTCTCTCCTTGCACTGTATAAAAAAGTAATCATAGGTCCACTGCTCTTTAAATATCCTGCACTCAGAGTCAATTTTTCTTTTTTTGGACATGACTACCTTGGGAAGGGTACTTGTTGCTGCCGGCCTGGTACTGGCTGGTGGGAGCTGCTGGCCTGGTACTGGCTGGTGGGAGCTGCCGGCCTGGTACTGGCTGGTGATAGCTGCTGGCCTGGTACTGGCTGGTGGTAGCTGCTGGCCTGGTACTAGTTGGTGGAAGCTTCTGTCTTGGTACTGTCTGGTGGAAGCTGCTGGCTTGGTACTAGCTGGTGGTCTGGTACTGGCTGCCGGGCCGGTACTGGCTGGTGGGAGCTGCCGGCCTGGTACTGGCTGGTGGGAGCTGCCGGCCTGGTACTGGCTGGTGGTAGCTGCTGGCTTGATACTGGCTGGTGGTAGCTGCTGGCTTGGTACTGGCTGGCGGGAGCTGCTGGCTTGGTACTGGCTGGTAGGAGCTGCTGGCTTGGTACTGGCTGATGGTAGCTGCTGGCTTGGAACTGGCTGGTGGGGGCTGCTGGCTTGGAACTGGCTGGTGGGGGCTGCTGGCCTGGTTCTGACTGGTGGTAGCTACTGGCCTGGTACTGGCTGGTGGTAGCTGCTGGGCTTGGTACTGGCTGGTAGGAGCTGCTGGCCTGGTACTGGCTGGTAGGAGCTGCTGGCCTGCTACTGGCTGGTAGGAGCTGCTGGCCTGCTACTGGCTGGTAGGAGCTGCTGGCCTGCTACTGGCTGGTGGGAGCTGCTGGCCTGGTACTGGCTGGTGGGAGCTGCTGGCCTGGTATTGGCAGGCTTGCTGTATGGCAGCATATCTGGGCCTGCTTGTGTATCAGATGGTGGCCTCTGTAGTACTGCAGGCTACCAGGGCTCTATATCCCAATTAACTAATCCCAATTAGAACAGGTAGTTATAGCTAGTATAGCTATTGTTTCCCGGGCTGCTAGTATGGAGAGGCGAACACACACTGTTAATTAGCAACTGACGTACATGGTATGCACGTCACATTCCCGTGCATGTCACCGCCCCTTTTGAGCAGCATGGCAACTGAACCCAGTGGGGAGGACGCTGATAGGCTTCGGGTGTCACCGCCCCTTTAGTTACGATGGTAATGCGAACCGAGCGGGCGGAGGACGCTGGACAGTTTCTGCGTCTCACCGGGGCTTTGATTCACCGGCCGCTTGGTCACCATGGTAACAGAGATGCTGAGTGCCGAGCCGATCAGAGGCGGCGACTGGTATATAAACTCCGGCCGGCGGGCGGTTGGATGCAACGCTTTACGCGCAGCCTGACAGGCCATTGAAAGGCACAAATGAGTGCAGGCTGGCGGGCCGGTTAGCAGGACAAGGCGAGCTGGATGCGGCCCGTGGGCCGTAGTTTGAGGACTCGTGGCCTACAGTATTCGGCACCTTGACTAACTCTAGTTGTGTACTCTGTCAAAGGTTGATTGTGCATTTCGGGGCGGTTGGTTAGGGACATTTTTCCCATGTCCTTGGATCTCATTATGTAACTCTGACACATCCTAATCATGTCAATTTGTAGTTCCGGTAACAAATCATTGTGAATTTTTTTAACCCAGGGCAGAAGCGAATGTACTACAGAGTAGTGCTCATTTTCCTCTCTCTCTAATCATTTCTGTTGTTGCTCTTTATGGTTTTCCATATGTTTAAGAATACTTTGAAAAGTTTTTGTCATTTCAATATTCTCATCCTCATTTTCAAAGTTGATTTTCCTTTGTAATTTAGTTTTTTTCCTAGCAGAAAATGTTTTACTAGTACTATTTGTAGAGTTACTTCCCACATTGCTAGGCTGTTGTAAATCTTCTGGATCCTCTTCATCAGCTAATGATGTAACACTGTGCTGGGTAGTATCATCTGTGGTGTTTTTTTCAAGGTTTTTTTTCCGAAAACGATCTTCAGTGCTGAAAAAAAAATGTATTTACATGTAGGGAAATGACATTTTAGAAAAAAATAAATGTAGATAATATACAACTTATTGATTTCTTTCATCATATCCTCTTTCTCTGTCCTCCTCCCCACTATGTATTAATTAATCAAGTTGTTTATGGGTGAGCCGTAGTCCTTTTCTCTTCTAAATATTTTTCCTATGGTAACAGGTTCTGTTCTTGATGCAATTAACCAATAATATTACTAGAGGACAGGGCCGCCATCAGAAATTTTGGGGCCCCTCACACATCAAGCCTGGCCCCCCCTGGGCCCACCCACTGGCTGCTATGCGTGCCTACTAGCCACCCACCACCGTGCTCACCACAATACAAGTTAGTGTCTTACAAATATTGTATTCTATTTCAAATCTCCAATGGTTTCAAACATATTAAAGGCTTAGATTTTGAATATTAAGCCTGCCACCACGTCAAGGTAGACTCTCTCAAGCAGGACCTAACTAACAACAAAAACTACACTGCCTTTTTCATCCCCCCCCCCCCCTATTTAATTTATCCTCTACTCTTGAGCAGGACAGTACAAAACACCCCCTAATCTATACTCCCCTTACACATCTAGGACAAGGTAGACTCTAGTCTTTTAAGCAGGAACCTACAAAACACTTAACACTAACTTCACTACCTATTCAAAGCCTATCCACTGTCCACTTATCCCCCCTTAATCATTACTGTGTGCTACTATTATAATGCACCCCCACAATTTATCCTCACTTGACACTTTTCAGCAACACCCCCAATCAAAACCCAGCTTCACCACTGTCCTTCCCCATCATAACTAAAACAATGTAGATTGTTTTGAGCAGAATACCTTTTTTCCCCAAACTCTATCCTACTCTACCTTTTTTTTAAATGCATCTATCCTCCCTGAAGCTCATCTAGGAAAAAACAATATTATTAGCATAACAAGAGCCATTTAGTTACATTTTTTGGTCAAAATATAAAAGCATCTTTTGAACTACTGCCAACAGAAATTAAGAACTTACCAAAAATTACAATCAAAAAATGATATGTGTTTGTCCAAAGAATAGGTAGAATACCTCATCTGTCATGAACTGACCACCTTCTAATTTTAAGGCTTGCAAAATCTTCAATCAGATGCTTAAAATTCAGCTTGCGAGCAAGCTCATGTTCAATGGAGAGAATTGCCAGACTATTCAGCCGTTGCTCACTCATTGTTGACCGCACATAGTTTTTCATTAAGGATAACTTGCTAAATGCTCTCTCTCCTTCAGCAACAGAAAGTGGAATTGTGCAAAAAATTCTGAGAGCAACACAAAGTTCTCCAAATATTCCTTCAAGCTCAAGCTTGTAAATGGAATTCAGCAAGTCAAGAGGAGCCAAGTCACTTGTAAATGTGGCATTGTAAACTTTACGAAGATGCTGAAGTTCACCTAGTAGACCGTTTGTGAGATCATCAGAGTAGTAAGCAATCAGACTTTCAGTGAATTTAACTAGTTCTTCATCTGATAGAGTTCTTAGTTTTTAAATAGGAGCAAACAGACCGCAAACCTGCTCCATGTATTGAAACCGTTGGTTCAATTCACTAATCATACAATCCAGTGCAACATAGAAAATCTTGATCTTGAAATCCGCTTTTGCATTTTCTGGTTCTAGACACAGGTCTGACGGATGCTTTCTTTGTCTACTCATGCGCCTTGGTTCTTTAAGGATTATTGGTATTTCCTGTTGATCAGCCACAAGTTTGGCCTCTGAAAGAATATCGATCCATCGGTCACGGAGCGCCTGCATCTCCAGAGAAAGGGATTTAATATTTTCTGCTCCTATTTCAAGTGTAATAGATCTGGCTCGTAGAATCTTGTTTCTTTCTTCAAAACTTTGCAGAACCTTAAACCAGAAGGTAACCAGGATGATTGCCTTAAAGGATGAACAATGATCCTTCAGACCCACTGCTTCAGAATGAGCCTCGCTTGAAAGTCTTCCAGAAGAAATTACTTTTTCTAAGGCTTCAAGGATACTTGGAAGCCCCAATGCAACTGGACGAACAGCTTCCACCCTAGCACTCCATCTGGTGTCACTCAAAGCATGCAATGAGCTTCCAGTTTCTTTCTGTAAAATCCTCCATCTTTCCGGACTTGCACTAAAAAGAATATATAGACGGTTTACACACCCAAATAAAGTGATCACGTCAGGGCAGCAAGATGCAGCATGAACACCAACAAGGTTTAAAGAATGCGAAGCACAAGGAGAAAAGACAGCTTTTGGGTACTTTTTTTGTATGTGAGCTCGAACTCCTTTGTTCTTGCCAGACATGTTTGCACCGTTATCAAAACCTTGCCCTCTGCAATCACGAAGATTAAGCCCATGCTCTGTTAGGGCCCTTTTCCACTAGGGCGTTTGCGCTAGCTGAATCGCAAAATCGCAAACCGCTAGCGATTTTAAAATCGCTAGGATTGGTGAAATAACATAGTAATCGCGGATAGTAATTTCAACTAGCGTGATGCGATTTTTACCGTCGCGCAATCGCACGGCGGAGCGATTATGTAAGCGATCCCGACTCAATAGAAAAGATAGGAACGCATGAAAATCGCAAGTAAAATCGCTATACTATGTGACTTTCATGCGTTTTTTACCCAGAAGCAATTTCTTTTCCCACAATTCTTCTTCCTGTGGCTTCCTTTTCCTGTTTGGGGCCTATAAAAATGGCGTGGTTTACCACAGAGGGGCTGCTAGCCAAAATCCAGCAGCATCCTTGTCTCTATGAAAAGGTAGTGAGGATTACAAGGACAACCAGCTGGAAAACAAAGCCTGGATTGATATAGCGTCTAATTTGTTTGATGGAACCTGGGATGATCTGACATCTAAAAGCAAGGCCTCAAAAAGTAAGTGTACACATTTGATGCCACTTGTGCGACCATCCACATGCCCTGTCACCTGCTGTGCCACCATCCACATGCCCTGTCACCTGCTGTGCCACCATCCACATGCCCTGTCACCTGCTGTGCCACCATCCACATGCCCTGTCACCTGCTGTGCCACCATCCACATGCCCTGTCACCTGCTGTGCCACCATCCACATGCCCTGCTACATAAAGTATTAATGCATTAACATAGAAAATAGTGACACAAAGAAATTTGAAAGTGACAATTTTTTTTAATACAGAGGTTTAGGAGTACAACAAATGGTTAGCATTTTTTTCAAACTTAGTAAGGTTTAAATGTGGTCATCCTGCCATGGTACGGATCCTTTTTCAGAAACAAAATATTCACATAGTTTGTCTCTTTGTGATAAGGCAGTACTCGTGCCTCTACCAGTTGTAGCAGTGGGTATTTCTGTTAATGGTACAAAAGTAGTCTCTTCCACTGGGGTACCCTCCATTGTGATCACGTAATTGTGAAGGATGCAAGCAGCTTTTATGACTGCTATAGCATTTTCTGGTTTCAGATGCATCGCCGTGTGGAACACTCTCCATTTATTGGACATTATGCCAAAGGCGCATTCCACGACTTTCCTGGCCCTACTTAGCCTCATTAAGTATAACATATACGCTATAGCAGCATAGAGGGTGATATAGCGGCTGGGAACGCGGAAAATCACTCGCGTTCCCAGCCTGTCGGCGGCTGTCACCGAACCCGGAAGTAGCCGCCGGCGGGGACAGGTGGATCGGAGCGGGGCTGCGAGGGCACCATCCAGCTTCAGGGGGCTGAGGGATGCCCCAGGTGAGTAAAAGTCATTTTTTAATTTTGACTTAAGTATCCTTTTAAATTTTTGGTCAGTCCAAACGCTTCATCTGCCACAAAAGTGTGTGGATAAGCGGGTCCATTAGTTTCCAGCCACGGTTTATCATCAGGGAGGGATAAGTTGCCACCAAACAGTTTCTGACCAAAACGGCTGTTGCGGAATATGCGTGAGTCACTGTTACCACCATAAGCACCCACATCAATGTAGATAAACTTGCTATCGGCGTCCGCAACAGCCATCAGTACAATTGAAAACATTTTTTTATAATTAAAATAGTGGCTTTCACTACGTGCTGGCATCACTACACGCACGTGTTTGCCATCTATTGCTCCAAGGCAGTTTGGAAATTGGTGTTTGCTGTAGAATTTGTCAGACACTTCCTCCCACTTCTTCTTGTCCGGGAATGCCATGTAGATGTTTTGCTAACTTGTCCCATAAAACTTTGCAAGTGGTACGTACAACCCGGTGAATAGTCGTTACCCCCATACGGAACTCATAATGCATAGAGGTAAAGCTTTGTCCAGTTGCCAGGAATCTAAAAATGGAAAGAAAGATAGATATATGTAAATATTATCATGTAATATACGTTTTGTATTAATGACATACAATTTTTACAGTTGCAGATCTGAGGAGAAGATGGAAGTCTGTGAGGGACAACTACAAGCGAGAACTGGAAAAACAGAAAGAGGAAGCAAAGAGTGGTTATGGAGCATCCAAAAGAACGAAGTATAAATACGCTACCCAGATGGAATTCCTCAAATCGGTTGGAGAAACTGGACCGTAAGTTTTTTTTTTTATTGAAGTTGTGAGAATTATTGAACATTGATCTGCCAGATCGCTTTTTTATACACATTGCATCAGCTTTATAAACATTTTGCATGCATTTTTGTGGGTATTACATTAATGAAAATGTGTGTGTCGATTGCTCATAAAACAAATACAAAGTATAATCGAATTGACCTTGCAATGCCCACAAATTGTGCAATGTGTTCAACATAGAAGAGGTTTAACAAGGTATTCATTTTTTTTCCCACTTTTTTTACAGTACTGAAGATAGTATAATAGAAGAGGATGAAAGTTCACGATGCTCAATGAGTGAAGATACACAGTTTGAAGGCTGTGAAACCGAGAGTGCAGAAGTCATTGACATTCAATCTTCCGGCTCATCTGTTATTATGGAGTCGACTTCACAAACACAATCTAGAGCACAACAACCAACTTCAAAACCTTCCACAACCCAAAAAAAGGCAAATTGCTCAAACAAGATTATGAAAAGCAAATGCTTAGTTCAGTACAACATTTTGTGGAGACCTATAAAGAAAAAACAGAGGAGAAGAAAAAAAGAGATTAGCAGATAATGGAGGAAAGGGGTAAAAAAAGTGCAAATTTACAATTCTTAATTAGTTTAGAACCGCACTTGGATAAAGTACCAGCCGGCCTACAATACTTGAGGTCATTGAAAAATGTATTCCGATAGAAAGCTCCGGTGACAGATTCGGAACATATTCCCAATCATTACTGCCGCCAGCACAAACCCAATTGCAACGGCCACACCAACAAATACACAACCCATATTTTTTACCGAGCATTCCGCCACTACATGACAGTCATGCTCCGTACCAATCCTCATTTGATAGTAACATAGGTCAAGGAAGGTTGAATTTCATGCCTTCAAGACCTATAGTCAGTTCAACTTTACTTGGTGCTACTACTCCACCCACACCAAACCGTTCCACTTTTGAAAATTCCAACCTCACTACTTACAACATATTGCAACCAATCATTACAGCTTTAAATGTAAGTGATTCACAACAAGCAGGAAAGCAAAGTTTTGTGGCCATGTTATCAGAAAATACCGATTAATGTTGTCGAACATACAACCCTTTTGAGCAATGTTAATTTTTGGAAGGTAAAATGTTCAGGTAGTTCATTAACATTTAGTTTCTGAATTTTATTCCAGCTTTGTATGAACAAACTTGGGCAAAAGAGTGTACATGTGCATTGTGAACAAATTGGTCACTTTTTGGCCTGCCATGGTGAAGAGGAACAGTATCCCGGTGTCAGCATGTGGAAAATAAAATGTACTGCATGTGGAAAAAGTCAAGAATACAGCATGAACATGCTGTTCAAACACACTGTTTCCACATGCAGTACACTAGTTTTTCCCATGTTGACACTGGGATAGTCATCCACCTCACCATGGCAGTCCAAGGCAACATACATGTTCACAAAGTACATACAATACCAATACAAAAACAGCAATATACTGTATAAAGTATGTATACATACCGTAGTGTGATCAAAAGTCGTTCAGTCGGAGTCACACTTCTGCGGAATTTAGTATCATTTCTCTTCAAATCTGCACTCACCAGTGCCAAAAGTTGATCAAAGCTGTTAATAAAAAAAAATGTATATAGTTTGGATTGTGAAGGTTTACGAAATATTGCACTGCAAGGGTAAACTATGAATACAGTAGATCATTTGCACTTTAAGGTAAAAGTCACAAGTGGAATAAAGTGTAGTAATGAACAAAAGTTAATAAAAAAAAAAAAAGTGGAAAAAGTTTGGTAAGTTACCTTTTACAAGGGAATTTATGATGCAACTTTGCACTATTTTTTGTATACAACTGTCATTTTTCTACTTTTACTACGTTAAATAATTATTTTTTTCAATGTTGGGAAAAAATACAGTTTACAATAAAAAAAAAATGATCAACAACATATGAGTATTGAATTATTACTAAAACTATAATACAACATTGGTATACATACAATTGTAAAATCTACTGGGTCACCCATATTAAAACAACTTTGACTATTTTGGGGGATTTAAAAATATGCATCTGGATATGTGAATAAACAGTGCTGTAACTTGAACAATCAACATATCCAGCATACCCACATAGAAAACATGCAAGGTAAGTATTCCTTTTCCTTACAATACTGCTACTACTGCAAATTTGCACTCAAAGCAAGAAAAAAAAGGTTTTAATTAAATATACAGTACAAAAAAAGTATCTTACCTTTCAATACTCATTCAGGCATATCCAAAAAACTTCTCTGGATGCTGACGAAGATCCCGGTACAGCAACCAGAATTGTCCTTTCTTCTGTCTCTCTTTGAGAAGAGGATGCACCCAATACCTCCTCCTTTGCCGTCCTCTCCTCAGCACAAGCGACAGCAGAATCATAAAGATAAACTCTTCAATCATCCTCCAACTGCACACAAAACTCTCAAATCTCTGCTCATACAAACTCCTCTCAAAAAACCCACAAGACTTTCACTGTGCTTTCCCCTTATATAGTGAAAAGGGGAGGGCTTAAAAAGTGGCCCAACCAATGGTTTGAAGGCACAACATATGTGTTCATCCAATTACAACAAGTATACTTTTCCAACCAATGACAATAGGTGCTTTCAAATACCTAAGTTCACATTTACAATTTCAAACCACAACACACCTAGTTTAACCAATCATAATGCACCCTTCCAAAAATCACAAATCACAAAACGCAGCAAAAAAAGTGAAAATCGCTCAATCACAAATCGCAATCGCACAGGAAAAAGTAGGTTAAAATCGCAAGCGCTGGCGATTGCAATTTCACAGTGCGATTGCAAGTGGAAAAGGGCCCTTAGTCTCATTAACAGTTTTTCTGCTATCTCTTCACCAGTCTTTTGTGTAAAATCAAAAAACTCAACGAACCTTTCCAGAATTATCCAATTTTCTATCACAGGATCTCTATACACATACCTAAGAACAATTACATTCTGTTCTGTATGTGAAACGTCTGGTGTGGCATCACAGATAACAGAAAAATAGATTGCCTTCTCCCTTTTAGACAGAATGGTGTCCAGAACACGTTTCCCACATATGTTGATAAACTCGTTTTGGGTTGCCCAAGATAGATAATGAGCATGAAGTTTTCTTCCACTAACTTGGCTTCTCTTCACTTTTTCTAAATGATCTTGTAGCAGTGGGTCATAATGTACTACGAATTCTAATACACCAAGAAAATTGCCATTGTGAAAATCTCCAATTCTTTGATCGATTCCCCGGAATGCTAGATTTCTTGAAGCCAAAAATAAACTAACTTCCAGAAGTCTTTCTAACAAAGCAACACACTTTTTGGTTTCGTTAACCAAATTCTTTTGTAATTGGGAGTCCACACCATGGCCAGCAATAGACATTTGAAGCTTCCTCCAACTCCAATAGTGTTGCTTGTGGTTAACGGAATTTTCATGTTCTGGCAATCGATGGTATAGAAAATGCCACTTGTTTGTTGATGGATTAAATCCTTCTTTCCTACAAAGGGGACTCGTAGATTTGCCGTGATCAGAAGAGAATGCAAGACATGTCCCACAGTACAAAACATGCTTGCTGGTGCTCCACCTTAGCCAGTCTCACAAAATTTTCTCACGCCCATTTGAGGATTTTGCATACAACAGGAATTCACTGAAAGATCGTCGCTCACAATCCTTGTCCATACCTTTAATCATTTCCTTCAGTTCTTCTTCTTTACCCAAGCCACAAAGCACAATCCTTTCTCGGTCTTTGTCAGCACATCTGGCCAGACTGCTGGATCCTTCCAATTAAGTTCTTCAAATAGATCCAAGCTAGAAATATGTCCAGAGTTTGTTGGACTCTCTTCTGGAGATGCAGCAGGATCCTCTGGAGGATTAATAACAGCCGTGCTACAGGAGGCAGTCTCCTCTTCTGGTTCAACATGAACTTCTTCCTCAATAGACTCAATAGATTCTACAATGGGTTCTGCTGTAGTTTTCTGCTTCTTGAAAAACTTCAACAACACACAACACATTTTTCTGTTTTATTTTTTCTTCTTCATCTTCTCTACCTTTTAGGGATGCTCGGAAATGCATTTTTCTGTTCCGCGGTAATTCCGCATACCGCCTGTCATGATCGCTGCTCCAGCAGGTATTGCTGGAAGTAGTAGTGCTGCAGCTCACGCATTTCTGATCTCTTTCCATGCAAGCTGCATAGCTTTGTCTGCCTTTCCCTGCTGTCAGCTTGTGACTGATTATCATTCACCTGTGTGGGAATCTGCATGTCTGCTCCCATTGGATGACCTCAGTATAAAGATCTGCTTCCTGCAAGACTCCTCGGGTTTTCATAGCTTCAGTTTAAGCCTGTCTTGCTGTTGCTTCAGCCCCCGATCGTGTTTCTTGTTCTAAAGTTACTTTGCTGGTCTTTGCATCATATATTGGTTCATTGCCAATATATATGCATACCAGCACGTTTATTATTTTCCTTGTATTCGTGTTACGTGGATACATCAGTGTCGCTGATGTATACGTACACGAACTGTTTATATCCTGTGTGCAGTTAGTCAGCTTTCCAGCACGTTTTGGTAGGTTGCGCTTATCGTGATCACCCGTGCTGAGTTAGTTACCCTGCTCCTGGTTCTGTTTGTGGATTGCGTTCATCTCTGCAAAGAGATAACGAATCCTTCTGAATCCTGTTCTGTTACTGTTTGTGGATTGCGTTCATCTCTGCGAAGAGATAACGAATCCTTCTGAATCCTGTTCTGTTACCGTTTGTGGATTGCGTTCATCTCTGCGAAGAGATAGCAAATCCTTCTGAGTCCTGTTCCCTGTATTACTCCTGTCCTAGTCAGAGTTCCTGCTTATGTCATATATCGGTTCATTGCCGATATATACATATGTTAGTCAGACGTTACAAATAGTTTCATTGATAGCTGTAATTGTAATACTCTAGGAAAACATACTTATTGTATATTTGTCTGTGTTACGTTCATCTATCTTGATCCTGCTATTTCCTGACTATCCTGTCCTGTCTTTGTGAGGCACGCCATCGCTGCTATGCATTGCTGCCTCATTCCAGTCTGTCTTGTTGTGGACGCTTGCTGTCACTAAGTAGCGGCTAGCTAGCAAGCGTTCATTCTGTCTACCTGTCCTGATCTCCTCAGTTCTGGTTTATGCGCTCAGCGCTACTTTGCGCTGAGACGTTATAGCGAAAGTATTGTTTGTGGCTGTCGGATCTGCACAGGCTCTGTGCGCCACAATCTCCTATTGGAGTCAGTCCTCCCCTCCACTATACTAGGGATAGCCTGTTTTCCTTGTGCTAGTGTGTGTACCTCCTCCACGTCAGCTCATGCGTTGCATGTTGACTGTGGAGAATACACCACCAAGCCTTACATTATGCAAACCCCATTACCAATCCCCATTGTGGGGGGGATTCCCAGAAAGTATGACACTGTTAATTATGGTTCCTGTTCCTTTAAGAAATTTGAAGAACTTAGCTCTGAAACAGAAAATGAGTTTTTCTCTGAATGTGCCAGGTTCCTGGCCAATCCCGATCTCCAAGCGACTCCTGTTTCAACCTGGGCACTCCAGCTAGTTTATATTTTGTTTAAAGGGCAATTGTTTCAGTGGGCATTTGATGTTCTCAATCATTCCGATTTGAAAAAGAGACCGCTGGAATTTCTAGCGTTTGTGATCCATAACTGGTTGCGCATAGATCCATTGCCTTTTCCTCTAAATGAACTCCTGGCAGCCAGCCAATCAGCTTCCCCTTCAATTGTTTGCAAAAATGATCAGCAAGCAGAGAGTGTTCCTGATAATTTTCCTGCAGCTTTGAATAAATCACCAAAGGCAGCAGGGTCTAAGGCCAAACGCAAACGTTATAAGAAACTTGTCCGATCTGCAGAGTCGTTATCCTTAGCGACTGAGACCTATAATGAGATTCTGCCATTAACAGATAATGAAATGCAATTGTCTTTCAGGGGAGTTAAATGGACTTATGAAACTACTAATGAACTTTCCTCCCTGGCTAGGGAAAATAAAGATTTTTGTTTAAAAGAATTATCTGAGTATGATTATGAGGAGATATTACAGAGTATTGAACAAATCAACTTATTTGTGAACCAAGGGAAGTTTGCATACACTACAGTTCAACACTTGCTACAGGTATTGGAGATTCTTAAGAATAAGGAATCTGCCAATCACCTGCTAATTAACCCTATACATGTGCCTGCCACAATCATATCTGCAAACTGTGATCAGCCTAAATGTTTCGCTGTTAAGTATGCATGGGATCCTCCATTCGAGAGGGGAGAGATGGAAGCCCTGGTCTGTGAATGGAAGAATGATTAAAGTTTATTTTGTCAATTTTACAGTGCAAAAAGTGAAATGGTATTGAATGCATGCATTAAGTCAGCCTATAACCTAATAGAGACTGGTGTGTGTAGGTATGACTGTGTGGCTCCTTTGATGTGTGGGAACTGATTTTGGATGATTTTTATGTGACTCCGAATTCGCAAATTTGGCGTTCTGACCCGCCTGCTTCAGCACCTTAGGCTGATTCAGCAGGTGATTCGGAGCTCTTTTTGTGTGAAATTGAAGTTCCTGCAATTCCACCCTGTACCATGGATAACTCAGTGTTACTTCCCAGTAAAACAGAAGCTACTGATACTTTCTTAACCTTGCCCAGCACAAATTTCTCAGCAGAGAATCCAGAGGTCCTGCTGACTTCCGAGTCCAGTCTAGCCAGTACTCATGAGTCTTTGTTCAGTGAAACAGACACCAGAAAAATCTTGCCTGCCTCTGCAAACACTTCTGCAGAAATTACCTGTGTTAATAAAGTTCAACTCCTGTCTGATCCAGCAGATGCCAATAGATGCACTACATCAGTTTCCGAGTCCCAGCAATCCTGTCTAGAAACCTCAGAACCCCAGCATCTGAATTTTCCAATTTTACAAATGAATGGTGATTCAGATGCGCAAACATTGTGTCTTGATCTTCCTGTTTCTACACCTCGCTCTAGTTTCGTGAATAGCTCAGAGCATCTGCTATGTGAACCTGAAATCGCAGAATTATTACCTTGTTCAGAAAATGTTCCAGTAAATTTGCCCTGTACCATGAATTGTGCAGTAGATCTCTCCTATGAAGCTCAGGTCACAGAATCCTTATGCTGTCCAGCAGGTGCTTTCATGGTTTTGCCCTGCAATATGGACTGTTCAGTGATCCTGTCCAGTGAAGCTGGAGTCGCAGAGTCCTATGCTTCACCCAGTACTTTGGATACTTCAAACCCTCTAGCAGAAGACTCTGAGGCACTGCTTACCTCAGTGGGTGTTGCAGCAATATTCACTTGTTTAGCAGCTGTCTTAGAATTAAAGTCCACTCTAAATAAACTTGATGAATCTTTGTCTGATGAAGCAGAAGTCATTGAAATATTGTCCTCGTCAGCAAGTGTCTTAGATACCTTGCCCTGTACACAGTCTGATTTAACCAATGTTGTTGAGTCCCTCTCCAGTGTTGTAACAGCCGAGGAACTCCAGCCCTGTCCTCTGAATGTTTCAGAGGTCTTGCCCTGTAACATGGATAATTCTGATTCTCTGGTCAAAATAACAGAAGTCTCAGAATTTCAGTCTGATTTAGTAAGTGTTCCTGAAAACCTGCCTGGTATCTTGGAAAATTCTGATTCTCTGGCCGGTGTGGCAGAGATTCCGGAGTTCCCTTCCTGTCCAGGGAATTCCTCAGATTTGCCCAGTTCAGTGGGGGATGCTGTAATATTGACTTGTTCTGCAGCCCCTCATGAGCTCCAATCCAGTGTATTAGATGAGTCTCTGTCTAGTCCAGAGGAAGTTGTGGAGTCCCTATCTAGTTCAGTGTGTACATCAGAAGAGTTGTCCTGTCTTATTAGTGCCCCTGAACCTGAATTGTTAATAACCTTGCTGGAATCAGCGACATCTAAGTCTGATGCTGCATTCTTTTGTGAGAGTCCAGTAGTTGCGAAGTCTAGTCATGATGGATTTTTTTTGGCCAGTCCTGGTTTTGGTCCTATCTTGGCTGACCCTGAGGCTCACAGTTCCTTGACATGCCCAGAGGTTTCTCTTGTGCCAGTGTGCCCAGATGTGCTTTGTGTGCCAGAATGCCCAGGTGTGTCTAAGGTGTTAGCGTACTCGGATGCTTCCTTAGGGGAGACATGTTCTGATGTTGCCGGTCTGCCTGCATGCCCAGAGATGGTTCTGGTCCCTGAAAGCCCTGATCTTGATGTTGGTCCTTGTAGCCCTGACTCGGGAATTGCCATAGGTGCCATGGGGGTTCTTGATAGTTCTCCATGTGAGCCTAAAGAGCGTTCTGACCTTTTGGGATCTCTTTGGAGCTTTAAAGTGTTCTGGGAGATCTCTGAGGAAGCTTGTCCTGGTACCTTGGACTGGTTCAACAGTGGGTTTTGTGTTGGTAAAGACAGTTCCGGTGGGCATTGCAAAGGCTTTGGCATTTTTGGACGGTCCCTGGAAGGCAGTGGGTATCACTCAGAGAGCTTCGGGGGGCTTTCTTCTGGAAATCATAGTTCTGATGGGTGTCACACTGAGTCTTGTAGTACTGATGGGCATGGTTCTGTAGGTTCTGGTTCTGATGGGTCCAGTCTTGTGATGACTGATTCTGGAATTTGGTCTTGCCGGGCTGTCCCGGTCATCATGAATTATCAGTTAGGTTGTCTCCTTGGGAATGTCAGTTTTGAGAGGCGTCTGGTATCCACCTTTAAGGGCGGGGGTACTGTCATGATCGCTGCTGCAGCAGGTATTGCTGGAAGTAGTAGTGCTGCAGCTCAGGCAGTTCTGATCTCTTTCCATGCAAGCTGCATAGCTTTGTCTGCCTTTCCCTGCTGTCAGCTTGTGACTGATTATCATTCACCTGTGTGGGAATCTGCATGTCTGCTCCCATTGGATGACCTCAGTATAAAGATCTGCTTCCTGCAGGACTCCTCGGGTTTTCATAGCTTCAGTTTAAGCCTTTCTTGCTGTTGCTTCAGCCCCCGATCGTGTTTCTTGTTCTAAAGTTACTTTGCTGGTCTTTGCATCATATATTGGTTCATTGCCAATATATATGCATACCAGCACGTTTATTATTTTCCTTGTATTCGTGTCACGTGGATACATCAGTGTCGCTGATGTATACGTACACGAACTGTTTATATCCTGTGTGCAGTTAGTCAGCTTTCCAGCACGTTTTGGTAGGTTGCGCGTATCGTGATCACCCGTGCTGAGTTAGTTACCCTGCTCCTGGTTCTGTTTGTGTATTGCATTCATCTCTGCAAAGAGATAACGAATCCTTCTGAATCCTGTTCTGTTACTGTTTGTGGATTGCGTTCATCTCTGCGAAGAGATAACGAATCCTTCTGAATCCTGTTCTGTTACCGTTTGTGGATTGCGTTCATCTCTGCGAAGAGATAGCGAATCCTTCTGAGTTCTGTTCCCTGTATTACTCCTGTCCTAGTCAGAGTTCCTGCTTATGTCATATCGGTTCATTGCCGATATATACATATGTTAGTCAGACGTTACAAATAGTTTCATTGATAGCTGTAATTGTAATACGCTAGGAAAACATACTTATTGTATATTTGTCTGTTTTACGTTCATCTATCTTGATCCTGCTATTTCCTGACTATCCTGTCCTGTCTTTGTGAGGCACGCCATCGCTGCTACGCATTGCTGCCTCATTCCAGTCTGTCTTGTTGTGGACGCTTGCTGTCACTAAGTAGCGGCTAGCTAACAAGCGTTCATTCTGTCTACCTGTCCTGATCTCCTCAGTTCTGGTTTATGCGCTCAGCGCTACTTTGCGCTGAGACGTTATAGCGAAAGTATTGTTTGTGGCTGTCGGATCTGCACAGGCTCTGTGCGCCACAATCTCCTATTGGAGTCAGTCCTCCCCTCCACTATACTAGGGATAGCCTGTTTTCCTTGTGCTAGTGTGTGTACCTCCTCCACGTCAGCTCATGCGTTGCATGCTGACTGTGGAGAATACACCACCAAGCCTTACATTATGCAAACCCCATTACCAATCCCCATTGTGGGGGGGATTCCCAGAAAGTATGACACTGTTAATTATGGTTCCTGTTCCTTTAAGAAATTTGACATTGCATGCTGACTGTGAATACACCACCAAGCCTTACACCGCCGATCCGAAATTCCGGTTCCATTTCATTCCGGCGGTATTCCGAAACTATTCCGCGGAATTCCGAATTCCGTCAAAAAAATTTTAAAATCTCTCTCTCCTCCTCCTAAAGTAATCTATATATATATATATATATATATATGATACTAGGGAGGGACCTGCCAACACATTTTTTATTTATTTAAACGGGCATAATCCTACCCTAACCCTCCCTACCGTGCGGATAAACTTTCCAGCAGAGCATGGTACGGACGCGCCTGTCAAATGCAGAAAAAAATTCAGGGTTAATTAAAAACAATCAGCTTCCCACTCCCCTCTCTCCACCGCCCCAGCCACTGCAAGCCACTGAAATTACATTACATTTCCCACTGTGGAAAAGAGGGTACTTACTAGAAATAAAAAGGTGAATATCAGATGATTCCCGCAATCTCTGGATTCAGCTAAAAAAAACACAAAAATTACAGTGGTCATTAAAGAAAAAAACAAAACAAAAACACCAGTCACCACTTTAGGACCAGCCACTTTTTTGCAGTGTTTGTTCATATGAAATGAAATAATTTGTATTGCATAATATTTGCTTAGTTACTGTTTAATGGGCCCTTAATGACCCCTGGGTACGTTTATGTTCTTTTTTCCTTAAAGGCACATTCACACAGTGCCACGGGTGTGTGTCACTCCCATGGCGATAATGCCCATGCTTTTCCAATACCCTTTTTATCCCTTTTCCCTAGCAAGGTACAGGTGTCGCCCAGTATAGAGTAGCAAGATACAGGTGTCCCCCAGGGCCAGTATAGGCTAGCTAGGAACAGCTGTCACCCAGTATATGCTAGCTAGGTACAGGACTTGACTCCTTCAGTATAATAATCTGAATAGGTTAGCTAGCCTAGCATTAGCAAGGTACCAGTGTCCCTAGTTAGCTATGTGTAGGGGGGCTTCAGCAAAACTCAGGGCCGGACTTACATTTTAGGAGCCCATAGGCACATTAGCTCTGGTGCCCTAAACGCCACCCCTAAACACAGGCCACACCCCTCAAGTCACACCCTTTTGTTATTAAATAAAGCCGCACAAGGTAATGTAGATATTACTGACAAGTATAGAATACCAACAATGTGCAGATATTACCAACAACAAGTAGTATTTACAAAATATAGGCTATTATCAACATCAAGCAGATAATACAAATGACCAGAACCTTATATTAATACAAAATGATGATAGTTTGTAATAACAGGCAGGTAGTAATTAGTAGATTTTAGAGATAGGAAGGTGATGGTAGGCAGGTAGGTTATCTTGATTAATCAGCTATTCTAATGGCAGCTGGTAGCAATTAGTATAGTGGCCGGCAGTCATCTGTCAATTCTAGACGCCGACAGGCAGTGATCAGTCAATTCTGTCCCCTCCCCACCCTCCAGTACAGATAGAAAGATGTGCCGCCCTTTCATTCAGTATAGTTAGGATGATGTGCCCCCTTTCCCACAGTAAAGTTAGCCTGAAGTGCCTTTTTTGCCCCTGGTATAGTCAGATGTGCCCCTTTGCCCCAGTGTTAGTTACACTTACATGTGCCCCTTTTACCTCCAGTGTTACATGTACCCCCTTTGCCCCAGTGTTATTTACATGTGCCCCATTTTCCCCCAGTGTTTCTTAGATTTGGGAGTGCATCAGTATTATTAATCTGATGCTCTCCCATTCCCCCAGATGTGCAAAGACCATACTGACCAGCTCTTACGTTCCACCGATGTCATCAGCAGCGCACCCCCAGCGTCCTCTCCATGGTGACAGCTTATGTGCCGATCATGATGACGCGGTGGAACATAAGAGCTGGTCAGTATCCTCTTCGCTCCGCTAGCACTCTGCACAGGGTGGGGGAGGCTGCTAAATGTTTGGGCACATCTGGGGGAATGGGAGCGCATCAGACCAGCTGCAAATCACTTATGCGCTCTGCTTGCAGGGAGGTACGAGAGGTCACTTTAGGCGGAGAGTGAGCCACCTTCCACTTACCAGGCACTTGTAGCCAGTGCCTACAATGCTTTGCGATAAATCCGGTGTAATAACAGCTTGTGCTGACCCAATGCTGCTCAGTGTAAATGTCATCATGTTTCCCTCACCTACTTCATCATCTCTCCACACATGACTGCACATGCCTGACTTACTGCTGCACAGTAAAGGTGGCCATACACTCGTTAGATTAGCAGCAGATAGATCATCAGATAGATTTTCTGATCTATCTGATGTGTTTAGGAAATTTTTTTACTAGGAACAGATTTCAGTTTGAAATGTATTGAAAATCGATCTGATGGCATTTTTTTGCCACCAGATTTCCATTAGGTCCAATGCAAAATGATAAGCAATCTCAACAGATTGACCTAGATTTTCCAGCATGTCAGATCGATTGAAATCGATCGAAATCAGCCACAAATCGATCGATTGGTCAATTAATTTGTGATCGATCGATTTCGATCGATCAGCCGCTAATCGGCTCAGTGTATGGGCACCTTAAAGGGGAACTGAAGAGAGAGGTATATGGAGGCTGTCCTGTTTATTTCCTTTTAATCAATACCAGTTGCCTGGCAGCCCTACTGGTCTATTTCTCTGCAGTAGTATCTGAATAAAACCAGAAACAAGCATGCAGCTAGTCTTGTCAGATCTGACTTTAAAGTCTGAACCACTGAAACACCTGATCTGCTGTATGCTTGTTCAGGGGCTATGGCTAATAGTATTAGAGGCAGAGTATCAGCAGGGCTGCCAGGCAACTGGTATTGATTAAAAGGAAATAAACAGGACAGCCTCCATATACCTCTCTCTTCAGTTCCCCTTTAAGTATGTCTGCTGCTACAGATATAGAGGTTGATTCACTAACAGTTATAAGCTCATTAAAAAACAATTAGTGGCCGCTATACAGGCTACGCTCGCTCTCTGCTCTCTGTGCCTTATACATGGTAACGCTGGTAGGGTCAGATTATTGCTGAGCATAGCGAGCGCTTAAAATAAAGCCGGCTCTAATGCAAGTAACAGGGATTCTGATCATCCCGCCCGGGACCCCTTCAGGTCCAGTAAATTTAAAGAAGGTGAGCCTGGCACTCTGATTGGCCCAATAGACTGCCTGTCAAGTGATGTCTTATACTATGTATAAGGCACGTTTTGCTGCAGAGAGCGAGCGTAGCCTGTATAGCGCCTACTAATTGTTTTTTTAACAAGCTCTGCCTAAGCAGCGCTCCTTATAACTGTTAGTGAATAAACCCCTTATAGTTTTAAACACAAGGAAGGTGCAGAGAAAGCCCAGCTAATGAAAGCGGCGGCCGGCGGGTGTGGGGCTAGGCTGAGCTTAGCGATGGTGAGAGGACTGGCTCTGTAATGTCGCCTGCGGAGAGAGGGGGGGGGAAGGGCTGAGGCAGATGTGCAGTGATGCAAAGAGATTTGTCCATAAATGATGACAGGTCTGTCAAACGTGTGACTGCATGATGACACAGAGGCTTCCTGTGCACATGCAGCAGCACAACCTCTGGATCAGCACAAGATGATATTACACTGGCCCTCTGGTAAAAGTTAGTCAGGCCAGCAATAGGAGAGCTAATTGTATAGGTGGGGCATCACAGTGGCCTTGCAGCGTTGGGTCCCCCGGACCCCAGCCAGCTCAAAATCTGCACAGAGTTTGTATGTTCTCGCCGTGCCAGTGTGGGTTTCCTCCAGGCACTCCGGTTTCCTCCCACACCCCCCAAAAAATACAGATTAGTTAATTGGCTTCCTTCTAAATTGGCCCTAGACATAAAACACACAATACACAGAAATATGACTACAGTAGGGATTAGATTGTGAGCTCCTCTAAGGGACAGTTAGTGACAAAACAATACTCTGCACAATGCTGCGGAAGATATCGGCGCTATACAAATATTAAATAATAGGTGAGGCTCAGATGACCGTGCGGCGCTCCCCACCCCCACACAGTTAGTTTGCTAGCCAGCAACCAGGCTTGCTCATCACGAGTAACCACGGCGGCTACTCATGATTCGAATGAGTTGTAATTGCCTCAGCTGAGTGGCTGTATGCGGCAGGGTCAATTACCCATAATGCCGCCGTCCACCCTGCGTTTCAACAAGCTTGCAAGCAACCTATTGGTCGCATTGCAAGCCTCGCTATGGCACACTTCCTCCTTCAAGCCGGAAGGAGGAAGTGGTGCGCCATAGCGAGTCTTGTAATGCGACGAAAAGGTCGCTTGCAAGGTCTTTGAAACGCAGGGAGGATGGTGGCATTATGGGCAATAACCCTGCCGCATACAGCCGTGGCAATTACAAATAATTTGAATCACGAGTAACCACCGTGGTTACTCGCAATGAGAAAGCCGGCTGCCAGCAACAATATACACTCTGTACAGAGCAGCCTGCAGCCTGCAGAAGATGCAACGGTGCTATAAATATTAATAATTGAGGTTCAGGTGACTGCTGTGTTCCCTAATACCCCCCCCCACCCCCCACACACACACACACACAGTTAATTTGGTAGTGAATGCCAAAATATACTCTGTACAGCACTGCAGAAGATGTTAGTGCTATACATAAATAATAATAATAATAATAGTTGAGGGCCACCCCACCCCCACACAGTTAGTTTGAAAAGCCTGCTGCCTGCAATTAAATGGTTTCTCACTGCCCCCCTACCCCCCCCCCCCCCCCCCCCGATCCAGGTGCTGGCAGTGGTAACCCTACTATGTAACTCTGACTGTCTCTTAATTCCTAACTCTTTCACCGTGACTGCCCATCACGGTAACTGTGCCGCCCTGCCTGCGCGCTCTATTTCTCCAAATTCACTGACACTGCGCAGTCTAAACATTTCCGGCCTTCCGGGTATTCTCTCTAATAGGCACTGAGCGGCAGCGTCATGACGCGGCCGCTCAGTCCCGATCACAGAAGGGAACCCGGAAGCCTGGCCGGAAAAGTGCAGAGCGGCGATCTCTGGACCTGGACAGTGCAGCATGCTGCGGCACAGACGCCCGCTGGGATGGGTCACTAGATGGGAAGCTGCACCTGCATGGGTGGGAGTGAGTCAATTGGGGACAGGAGCGCTCAGTCAGGAGGTTAATGCCTTGCTGGGGGGGCCCAAGGCTGCGGGCCCTCTGGGGGCACCGGGCCCGTGACGGAAGTGACAGTTGTACCCCCCTGATGGTGGGGCTGCTAGAGGAGAAATGTGGGGAAAAAGAAATCCATCCACCTACTAGCTACTGGTTTAATTAAGACAGCTGTTGCTTCACTTTAATTTTTGTGTAGACTTAGTAGAAGAGAACACATGAAGGGCAGTGATAAACAGACACAGAGGAGTGCAGACAAAGGCCCTGTGCACACCAAAAACCTCTAGCAGATCTGCAAAACACTAGCGGTTTTTTGAAGCAGATTTCAGAACTATTCTAGGCATGTTTAGAGAGGTTTGCTAAACATACCTAGCGTTTTCTGGTACGTTTTTGTGTATCAAATTCCATATATTGTTACAGTAAAGCAGTCACTGAACAGCTTCTGTAACAAAAACGCCTGGAAAACCACTCAGATGTAGCGTTTTTCAGAGTTGTTTTCCACTTTCCTATACTGTAACATTGAGGCAGAAATGCATCAGAAATCTAAAAAATGTACCTTCGACCCTCAAAGTAAGGCGTGGGGAAAGATAATATGTCATAATGATAGTAATGTGGAGTATATGTTCCTCCGCTGCCATTTCTTTCATAACTTTTCTTTTTTTCCAATTCTTTCTTGAATGTGTCTTTCGCAGAGCGCCATTTATTCTTCATTTCCAGAGCTGTAAAAAAAAAATTCATTAATCATCTTTTTTTTTTCATTAAACAGGTTTCTTGCAACTGGAGAGGCCTATTCATCGGTGCATTTGGCTTTTCGATTAGGCAAAGCAACAATATCAAACATAGTAAAGAAAACATGTGTAATTTTGTGGCAAAAACCACAACCAACGTACATGCCACGCCCAGATAGAAAATTGTGGGAAGAAATTGCAGAAAAATTCTATGTAAAATGCAACTTTCCAAGCTGCGTTGGAGCAGTTGATGGAAAACATGTACGATTAGTGATGCCTCCTGCTAGTGGTTCAAGGTTTTTTTTTTTTTTTTTTTCGTTTTTTCTTGATTAGCTCAGAGCCTAGCCACAGTTTATGAAGGCCCAACCATATTGATAGGCTTCATCACCATGCTCTTGGTGTTGGGCATAAAGTCTCATCATATTTGCTAATCAGAATTTGCCAATCAAATTTAATTATTTCATAAAATTAAATAAAGAAGGGGAGAAAAGAAACAGACCAAAGATGAAGAAAAGTACCGCATCCTCCCGCGTACAAGACGCGCCCCCCCCTCAGCAACCACGGAAGCAAAACTGTGCACCCCACAGCTCAACATTTATCTACACACTGCCCTATGCTGGACACCACACACGCACACAGACACACGCATAGACACACGCACAGACACGCGCGCACACAGACATGCGCGCACACAGACACGCGCGCACACAGACACGCGCGCACACAGACACACGCGCACACAGACACACGCACAGACCCACGCACAGACACACGCACAGACACACGCACAGACACACGCGCGCACAGACACGCGCACAGACACACGCACAGACATACGCCCAGACATGTGCGCGCACAAACACACGCACGGACATACGCACGGACACACGCACGGACACACGCATGGACACACGCACGGACACATGCACGGACACACGCACGGACATGCGCACAGACACACGCACGGGCACACGCACGGGCACACGCTCGGGCACACGCACGGGCACCCGCGCAGACACGCACGGACACACGCCCGGACACATGCATGGGCATACGCACGAACACACGCACGGACACACGCATGGGCACACGCATGGGCACACGCACGGGCACGGGCACACGCACAGACACACCATACACCCACACCACACTACTAACACTCGTTCCAGTTGGGGGGCTGTCCCACACTCCCAGTTGTCCCACCCACTGGAGAACACGGTGAGTAGAAAATAAATCACCAAGAGAAAAGTGTAAAAGTGTAAAGAATAGCTACTTAACATTACCCTTAGAATAGTATGGCTAGAATTTGAATTTCTCAAAACAAAAATTATACAGCTTTATCCATCTGTTTTGTTCATTGGTAACAGTCATTGGGGCCTCAGGGGGATGTGAGTACTCTATCTCTAAGAGCTCGTTAAATCTAGTGAGCCAACTTGATATTGTAGGGATAGTGTGGGTACCCCAGTGTTCAATAATTAGTTTCTTGCCGATCAAGGTTGAAAACATTAAGAGGTCCATAGATAATTCAGTAGTGGTTTGCAGGCCCTGACCAAAGATTGCCTCTATTTTATTGATACGGAGGTCTAGGTCTGTGTTTACTCTTAAAAAAACCTCAACCTTTTTCCAACATTTCTGGATTGAGGGGCAGGACCACCAAATGTGGGAATAATGTAAAACTGGATAAGAACATCTCCAGCAAATAGATGGAACGGAACTGTATAATTTATTAAGGGCATCCGGAGTAGAATACCAGCGCATGATTACTTTATATTGCATTAATTGAAGTACTGTATTTTTAGGCATCCAAACATTCTCTATAAAGCTCGACCAGCGTTTATTGTCCAGATTAATTTGCAGTTCACCTTCCCACCTCTCCCTAATTCTGTCCCGTGAAGTGCCCGTGAAGTGCAGCAACGACCCATACAGAAGTGACAAGCTCCCTGGGGGTTTAGTCCTAGCCAGAAACCATTTTTCGAAATTGGAAACTTCCGTCCTAAAAGGGCCTAAAGACCTGATTTCTTTGAGTATATAGCTTGATATTTGGTAATATTTAAAAAATGGAAAATGTGGAGGCGGGCTGGCTAGACCGAACCTTCCCAGGAAATCCCAGAGTCTAGTATCTTGTTCTAAACCAGTTCCATTAAGCCAAGTCCTGTCCATCCCTGGGGTAAAGCCAGGGTTATTAACTATAGATAATAGGGGGCATGGTCCTGGGAGTGTTTTAATCAAATATTTAAAAGTAGTCAGAGTTGGGCCTATTAATGGTTGAGTACAGCCTCTAGACAACCTGTTCAGTACCTGTAGATTGCATGACAGGGCAAAATGTTCGTTCAGATATTCTAGCTCCAGATCTGTCCAAAAGCTATGATCTTTGCCTTTCCTCCAGTCTAGTATTCTACCCAAGTGGACTGCTTGGTAATACTTATAAATATCCGGTATAGCCAGCCCTCCTCCTTCCCTCCTTTGAATAAGGTGTCTATGTGAGATTCTACTTTTTTTGCCCCTCCATATAAATCTCTGCAGCACAGCCTGTCCACCTCGAAACCAGGATCTTGGGACAAAAATAGGAAGACACTGGAACACAAAGAGTAATCTAGGGAGGATCATCATTTTGATGATAGATATCCTGCCCAATACATTGAAGCAGGGTCTGTCCCACTCGTCCAGCAATTTTTTACAGTCGGGTAGAAGCCTGTCGTAGTTGGCCCAAAATAAGTCACTCTCATTTGAGCATAATTTTATCCCCAAGTAATCAATACAGCTAGTCTGCCATTTAAATGGTACTATGGATTGAATAGTGTGTCTAGAGAGGGGTGAACAGCCCAGGTCCAGAATAGTGGTTTTCTTTATATTAAGTTTAAAATTCGAACAGTGACTGAAGGATTCTAATAATTGAACTGCCCTTGGTATTGATGTGGCCGGTTCTAAAACAGTCAGCAGTAAATCATCTGCATAAGCAAGTATTTTGATTTCATTCTGGCAGGTCTTTAAACCTGTTTTCAAATGATCTCTCTGTACAGCCTGAATAAGGGGTTCTAATGCTAAATTAAAGAGGTAGGGTGAAAGGGGACAGCCCTGTCTGACTCCATTGCAAACTGGAAAGTCAGAAAAGACAGCCCCATTAACTTTAATTGCTGAACTTTGATTTGCATAGAGCTTTTTAATTCGGTTGCAAAAGGAGTTTCCTACTTTAACTGTATGTAAGACTTTATATAGATAGTGCCTATTAAGTCTATCGAAAGCTTTTTCGGCATCTATCGCCACCATTGCAGCCTCAACTCCACGTCCACGGACCTTATTACAGAAACCAACAGCAGTGTACACGTTTTCATACAGTTGTTTTTTATTACGGAAACCACACTGTTGTTCCCCCAATAATATATCGTACACTTTAAGGAGTCTATTTGCAAGATTTTTTGAATATATTTTGACATCTATATTTATTATAGAGATAGGTCTAAATTTGCTGCAATCAAGGTTTTCCTTTCCTTCTTTAGGAATCACTGTTAGTACTGCTTTATTTGATAGATCCGAGAACGTGGTTGGTGAGTCAACCTCATTTACTAGAGCACAGAATGGTGTCGCCAATTCCTTACAAAAGGTTTGATAGAATTCTGCTATAAAACCATCTGGACCTGGGCTTTTCCCCCTCCCCAGAGCCTGAACCGCAAGAATGAATTCCTCCTCAATAATCGGGGTATTTAGGGACTCTTGTATTTCAGAACTGACCAAGGGAGGTAAATACTGAGATAATAAGTCAGACCCTGGTTCAGTTTGTTCTATAGATTGCAAGTTGTATAGTTTGGAAAAATAGTTAGTAAATCCTATACCTATTTCCTCAGTGCTATTTAATATAGTCCCATTGGGGCCTATTATTTTTTCAATGAAGTTTTCTGATTTTTGCTTTTGAAGCAGGCCTGCGAGAACTTTCCCGAGTGTATTACGGCCGAGTACTAAAACTTTTTTATCGTTTCTAAGCTGTTTTATCATTTTTTCGTTTAGTATTTTATTAACCTGAGTTCTGATAGTTTGCAGTTTCTTAGATATTTCGGTTGTGATTTTTTTTTTATTCAAAAACTCCAACTGACCTAATTCGGCTAACAGGTCCTCCAGTTCCTTTTTTTTTTCTCTATTCCTCCTGATGCCATATTTTATGAGGACACCGCGAATCACACACTTCATTGTATCCCAGAGGGTCTGCTCTGAAACATCAGGAGACCTATTCAACAAGTAGAAATCACTAAGACTAGTTTTTATTTCGGTGATCATGTCAGGTATTGAAAGTAGTCCCAGATCTAACCTCCATTCTCTTCTTGTAACCTGTTCCTTTTTCCATGTCAAGGACATAAGGATTGGGGCGTGGTCTGATAGTGTAAAATTGCCAATCTTAATCTCCGTAATATTTTGTATCAAATCTTGAGGAACCAGAAAAAGATCAATACGAGTGTATGTCTGATGTCTTGGAGAAAAAAAGGAATAATCTCTTTTATTTGAATTAAAAACTCTCCATGCATCAAGTAACTTTTCTGCATGTAGAGATTTTTTAATCTTCTGAATACTACGGAGTGATATGCTTGACTTCCCTCGAGAGTTGTCCAAAATAGGGTCTAGCGTCATATTAAAATCACCTGCTATAATGATTTTTCCTTTAGCTATTAAATTTACTTTCTCAAGGAAATTTAAAATAGTTTTAGTTTGGCCAGTATTGGGTGCGTATAGGTTAGCTAAGGTGATTAATTTCCCATAAACTTTACCTACTAATATTAATATGCGGCCTTCCTCATCTGAATAGGAGTTTTCTACAGTAAATTGAGTTTTGGAGCCAACTACAATGGCCACCCCCCCTTTCTTACTCCTGTTAGAGTTAACATACCAGTCAATTTTTTTATTAGTGCATACTGGTTTAAAGTCTTTTTTAAAGTGTGTCTCTTGGATAAAGGCAATGTCGGTTTTATTTCTGGATAAAAATTCTAAGATTCGACCTCTTTTAACCCCTGAGTTTGCCCCTTTGACATTATTAGATACTAATTTTAATTCTTCCATAATGATATAATAATTGTTAATAATTGTTGATTGATCCAGCCATAACTCTTAAAAAGGGTAGAAATACTCCTAGTGTGTAAAGAATTAAAATTCATTTTATTTTCCTCTATCTTAAGGACAGAAAACATGAAAAATAAGACAAAAGGTGAAAGGAGATGTCCAAAAGAAATAAAAAAAGGTAAAAAGGAAGAAAGAAGTAAAGAACATGAGCTACGTCCAAAATTGTAGACTGAGAGATGGTTCCTATTCCGGCCCAACCTCAGTCCATGGTTAGGTACCAGGAGAATGTTGACCACCTGGCAGTATGTTGGATACCTAACTGGTGTCATTTCGACACCTTGCTTCGCCTAATCTTGTACAGTCAGGCAAAACAGATGGAAAGGAGTAATTACTGACTTCAATGCCCAGGGCAGCGAGATTTTACCAAATCTTAACTGTAAGGCTCCAACTGGCTAATCAGTCTTGTGGGTAGGTGGAGATGGGTTGGGCTCCCAGCCTGGAATTTCTATATTGGGTAGGTCTAAACTCGATAGAAAGGGACAAATCGGATCACCATCTTTAAGAATTATGGTTCGACCATCTGAGCTCACAATCAATGAAAACGGCCTATTCATCGGTGCATTTGGCTTTTCGATTAGGCAAAGCAACAATATCAAACATAGTAAAGAAAACATGTGTAATTTTGTGGCAAAAACCACAACCAACGTACATGCCACGCCCAGATAGAAAATTGTGGGAAGAAATTGCAGAAAAATTCTATGTAAAATGCAACTTTCCAAGCTGCGTTGGAGCAGTTGATGGAAAACATGTACGATTAGTGATGCCTCCTGCTAGTGGTTCAAGGTTTTTTAACTACAAAAAATACTTCTCTTTAGTATTAATGGCAATTGCAGATGCCGATTATAAACTTGTTTATGTTGATGTAGGAGCATATGGCAGCTCAAACGACTCATATGTGTTTCGAAACACTACTTTGTACAACATTTACAAAAACAAAACCCTTGACTTGCCACCACCAAAACCATGGCCTGAAACAATGGCCTGAAACAAAACCATGGCCTTCGGACTATCAACTCATATCATGCGTCCCAACTCTGCAAGAAGAATTAATCCTGTAAAGAGAAATTTTTATTTCATGTTGAGCCAGGCACGATGGATGGTAGAGTGCACGGCATTTTGAGTAGCAAGTGGAGAGTACTCCACACAGCAATTAATTTAAATACAGACACAGCCATGGGCGTCCGCAGAAAATTTTCCAGGGGGGGGGGCAAAAAGTGGGGAGCACAGACACACGCACAGACACGCACAGACACACGCGCGCACAGACACGCGCACAGACACACGCACAGACACACGCAAGGACATACGCCCAGACATGTGCGCGCACAAACACACGCACGGACATACGCACGGACACACGCATGGACACACGCACGGACACATGCACGGACACACGCACGGACATGCGCACGGACACACGCACGGGCACACGCACGGGCACACGCTCGGGCACACGCACACGCACGGGCACCCGCGCAGACACGCACGGACACACGCCCAGACACATGCATGGGCACACGCACGGACACACGCACGGGCACACGCACGGGCACACGCACGGGCACACGCATGGGCACACGCACGGGCACACGCACAGACACACCATACACCCACACCACACTACTAACACTCGTTCCAGTTGGGGGGCTGTCCCACACTCCCAGTTGTCCCACCCACTGGAGAACATGGTGAGTAGAAAATAAATCACCAAGAGAAAAGTGTAAAAGTGTAAAGAATAGCTACTTAACATTACCCTTAGAATAGTATGGCTAGAATTTGAATTTCTCAAAACAAAAATTATACAGCTTTATCCATCTGTTTTGTTCATTGGTAACAGTCATTGGGGCCTCAGGGGGATGTGAGTACTCTATCTCTAAGAGCTCGTTAAATCTAGTGAGCCAACTTGATATTGTAGGGATAGTGTGGGTACCCCAGTGTTCAATAATTAGTTTCTTGCCGATCAAGGTTGAAAACATTAAGAGGTCCATAGATAATTCAGTAGTGGTTTGCAGGCCCTGACCAAAGATTGCCTCTATTTTATTGATACGGAGGTCTAGGTCTGTGTTTACTCTTAAAAAAACCTCAACCTTTTTCCAACATTTCTGGATTGAGGGGCAGGACCACCAAATGTGGGAATAATGTAAAACTGGATAAGAACATCTCCAGCAAATAGATGGAACGGAACTGTATAATTTATTAAGGGCATCCGGAGTAGAATACCAGCGCATGATTACTTTATATTGCATTAATTGAAGTACTGTATTTTTAGGCATCCAAACATTCTCTATAAAGCTCGACCAGCGTTTATTGTCCAGATTAATTTGCAGTTCACCTTCCCACCTCTCCCTAATTCTGTCCCGTGAAGTGCCCGTGAAGTGCAGCAACGACCCATACAGAAGTGACAAGCTCCCTGGGGGTTTAGTCCTAGCCAGAAACCATTTTTCGAAATTGGAAACTTCCGTCCTAATAGGGCCTAAAGACCTGATTTCTTTGAGTATATAGCTTGATATTTGGTAATATTTAAAAAATGGAAAATGTGGAGGCGGGCTGGCTAGACCGAACCTTCCCAGGAAATCCCAGAGTCTAGTATCTTGTTCTAAACCAGTTCCATTAAGCCAAGTCCTGTCCATCCCTGGGGTAAAGCCAGGGTTATTAACTATAGATAATAGGGGGCATGGTCCTGGGAGTGTTTTAAATCAAATATTTAAAAGTAGTCAGAGTTGGGCCTATTAATGGTTGAGTACAGCCTCTAGACAACCTGTTCAGTACCTGTAGATTGCATGACAGGGCAAAATGTTCGTTCAGATATTCTAGCTCCAGATCTGTCCAAAAGCTATGATCTTTGCCTTTCCTCCAGTCTAGTATTCTACCCAAGTGGACTGCTTGGTAATACTTATAAATATCCGGTATAGCCAGCCCTCCTCCTTCCCTCCTTTGAATAAGGTGTCTATGTGAGATTCTACTTTTTTTGCCCCTCCATATAAATCTCTGCAGCACAGCCTGTCCACCTCGAAACCAGGATCTTGGGACAAAAATAGGAAGACACTGGAACACAAAGAGTAATCTAGGGAGGATCATCATTTTGATGATAGATATCCTGCCCAATACATTGAAGCAGGGTCTGTCCCACCCGTCCAGCAATTTTTTACAGTCGGGTAGAAGCCTGTCGTAGTTGGCCCCAAATAAGTCACTCTCATTTGAGCATAATTTTATCCCCAAGTAATCAATACAGCTAGTCTGCCATTTAAATGGTACTATGGATTGAATAGTGTGTCTAGAGAGGGGTGAACAGCCCAGGTCCAGAATAGTGGTTTTCTTTATATTAAGTTTAAAATTCGAACAGTGACTGAAGGATTCTAATAATTGAACTGCCCTTGGTATTGATGTGGCCGGTTCTAAAACAGTCAGCAGTAAATCATCTGCATAAGCAAGTATTTTGATTTCATTCTGGCAGGTCTTTAAACCTGTTATCAAATGATCTCTCTGTACAGCCTGAATAAGGGGTTCTAATGCTAAATTAAAGAGGTAGGGTGAAAGGGGACAGCCCTGTCTGACTCCATTGCAAACTGGAAAGTCAGAAAAGACAGCCCCATTAACTTTAATTGCTGAACTTTGATTTGCATAGAGCTTTTTAATTCGGTTGCAAAAGGAGTTTCCTACTTTAACTGTATGTAAGACTTTATATAGATAGTGCCTATTAAGTCTATCGAAAGCTTTTTCGGCATCTATCGCCACCATTGCAGCCTCAACTCCACGTCCACGGACCTTATTACAGAAACCAACAGCAGTGTACACGTTTTCATACAGTTGTTTTTTATTACGGAAACCACACTGTTGTTCCCCCAATAATATATCGTACACTTTAAGGAGTCTATTTGCAAGAATTTTTGAATATATTTTGACATCTATATTTATTATAGAGAAAGGTCTAAATTTGCTGCAATCAAGGTTTTCCTTTCCTTCTTTAGGAATCACTGTTAGTACTGCTTTATTTGATAGATCCGAGAACGTGGTTGGTGAGTCAACCTCATTTACTAGAGCACAGAATGGTGTCGCCAATTCCTTACAAAAGGTTTGATAGAATTCTGCTATAAAACCATCTGGACCTGGGCTTTTCCCCCTCCCCAGAGCCTGAACCGCAAGAATGAATTCCTCCTCAATAATCGGGGTATTTAGGGACTCTTGTATTTCAGAACTGACCAAGGGAGGTAAATACTGAGATAATAAGTCAGACCCTGGTTCAGTTTGTTCTATAGATTGCAAGTTGTATAGTTTGGAAAAATAGTTAGTAAATCCTATACCTATTTCCTCAGTGCTATTTAATATAGTCCCATTGGGGCCTATTATTTTTTCAATGAAGTTTTCTGATTTTTGCTTTTGAAGCAGGCCTGCGAGAACTTTCCCGGGTGTATTACGGCCGAGTACTAAAACTTTTTTATCGTTTCTAAGCTGTTTTATCATTTTTTCGTTTAGTATTTTATTAACCTGAGTTCTGATAGTTTGCAGTTTCTTAGATATTTCGGTTGTAATTTTTTTTTTATTCAAAAACTCCAACTGACCTAATTCGGCTAACAGGTCCTCCAGTTCCTTTTTTTTTTCTCTATTCCTCCTGATGCCATATTTTATGAGGACACCGCGAATCACACACTTCATTGTATCCCAGAGGGTCTGCTCTGAAACATCAGGAGACCTATTCAACAAGTAGAAATCACTAAGACTAGTTTTTATTTCGGTGATCATGTCAGGTATTGAAAGTAGTCCCAGATCTAACCTCCATTCTCTTCTTGTAACCTGTTCCTTTTTCCATGTCAAGGACATAAGGATTGGGGCGTGGTCTGATAGTGTAAAATTGCCAATCTTAATCTCCGTAATATTTTGTATCAAATCTTGAGGAACCAGAAAAAGATCAATACGAGTGTATGTCTGATGTCTTGGAGAAAAAAAGGAATAATCTCTTTTATTTGAATTAAAAACTCTCCATGCATCAAGTAACTTTTCTGCATGTAGAGATTTTTTAATCTTCTGAATACTACGGAGTGATATGCTTGACTTCCCTCGAGAGTTGTCCAAAATAGGGTCTAGCGTCATATTAAAATCACCTGCTATAATGATTTTTCCTTTAGCTATTAAATTTACTTTCTCAAGGAAATTTAAAATAGTTTTAGTTTGGCCAGTATTGGGTGCGTATAGGTTAGCTAAGGTGATTAATTTCCCATAAACTTTACCTACTAATATTAATATGCGGCCTTCCTCATCTGAATAGGAGTTTTCTACAGTAAATTGAGTTTTGGAGCCAACTACAATGGCCACCCCCCCTTTCTTACTCCTGTTAGAGTTAACATACCAGTCAAATTTTTTATTAGTGCATACTGGTTTAAAGTCTTTTTTAAAGTGTGTCTCTTGGATAAAGGCAATGTCGGTTTTATTTCTGGATAAAAATTCTAAGATTCGACCTCTTTTAACCCCTGAGTTTGCCCCTTTGACATTATAAGATACTAATTTTAATTCTTCCATAATGATATAATAATTGTTAATAATTGTTGATTGATCCAGCCATAACTCTTAAAAAGGGTAGAAATACTCCTAGTGTGTAAAGAATTAAAATTCATTTTATTTTCCTCTATCTTAAGGACAGAAAACATGAAAAATAAGACAAAAAGTGAAAGGAGATGTCTAAAAGAAATAAAAAAAGGAAGAAAGAAGTAAAGAACATGAGCTACGTCCAAAATTGTAGACTGAGAGATGGTTCCTATTCCGGCCCAACCTCAGTCCATGGTTAGGTACCAGGAGAATGTTGACCACCTGGCAGTATGTTGGATACCTAACTGGTGTCATTTCGACACCTTGTTTCGCCTAATCTTGTACAGTCAGGCAAAACAGATGGAAAGGAGTAATTACTGACTTCAATGCCCAGGGCAGCGAGATTTTACCAAATCTTAACTGTAAGGCTCCAACTGGCTAATCAGTCTTGTGGGTAGGTGGAGATGGGTTGGGCTCCCAGCCTGGAATTTCTATAATGGGTAGGTCTAAACTCGATAGAAAGGGACAAATCGGATCACCATCTTTAAGAATTATGGTTCGACCATCTGAGCTCACAATCAATGAAAACGGCCTATTCATCGGTGCATTTGGCTTTTCGATTAGGCAAAGCAACAATATCAAACATAGTAAAGAAAACATGTGTAATTTTGTGGCAAAAACCACAACCAACGTACATGCCACGCCCAGATAGAAAATTGTGGGAAGAAATTGCAGAAAAATTCTATGTAAAATGCAACTTTCCAAGCTGCGTTGGAGCAGTTGATGGAAAACATGTACGATTAGTGATGCCTCCTGCTAGTGGTTCAAGGTTTTTTAACTACAAAAAATACTTCTCTTTAGTATTAATGGCAATTGCAGATGCTGATTATAAACTTGTTTATGTTGATGTAGGAGCATATGGCAGCTCAAACGACTCATATGTGTTTCGAAACACTACTTTGTACAACATTTACAAAAACAAAACCCTTGACTTGCCACCACCAAAACCATGGCCTGAAACAATGGCCTGAAACAAAACCATGGCCTTCGGACTATCAACTCATATCATGCGTCCCAACTCTGCAAGAAGAATTAATCCTGTAAAGAGAAATTTTTATTTCATGTTGAGCCAGGCACGATGGATGGTAGAGTGCACGGCATTTTGAGTAGCAAGTGGAGAGTACTCCACACAGCAATTAATTTAAATACAGACACAGCCATGGGCGTCCGCAGAAAATTTTCCAGGGGGGGGGGGGGGGGCAAAAAGTGGGGTGGTGCGCGTGCCGCAAATCTGGGTTGGCGTTGTGTGGCGCGCATAGCGCGCCAAAAAATGGAGCCACGTCATGCGGCGCGCCTAGCGCGCCCTGCTGAAAAATGGGTGTGGTCATGAACCAGAATGTGGGTGTGGTCGTGGGTGGAGACAAGTTTACATGAACTAAGCAATGGTGGGACATTAGATTAGGACAGTGGTGGCGAACCTTTTGGAGGTCGAGTGTCCAAACTGCAAAGTCACTTTACTATCACAAAGTGCCAACAGCAATTTAAACTAAATACAAACGTTTTAACTCATACATGAACATTATGGAAAATTAAGTTGAAAATAAACTGTGAAAATAAACAATTTCATCCATCGTACTCCTGAAAAAATTATTCATTTTTTTTAGAACCTCCCAGTTTCATTTTCTGTTTTAAAAAGCGGAAAAAGTAGGTTTAATGCTATTGTCTCATATGATGATGATTCAGCTTTTTCCATAGTCTCACAGTTAGCAATCATGTGACCCCCAACAAGACAAATTCAGCAATCATGAGCCCCCCCCCCCCCCCCAATCAAGACAAATTCAGCAATCATGAGGCCCCCAACATGACCAACTCAGCAATCATGAGGCCCCCAACAAGACAAATTCAGCAATCATGAGGCCCCCAACAAGACAAATTCAGCAATCATGAGGCCCCCAACAAGACAAATTCAGCAATCATGAGGCCCCCAACAAATCATGAGGCCCCCAACAAGACAAAGTCAGTAACCATGAGGCCCGCAACAAGACAAATTCAGCAGTCATGAGGCACATAAATAGACAGCTTTTCACATAAATAGGCAGAATGCCCCCTTAATATGTAGACACCTCTCACCTGGCAGCAGTTCCCCAAAATACACTCAATCTGACAGCAGTGGTTCCCCAAAAATAGGTAGCCCCAGGTCTATAGGTGTCCCCAGAATAGGTGGCCAGCGGTATAGATGTCCCCAGAACTGGTAGCCAGGGGTAGAGATGTCCCCAGAACAGGTAGCCAGGGGTATATGTGCCCAGTATATGTAGTCAGGGGTATATGTGCCCAGTATATGTAGGCAGGGGTATATGTGCCCAGTATATGTAGGCAGGGGTATATGTCCCCAGTATATGTAGGCAGGGGTATATGTGCCCAGTATATGTAGGCAGGGGTATATGTGCCCAGTATATGTAGACAGGGGTATATGCCCCCAGTATATGTAGGCAGGGGTATATGTCCCAGTATATGTAGGCAGGGGTATATGTCCCAGTATATGTAGGCAGGGGTATATGTCCCAGTATATGTAGCCAGGGGGATATGTCCCAGTATATGTAGCCAGGGGGATATGTCCCAGTATATGTAGCCAGGGGGATATGTCCCAGTATATGTAGGCAGGGGGTATATGTCCCAGTATATGTAGGCAGGGGGTATATGTCCCAGTATATGTAGGCAGGGGGTATATGTCCCATTATATGTAGCCAGGGGGATATGTCCCAGTATATGTAGGCAGGGGTATATGTCCCAGTATATGTAGGCAGGGGGTATATGTCCCAGTATATGTAGCCAGGGGGATATGTCCCAGTATATGTAGGCAGGGGTATATGTCCCAGTATATGTAGGCAGGGGTATATGTCCCAGTATATGTAGGCAGGGGGTATATGTCACAGTATATGTAGCCAGGGGGATATGTCCCAGTATATGTAGCCAGGGGGATATGTCCCAGTATATGTAGGCAGGGGTATATGTCCCAGTATATGTAGGCAGGGGGTATATGTCCCAGTATATGTAGCCAGGGGGATATGTCCCAGTATATGTAGGCAGGAGTATATGTTCCAGTATATGTAGGCAGGGGGTATATGTCCCAGTATATGTAGGCAGGGGTATATGTCCCAGTATATGTAGGCAGGGGTATATGTCCCAGTATATGTAGGTAGGGGTATATGTCCCAGTATATGTAGGCAGGGGGTATATTTCCCAGTATATGTAGCCAGGGGGATATGTCCCAGTATATGTAGGCAGGGGTATATGTCCCAGTATATGTAGGCAGGGGTATATGTCCCAGTATATGTAGGCAGGGGTATATGTCCCAATATATGTAGGCAGGGCTATATGTCCCAGTATATGTAGGCAGGGGGTATATGTCCCAGTATATGTAGCCAGGGGGATATGTCCCAGTATATGTAGCCAGGGGGATATGTCCCAGTATATGTAGGCAGGGGGTCTATGTCCCAGTATATGTAGGCAGGGGTATATGTCCCAGTATATGTAGCCAGGGGAATATGTCCCAGTATATGTAGGCAGGGGTATATGTCCCAGTATATGTAGCCAGGGGGATATGTCCCAGTATATGTAGCCAGGGGTATATGTCCCCAGAAAAAGTGGCCATGTGTGCAGGAGGAGGGGAGCAGCACAGAGAAGAGGGAGAGCTATGGGCACTCACCTTAGGGGGCTCTCCCTCCCTCTCTCGCTCTCCCCTCCGGAGTCCGGAATGAAGTGTGCAGCGGCTGGCAGCGGGCGGAACTTACCTCCTCTCGTCGCACGCGCCGGATGGATTAGCCGCTACTCTGGTCTGATCCAGACCAGAGTGCGGCACCAGAACTTCCGGCGCAGGAGCGAGACGAGGTAAGTTCCGCCCGCTGCCAGCCGCTGCACACTTCATTCCGAAGGGGACAGCGAGGGAGAGAGAGCCCCCTAAGGTGAGGGAAGGGGGGGGGGAGTCCGCCCTTCCCCACTGTGCCCATAGCTCTCTCTCTTCTCTGCGCTGCTTCCCTCCTTCTGGCTGCACAGGCACGCGGCCAGGGGGGGGGGCAGCGGGCGGCCAGGCTCGGGCAGATGCCCGGTTTTGCCGTATGTGCGGACGCCCATGGACACAGCTGTAGCTGTTGTAAAGTCAGCCTGTATTCTACACAACTACTTATGACACCATGAGCCCATCATTGTTGATGGCATACCACAAACTACACTTGTAAACGTAGCTAGAGAAAATGCACGCTCAAACGAGGCACTGACAAATTGAGATTTACTGGCACAGTACTTTCTTGCAAATAAGCACTAAGTTGTTTAATATGTCAAACACTTTATTAAATTCGTTTTTAAGAAACCTCGAGCAGTGCCAGAATTTAAAAATTACACTTACCGGGGGCTCTATCCAGCCCACCATAGACGGTGAGGTCCCTCAGCGTCCTCTTGCCTCCTTTCCGTGTGCCTCCACTGGCCCCAGTTACAGACGACACCCGGGCTACTCTTACAAATATGATCAGACATCAACACTTACAACTAGCCTAAAGAGAGCAACTAAACATGGGTTTCATACTGACATATGACGAATGTTACATAGTTACATAGTTATTTTGGTTGAAAAAAGACATACGTCCATCGAGTTCAACCAGTACAAAGTACAACTCCAGCCCGTCCCCCACATACCCCTGTTGATCCAGAGGAAGGCAAAAAAAAACCCACAAGGCATGGTCCAATTAGCCCCAAAAGGGCAAAAATCCTTCCTGACTCCAGATGGCAATCAGATAAAATCCCTGGATCAACATCATTAGGCATAACCTAGTAATTGTAGCCATGGATGTCTTTCAACGCAAGGAAAGCATCTAAGCCCCCTTTAAATGCTGGTATAGAGTTTGCCATAACGACTTCCTGTGGCAATGCATTCCACATCTTAATCACTCTTACTGTAAAGAACCCTTTCCTAAATAAATGGATAAAACGTTTTTCCTCCATGCGCAGATCATGTCCTCTAGTCCTTTGAAAAGGCCTAGGGACAAAAAGCTCATCCGCCAAGCTATTATATTGCCTTCTGATGTATTTATATATGTTAATTAGATCCCCTCTAAGGCGTCTTTTCTCTAGACTAAATAAACCCAGTTTATCTAACCTTTCTTGGTAAGCGAGACCTTCCATCCCACGTATCAATTTTGTAGCTCGTCTCTGCACCTGCTCTAAAACGGCAATATCTTTTCTGTAATGTGGTGCCCAGAACTGAATTCCATATTCCAGATGTGGCCTTACTAGAGAGTTAAACAGGGGCAATATTATGCTAGCATCTCGAGTTTTTATTTCCCTTTTAATGCATCCCAAAATTTTGTTCGCTTTAGCTGTAGCGGCTTGGCATTGAGTGCGATTATTTAACTTGTTGTCGATGAGTACTCCTAAGTCCTTCTCCAAGTTTGATGTCCCCAACTGTATCCCATTCATTTTTTATGGTGCTAGACCATTGGTACGACCAAAATGCATGACTTTACATTTTTCAACATTGAATTTCATCTGCCATTTATGTGCCCATATAGCCATCGTATCCAGATCCTGTTGCAATATGTCCCTATCTTCCTGAGAGTTGATGATTCTGCACAATTTGGTATCATCTGCAAAAATAGCAACATTGCTCACTACTGCATCTACTAGGCCATTAATAAATAAATTGAAGAGCACTGGACCAAGTACAGACCCCTGTGGGACCCCACTGCTAGCAGTCTCCCATTTTAAGTACGATCCATTGACCACAACTCTTTATTTTCTGTCCATTAGCCAGTTCCCTATCCATGCACACAGACTCTTCCCCAGTCCTTGCATCCTCAACTTTTGCACCAGACTTTTGTGGGGAACAGTGTTGAAGGCCTTTGCAAAGTCCAAGTATATCACATCTACAGCATTCCCAATATCCACATTAGCATTCACTACCTCATAAAAGCTGAGCATGTTAGTCAAACAAGACCTGTCTTTAGTAAACCCATGTTGATGCTGAGAAATAAGATTATTTTCTACTATGAAGTCATGTATAGTATCTCTTAGTAACCCCTCAAATAGTTTGCATACAACTGATGTTAAGCTTACAGGTCTATAATTTCCTGGATCAGATTTTTTGCCCTTCTTAAATAATGGGAAAACGTGGGCTGTACGCCAATCCACTGGGACTCTGTCAGTTGCAAGAGAGTCACAAAAGATAAGATAAAGGGGCTTAGCTATAGCTGAACTTAATTCCCTTAGGACCCGAGGATGCATGCCATCCGGGCCAGGTGCCTTGTCTATTTTTAATTTATTTAGTCTTGCCTTTACTTCTTCCTGCGTTAAGTATTTAATATTACAGTTAGAAGATTGAGACTCTTCTGCCTCTGTAATTTGCAACAGTGTTGTTTCCTTTGTGAAGACAGAAGCAAAGAAAGCATTTAATAACTCTGCCTTACCTTGGTCATCCACCATTGAGTTCCCACCCTCATCCTTTAGGAGTCCTATACAGTCAACCTTTCTTTTTTTAGAGTTGATGTACTTGTAAAACTTTTTTGGGTTAGATTTGATATCCCTAGCGATTTGATTTTCAGCTTCGATCTTTGCCAGCCTAATTTCTTTTTTACAATTTTTATTGCACTCCTTATAATTGCTTAGTCTAGCCACTGTTTACTACATACTTTACATAGGGGCAAAAAAAATAATTTTTACTATCACATAGGTTTAATTATATCACAGTTTACTATACCAGGCGTTGCTCGCACAGACTTAAAATGGAGATTGGCTGGGACCTACAGAGATAGTTCACTATAAGCAAATGTTTACTATATTAGACTTTATTGTAATACATTTATACTGTATGCTGTTGATTATCTTTTAAAGCAGAGTAGAAGGTCTGAGTTAAGTTACACTTTAAAGTAGTACTGTAAGGGGGGTGAAATATTTATTTTTAACTTACCAGGGGTTTATAACGATTCCCCGCTGTTGTCCTTTGCACACACACACACTCAACAATGCTCCTGTACCCGCCTCCAGATCAGTTCCACAATTTGTGATTTAATGTTGTAAACCACTGCATCTGCTCGACCTTGCTGACATCACCAGGAACATACTGCACAGGCAAAATACGATGTATTCTTTACACGATATTACAAAATACGATGTACGCATACACAGTATGCTCCCATCACCAAAGCAGGAGTTAGAACTCAGCCGCGCAGATTCAGTGGTTTACAACATTGAAGTTGCAAATTGCAGAAATAAACTAGCGGCTAGGAGCGGAGCATCGTTGAGAGGCTGCACGAGCACAGGACATTTGTAGAAATTGTTAGAAGCCCCACATAAGTTCAATTATTTTACCCCTCACAGTACTTCTTTTATTAATACTTGAACTTTTTTACCATTGTGTTGTTAAAAAAGATATGTTAATGTAATGAATAAACTAACTTTTTCCCTGACGCAGCTTACTTTCGTTTCTGATGACTGATTAGTCGACGGTCCATTGCGTCTGCAGGGCCCTTGACATGAGTATTCGTGTACACGTTACGGCATGGTATGTACGGCGATTCTTCAGTATTTCAACATCTATGGTACTAGAGGTGTCTAGTCCTTATATAGACTCAGAGATGATACAAGTGGCCGTTTTTTTACTTACACGGGGCTTCCTCAAGCACCATAAGCATGGATGCAATCCTCACTGTCCTCCCGTAGTGCTCGCGGAATCTTCCGTTCAGCCGCATTCAACCCTCAGGATTTGGCTCAGTCTGACCAACATTAGACTGAGTCTTGTGCAATTGTGCATAAGGTCCACACATGCGCAAAAGGCTCCTCGCTGACATCACTGAGTCAAATACCGGAGAAAACTGCGGCTTAACGGAAGCACTTGGCAGGACGACGAGGAATACATCCATGCAAATATGTGGATGGAGGAAGCCACAGGTAAGTAAAAAAAAATTTAACTCAGCTCTGAGTATCTTTAAAGGTGTGTACACACGCACTATTGTAACAAAGGACGGGTCCGTCAGACCCTCCCACGGCGCGGTCGTTCTGCCGACAGTAGTACGTGAGTACAGGCTGTAGGCAGACTGATAAGACTGTTTATGACTGATTGTTATTGCCTATTATTACATGAAGATTTAGGTGAAGTTCAGATCACAGTTTATGACCAATTTGTGCATAAATAAATACAATTCCAAAGAGTTCACATATTTTTTACTGCTACTGTAGTTACATACATCTGTACATGAGCCCTAAAGTGGGACAAATGAAGAAGAAAGAGGGTAGAGGGACTAGAAAAGAATAAGTCTGCACCCTGAGAACAGTCAAATTCTCACCCTTCAGAGATAGTCCTGTTCCATCGCCTCTGTTAGTGTGTCAAGGTGATTTACTTACAATTAACCAGTTAGCATTCACTACAGCATACCATGTTGGATATAACGAGTGGTACAGGCCTTTAAATACAGCTTTCACTACTTCTTATTCCCATTGCATACATGGGTGACATTGAAGGAGTCATCAGGCAGTTTTAAAGGCAATACATGATATTTAGGGGGGACTTTCTCCAGTCCCAAGCTCCCAGCACGTCCCTCGCCGCAGCTCTCCCCCCACCCGTGCACCGCAGCTCCTACCCATTCCCCTCCCAGGACGTCAGGTCGATCTCCGGGTCGACCTGTACTGCGGCTGCCTGACGGGCGCTGTCACTCACCGCCACATGTGCCGGAGCTGAATGCGCTGATGCACAAGTACTGGGCCTGCGCAGTCCGCTCCCGTCCACGTGGCAGTGATTGACAGCGCCCATCGCAAAGGCCCAGTAAAGGCCGACCCGGAGGTCGCCCTGACTTCGTCACCAGGGACCGGGTTGGAGCTGCGGCTAACGGCTGGGGCTATGACTGCAGCGCTGGACGTGCTGGTCGCTTGGGGCTGGAGGAAGCCCCCAGGAAAATAGCATTTTCTTTACAACTGCCTGATTACTCCATTAACCTCACTAAGTTTACACTTCTACCAAAGTAACATTTTTCCATTGACATGAAGAACACATAACACAAACCTTTCCAGCGTAATTGCACATGGAATAAGTGGGGTCATTCTTTGGTAGTAAACACATTTTTATTGCAGCATCATATAAATTGTCTGTACAACGTGTAAGACTTAAAAAAATAATATTTATTTTCCTTTCTCCACAAAAAACAAGGAATGTTTTTCAACGCCTTCACTTTCACATCATATAACTGTGATCAATACACACGGCACATATGAGTTGAGTACCAGCGATCTTGGATTATGGAGACGGTCTTTGTACAAAGTTTGCTTGCTATACATATGCAGAACATGTCTGTTTGCAGATCAAAAGTACTATGTTTAAGGCACTGGCATTACTTCACATGACAGATACATGTACTGTATGTCATGTATGTGATGTATGCGCTCATTATTCCACAAATGTCTGTTCAAAACAAATCTGGAAAATCTTTGTATACATAACTACTAAAAGGAGAATTGGTCTGTGCACTTTGCAATTGTTTGAAAGTTTTGCATTGATTTGTATGTCAACATTCCTTGCTTTCAACAACAGTTAACAAACACAAAATTTCTATTCTATGGAAACAGCGCTCAACAACCCACATATTAATACACAAGATTCCACATTTAAAAAGTCCACAACACCCTCAATAGGTGTGATCCACAGGTATCCAGTTAATAGTCCAAGCAATAATTCTTCATATACAGTTCATAGCAGTAATGATATATTCTCACCGGAACAATACGCCAACCACTAACGATTAGCAATCACGTTTTTGGACCATGCCAGCACACGAACTCCTCCACTGATATAGGACTCCTCAGATGTGTGTATACATGTCATATGAAAGAGAGACACAGCAATAGTGTGATACCGTTTACAGAGCATACACTATCCAGCACCACATATAAAACAATCCTCGAGGTGATCCAGCGTCTGACCGGCTCCTACAGACGCTGGATCACCTCGAGGATTGTTTTATATGCGCATTTTAACTGGATGTTTGTAAGTGCACTTGCTCTTTCTAATATATTTTATTACAGGTACACCTGTTTGAGCCCTAGATCATTACTTTGCTGACACAAGAGAAAGTCATCACAACAAGCTAGAGCTGCTGGTCTGTGAAGGGTCGGCCATATTATCTGGTGAGAGGCTTGAGTGCATAGCTGGTGGAGGCACTTTAGGGTGACCCGTGAGTGGAGTGGGAGCACTGGTGGTGCTGGATAGTGTATGCTCTGTAAACGGTATCACACTATTGCTGTGTCTCTCTTTCATATGACATGTATACACACATCTGAGGAGTCCTATATCAGTGGAGGAGTTCGTGTGCTGGCATGGTCCAAAAACGTGATTGCTAATCGTTAGTGGTTGGCCTATTGTTCCGGTGAGAATATATCATTACTGCTATGAACTGTATATGAAGAATTATTGCTTGGACTATTAACTGGATACCTGTGGATCACACCTATTGAGGGTGTTGTGGACTTTTTAAATGTGGAATCTTGTGTATTAATATGTGGGTTGTTGAGCGCTGTTTCCATAGAATAGAAATTTTGTACGTAGTGTGACACACACAATTGAAAAATAGCGATCCGACCAGACAGAGATTTATTAAGATTTATCAATATTTAGAATATCTATTGAGGAGCGCACTGATCAAATATAGAGTTAACAAACACAAATATCAAAAATAAAACTTTAACCACTTAAGCCTAACTGGACGAAAATTTTCATCCAGTTAGGCTGCACGCACTCCTTCGGTTCGCACACGCTCCCGCGGGCCCCCCGTGCGCGCCCCCGCTGCTGGCCACTAGCCCACCGATCAGTGAAAGGGATTATAAATCCCTTTCGCTGATCGGACCCCCCCAGAGAAAAGCCGACAGCGTCTCTTCAGACGCTGCGGCTTTTCTGAGCTCTGGTCTCCTTTCTTCTGCCTGGGAGCGAGATTGATCGCTCCCACGACTTTTTGATTGTGGCCATCTTGTGGCCAAATAGCTAACTACACCAAAAACACTTAACACTGAATAAAATACATTTACAATTCCCTGTTTACCTCCCACACCAAAAAATACCCACATACAAGTTTAAATTAAAAAAAAAAAAATTACAATAATAAAAAAAAAAAAAACATAAATAGTTAACTAAGAGTCTGTACTTTTTAAATATGCATGTCAAAGGAGTGTATCAATATGATTTAATAAATTATGGGCTTCTAAATAGTGATGGACGCAAATTGAAAAAATGCACCTTTATTTCCAAATAAAATATTGTCGCCATACATTGTGATAGGGACATAATTTTAACGGTGTAATAACCGGGACATATGGGCAAATACAATACGTGAGTTTTAATTATGGAGGCATGTATTATTTTAAAACTATAATGGCTGAAAACTGAGAAATAATGATTTTTTTTCCGTTTTTTTCTTATTCTTCCTGTTAAAATGCATTTACAGTAAAGTGGCTCTTAGCAAAATGTACCCCCCACAGAAAGCCTAATTGGTGGCGGAAAAAAACAAGATATAGATCAATTAATTGTGATGAGTAGTGATAAAGTTATTGGCAAATGAATGGGAGGTGAAAGTTGCTCGGATGTAAAAAAAATGTAGTGCTTAAGTGGTTAATATACTGTTGCAGTACAGAAAATAAGTTTCTTAAACAAAACGTTTACCAACTATTATTATGAAGTAGCTTTGTACAGCTATACCAGAACTTCTACATGAACTATAACTGTGTGCATGCTTCCTTGAAACATCCTTCATCTTGTAACCATGTCCTGTAAAGTGCAGTGCATTCATGAACCTTACATTTGGTAATGGTTAGAAGAAACCATAGCCATTTTTTGTACTTGCCTATGCCCTCAGTGGTAGTTGTGTTTGGCATACACAGTTTGCATGGTAAGTATAGAAAAGTAAGTAATGAGAAAAACCAGAGGCGCCAATAGAGTAAAAATGTACCAATTAAAACCAATTAAAATTGTGTGAGTGGCAGTGGTGGACCCGCCTACCTCCAATCAAAAAGGACCACTATAATGGTTAACAATATAAATTTAATCAATTTAGTACTCCAACAACAACAATTAGTTTGCAACGCGTTTCACGGGACCCAAGCCCGCTTCCTCAGGCAAAATACATACAATCAGGAGCAACCAGTAGTAGTCTGTACCAGCGTGGCGCCTCTGTACTCAAATGTTGGACATATACTAACTGTTGTGTACATGAACAACGTGTGTGAAATCACATACAGGGTGAACACTTGTGCACTTCTGCATTGCATTTAGTGGGACACGTTGAGTACAGTGTACAGTCTTGGGTACAGACGATATGTACATATTCCAGTGCTTAATGTGTGGATTGGTAAGTGAAATACGCTACACTGCCTGACAGTCATCAGAAGAAAAACACATGTAATTTCAGTACATGGGAACGCCATTAAAAATAATGAGACAGATACCTACCCAAGGAGAGATAAGGTTGTGGGTCGTATAGAGCCTTTCCGCTTTTCTCCTGGTGCTCTTGTTCCACCGATGGCTCGGCTGGTAGCAGTACTTCACTAAATTAGTCAAATACTACATTACCCAGCTGAAGGAGGCTTCATAAGTATTGAGGGAGTCCTAGTGCTCCAGAAGAAGGGCGGCCCTTTACTGCGCAGGTGCAAGCATGCTTACGGTATTGTGCCGCACGTCTTGTGGAGGACACGGCTCCTGAAGACTTCCAAATACCTTTTCGGCAGGGGTTTGAAAAGTGGATGATCCAACACAGGATAGAGAGCACCGAGAGATGACACAGAAGCCTCTATAGTACCCAGAGCCTTCCCTCTCCTTAGGTAAGTATTTACTTCTTTTTGCTTACATGCGCTTTGATTCACTGGAATGCTTTTGACTTCACAGATTGCATAAATATAAAAAGACTACCTCCTACCACCAGATGTGTGCATGTAAGGCAACATATCTTCCCTAATACTTACTTGCTGATAGATGAATGAGAACAGAAGTCTCATTGAGGGGATGAAAGCAAATCTTATCTTTGTACTAGTTGCATAACAATAAACCAATAGTTAGGGATTTGTGTAGGTGATGTGGTATGATGGTAACTGTGCATGTTATATTTGTACTGCTAGCTAATTTGTGCACATGAGATATATGTATGTGTGTAAAAGAACAGATATGTGCTAATATGGATACCTTACAAATGTAGATGTTCCTTCCCTAGGGTTAGGTGCAGTACTACAACGCTATTACACTGCACAAACGTGTGTTGGTTACATACATGCAGCTGTAGTGCATCCCTCAACTTCAGTGCTTCTGAAGAAACAAAAGTGTACATAGTATTTCACTATCCTACGTTATACATAACAGTGAATGGATGGATGCGCTCATGCACTTCCAAAGTGTGTGATGATGCAGTACACTGCAGTAAACCAATTATCTATGGGCAAATGTGGGTTTAGGAGCAGCCCACTGTGGCACATATTTCAACTTATGAAGAAAATGGCTTGTTTGGTGACCATGAAAAGGTTGCAAACACTGTGCAGTTTCGTGCTATTTTATGTTTCCTTGAAAACCATCACTTCTACATCATTACCCAAAGTAATTCACCCCACTTCCAATAACAGGGATCTAAATTATTTCCCCTAAACTTCCCCGGGTGGGGGGGCCATCCAAACAGCCTGAAGTTCAGAGGCATATGTATGAGCTGCAGCTGTTCCTCCCTGCGCCTCTGAGTCACCATCGCCTCCTCTGCCCCACCCCTGTAAGTCTTCCTTCTCTGAGCCGGCTAGGGGAGGGGGCAAGATATGCCCTTACAGACGCGTTGGAGGCAGGGTGGCAGCTCATACCTATGCCTGTAACGGAAGCGCATTGAGTTGCCCAATCCAACATTAATCCAGTTCTGGAGTAGTCCAGAGGAGTTTGGGGGAATGTATGTAGTGTCCACACCTAGGGATGCTTCATACTACTTAACCTCCCTGGTGGTGCAATAAATCCGCCAGGAAGCAGCGCAGCACTTTTAAAAAATTTTTTTTTAAAGCATGTAGCTAGCCTAGCACTAGCTACATGCTTCCCCCCTCCCTTCGCTATCCCTCCCACCCCTCCGATTGCCGCCGCCGCTTTTACCCTGCAGGGAATCCCGTTCTGAACGGGATTCCCTGTATGGGCTTCCCCGTCACCATGGCGCCGATCGCGATGATGTCACCGACGTCATCGACGGCGTGATGTCAGCGGGCACTCCGATCCACCACTCAGCGCTGCCTGGCACTGATTGGCCAGGCAGCGCAAGGGGTCTAGGAGGGGGCAGCGCGGCGGATAGCGGCAAATCGGCGGGTGAGGGCGGCGATTGTTATGCACACGTAGCTAGCAAAGTGCTACCTGCGTGTAGCAAAAAAAATTATGTAAATCGGCCCAGCAGGGCCTGAGCGGCACCCTCCGGCGGCTTACCCCGTGTTCAGCACGGGGTTACCGCTAAGGAGGTTAAGGGAAGGATGTTTAACAGATGTTAACGATATAAAGAGAATTGTAAGTCAGTTCATAGTCAGTTAACATATAACTAGGTGTTTCTCATGGACATGTTCACATACATGTGTACATATGTGTACTTTGTTGGCTATGCGCACCGGTCTAAAAAGTTGTTGCACAGGAATGCAAGTATTGCGTGATCCATTACAGCTGCAACATCCTAACTGCACGACATATTCTTTAAAGCCAGTGTGTGTGAGGTTATTCTAACGTGCCAGTAAGTACAGTCTCAGAAAAAAGAAACATGTTGGAATGTGTGTAGGAAAGTAAGGTCACAGGTGTATACAGCAGTTTAGAACATACTTAAGTCAAACAACAACTATGCAACAGCATGTAACATTAACTTTAACAGAAACGTTCCTTATGTGAATGACAACAATGCAACTTCTATGGCATAGTAAGGTAACTTCCTGTAAATGGCAGGTTCTGTGCACTTAGTTTTTCAGCAAGTGTACCATTTTGATCCCCAAGTGGCATGTAACACCTTGTTTTCAATTTAAGTGCAGCACTACTGTCAACTTTAACCTTGCACTTGCAAGAAAAGTAATATATAATGCTTTTGTTAGCAACCACACTACAAATGTTTGCCACATTTGTATAGTGTGTTTTCTACCTTACGAACAGCAACCAATAATGTTAGGTAGGTGAGCGCTTGCAATAGTTTTGCAAGCAACTCGTTCAACTGGGAAAAATATATAAGGAGTTGATTGTAGTGCAATTGCACAGTAAGACAGTGCTGATTGAATGTTTGATTAAAGGTGTTGATCTCCTTTTGAATACTATCTAGTCTCAGCATTAAACTTTGCCTGTGTTCTTTTTGTGCTTCATGAAATCTTTCTGATTGCTCCTTATGAAAATTGAATTGCTCACTATCCATATGTCTAGTACGACAAATTGTACGCTCTCCTCTTCTACCAACATTACTATTTGTACTGCGTGTTGCATATTGTCATGCTCCTGCTTGCACTTCATTACCTCCTCTATGTTGTTGTGTGCTAGCACATCTGTTGCTATCTCCAACATCCTACCTAACTTCAGCACCTTCAACGTCCTGTACTTCTTCAAGTGTCAACACCACTGCTTCTTCTTCATCAACTTCACAGGGTCTCTCCTGACCCATGCTCATTTCTTCACATTCCTCCGTTTGACTGTTGTCTGAAAACAACATCATGGTTTGTGTGGGAGGAGCACGTATTGGTTTACGTTTCTTCTCTGAAAGAGAAAAATAATTAATACATATTATTTCATCTTGCACCCTATGCACATAGCTTATGTACAATTTAGCAAATTGCTACTGTTTCAAAACCTTACTATAATACTTTACATACTTGAGAGGATACACAGGATGTTTTACATCCACACACTGCAATAGGTTGCCTGATTATTAATTCAACACCAATACAACAAACACAAATGTGTACAGGTGTACATCGTACATACATGTGTGTTAAGTGTAGCACACATCATTACCATATATATGTACATGTTTGTATAATTATGTTCCTCCCGCAACCTTCGCTCCTCCCAAGACATTCTCCTGGCCTCTAAGCTGATCACCTCCTCTCATACTCGCATCCAGGACTTTACACGAGCATCATCCCTTATCTGGAACTCTCTTCCACAGCCTGTACGTCATGCTCCAAACCTGGACATCTTCAAACACACTCTTAAAACACACCTTTTCAGACAAGCTTATAACATTCTATAGCCCTTATTTACCTCTCTGTCACAATGTAATCAGAGGCAAAGAATCACTGCCTCATCCATCCTCCACCCCCTTACCTAGTGTGTCCCCCACCACCCATTAGATTGTAAGCTCGCAAGGGCAGGGTCATCCTCCTAATGTTTACTGTTTTTGTAACAATATTTGTGCTGCTTGGAACTCTGCTGTACATTTGTTAGTTGTGTCTATGTTCCCCTTGTTGTCTTACTGTGCTTTGTAAAGCGCTGCGGAATATGTTGGCGCTATATAAATAAAAAATAATAATAAATAATAATATATGGCGGCAATCGCTTTTGGTAAGGTTTTTGATAGTTCTTACTCTCACTACTCTGTGTAGTAGTACAGTATAGCAAAAAAATCAAGAATCCGTAACGCCATACAACAGTGCATGCAAAAGGTGAACATATACCTACAACGCCGAATATTAAGTGGTGCTGCCTCGTACTAACATGTGGCTGCAGGTAACTATGCCTTGCACGTGATCACAACTAATGAAATCCAAGTGTCTCTGACAAGTTAGCAAAATGTAATTACGTCAACTCAAGTATCACAACATGTCATTTCACACTTCAAAATTTCCCTTGAAATCAAATAGATTGTTACCGGACATCATTGATTACCAATCCTGATGGACTAAGTTGAAAATAGTATTAATTAACATGCACCACAACATCCAATACTACCATATATAAATTATACAATGGAAATTAGTACATCAATTGCAACTTACACATACAGAAGTGGTAACAAATTCAGAGACAGAGAGAAACACACAGTCAGATGTACACAGAGAAAGAGGGAGCTAGAGTTAGTTAGAAAAATGGACAAACTCTAAGCTATAAATAAAAAAGAGAGGGAGAGAAACAAACTGTGCAAATAGCAGCCCCATATATGACTGTCTGCCACCAACTGGGAGGAACATGATACCACATGGACTGTATAACCCCATTCTCCCCTCTGTTATGGACTGTATACCTATACCCCCCCTCCCCTATGGACAATATATCTCACCCCCCCCCCCCCCCATACCATCTATTGCACCCTCCACACTACTACGGACTGTACACCTATATCCTTCCCTTATTCACCAATCCCCCTCCTCTCCCCCATGTTAATCTTGTGTTTTGCTTTGGCAATGGTACAGGTATTTGGTCCTGCCAATAAAGCTGATTTGGATTTGCAGAGACACAGAAAGTATGAGTGACAAATACTGAGTGAGAGAGAAAGTGAGTGAGTAAGAAATAGAGAGTAAATCAGAAACACACAGTAAGTGAGGAAGAGAGAGTGCCTACGAAATAGTGAGTGAGAGAGATATAGAGAGAGACACAGAGATAGATAGAGACTGAGAAGGGCAGAGGGAGAAAGAGTGAGAGACAGACAGAGAGAGAGATAAAAAGAAAGAGTGAGTGAGACAGATTGGGTCAGTAAGAGTGAGTGAGCAACAGTGAGTGAGAGAGAGACAGACAGAGAGATAGAGAAGTAAAGACACAGAGAGATGGATTAAGAGACACAGAAAGCCAACAGAGAAAACAGAGAAAAAAAGTGTGAACGAGACACTGAGACAGAGACAGATAGATAAAGAGAGAGAGAGACACAAAGAAATGGCGATTGACAGAGCAAGTTAGAGTAAAAGAGTGATTGCGTGAGAACGAAAGAGGGAGTAGGAAAGAGTGAGTGACTGAGAAAGACAGACACACAGAGAGATGCAGAATGGACTGTAGACCTATATTCTTCCATTCTCCCCCCCCCCCCCCCCCCCATGTATAATTTGTGTTTTGCTTTGCCAATGCTACATGTAATTGGTCCTGGCAATAATGATTTGTTGCTTTAGGCTTTGATGAGAGAGAGAGAGAGAGAGAGAGAGAGAGAGAGAGAGAGAGAGAGAAATGAAGACTGAGTGACAAAGAGTGAATGAGATAGAAAGAGAGAGACAGATAGAGTGCCAGATAGAGACACACAGAGAGACAGCGAAAGAGAGAGAGACAGAGAGATATAGATAGCAAAATAGAGAGAGAGAGAAAGAGACCAACGCCTGGAAGAATTGTAAACATGACAAGAGTTGGGTACATATTTGTAGGTGTAGTAACAAGGGACAAAGAAAAAAAAAGATTACAATATACTTGTTCCCTCGGGATTTAATGGTCTTATGTGAGTGCATGTTCTATCCTGAAAGCTCTTCTACGTTTTGGAAAGTGGAACATTGCTATATATGTATTGCAACTCTAAAATTGTCACCCATGAATTTGTTGTTTGTAATCATGATTGTACTAACACCTTAACCAACGTCCACAACAGTTTGCTGAAGGGACATGACAGCTCTGTAAACTGCGTATGCAGTGGAAGTTGATGGAATATGCAAAGACTTAATTGCCATTCAGCATACATTACTTACTCTTCTTGGATGTAAAGGTGTCGTTGCCTTGCTCAATTGCAACCACAGATTCCTTGTCTATGTACTGTCGCAATAGTTCTTCGTATGGTTTGAAATACACCCTTTGCCCAGTATTACCTGTTTTCTTGCTGGAATTGGGTTAAAGTGGACAAAATAATGAGGACCTTGCATTCATATGCGTAATTTGACAGCAAACACTATGCAAACAGTTGTAATTACTCACTTCTCCTTGACTTCCTCAGACATCTTTCTCCTAACATCCCTTTTCACGTCCTGTAACCTTTTTTTTTATATGGTCCATTTCACGTTTATGATCTCCAACACTGTTCACAGCGTCAAGAATTTCAGTCCATTGCTTATGTTTCCATTTACTGTCAGTGATAGGCAGAAGATATCCTTGTAATTTATCATAATGTGGTACTAGGTTTGCCATGTTCTCATGCTCTGTAAATTGTGGGTTTCGTTCCTGTACCACTTTTTTTGGTGCTGAGCATTCAGGCACTGATTTTTGGGATACACCACTAGAATTATCTGTCGAAATTTCTGTTTCTTCTGCGTCCTGAGAACATTGTCGAGAACCTGTATGTTGTTTCTTCCTGCCTCTACTTTGTTGTGATGAGGATACTCTCTTCTGTGGTTTATGTTTGTTACGTTTTACCCCTCCATACTTCTTTGAATCAAATTCTTGTAATAGTCACATAGATTCGTGCAGTTCCTTCTAACTCTCGTGAACTGACCCTTTGGAACCCCCTTAGCCACATTGGATGGTGACAACTAGTGACATCAATAAAGGAATTGCAGTCTGTTGGCTTGAAAAAGCATTTAGTAATAAACCTATTATCTTTTCAAGAAATCTCTAAATAAAAAAAATAAATAAATACCCTGCTGTATTCTGCTGTCAGTTGAATATTAGGTCTTAAAGACCTAAGGGGGGTTCCAAAGGCATGAAACCACAGGGTTTTTTGGTGGCGTTATGAATACTTACCTACTGTAAAAAATAAATAATTATATTTACCAAGCAACCAAGGAGTGTTTTTTACCCACCTCAGCGTTCTGATTCCCCGGGATTTCCGTGCAAAAAGTGGTACAATTAATTTTCAGAACCTTTTTTCCTGTAACTTACCAAAATGAGCCAAGCAATAGTTTAGTATACATTATGAGTATAATAAAAGTGTCAAACACAAATTCTTGTCAAAAATAAAATAACATTTATTAATTACAAACAGAAATAGCTTGCATTTTTTATCAATGCAGAAATAGCAAGAAAATGCAGAAATAAATATTTAAGGCAGAAAAAAGATACAGTACAGAGGTTTACTCCTACAACACCTCCATTGTATGGTATACTTTGAAGCATGGCATTGCACAAAGTGCCACATCACAGTCCCGGCAATACACACGGGTCTCCTTGCACATTTTTTGCCGTCTTTGCCCTTTTTTGCGCAGCAGACCACACACCTCCTTGTAGGGGTTTGTTTCAGTGCGGTCGGTGGCAAGTGTTCTGGAAAGTGGCGTCCAGAAAGTTGTGCCGGGTTCACAACGTACAACGCCATGTGCCCCGGTCTAGTTGCTGACTCCGGTGGGGGATGTTTCACACATGTGGCTTCGGTAAGCTGCCAGATAAAGTCGTGATGGGGTACAGGCCTTTCACAGTTCTCCTTATACAACACATAGCACATAGGCGCTCCACAAACACTGTTCCAGCAGGTGGAGGATTTTTTTTTTTATAATACTTCCGCTGCTGTTTGCGGACAGCCGGACAGAAAGTCATTGCTCCATCAGCCTTGTCCACCCCCCCCCCCCCCATCGTACGGTTGTAATCCAACTTTGGGCTTGGCCACCTCCTGTCTAGTTTTCGTAGTGGTGCGAACAGTCTCTGCATTGTGCACCGTGCTGAGGATGCACACGTCCCTCTTGTCCCTCCTCCTCAGAGCCATCATTTTGCCCTTCTGCCAGGCAACAACCTCTCCCTTCTTCAGCTTCCTGGCAGAGAAGGCCGGTGGCATATGGCGACGGTTAGCCCTCACCGTACCATATGCATCTGTCTTGTGCTGAATCAGGTGGTCAAACAGTTCCGGGGAGCTATAAAAATTGTCTGTCGTAAGGCAATACCCCTGATCCAGCAATGGCTCAATAAGTGTTAGTACAGAGGAGGTAGCACAACCAAACTCACTGTACTGAGGTGCAAATTTGGTGCCTTTACCTGTATAAATAACAGAGTTCCAGATGTACCCGCACTTGGCCTCACAGAGCATAAAGGATTTCACCCCAAAACGTGCCCTTTTGTATGCAATAAATTGCACCCAGCTGAGTCTCCCCTTATATGCCATGAGGCTTTCGTCCACGGTGATGTCACGCTTGTTAGTGGTCCAGTACCACTTCTGCAGGTGCTTACCGACAACTCTCTGGAGGATGATGAGGCCCAGGAACATCCAGATGTCGTTGCAGGTGACAGGTTCCCATTTCCTGTTCCGAGAGAACCTGGGTAGAGGAGCACCCTGCTGCTGCTGTGCTGCATACCGATTGGTCTCCTCGACGATCTTCTGGATTACCTCATCGGTAAGAAACAGCTCCAAGTAGGACAGCGGGCTGTGGTCACATGCGATCTTCTGCCCAGGTGCCCCTGTGAAAGGGAACCTGGGTGGCGGAGCTTGAGTGGGTCTCTCCCGCTCACACCAAGTGCGTGCGACACTCACTGACTCCTCGGTTTCACCGTCACTGCTCTCCGACTCCGAAGACAGGACACCGGGATCCTTGCAGTCCGTAAACTTCTCAACGAGCTCCTCCTCACTGTCGCTTCCCTCCAGGATATCCAGCAGCTCCTGGTCACACAAACACCTCCGGGAGGACGAGGCCATGACCCCAAACTGGATACGGGGTCAAAGGTCAGCGACAGGGAAAAAAAATATCCAGCAAAAGCAAGCACACGGATCACAGCGTCTTTATAAAGACTAGCAAAACTGCACTATGTACTGTATGTAGCAAAGTCTGGAAAAGGCAGGAAATCACTCAAAGCACAGAAATCACAAAAGCAGAGCTGACAAGCAGACTAAGCTATTGGACACTGGGACTCTGAAAGAGGGAGAATCTGTAACGGTTCTGCCTTTTATAGTATGTACACAGGTGTTTGCAAACAACTTTGATTTACTATGGCATGATTGGATTACATCTTTTGTGTACTGATGTAATCCAATGATGCAGTTTGTGCGACGGCCAGCAGGGGGCGCATGATCAACGTCAGAGGAAGTGGCTGGGCAGCGCCATCTTCCCTGCACAGCCGATCAGCCCGGAGGAGAGGGAAGTGGAGACCGGGAGGCAGAAGCCTGCAGCCTGCAGCAGCCCGGAGAGCAGGCTGGAGGCGGCGAAAGCGGTGCACACGGCAGCGGTGAGTGGGGGAACTGCTGGACGAGCTGAGTTCGTCCAAAACGTTTTCAGCATGTTTAGTCTGGACGAGCTCAGCTCGTCCATAACACTAGGGAGGTTAATGTTGATGTTTTTTATGTCTCTGATTTTTAGCCACTGGACACTGCTGCCTAAGGAGCCTCTAACTGATACCCTCTGACGAAGGGACCCCCCGAAACGGCGCTGTCAGGGTATTATACCTCTATGGGACATTGCTTTGCCATATGCTACATGCTTGCTACTTGCATCTAATACATGCACTGTTGCTTCCTTTGGATGCTGTTAGCTGCTTAACGTACTTGCTGCTTATAGAGGCTGCATGTCTCTAGGGGGATTGTGTTGTTTTACCCCAAGTGTATCCCAGTGTGTATCATTTCTATACTCTATGTGTCATTTGTCCAAACTGATGTAATTTTTGATATATTTCAATACAAATCTTTATGCAATCTACTTTTCTGGTGTGCGAGTCAATATTGTTGTATTGCATTTGTAGGACTGCTTTAGCAGTTCGGTTTACGGACTCAGCACCCACTTGTCCTAGTACATGATTTCCTGTGTGAACCAGGTGTGCAAACCTTTTTCATTCAATTTGATCCTAGACTGTGGCCAGGAAAAGATGCCCCTGTATTCGTTGGCGAGGAAGCTTTTGGTTCGTCCACCTATATTATGAGGCCTTATGTGCACAGGTCATTGTGTGCCAAGAAAATTAACTTCAATTTACGTTTAAGCAGAGCCAGGAGAATGGTTGAATGCACTTTTGCCATTATGGCAGCAAAATGGTGCATTTTTCTTGGCTCCCTGCAGATGTCCCCTAATAATGCAGTGAGTGTTATAAAAGCTGCCTGTGTGCTACATAATTTTGTAAGAGAAAAAGAGGGTGTGAACCTTGATGATGCTGAGACTCCAGTTACTCGCCTGTAACCTCATCGAGCTCCTCATCATCCTATTTTATGTGTTCAAGGCCTATGGGACAACCTAAGGTAAGTATCCCCAGTGGGGTGTGATTTTTTACTTACAGAGTCTCTTGAAGTACTAGTAGTACTCATGTAGTAGGCCAACATAATCTTCTATTTGTAAACATTCCAAGGTCCTAATAAAATATTCAAACTATATAAAATAAGTAAAAATAACTTAACCTTAACATTAGTAGTATTGTCAACTTTATTATAATAAGTTATAGTATTTTTTACTACAGAATGATACTGAACAATTCATGGTGAGTACATTAAGTGTTTACATTTTTGCTTAAAAGTATGTGGTAACTACAGTTTTTTTTTAATCTCTAACCAAACATTATGTATTAAAAGCATTATAATAATGTTGTGAGGAAACGCGGAAAGCCGCCGCGTGTGCCAAGAGCTAGGCGGCTGACTCCGCATCCTACGCGGCGGTTTGCTCGCGTCTGGGTGTGTGGTGGAACGCAGAAAAGCCGCCGCATGTCCTGACAGCAAAGCGGCTGTTTGCATGCAGCAGCGTGTGCTTGGTGTGGCTGGGTCTGTTAGTGCACTTAGGCAGATGGAGAGCTATGCACGCGCGGGCCTGAATCCAGGACCTTTATACTAGCAAGGGAAGTGTCAGCTGATCAGGAAGGTCAGCTGATTCCTGCAGGACTCATGATTGGCTGAATGGTTCGGGCGGGCGGCAGTGTCCAGCAACTATATATTCTGCTGCTTGGTCAGTTGCTGGTTGCCTGTTTGCGATCACAATGTGGGAGCACGCAGACCCTTAGTCAGATCCTAAAGTGTGCCGGGACCAGCTGGAGCTGTAATCCTACACTTAGCTAGATTCTGTTGATAGTCTAAAGTACTAGTTTGATTGTCATTATCTGTTATGACTTTCTGCCTGTCTGACTACACTGCCTCTGTCTTCTGATCCTGTACTTTGTTTGTCTGTGAGTTGCCGACTTGGCCTTCCCGACCCTGAGAACTATCTCTATCGCTAAGAGATAGTTCATGCCTGTATGTGCTGGGCAGCTGCTTCACAGGGCCAGCTCTGTATCTGCTGGGCACCTGCTCACAGGGCCAGCTCTGTATTTGCTGGGCACCTGCTCCTCAGGGCCAGCGTTGTATTTGCTGGGCACCTGCTCCTCAGGGCCAGCACTGTTTGTGCTGGGCACCTGCTCCACAGGGCCAGCTCTGTATTTACTGGGTACCTGCTCCTCAGGGCCAGCGCTGTATTTGCTGGGCACCTGCTCCTCAGGGCCAGCGCTGTATTTGCTGGGCACCTGCTCCCCAGGGCCAGCACTGTATGTGCTAGGCACCTGCTCCACAGGGCCAGCTCTGTATTTACTGGGTACCTGCTCCTCAGGGTCAGCACTGTATTTGCTGGGCACCTGCTCCTCAGGGCCAGCGCTGTATTTGCTGGGCACCTGCTCCCCAGGGCCAGCACTGTATGTGCTAGGCACCTGCTCCACAGGGCCAGCTCTGTATTTGCTGGGCACCTGCTCCTCAGGGCCAGCGCTGTATTTGCTGGGCACCTGCTCCCCAGGGCCAGCACTGTATGTGCTGGGCACCTGCTCCATAGGGCCAGCTCTGTATTTGCTGGGCACCTGCTCCCCAGGGCCAGCGCTGTATTTGCTGGGCACCTGCTCCTCAGGGCCAGCGCTGTATTTGCTGGGCACCTGCTCCACAGGGCCTTCTCTGTATTTACTGCCCCAGGGCCCATCCTGTATTCTTTGGGAACCTGCTCCTCAGGTTCCTCAAGCTTGTTACTATTCTTCTGTATTCTGATCTTGTACCTTGTCATTCTGATACCCTGTTGCCGAACCTCGGCTCGCTCTTAGACTCTGCATCTGACTCCTGATTCTGTACCCCGATATTTCTGACACCCTGTTGCCGAACCCTGCTTGTTTATTAGTCTTCGCCTCTGCATTCTGAATCTGTACTGTATTTGTCCGTGTGTTACGACCTGGCTTGTCTGACTTCGAGAACTGACTTTACTGCTAGAGGCAGTACCCAGATCTGTTAGTGACACTCTCTCCTAGGTGTCACTAACGTTCTGTCCTTCCTACGCTCCGCCTGACTCCTCCCCCGGGAGAGTCCAGGCCTTCGGAAGGAATCTGTATTGCTGCAGTACTTCATATGGTACGGCACTTGTTTCTGAGGCTTAGTCCTCGAGGTATTACTGTTGCACCAAGCACTTACACTACTCAGGTGTTCAGAGGTTAGCGTTATATTGGATTATCGGTGATACTGCAGATCATCGATAATCGGGTATATTCTGCATTCTCGGTGATACTGCAGTTCACCGGTAATCAGACCCTCTCTCTGCTACACTGATCGTGACAAATGTACTTGCTGCTTTTATGTATATGTAGTTATATAGCTCTTAAAGGGAAGGTTCAGGGACAGTTGAAAAAAAATAAAAATCCGAATCCACTTACCTGGGGCTTCCTCCAGCCCGTGGCAGGCAGGAGGTGCCCTCGGCGCCGCTCTGCAGGCTCCCGGTGGTCTCCGGTGGCCGACCCGACCTGGCCAGGCCGGCGGCCAAGTCGGGCCTCTTCTGCGCTCCATTGTGCGTTCCACGCCGGCGCGCTGACGTCATCGGACGTCCTCCGGGCTGTACTGCGCAGGCTCAGAACTACTGAACTACATGTTTTTTTTTTATATTAAACATTTTATTTGGGTATTTTTGGGAGGGTGGGATGTAAACTATAGTTTTATAATGTAATTGTGTGTTGTTTTTAATTTTTTTTACTTTTAGTTGTAGTTTTACTTTTTGGCCACAAGATGGCGGCCATGAGTTTGTTTACATGACGTCACTCTAAGCGTAACACATGCTTAGAGTGACGCAGGGGGGAGGCAACGGCCAGAAAAAGCACAGCTTCCGAGAGAAGCTGTCGCTTTTTCAGCGGGGGAGAGGAATCAGTGATCGGGCACCATAGCCCGATACATTGATTCTTTGGCTACCGAATCCGCGGCCGGGAGTGCGCGCGTATGGTTCCTGGACGTAGTTTCTATGTCCAGGAACCAAAATAGGTTAAAGTAATCTTGTTGGGGTTGTTGTCTGAACATTTGTGGTCTAGGTAGCACAAGTACATTTGTAGTGTATGCATGCTGAAAAGGAATAGTATTGTGGCTAGTGCCTGGCATGGTGAGCACTCACATCTGAGGGCCCTGAAAGGTTTAAAGGGATACATTTTTTACAGCATCTAATAAGACTTCTCATAACCGTACCACATGTTCCTTACGTATCTCTTCAATAATATTAACTAGACTCATTGCTAAGTGATATGCAGAAGTTTGGACCTTTTTTTCACCTTTGATGACTGTCATCACAGATTTCAAGGATGATATCAGAACATAATTTTTTCCCCAATTGTATTTTGGACATCATTTCGGCTACTTGCCTGTCCTACATAGGACTGTGTGTTTTTTGAAGGTTGTGCTTCATCCTCAGTTTGTGATTCCTGAGTAGATGATAACTGCTGCGCTTCTTCAAGAACATCCATGGAACGTTCATGTTCTGTATCTTCCTCATTATCAATGATGTTGTCTTCAGACCTATATAAAACATTAAAAAAAATAAAATAAATAACAAATACGTTTATAACTTTTTTCATAAAACATGGACAAAACACAATATTTGACAAGGAAACCTCTGATAGTTTAGAATTAGGATAAGTACCAACCTCGCAATTCAATTGAAGATTTACACGACAATTGGCGTTGTTTGAACAACACACAATCATTTACACAATCTCATTATGTGGGTACAGGCACATGATCACACAATGGTCGCATAGCGTCGTGCAGAAATTAAAACCGTCAGGAGGAATTGCATCTTTAAGATCACAAAGCACTTAGACGCTAAGTACTACAAGCACAGCATGAGTGGTCACACTCGTTGCATAGCATCGTGCATACCCATCGACGCTAAAATGGCTTGTCACAGCGCTCGTTCTCAGGGAGCCATTGAGGGATCATTCTCCTTGCATTTCAAGGTGTGTACTTGTCACGTTTATAGGGTATTCACCTTGCACCATGGGGTCTGTAGCCTACGTCAATAACCTCTCCAGTTCTAAATTGATTTCATAATACTCATCACAACTACACAGATTAACAGGCAGTGGACGGAGTGGTCGATGAAATCAAACAAATGTACAGTAGGGGTTAACCTTTTTTAAAATATTGCCTATGGCAGAGGAAGAAGGTCAATCGGACGTAATGGATGATGAGAGAGGTAACCCACATCATGGTGTGACAGGAAGGCCCTATAAATACACCAATAAAAAATCTATTATGAGGTATGTTAAAAACCTGAAAGTAAATAATCAGTTTGCAATGATTTGAAAAAAATACACACTTCCTGCCACTCCTGATGTTCTGCATTATTATGTTTGAGTGTGAATTGCGGAACTGAAAGAGCCATCAAATACATTCACTCAAAACATCTGTTCTGCATTCATGTTTGTGGCCTTTGTATTATCATAGGTACATAAAAATCATTGCCAGTCAACTGTTTTATTACTAATTAGTACCTCTAATGCATACCTACACTTGAAATAATTTACATACTTACCTCTAGAGAGTACTTCATTGAAAATATTGGTATTTCATTGCCATTACTCCCTATTGCAATTCACAACATTTTTACATGTAAAAATGTTAAAGGATTACTGTAGTGAGAGGTATGCGGAGGTTGCTATATTTATTTCCGCTTAAACAATACCAGTTGCCTTGCAGCCCTGCTGATCTATTTTGCTACTGTAGTGTCTGAATAACACCAGGAACAAGCATGCAGCTAATCTTGTTAAATCTGACCATAATGTCAGAAACACCTGATGTGCTGCTTGCTTGTTCAGGTTATGTGGTTAAAGTTGAGGCAGAGGATCAAAATATCCCTCTCACTACAGTTGTCCTTTAACAAAAAGTAAACAAGGAAACAGTCAACATATCAATGTTTAAAATTATACTTACAAACGAGGTTCTAGTACTGGTCGCAAGAATTGAAGATTGTCTTTGAAATGATATGGTGTCCTCCTGGACGCTCCTGCGCCTCTACTAGACTCTTCTTTTTCAGTTTTGAGTTCTCGAAGGAAGTTATCTTTTCCGACCTCCAACAAGTTTTAATATCTTTCGCTAAAAAACAAATTATATAGGTAGAAAAAAAACAACGGTTTGTAAGAAATAATACCTTTTAATGGCTAACTAATAGAGTTAAATGATGCAAGCTTTCTGGGATCTAGTCCCCTTCTTCAGGCATATTTCCAGATGTAAGCTGAAGTAAAACACTGATGCAGATAAATGGTAAACACGAAGATGACAGTTGTGTTGGTTACTGTTTATCCGTTAGGTGTCAGGTGATCAGCAGGCTGGAGCCAGTGAGTTAGTGCAACCATACATGAAATCCAGCAGGTTTCTGAAGATCATGAAGCCAAATCAATCATGGTACATAAGGTGTCATGAATCCTGTTCCACAATTTAAACCTTCTGTTAATGTCTTGAACATTTTCATAAATTTGTACTCAGAAACTTTTCTTGATTGATCATTTTTGAAGTTACCCTTAAGAACAAGTACTTTTAGATCTTGCATGCTGTGTCCTGGTTCATAGAAGTGTTGGCCCACTGGTGTGTCCATTTTACCCTCATTAATTTTAAAGCGGTGATGGTTCATTCTTGTGCGCAGTTTTTGTCCTGTTTCTCCTATATAGATTCCTCTTGAGGGGCATTTCATGCAGCGTATCATGTATACAACATTGGATGACTCGCAGGAAAATTGGTCTTGTATTTGATGATATTTCTGTGAGTTTGGTATTTGTATTTGGCTTGTGCTCAAGATATAAGGGCAGGTCTCACACCTTGTGTTATTGCAGGGTAATGTGCCTGGAGTATCTGGTGTAGATAATGCACTTCTGATAATCATTTGTCTCAAATTGGGAGGTTGTCTGAAAGCAAGCAGTGGTAAATCAGGAAAACCATCCTTCAGGCGTTTGTCTTTATGGAGTATTGGTTGTAGGGCTTTTGATATCTTCCTCAGTGTCTTTAATTTTGGGTTGTAGGTTACCACAATTGGGATTCTGTTGTTTTCAGTCTTTGGGGTGTACTTCAACAGTTCCTCTCTTGATTTTAAAGTTGCTCTGTGTATTTGATCATCAACGATTTGTGGATGATATCCCTGATCTATGAATATTTTACGTAGTGACATAAGTTGTCTGTCTCTGTCCTCTGAATTAGAACATATTCGGTTATACCTCAGAGCCTGGCTGTAAACAATAGATTTTTTGGTGTGTTCCGGGTGGAAACTCTTCCATTTCAGGTAAATATGCCGGTCAGTTGGTTTACGGTATATAGATGTTTGTAAAATTCTATCTTGTATATAAATTGTGGTATCCAGGAAACTGACATGGGAGGTTGAAAAGCTGAGCGTTAACTTGATGTTCTTGTGGTACTCTGAGAAGTTTTTGTGGAATCTGATTAATTCTTCCTGTGATGCTGTCCAGATTAATAGGATATAGTCTATAAATCTGAAGTAAGCCCATGGTTTAATTTCACAAGTTGAAAGGAAGTTTTCCTCCAATCTGGCCATAAACAAATTTGCATACTGGGGCGACATCCTACTTCCCATAGCACTGCCCATTGTCTGTAGATACATATCATTCCCAAATGAAAAATAGTTGTGAGTTAGTATATACCTGATAAGTTGTAGTGTGGGCTCTGTTGGTAGATCATTTAGCTGAAGGAAATGTTGGCAAGCTGCAATACCGTCCTCGTGTGGAATGTTGGTATAAAGGGATTCAACATCCATTGTAGCCAGGATAGCACCCTCTGGGATCGGACTCATGGCAGTCAATTTGTTAAGAAGGTCAGTGGTGTCTTGGATGTAGCTGGCTGTATTCCTTACCATGGGTTTAAGAATGTTTTCTACCCAACCAGATATCTTTTCTGTTAGTGTCCCCAAACCAGAGATGATAGGACGACCTGGATTTCCTTCTTTGTGTATTTTTGGTAAGATGTAGAAGGTGCCTATTTTAGGATTAGATGGTATTAATGTAAGTATGTTAGATGATTTTGAGGAAAGATCATTAAGCATATTCTTCAATTCCCTTGAGTATTGTAGCGTGGGGTTTGTTTCTAGTCTTTTGTAGTAGGTGTTGTTGGAGAGCTGTCTGTTTGCTTCTTGAATATAGCTGGATTTATCCAAAATCACTACAGCTCCTCCTTTGTCAGCTGGTTTAATTACTATGTTGTCATTGCTTTTAAGGCTCAGTATTGCTTTCCTTTCTTGAGTATTGAGGTTGTAGAGTGTCTGTTTTTGTTTGTCCAGTATCTCTAATTTGATTCTTTTTCTGAAGTTGTCAATATACTCTTCTAATTTCTTGTTCCGCCCTAATTTTGGTGTCCAGGTACTGCTCTTTTTGTTTTTGCTATTCGCAGGTTCAGTATCTTCGAATGATGAATAATTAGGTCTGTTGTGAAAAAACTCCTTTAGCCTTATCCTCCGAAAAAATTCTTCCATGTCACTACAAAATTCTATTTCATCAAATCTTTTGGTGGGGCAAAAAGTAAGTCCTTTAGATAGAACAGCTAATTCAGTCTTGCTTGGGTTATAGCTGGATAAGTTAACCACAGGTAAAAGATTGGCAGTTTTAGGTTCTGAACGGGGTACACTTGTATTGTTATCTAGAATGATGTTTTCAGCTTTCAGTCTAAGGCTGTCAAGTTTCTTTTTCTTGTTTTGGATTACATGGTGTTGTAATTGTTTGTAGAATTTCTGTAATGTAGATTTAATGCTTTCTGATGATGGTCCTTGCAGTGTAGAATAGAGTAAACATAGATTATCTTGGGTAATTTTCTTTTTGCTGTAACAAACCTTGATGAGATGATTCCTGATCCTTTCTGATGTTCTGAAGCAGAGTCGCTGTGCAAAATGGGTATTGAAGGTATGTTGAACTGGGTTTCTGATAGTAATACCTTTCGGTATCAGATTTTCTTTCTTGCACTTGGATAGAAAAAAGATGTCACTGTCCAGTTGTGCCAATTTCTTCAGTAAGGTTTTACATTCCAAATGTGTGCGGTACATTATGGTATCTTGCATGATGATAGTAGCAAAAAAGTTTCTGTACCGTGTTAGCCAAACAAATTATATAGGTAGAAAAAAAACAACGGTTTGTAAGAAATAATACCTTTTAATGGCTAACTAATAGAGTTAAATGATGCAAGCTTTCTGGGATCTAGTCCCCTTCTTCAGGCATATTTCCAGATGTAAGCTGAAGTAAAACACTGATGCAGATGAATGGTAAACAAGAAGATGACAGTTGCGCTAGTTACTTTTTATCCGTTAGGTGTCAGGTGATCAGCAGGCTGGAGCCAGTGAGTTAGTGCAACCATACATGAAATCCAGCAGGTTTCTAAAGATCATGAAGCCAAATCAATCATGTTACATAAGGTGTCATGAATCCTGTTCCACAATTTAAACCTTCTGTTAATGTCTTGAACATTTTCATAAATTTGTACTCAGAAACTTTTCTTGATTGATCATTTTTGAAGTTACCCTTAAGAACAAGTACTTTTAGATCTTGCATGCTGTGTCCTGGTTCATAGAAGTGTTGGCCCACTGGTGTGTCCATTTTACCCTCATTAATTTTAAAGCGGTGATGGTTCATTCTTGTGCGCAGTTTTTGTCCTGTTTCTCCTATATAGATTCCTCTTGAGGGGCATTTCATGCAGCGTATCATGTATACAACATTGCTAAAAAATAAACAAACATAAAAATTCAGCCAAAAAACTTCCATTACATATATTAAATTGAGATGTCCACAAACACTACATTTACCCCCCCCCCCCCTGCAATCCTCCAATACAAGCAAAGCAAAACATTAAAAGCGAACCTAAAATCCCCCTTCCTCACAGAGTGCCCCTCCAACACCCCACGGCACAAAACCAGCCTTGCCAGGCAGACATAAACTACCCACCTTCCCTCTGCAGCTACAACTGTGAGATATGACATCCCTGCCAGACTGACTATGCAGCTCCAATAGTACAATGAAAATAAAAATACAGTTCCCCCACCAGACCCATGTACACTGCAGTAAACTCCCTCCATACCGAATTCACCATCCATCAGCAGCAACACATACAGCCCAACCATACCCTCCCTATGTAGCTATGCATATGAAGGGTTCAGTGACATTTCTATACACCCTCCCTCAGCAGCACTAAAACACTGTGAATAAAAGCAGTATACTTACTTTTTTGTCATGCTGTGCCTCAGATGACATCTCCCAATCAGCTTCATAGAAGTTCTTTGCAATTTCCATACAGAGATACTTTGCTCTGTTCACGTCCTTGTAGAGTTGGTGGCCCTTATATAATTCTGAATGCTTCTGCACTGGAAAATCAGCTCTACTGTTGAGAAGCAGATTCAGACGTCCATTTTCCTGGTAGAACGATTCCCAGCCGCTGCGCTCCCTCCCCGTATTTTTCTTTACGCCATCTTGCCTCCTCTGGCTGTCAGCAGGAAACAGGAAGCTGGATACTCCCTAGAGAAAGGAGTTAGGGGTAAAAAGTGATCTCCAAAGCCCATTGCTATGCACTTATATGCGCTAAAAAAGCACACCCATTTACTTGCATTGCTGTGTGCTTTACAGAGCAGTGCACAGAAATGCATGCAGCACCACGTTTTTGAAACACGCATGAGCGCAGCGCATAGATGTGAACTTGCTATATTGAAATGAATGGAAAAAACCTTGCAAGTAACTGGTTGGTTGTCCAGTACCATTTCTGTACTGGTTTTTCCACCACCAGGATGATTAGACCCAAGAAATGCCACATTTCATCTGAGGTTACCGCTTTCCACTTTCTGTTTTGTGAAAGCTTCATTTGTGGAGTTACCAACTGTTGCTTCCCATAGCAATTTGTCTCAATGACAATTTTACCAATGATGTCATCCGTCAAAAGCATTGCCAAGTATGCCAAGGGGTCTTTATGGTTAACATTTACTTTTAATCCTGGCGCTCCGGTGAATGGAAACTTTAGGGGTGCTGCCTGAGCTGTGCTGCAATCAAGAGCACACCAGGTGCGCTCTTGATTGCAACAATGAAGTCACTGCTATAAGTCAAACCATATCTAGAATTCCAATAAAGCCACAAGGGGGCTTCCTGGGCCTGATGAACAATTAACAATGTTAAAAAGTGTAAACCAGTGTACTTTCTCCTATAAGGCTGGGTTATCACTGGCAATAAAAATTGAGTTTAGCAAAACCAAACAACAGATTTTAACAGATCCTTTGCAAAGCAATAGGATCCATTCACATCAGTCTGTTTAGAAGGGATCTGCTTGGTTTGTTCTAATAAGTGGAACGCAAGTTTGATCGCCATACAACTTTTCCGGATTAGCCGGACCAAGCGGATGGCAATAAAATCAGTGCTAGCTTATAAGAACAGACAGTGTTCATTCTCACTAGGCTGCTCGCAATTTACATTTTTACCTGCCGCCATCCATTGGTTCCTCCGCAGCTGGCTCAAGAGCCAAGGTGGCATCTTTGAAGCGAGACAGGAATGAAACAAGGCCACCAAGGCTGTCATAAGGCAAATCAAGTAGGCGGTGTTCTCCATTCCTTTCCTCGAGTATTGCATTCATTTCACCATATTGACAAATGGATGAACTCTAACATTGCATACAAACTGTTCCATTGTGTCTCCACTGAAGCTTTCAATGTTCTTTGGAGATAATTCTGTAAATTACAATGTATGAAATATGTAACTAAAGACTTTGAAGCATCAATGAGAGCAGTAACTTCCAGACCAAGCACATTGTCATCTGCTGAATGCCTACCAAGAGTGTTCTGTAACACTGTATTCAAAATATGTGCTGCACAATTCAGTCGTGTTACAGATCTCAGTGCTGCAACAATATTTGCCCCACAATCTGTAATGTAGATGAGTTTCGAAAACAAATCATCAAGGCTGAACTTCTTCAGTACCTAAATAACTGCAGGTTTAATATTGTCAGCAGTTTTCCTCAGTGTATTATCCCATTCAGAGGTACACAAGACCCTATCTTTTAGAGTCCACTTATCAGTAATGTAGTGCACAGTTACATGGTAATTTAAGTGGCATGGACATAAAGGAAAAAGGACATGATTAATAAAACACCGACTTGGATTTAAATGTCCATAGGCCAGGGGTGGGCAAACTTTTTAAGTGAAGGGCCACATTGAGTTTTGAAAATGGGCCGGGGGGCCGGAGTGCGCCGCAGCAAAAAAAAATGGGCGTGGCCATGTCCGGATGTGGGCGGTGACATAGCGGGAAAGGGTGTGGCCATGACAGGATGTGGGTGGTAACAGGAAAAGGTGTCTCCATGACAGGATGTGTGCGGTTTTGAGCTACATTAGCTCCATCAAGCCGCCTACATACTGTTATGGACACACCCATAACTTGTAAGAAATCAACATGTAAATCACTTTAATATAGTTCTAACTTACCATTGCAGCAGGAAGAGAGTTGAAGCATTCTATTCTGTGGAGATGGAGAAAAGTTTTCTTTAAGTAAAGCATAAAATTCAGAATTTCTCTTGTAAAACAGTTTGATGATGTGAAATACTTATTTGAAAACATTACCAGGAGTAAGATGGGGAGTGCAGGCAAGGTGCAGGGACTCACAGGGAGTGAAAGGGGAGAACATGCAGGCAGACAAATAGGGATGCTGGCAGGGAGTGATAGAGTGTGAGAGAGCTCAGACAGATAGGAGTGCATAATAAACTGTTTTTTTCTGAACTACTGAACTAACCTTAAATGTCAGTGTGAACAGTGTTGTTGGTCACCCTTCTTAGTTAGTGCATCAAAGTCTAGAGTTATTTTGCTTGTGGCAATTCTAAGTACAGATCTGAGATGTTGGTCTGTTAGCCGGGATCTTAGAGGGGATTTGTTGATCTTCATGACACTGGACGTCTGCTCACACACGTAGGTTGAGCCAAACAACGCCAGCATCTTCTGTGCCATCCTGCAGATATTTGGAAAAGTGGTTGCCTTAAGTGAAGCATAGAAGTCTTTCAGTGCAAGAGACTTAAACTGTTCTTTTAAGACGGAGTCAGCCTGGAGATCAATCAGTTCCAATTGCAGTTCTTGTGGTGCAGTGTCAGGATCATGTGACAGGGGACAGGAGACCAGCTGAAGAAGTGTTTAAATTTTTGCAAAGTCTGTAAATCTGCAGGAAAATTCGCCATGAAGGTCGTCAAGTGATCTGCTGTATTTTTTGACGTCTTGGATGTCTTCTTTCAGTGTCGCTAGTGTGGGAAAATGAGCAAAGTTTTTCTTAGAAATCTGCTTTGAAAATAATGAAAACCTGGATTTGAAGGCGGTCACATTTGTGTGCATATCATGAACATACTGATCTTTCCCCTGTAACTTGACGTTTAGGTCGTTCATGTGTGAAAAAATGTCAACACCATAAGCAAAGTCACTTAGCCAGGTCTTGTCACTCAGCTCAGGAAATGCGTCAGACTTCCCCTGTGACTCCAGAAATGTGCCAATCTCAGTTCTGATCTCCCACACTAGTTCAAACACTTTGCCCAAACTCAACCAGCGGACACGAGAGTGGTAAAGCAAGTCCTCGTGATCCGCATCAGTATCCTCCAGAAACTTGATGAACTGACGGTGTTGCAGTCCCTTAGCTCGTATGAAGTTGACGATTTTAACAACCGTATTCGCCACATGATTCAGCTGTAAAACAGATTTGCACAGAGACTCCTGGTGAATGATGCAGTGAAGGAAAATCACATCCTTGTCAGGGTCGTCCTCTTTTACTCTATCTTGAATCCTTTTTAACAGTACAAATTTTTTTCCTGTCAAATTTGGAGAGCCATCCGTAGTGACATTAACAAGTTTACTCCAAGGAAGCCTCATCTTCTCCAGTCCAGCAGACACATGATCAAACAAGTCCTCTCCTCGTGTTGTTCCTTTCAAGAGCTCCATGGCCAAAAACTCCTCCATAATTTCAAAGTTGTTGTTAATGCCTCTGATAAATATTAGTAGCTGAGCAGTGTCTTTAATGTCTGTGCTTTCATCCAGTGCTATTGAATAAAAATCAAATGAATCCGCCTTAGTGATTAACGTGGTGGCTATATCTTCCTCAATCAGTTCAACACGGCGAGTCACTGTCCTGCACGATAAACTGATCTTTTCGAACTTTTCTTTGCTCTCTGGACATACAGTAGAAGACCAGCTGTCTCCACCATGCAGTCCTTCAAAAATTCGCCCTCAGAGAAAGGTTTGCTTGCTTTTGCCACCCTAAATGCCAACATAAAACTTGCTTTTGTACTTGCCTCTTGAATAGCATTTTGTTTGTGGAAAATACTTTGCTGAGCATGCAACTTTGCCGCCAATCTTAGAGCTATAGCTTCCCGTTGTTGCGATGTCTGCTTGCTGGCATAGTTACCGTGCTTTGTATTATAGTGATGGCTCAGATTGTACTCTTTGAAAACTGCAACAGTTTCCTGGCATATTAAACACACAGCCATTGATCTGCTTTCAACAAAAAAATATTTAGCAGTCCACTCCTTATTAAATACTCGGCATTCACTGTCCACCTTTCTTTTTCTTGAGCCACTCATGGCGGATTTAAGGTCTTCAGGCAGCCCTCTTCACAGTATTTTGTATGTAGTCTAAAGAGAAAAATAAAGATGATTAGATATGGATTTCTTCCTTATACATGTGCAATAAGTTATGTTTGCCGACAAGCAGTGTATACCAGAATTTTTCAGTTACTAATAATTTCAAATTTTAATCAAATTGAAACGTTATTCAGCTGATGGGATGTCTGTTACCACACCACAGGCCCCAAATTATCACATGTGCAGCCACCACATCCCCAGACCTAAATGTGCATATTCAATTTAGACTCCATTTTACATGTAGTCACCACCCACCACATTGTGGGGAGGCCAGTGGCTGCATGTAAAATGGGGTGTACATTGCTATGCCCACCACAGCAACAATGAAAGGACACCTGCAGCATAGCCAGACATAACAGGGCCCCAGCAGCTTAATAGCAGCTGTTTCATTTACTTTAATCACAACCCCCACCCCCGCAGACCCACAAAGAGTTATTCATCACACCCCAGATTGGCAGCAGATCTAGCCACAAATGCTATGAGATTGGCATCACATTTTCCCACAAATGCTATGAGATTGGAAGCACATATGCCCACAAATGCTATGAGATTGGCATCACATTTTCCCAGAAATGCTATGAGATTGGCATCACATTTTCCCAGAAATGCTATGAGAATGGCAGCACATATGCCCACAAATGCTATGAGTTTGGCAGCACATATGCCCACAAATGCTATGAGATTGGCAGCACATATGCCCACAAATGCTATGAAATTGGCATCACATATTCCCCAAAATGCTATGAGATTGGCATCACATATTCCCACAAATGCTATGAGATTGGCATCACATTTTCCCACAAATGCTATGAGATTGGCATCACATTTTCCCACAAATGCTATGAGATTGGCATCACATTTTCCCACAAATGCTATGAGATTGGCATCACATTTTCCCACAAATGTTATGAGATTGGCAGCACATATTCCCACAAATGCTATGAGATTGGCAGCACATATGCCCACAAATGCTATGAGATTGGAAGCACATATGCCCACAAATGCTATGAGATTGGCATCACATTTTCCCACAAATGCTATGAGATTGGCATCACATTTTCCCACAAATGCTATGAGATTGCCAGCACATATGCCCCATAAATGCTATGAGATTGCCAGCACATATGCCCACAAATGCTATGAGATTGGCAGCACATATGCCCACAAATGCTATGAAATTGGCATCACATTTTCCCACAAATGCTATGAGATTGGCAGTACATATGCCCACAAATGCTATGAGATTGGCAGCACATATACCCACAAATGCTATGAGATTGGCATCACATTTTCCCACAAATGCTATGAGATTGCCATCACATTTTCCCACAAATGCTATGAGATTGGCAGCACATTTTCCCACAAATGCTATGAGATTGGCAGCACATATGCCCACAAATGCTATGAGATTGGCAGCACATTTTGTCAAATGGCAGGCAAAGTAAGATTACCTTCCTCTCTCCGCCCTGGACCCGACCTCCTCCTCCTCCGCAGCAGCAGCCAGGCACGTGACGTGATGTCTCTGAGCCAGGAGTCCCCTCTGCGTGTCCGCCAGCCAGATGCAGCCCAGGCAGCCGCTGCCCCAGACAGGTTCCCCAGGCCCCAGCACAGAACGTTCGCTCGCTTGCTCTCTCTCTCGATCCGACAGGCAGGCAGTGCGCAGCGAACTTGCGGCAATGGCTCCAGGCGGGGGGCGGAGTCAAGCAGCATGACGGAGCCACGCACCAGGGCGCGCCACGGCCGCCGACTCAGTCCCCCTGTCTAATTGGGTGGAGTGCTGCAACACACTACGGTGGCGGATTTACTTAAAAATAAATAAATAAAATAAACAAGCTGCAGGCTTTGGCGGGCTTCAGGGGGCCGGATTGAGGAATAGTGCCCACCCCTGCCGTAGGCACTATTTATTGCGGTTTAAATAATTAATTAAAAGTTAATTGTTTATTAAACTGGTAAATCAAACATCAACAATAATAATATAAACAACTCAGAAGCAAAGGTATCAATTGATACTTAATCAACAACCATAGAGTCTTTAGACCAGTATAAATTATTCATCAAATAGTCCAAAACAGCTAGCCAACCGACAATCGTGGGCGACTTTAACCGCCACCCGCCAGGCTAAGGCCTGGCACCCCCGCCCACGGCCCTCTCAACCATACCCTGCAAACCCATGTTGAAAATGTCTAAACCTATGGGAGAGAGATGTACCAAATCCGAGCGGTACAACCCCAGGATGTCACCTTCCAGCTCCGTGTGGCGGAACATAAATCCGCCAATCTGTGAACTTGCTCATGGCACAATTGACCCGCCTACGGATCTTCTCATGAAACCTCTTAGGACCTCGAGGCAACCATATATAACGTTGGACAATTTCTGAAAAGACCAGTACCGTGCTGGGAAAAACCTCATGGATCTGCATAAAATCCTGCTGCATTTGTGCCAAGAGCTCCAGGGTTTTGATTTTACCTAAATCGTTCCCACCTAAGTGAACGATCATGACATCCGGGACCGGCCATGAGTCTAACAGTGAATAAACTTTCGGAATAAAAGCACCCCAGCGCATCCCCCTACCACCCTTCCAATAAATTTGAAATTGGTCAACACTCAAGTCCAGATTATCAGTATACGGTCTTTCCTTGGCTCTCATCCGTGCCCAAAAGATATAGGAGTGCCCTACAATCCAGACAACCTGTTTCAAACCTGTAAAATATAAGTTATTAATAACATGACAATGCAGGGCGAATGTACAGCAAATACTTCCTAGATTCCCATCTCCCAATACGCTTAATAACAGTTTCAGGGAGGCCTAACCTAGCAGCCTCTGTGGCCGCTCCAATTCTGAAAGAGTGACTAGAAAACTTGAAAGCCCTCAGGCCCAAAACGCTAAGGCATTTGCTTAAAACTGATCTGAACTGGAACATGGACAGAGGGGAACCGTCAGCATGTGCTATAATAGAAAAAGATTGTGCCCGCACCTGCAGAAATTCCGAGACTACCCGGCAAGGGCAAGAAAATCTACCCTCCAGGCGGTATAAGGTCAGCCAAGTGCCTCTACCAAACCTATCCGTTTTGGACCTTTTGATAAGCACCTGTACTGCCTCTTGGGACAGAACCACATCTTGATGGCCCAGGCCCGTATGTACTTTTTTAGATTTAGAGACCAACTCCGATATACGCATAGCGCCAAAAAGGCAAGCGAAAATGATGCCCTGAATAAACGAACCTCATAATCGGAGAAACAAATGGTAAAACATGCAATAAGTCCTCGAGCAAACAAAAAGTTATAGGCCGTCTACCTTCCGGTGAAGCTGGAACCGACTTTAAACCTTAGTAGTTGCTTAACTAAAAAATAATCGGAACAAGGGGAAGTGTTGTGCAAACGCCTAAAAAAACGAGATGCCAGATAATCTATGCTGCAGCGCTGAAATGGACATACCATCCGAGGTCCTAGCACAAATAAATGACAAGAATAGCTCTACTTCACTCGCTAAAGGTGACATGGAGCAAGCATCCGTGAAAGTGCACCAGTCAGCCCATGCAGCTGAGTACTCGGCCCATGTTCTGGCTGACAAAGATTGACGTATTGCCGATGCAACTAGCTCCCAATCAAACTGCAAAGATGGGCTGGACAAGGTACACCCTCTTCGTTTGCAGATGGCGCCAGCTCCCTGAATAAGAAAAATTGCTGTCGGGATAAAGCGTCCGCAATCAGGTTCAGTTTCCTGGGCAGATGCACTGCTTTTAACCATACATTAAAACGCAGACACAACAGCACCAATTGTCTAAGGATTTGCAATACAGGAAGCGATTTCGAAGTAAGCGTATTTATTGCGAACACTACTCCCTTGTTATCAGACTGCAACAGAATACGCTTGTTTGCGAAACCGCTTCCCCAAACAACTAAAGCCATCAGAACTGGGAAGAGTTCTAACAAAACAATGTTTTTTGTGTAACCTTGAACAAACCAATCTGCAGGCCACCTTTCTGCACTCCAGCATCCTTGCCAGTAAGCCCCGTAGCCAATAGATCCGGCTGCGTCCGTGAACAGATCCATATGCTCATCTTTGATAAAATCCTACAGCCACATTGACCTCCCATTAAAATTAATCAAGAAATCGTACTAGACCAGCAATGCCTCCTTGACTTGTCTCGTAAATCTGACATGCCAAATGGGATTCTTAAAGTGGATCCGAGGTGAACCTTTACACATTGCATAGTGTTCCTTTCCTATTGTTTATAGGGCATTCCTCAAGCCAAATACTTTTTTGTTTTTGTTTTAATACTCTAATTCCCTATAAACTAAATAAACCACGCCCACAGGGTTTCAGAGAGCCTTGGCAGTAGCAAGGGCTCATGGGAGCTCAGTCTGGGCAGGAGGAGGAGTTGGGGTTACTAGCCATTGGTTTCAGAGGCAGAGGGGAGGAGGGAGGAGGAGAGGGGATTATGCTGATGGCTTAATATACAGATAAGCCTGCCTCTGTGTAATGTTTACAAACAACATGGCTGCTGTCATTGTATCACAGGAATAAATAATCATATTCTATTAAAACTGTTTGCAACTAGATTTGCTGTGTAAACCATCTAAACTTTAGATAAGATATATAGACAAGTTACTTGTTATAGTTAGTTTTTCATCTCGGATCCGCTTTAAGGCCTGATATCAAACGGGCAGTGCATCTGGAGAAGACCGTCCCCATGGGCATGATCCTGCTTTCAAAGGCCAGACGGCTCAGAAGCTCCTGTAATTCCCGAACGGTCGCTTTAGATTTACTCAATAAGGTATTAAGTAAATCCTTTAACTTCTCAATTGTCTCTGCTAGAAGACGAAATTCCATCAGGTGAGTATCAATGGTAATGCCGAGAAAAGTTAGCTCTGTTACAGGTAGTACCGAATTTTCTTCAGCCAGGGAAACCCCCAAAAATTCGGAAACGTGACGCAAAGTTAAAAATAAATTCCACGCCGCATCAGAATCAGGTGGACCAACAAAAATGAAGTCGTCGAGATGCAAAACGCGGCCGACCGGCCATTCAATTTGAACCGCCCACTCCAAAAAGGTGGCAAAGATCTCAAAATAATAGCAGGATAAAGAACAGCCCATGGTGAGACATATGTCATAATAGAATTGTCCTTCAAATTGAAAACCAAGTGAATTATACGCACCCGGCCAAATGGGCAACAATCAGAAACCCGACTTTATGTCGGCCTTCGCCAGTAAAGCTTCCTGACAATATTCCCTGATCACGGACACAGCCTGATCAAATGATAAGTATGACACTGAACATAAACTGGCATCAATAGAGTCATTCAGCGAGTCACCCTTAGGGAAAGACAGGTGGTGAACCAAACGCCATTCACCCAGATCTTTTTTAGGCACGATCCCTAAAGGTGACACCCTGAAATTCTTAAAAGGAGGAGAAGTAAAAGGGCCAGCTACTCGGCCAGCCCGAACCTCCTTAGCGATTTTAAATTGTTGGCCCAAAAACAGCCCAAACCATGGAGGGAGGAAAAAACCTTTCGTAAATCCATTAGCCAGAAAGGTTTTGATCTCCAGATTTGGACAGTGGTTTAGGTACAGCATGAGGTTTTGCGTTTTCACTGGCGTCTGAGCTTCGAAAAAAGGATTCTTTCGTGGACCCTTGGACCGCTGTTACTGCTTTTTTAAAGCATCGCGCCGCCGCATGCGAGCCACCGAAACTTTCACACAAAACGGCACTGCGACTCATTGAAAGCGTGACACACTCCTTTCTTAAAAGGATTAGCACCCGCAGAACTACTTGCAACAGCTGGTTTGGGCTTTGGGACTTGTTGAGGGATCATTAAGCGTATCCACAGCTCAAAATCCTTTGAGCCCAAGCGCAGAGAGGGATGGACTGACATCTTTTGTCTATACGCCTTATCGTATAAGAACCAGGCAATCCCTCCAAACTAACGCTGGGCCTCGAAAACAGAGTCTAAATGTTGAAGAAGGCCTAAGGCTAGGCCAGAATCTTTCTCAATTAAAACACTCATGAAAATCAAAAAGGCCTGTAACCAATTAGTAAAACTCCTGGCTACCGGCCTCCGCCTATCCTCCTCCTCTTTCCTTTCTTTCAAATAATCCTTATGGAAAGGAAGTAATGAAACAATGTCCACATATTCCCCTCACCATATCTTACCTTTTACTGCCTGAGGCAAATGATACCCTAGGGGAGAGGAAGCCACAGGCATAACATCCTTGTAATTGGTTTCAGAGACGCCTGGTCTAAGAACAGGCAGCGTTAACATTGGTAGCTCTGACGATGCATTAGGAAAAAAGACATTGCTGACAGATGGAGGAGATATAGGAGCAGAGACACTCTGTGTGCACGGAGGCACCCAAGCTGCAGCAGGAGAATCCACCGGGGAAGGTCCCGGTATTTTTTCAACAACCTGCTGCAAACAGTTCAATAACACATTAAAACGGTAAAATAAACCCTCCCCAGAAAACCCCATGTTCTCACCCGGGTTAGGAACTGGAATCCCATGAACAGGTTCCTCTGCTTCCCCATCCGATGAGCTGGACTCCGGATCTGCAGCTGGGAAGCCTGCGACCCCTTGGAGTGGATTGCTTGGTTGGCTTAGAGGTGGAGGCTGGCAGTGTTGCTGGATGCAGGCCTGAGACTAGGCCAGGGACGCCTCAGGAGCCGGAGATGGAGCGGAGGAAGAAGGTCCAGGAAGGTCCATGGTGGAAGCGAAGGCCAGAAGGGATGAGGAGGAAGAAGAGATGGTAGGATCCACGGCAGCTGCAGGGGTAACAGCAGCGTTCCGGGCAGCAGTGTTGCAGAGCCGCCCTGGAACGCAAACAGGCCCAGAATCACCGGCAAGATGGCCGCCGGATCGACTACCGCCCAAGTGGCCTTGCGAAGTTCCGCACTTACTCACGCGGCCGCTTCCTGTGGGCTTGGAGAGCGGTCCCTGGGAGTCCGGCGAGTAGGGGCGCCTGGGTTTTTTGTTCTGCTTTGCCGGCGGCGCGGAAGGACTATCTGCGCCCGCTCCGGCAGCGGAGGATGAGGGGGCTGGCTGTTCTTCTTGGAGCGGCTCCGAGACTCACGCTCCAGCGATCCAGGAGAATGGGGAGGGAGCAGCAGCGGGCAACACAGGAGGCACCGGAGCAGAGACCAGGTCAGTAGATGGTGCCTGGGGGCAGATATTGCATCCAGCATCATGCGCAGGCGATCTTCACCCCCTTCAGACCTAGCCACAGCTGCAAGGCGCAGCAAGATTTGGTCCATGGCTAAATAAGCCAAAGGAAAAGAAAGTAAAATGAAATAAAATAATTTATTAAAATTAAAATAAAGCAAATAAATTATAAGGGAAAATAACAGAGGAAAAGAAAATAAATAAAATAATACTAAATAATAAATGAAATAATTGAAATAAAACACAGACAGTCAAGAGCTGTCAGAGACAAGTTCACCAGCTCCTGCTTCCAGCTTGCTTGACTGGAGACTGAGGAGAAAAAGGCAGAGCATCACAGGTTTGAGGTGAACCCTTTTGTGATTGGCCAGCTGAAACTTGGCTCCAAAAGACAGCTGCCAATTATCTGAGAGGAACCTTTCACCTCCGCTCAGCAACCAAATCACCTCACAGACTCCTGGAGACCGCCCAGCATCTGAAAGAGGGGAGAAAACAGCTGAATAAAAAGGAAAAGACGTCATTATATGAACCTATTACAATACTTATACCCCTGTATTTCAAATATCAAATCTCCAAGTATATATGTATATATATGTAAATCACACACCTGAACTTATACATGAATAATGTAAGAAGCTAAGTATAAGAGAATGATCACCCTAAACTGTCCAACCACCAAATTACCAAGAGGCCGGCGTTCCATACTCTCACTATGGCCTTACACAAAGGTAACTGATTTTCCTATAGTCATCTGTCTACATGTCTAGTGTTATGCCACCATGGCCATTACTGGCCAAGTTTTCTTAACCTCTTGCCAACCGCATCTTGCCGATGGGCGTGGCCGCGGCGGCAGCCCCAGGACCGCCTAATGCCAATTGGCGTATAGTCCTGGGGCTCTGTTTTGAATGAGATCGCGCACACGCTGCGCGTGCATCTCATTCTCGTAGGGCGGAGCTCCGCGCCCACTTCAGTCTCCGAGCGGCTATTGCTGTCTATTTACCCGTACAGCGCTGTGATCGGCAGCAGCGCTGTACTGGGGACAGCCGTGTGGCACGGCTGTCCCCCTGCGACACTGGAGAGCGATCGGCTCTCATAGGCAGAAGCCTATGACAGCCGATCGCCACAATTGGCTGGCTGTGGGGAGTGAGGGAATATATTTAAAGTAACACACTTTTTTTTAATAAAAAGAACAACAAAAATATTTGCACCAAAAAAATAAACAATCTGGGGGCGATCAGACCCCACCAACAGAGAGCTCTGTTGGTGGGGAGAAAAGGGGGGGGGGGAAATCACTTGTGTGCTGTGTTGTGCGGATCTGCAGCTTAGTCTTAAAGCTGCAGTGGCACATTTTGCTAAAAATGGCCTGGTCACTAGGGGGGTTTAGCACTGCAGTCCTCAAGAGGTTAAGCTTTGCAGTTAATGATTGGCGTAAAACATCTGCCATTTTGTTTGTGTTCCGAGACACTGTTCTTGCATCAGGCAACAACTGTTTTATATCAACACGTCCAATTTGTGCACCCACATCAATCAAACCTTGTGCTAACTCGTGAAAGCCTTCCCCACACACTGACTCAAAGGGCCTGATATATTTAAATACATATCTGACTGCCAGTCTAGTTATTTTTTCTTTTTCTTCTTTATTAGGGATCTTTAGATAATTTTTGGGGGGATAATATGGATACAATACTGATTCCCCTACTACCAGTAGACTTCTGCTTGCATCTGTGTTTTTTTAGTGATGATGTTCCACTTTTATGACTGTCGTATATCATCACTCTTTTGCACTGTTTACATGCTACATAACCAGGTACTGTTTGACTATCATTGCCCTCAATAAATCCAAATGATTTCCAGACCTCAGATTTGCCCTTTGACTGATCTGTGACGTGGTATTCACCGATCTCTGTAGTTTCTTTTCAGTTTCATATTGGGTATTTTTTTCTACGTGTAAACATCATGATAATGTCTGTGTCTATGGCTGTTTGATTTGGGTATGAATGTCAAGGATATATAAATAATTTTAACAAATTGGTAAAAATTCAGTCAGTCCATTTGATAGTTGTACAACTTGTCTTGTAGGAGACTTCAAGAACTTTACTGTGGTAGATATAGTTTGTACACTGTAGTAGTGGTATGGTGGTGGGTTGATAGCTGTTTGAGAAGAACAAACACTGATCAGTTTTTTATAGTTATAGCAGTAGGGTATTGTACCGTGTTAGCCATCAGTAAAAGCAAGACGTTTTTAATCAGGATGATACTATTTATTGGCTAACTAAAAATGAATAAAATAAGCAAGCTTTCGGCCTTGCAGCCTTCGTCTGGCTTATATCCTGTTAGTTTGCAAACTGGTGGTACAGACAGCTTATATACATGCAACATCAAAAGGGAAAACAGATATTTTTTTCAAGCATAAATACATGTCATTAAGATGCCTTAATTCACACAGACCATTGACCTGGGGTTAGAGGTTGTAAGCCAAGATAAGAATCCTTGTTTACTCCCTGCTCACATACCTGGGAGTTGGACTGACACAGAGGTATCGTAAATTCTTAGTTCACAAGTTCAGCTATAATGGCTGAGAAAAGTTCAAATGTCATCAGTCTCATACCAAAATAGAAAGTTGTTGTCCTTATTCAAACCCTTCTGCACAGCTTAGAACCAATTTATAAATTTTGTTTCTGCTATTAATCGATCATTTGACGTTTTGAAGCCACCCTTCAGGGCAGTGACACGAAGATCATCCATGCTGTGTCCGTTGGACCGAAAGTGTGTAGCAACTGGGAGCCCAGATTTGGTATTTTTATAGTTAGTCACTGTGTATATGTCTAGCTGTAATGTGTATTTGTCTGCAGTGAATGGAAGGGAAAAAAAGATTACCTTTTTTTCATTGTGTGAACTAAAGCAACATTAAGAGGTGGTCAAGGCTGGCAGAGAGGGTCATAGAGCCGGCCGGCCAGGTAAACAGCTTCTGTGATCATGTGCAGGTGTTTAACTTCAGAGATTTGGACAGCTTGATAAATACTAATTAGGTATAATACATGCATTTAAACATAATACAGTGATATTTGCTTATCCTAGCCAACTTACCAACATGCATGTAATATAAGAGCTAAACTGACAGGCTGTAACTTGAAAATATTGTTCAGGTAGGCCCTTAGGTTGTGGCCTATGATATGGGACAACGGCCATTTCAGATCTGTTAATCTGATTGGCTCTGAATCTAAAATAAATTAAACAGGAGTCTGAATGTAAATGGCACATTTGAGCTTTTGCATGGCCATGACATGATATAATACACAGTGGGAAATGTTGATTGTTACACAGTAGCTCTGCCAGGTGTATAAATGGTTGACTGTCATTGTGCCATGAATGTACGCTGGCTCCAGTCCAGTGCTTTTACTATCTGATTGGGATGAGAAATGAATAGTGATTATTGCAAACATTTGTTTGTGTTTTCATTGAGCTACAAGTGATATCCAAGTCAATCAAATAGATTATAAATTGCTGCCAGCTCACCTCATGTCTACTATTTATACTTTAAGGTAGACATACATATAGTGATTGTGATTCAAATCGACTAAATGATCAACATTATTGGTTGATCGACTTCAGTATGGTTGATCGAAAGTCGATCGTCTAGTGGCTCACACATTCAAGCAATATTCTATGCAATTTACCTTCAATAATAAATCTGACCAATGTTGTGTTTCCATGCTCTAAAATAATACAAAAATGGATTCAGAGTTGATCAGATGACACGTGTGAACAGTAGCTGATGTCTGATTCCTGTGCAATCAACCAATATACTGGAACACACTCGATTCACACTCAATTCTCTCTCAATTCGATAAAATTATCAAATCAAATAGTCGATTGTACAAATCGATAGATTATGGCCACTTTTGTGTGACAAGATTGGGCACGAATTGAACAAATCCCATTGTATAGTGTATGGTCAGGATATTACACTTAGCACTCTAGGATGGCTGTTTGTTTCCTGGCTTAAAGCGGACCCAAACCAAACATTTTTTTTAATTAAAAATATTTAGTTGCACCATTCTGACACATACAAAGATAAATAAACACTCCTTCAAGCCTATGAGCATTTCAGTGCATGCTTTTCACCCTTCTCTTTTCATAACTAGGGTTATACTGGGGGCAGCCATTAGCAATTCCTCCATTGCCGGACACCATTTACTCCACCAGTTTGCCAGATTTTTTCCCGGCAATTTGAAAGGAAGGGAGGGGTTACTCCAATAAATGTAAAATATTTTATATTTGTCATCATGCAGCTAAAAAAGGCTGATGTTTATTAATATAATTTAGAAAATAGATTTTATTTCTGAAATCTTGTATTTTTTATTTGGGTCCACTTTAACAATACTGGATATGGATTGTCTCAGTCTGGATCTTGATGGCGATCTTCCTTATCACGGGATTGTGCGGCAGCTTTAAATGAAATGTAACGCAGGATAAATAGACTTTGAGTAAGCTAGCCTGTCCTGTATTGCTGGGAATACACCATACAATTTTCTTTTAGATTTTTTTGTTAGATTTTTCTGTTAGATTTTCTGTTAGAATGCATAATTAGATTATTTTCTGTAGAGAATGGTCATTATCTCTGGTGCATTGTCTTCTGGTTATCTCCTGCTGAGTAGAACAATGCATAATTGCTCGGCAGATGGATGGTAAGATAGATACATTTCCAACATGTTGAACTTTATCTATCTCGCAGGTAAATCTGACAGAAAATTGTGTGGTGTATTCCCAGCATGAAGGTGGCCATACACTGGCCCGATTCGCGGCCGTTTCGACAGCAGATTCGATCCTGGGATCGAATCTGCTGCCAATCGTTCGCGCTAAACGCACCCGCCGATCCGATTTTCTCCCGAAATCGGATCGGTCCGTCGATCGCGCCGTGCTGGAAATTGCCCTCGATCGCCCGTGGGTAGGGAGCGCGTCGCTAGCAGCGGCCGATCCGATCAGGTATACATTACCTGACGCTGGCTCCCGGGCCATCTTCTCCACGCTGCACCCGCTCCATCCCGGCGCTTCCTGTCACTGCAGTGACCAGGAAGTTCAAATAGAGGGCGCTCTATTTGAACTTCCTGGTCATGGAGTGACACAGGAAGCGCCGGGATGGAGCGGGTGCAGCGTGGAGAAGATGCGGAGAAGATGCCCGGGAGCCAGCGTCAGGTAATGTATGCGCGGGGAGCGGACAGGCGGCAGCGGCGGCTCCACAGATTGTGATCGGTTTCAGCCTGAAACCGATTCACAATCTGTTTGCAGTAAAGGCAGCCATACGATCCCTCTCTGATCAGATTCGATCAGATAGGGATCTGTCAGCTGGTCGATCTAATGGCAAATCAACCAGTGTATGGCTACCTTTACACTGCAATTCTCCAAATTTTAGCAGTTCAAAGAAGAAAAAAAGACAGACGCACTCAAAAAGCTGGCCCTAGTGACATCATGATGACTTGTATCCAAAAATGTTAAAATATCTTTATAGACAAGCTGCCTAGTTATTATGCATCACATAAAAGCAGTACCATGACACATAAAGATAGATCAAAATTTGATCAGAGTTACACCTCCCCCCTCCCCTAAACATGCATGGGTGGGACAAGAGTAAAGAGAGAAGAGAGAAAAGGAGTCGACGAGAACTTACCACATACGTATGCAGTGCATTTACTGCAGCTGTGCACCAATCAGTATAAACCAAGCTAAAGGGGCAAAGTTTCTAGTAAAAATTTGCGCATGATCATGAAGTTAGGACACTCAGTCTAGCAAACAATCGACATTTCCATCAGGGGAAAATTATTGCCTTATGAGATCAAGTGTGTGTCATGACACATATGTATGGGCAGCGTGAGTAAATCTGAACTTGCACATAAGGAGCTGCTAAGGTCTTATTTAAAAGGGTATTTTTTTGTTATTTAAAAGGTTTTGTAATACATTACAAGCCACGCACGGTGTACAAGACAAGTCAGGCATGTGCAGACAGCCAGGAACGGCTATCTTCCCAGACTTACATTACGACACCTCAGCAGCAAAATAACAATTGCATTTCAATGAGACAATCAGCATTGCGTAAAAGTACAATAATATGAACCAAAGCTAAGTTAATTGGAGCAGATTTATAACAACAGAATGAAAAACAGCTGCAAAATTGGTTTGAAAGTTTATTAACAGTAAACATTTTTATAATTTTTTTTTAAAAGGCAACAGTACAGCAAATGTACATATGTTTACACTGGCATAACAATAGGCCCTGCAGCCCCTGCTCCTGCGGGGGGCCCCGCCCCCCCCCCCTGGGGCCCGCTCGGGGCCGTTTTGTGGGGGCTGGAGGGGTGGCAGCATGAGGGGAAAGCCTTGGCCACAGTCGGTGGGGAGAGGGTAAATTCCCCCCCTCTCCCTCACCTCGGGGCTCTCCCCTCCAGCTAGTTACAGTGGGGGCAGTGGGCAGCGGGCAGCGGCGGGCAAATACATACCTTCGGGCAGCGGGGGGCAGATACATACCTTCTTCCGTGCGTTCCACCGCATACTCCTCGCTCTAGCGGCTGACGTCACTTCAGGAAGTATGCGGTGGAACGCACAGAAGAAGGTATGTATCTGCCCGCTGCCCACTGCCCGCACTATAACTACCTGGAGGGGAGCACAGAGGGGAGAGCCCCGAGGTGAGGGTGAGGGGGGAACTTCCCCTCTCCCCGCCGACTGTGGCCAAGGCTTTCCCCTCATGCTGCCACCCCTCCAGCCCGCACAAAAAACGGCCACGAGCGGGCCCCAGGGAGAGGGGGGGCCCGGTCTAAAATTTTGCAGGGGGGCCCGGTGGGGCCTAGTTACGCTCCTGTATGTTTACGTAACAACTAGAGATGGGCCGAACGGTTCGCCGGCAAACTTTGGGTGGTTCGCCTTTGCAAGCAAAGGAGAACTTTCTCGGAAGTTCGATTCACCCCATAATGCTCCATTAGGGTTAACTTTGACCCTCTACATCACAGTCAGCAGGCACATTGTAGCCAATCAGGCTACACTCAGTCCTGGAGCCACTCCCCCCTGTATATAAGGCAGGCTCGCCATTACACTCACTCGTGTGCCTGCTGTAGTGAGAGTAGGGCGAGGTGCTGCAGACTGTTTCTCCTAGGGAAAGATTAGTTAGGCTCTTGGCTTGTTAGCTTGCTCCTGGCTGATTCTTATTGCTATAATAGCACCCCTCAACAGCTCTTTTGAGAGCTAATCCTGTTCTTGTGATTATTATTTTTTTTTGTGTGTCACTAACACTTGTGTTGCATTATAGACAGCCTTGATAATTCATACTGTGTTTGTGCCAGCCCAGTCCCAGCACAATCACACAGTGAGTCAGTGAGTGACTAGTGACACTGACTACCTGTGTCAGTCAGCTGCACATTGTGTAATACCCATTATTACTGCACTTGTGTTGCGGCGACAGCTTTTGTAATTCATACTGTGTGCAGTGTCACTGCCAGGCAGCCAGGCCCACCACATTCAGTGACTAACTGTATCAGCTGCACATTGTGTAATACCTATTATTACTGCACTTGTTTTGCGGCGACAGCTTTTGTAATTCATACTGTGTGCAGTGTCACTGCCAGCCAGGCCCACCACATTCAGTGACTAACTGTATCAGATGTACATTGTGTAATACCCATTATTACTGCACTTGTGTTGTGGCGACAGCTTTTGTAATTCATACTGAGTGCAGTGTCACTGCCAGGCAGCCAGGCCCACCACATTCAGTGAATAACTGTATCAGCTGCACATTGTGTAATACCCATTACCCCCTTCAGGCTTATCGTTTCCTCACAGTCCTCCCAGGCCACCTAGATCCTCTGCAAGGCAGCCCGGTAATTCGTCCAGTCGGCGCAGTCCGGCCACACATTCTCCCCTCTCATACTTCTGTTGACAGGAGCATACTACGCAGTAGCACTGCACGGGTGCAAAACGCTGCTGGCAACGAAAGTGCAATGGGGGCATGTGTGTGGCCGAGCCGGGTATGCGCAATCCCCCCCGGCTGGATGAATAACAGGAATGCCTAGCAAAGGATCCAGACAGCCTGGGAGGATGGGGAGGGGCCGATGAGCCTGAAAGGGGGCTGGAGGAAGCCCCAGGTACGTATAATTTTTTTTCCCTTTAATCCCAGGTTTCCTTTAAAGTATTAGAGGCAGAGCGTCAGCACAGAAGTCAGGCAGCTGGCATTGTTTATTAGAGAATTAAGATGGTAGCCTCCACAGTCCTCTCACTTCAGGTAACCTTAAAATGGTACACTTATCTTTTAGCAAGAAGCTCTTTGTGCTCAACAACTCATAGCCTATCAGTGTCACCACCGATGTAAATCTATTTCTCTGCATTGCAGTTTGTGATCATGATGATAATGTGTATTGCTAATGTTGACATTTGCCCTACTAATTATGCAGAGAGGCAACGTGAATAACCACAGCTACACTTTAAACCCCACCCTGAATCTGGCTGATGACCCATGAAAAGACAGTAGGCATGTATGATGTGAAGTCATTCATATTTTATTAGATAACCAATTTCAAAGTACATAAACAATTTAGGAAAAGCACCAAGTTAATTTTGCCTGTATTGGATGTGTTGTGCAACATGCTTATTCTGTAAGCAAGAAAATCTATTATACAAAAGTTAAAGGCCAACTTCACTAACATGTATTTTTAAGTTTTGGTTATTGGAGAGTAAACATTTCAAAAGCATACAGATTTCTCTCTGGCCCAGGAAGGAAAATAAATTAAACAGATTTTAATCGATAGGCTAAATTTAATTCCCCAGGGTCAATGGCGAATTCTGTGTTAGCACTAATAATTTTCATAGAGTGAGGAAAGATCAAAACCAAGTGACTTATTTTCTCACTTGCTGTCTTGTGTGACATGTATGAGTAGGAAAGCCTGAATTATTTTCTAATACTTCTTTATGATAGAAAGCTAGAAACACAGGTGGCAAAATAGAATAAAATATAGTAAAAACTGTTTAGGGAGGCACCATGTTTGTCTTAAAGATCAGCATAGTTGCTCCTTTTATTGCCTGAAGAAGTGGGTTGATACTTGCGAAACGTGGTGCCTGTGGAACTTTTTGATTAAAGGAGAGCGACACCTTAACCCAAGTGGGGTCGGGTCTAATCTCCCCACCTGTCTATACAATGGTTACCTTAGTGGTAACCCACCTATGTGAGTATTAGTTCAGTATGTGCAATATTGGAGATTGTCTTATTGAAAATACTGCACTATCAGGGCCGCCTCTTGTTTGTCTCTATTTTTGTCTTACAATTCTTTATGCTAGAACATTTTTCCATTGCTGCTTGTCTCTCTGATGTAGAGATTGTCTCACACTTTTTATCTTTTGTGGCATTCACAACAGCATAAATTCTGACTTGTCGACCAAGTCAGTAATAACACTCTTATTCTTAAAATATAAATAAACTCAGGAACACTTTCACAAACAAAAGCTATGGATGAGTTTTCATTACAAAGACAATTTATGCATAACTTTTGTTTGCACATCTAAAGCTATTTTCAAGAGATGTTAATCATTTTTACTGTGTTGCATGTCTGTGAAAACATTACTGTCTGAATGCTTGACCTCAATACAAACAAACGTCTGTCAGGGAGCTCAGAGGCAGAGATAACTCTGTAGTGTGTCTTGAGCAGGTGTCAAATGTCACCAACTTATAAAGTTTTGTTCACTTTGGTTTTAACGTTCCTCACTGTTTATAACCCAATCAAAAAAGTTTTGGGTGAAGTTAAAGGAATACTGTACGGGGTCAGGGGAAAATGAGTTGAACTTACCTGGGGCTTCTAATGGTGCCCCGCAGACATCCTGTGCCACGCAGCCACTCACCGATGCTCTGGCCCCGCCTCCAGTTCACTTCTGTAATTTCAGACTTTAAAGTCTGAAAACCACTGCGCCTGCGTTGCCGTGTCCTCGCTCCCGCTGATGTCACCAGGAGTGTACTGCGCAGTCCCAGTACGGTCTGCGCCTGCGTAGTACACTCCTGGTGACGTCAGCGGTAGCGAGGACACGGCAACGCAGGCACAGTGGTTTTCAGACTTTAAAGTCTGAAATTACAGAAGTGAACTGGAGGCGGGGCCAGAGCATCAGTGAGTGGCTGCGTGGGCACAGGATGTCTGCGGGGGACCATTAGAAGCCCCGGGTAAGTTCAACTCGTTTTCCCCCGACCCCCCTACAGTATCCCTTTAAGCTTTAAATTATGTCACAGGAGTTTGACCAGGGCCAGGAAAACACAAGGTTAGGAAAGCATGAATGCGACAGGCTTATATCCTAAAGGATGTACTGTGAATGCTACATTACTTACAATAGGTACATTTTAAATAACTTCATATTGTCATACATGAAACATGCCAAGTAGCTAGAAAGAATTATTTTAGTTCCTTGACTTTTAGCTCCACATATCCTTTTGCGTTTTGGAATTTGTTACATGTAAAATCAACCAACAGGTATTTAGTGCCAGGTTTGTATGGTGTTATGGTCAGAGGAATGGTTACCGTCTCATTTGGCTTCACCACTCGATTAGTCCTGCACAGAAAAAAAAAGTAAACAAATAAGCATGGCGTTGATTTCCACAAACAGATAATACATCTAGTACTATGTGGAGAACCACTGTTGTGATCTTTATATGGAGGAGCAATAGTGATTATCCACATACTGCTTGAGTGTTATTTTTGGAATATTTACTGGAATATATTGTTCAAGGGCACTCACGCAGGCTTATTTGGCGTACGATGTGCATGTCCAACTTTTATATATTTTTCGAATAACACAAATTAGCACATTTCTAATTTGATAACAGTACTGCATCCTACTGACTAAGTTGAGCATTGCTCCAAAGTAAATATTACTCCCAAGTGTCCTTTTTTTCAGAAGGGCAGTCAGTCTTTGGGAACCATATCCCTCTGTTCCTTTTCCATCCTGCCTCTCTCAAGACCGATGTTTTGGTGTGTGTTTTATGTTATGTTTTTTTTTTTTCTACTGAAAATCTAGTGTGAGGAGGTGAGTCGCCCATCAGCGGGGTTGGGGGATGGTACCAACTTGCGCACTGTAGCTCCGCCCCACAATGCACGCTGGTCCTCCATTATACATAATTACGCGTTGCAGCAAGGTGGGGACTTAGTCTGATACTTTGATCTGAAGGGGCTGCCGCCATATCGGATTATATCTGATGACAGCAGAAGCCATATTGCACCTTGTTGGACATAGTCCAACATCAGGAACTGGGGAGCAAGGTCCACTGCTGGTGGACTAGAAAGGGATGAAGGATACCATAGCCGATTGAAGGAGGAAAAATGGGGGGAACGAGCATGTACTAGCAGCTGTCCTGATGCCCACCACTCCCCCCGTTCTCCTCTCTGGCCCCCTATCTAAATGCCCTTTGGCAGCCTCTTCCAGGTCGCCGGATTCGTGCATTAGTACGCAGGTACTGGCCCGGCTGTGTGCGCCCTACAGTGTGCGCCTATGGACGGGAGCACTCTTCACATGACATCACGACTAAGGGCCAGCGTCTGCATACTAATTCCAGACTCCAGTGACCCAGAAGAGGCAGCCAGGGATCTCATGGCAGAAGTAACGATTTTCCTTTGAGGCTATCACATTGAACATGGTGAGTTGCGGTGCATTGGGTCCCGGGATGGTACATTCAGTGCGTTACCAGATGACTTGCGGAAGTGAGGCATACATTCAATGAAGAGAATACCTCATTGATTTTATTGAACCATGGTTTTAATGCACAGTGCAACGTCTCAAGTGCAGTGTGGTGCAATCATTAAATATCAAACCCCACCAAGTGTAAAAATCAACATCAGCTAAAGAACAAATTAACTAATAAATGTATCCATTCCCCCACTTGCTGACTGAAACTTAAAAAGTCAAATTTGCAGTTCAAGACAAACCTTGCAATATGTGACACCTGTACCTACCTAGCCTATACTTAGGGACACCTGTACCTAGCTAGCTTATACTGGTTGACACCCGTAACTAGTAGCTAGCCTATACTGGGGATACCTGTACCTAGCTAGCTTATACTGGGTGACACCTATACCTAGCTAGCCTATACTGGGGGACACCTGTAAGCTTAACCTCAGTTGTGTGCAAACTATTTGAGGGGTTACTAAGAGATACTATATAAGACTTCATAGTAGAAAATAATCTTATTTCTCAGCATCAGCATGGGTTTACTAAAGACAGGTCCTGTTTGACTAACATGCTCAGCTTTTATGAGGTAGTGAATGCTAATGTGGACATTGGGAATGCTGTAGATGTGATACACTTGGACTTTGCAAAGGCCACCAACACTGTTCCCCACAAAAGTCTGGTGCAAAAGTTGAGGATACAATGACTGGGAAAGAGTCTGTATGCATGGATAGGGAACTGGCTAATGGACAGAAAACAAAGAGCTGTGGTCAATGGATCATACTCAGAAAGGGTGACTGTTAGCAGTGGGGTCCCACAGGGGTCTGTGCTGGGTCCAGTGCTCTTCAATTTAGTTATTAATGATATAGTAGATGCAGTAGAAAGCAATGTTGCTATTTTTGAAGATGATACAAAATTGTGCAGAATCATCAACTCTCAGGAAGATAGAGACATATTGCAACAGGATCTGGATAGGATGGCTATATGGGCACATAAATGGCAGATTAAATTCAATGTTGACAAATGTAAAGTCATGCATTTTGGTCGTACCAATGGTCTAGCACCATACAAAATAAATGGGATACAGTTGGGGACATCAAACTTGGAGAAGGACTTAGGAGTACTCATCTACAACACGTTAAATAATCATATTTAATGCCAAGCTGCTGCAGCAGCTAAAGCTACTAAAATTTTGGGATGCATTAAAAAAGGAAATAAAAAATTGAGATGCTAACATAATATTGCCCCTGTTTAACTCTCTAGTAAGGCCACATCTGGAATATGGAATTCAGTTCTGGGCACTACATTACAGAAAAGATATTGCATTTTTAGAGCAGGTGCAGAGACGAGCAGCAAAATTGATGCGTGGGATGGAAGGTCTCACTTACCAAGAAAGGTTAGATAAACTGGGTTTATTTCGTTTAGAGAAAAGACGCCTTAGAGGGGATCTAATTAACATGTATAAATACATCAGAGAGCAATATAAAAGCTTGGCGGATGAGATTTTTGTCCCTAGGCCTTTACAAAGGACTAGAGGACATGATCTGCGCATGGAGGAAAAACGTTTTAGCCATTTATTTAGGAAAGGGTTCTTTACAGTAATTGATTGAAATGTGAGATGCATTGCCACAGTAAGTATTTATGGCAAATTCTATATCTGCATTTAAAGGGGGCTAAGATGCTTTCCTTGCATTGAAAGACATCCATGGCTATAATTACTAGGTAATGCCCAGTGGTGTTCATCCAGGGATTTTATCTGATTGCCATCTGGAGTCGGGAAGGATTTTTTTTACCTGGGGCTAATTGGACCATGCCTTGTAAGCGTTTTTTGCCTTCCTCTGGATCAACAGGGATATGTGAGGGAGCAGGCTGGTGTTGTACTTTGTTCTCTGGTTGAACTCGATGAACGTATGTTTTTTTTTCAACCCAAATAGCTGTGTAACTATGTAACCTGTACCTAGATAGCTTATACTGGGCTAGCATATACTGGGGGACACCTATAACTACCTAGCTCTATACTGTGTGACACCTGTACCTAGCTAGTCTATACTGGAGGACACCTGTACCTAGCTAGCCTGTACTGGGGGACACCTGTACCTAGCTAGCCTACACCAAGGCACACCTGTACCTGGCTAAGCTATACTGGGGGCACCTACACCTGTAGACCTGGCTACCTACCTACAATAATCTGCGGGGGATTCTCAAGATAAATGGGCACCTAGTGGGGGCAACACAGGACAGGTAATGTATAAATGCACACACAAGGGTACATTTATACACTGGGGGGCCGATTCCCGAGTGATTTCATGTTAAAATTGATAGGGAAACGGCTAGCAGAGTATAGGCAGCCGACCGATCTCTCTCTAATCAGATTGGAGTAGAGAGAGATTTGTCTCTTGGTCAACTCTGCCCATCATCTCTAGATGTATGGCTACCTTTACATTCGTATCAGTGCAGGTTGAGCAGCTGGAGCTTGGTAGTATAAATGATCAGAAATTTTGGGGAGTAATTTTGAAATTTAGTTTAGATTTTGTGTTTTAAGCTTTTTTAAACTCAAAATGTATACTAGACCCTTGCTTGACACACTTTGGTAAGTTACAGGAAAAAAAAGGTTATGAAAATGAATTGGATCACTTTTTTGCACAGAAATGCAGCAGAAACTGAACACCAGGGAGCTTTAACCACTCCCCCTCCCCCGGGACGAGTAACTATAAAAACGCAAACTATAAAAACGCAAAATGTATGCAGAAAAACCCGGAAACCTGCCTTAGAGCTGCTGGACGAGCCTGACTCGTTCATACAATGTTCAGCTATTTTCCCCTGGACTGCCATGTAGGTTAACGGATGGGCTTTGGCAGGATTTATCATGTGAATTGTAGTAAATGTATTAGGATCATAGATTACGGTTAGGCACTGATTCAGAGAGTCTTAGGATTTACCTCCCTTCCACGCCATTCTCTCTCCTCCAGTTGCTGATTTTGTCCTATGAGGTAATGGCCTGGTACACACCTTTCATTTTGATTGGCCAATCACTAACCAGCAGGCTTGCTCAAATCCGAATTCGGGAAACATCCGGATAGTTCTATCCAGATATTTCCAAGTAAAGCTGTTCCGGGGGGGGGGGGGGGTCAATCTTACCTGTATGACGTCTTCTTCGATCCGTCCCTGGCGCCTCTCACGATGCGTTCCGTGCACCGGTCACGTGAATACAAACACTTCCTCCTGCAACTCGGAAGGAGGAAGTGTTTGTAGTTACGTGACCGCCGCTTGGAGCACATCGTGGGAGCTGCCAGGGACGGACCGAAGAAGACGTCATACAGGTAAGATTGACACCCCCCCGGAACAGCTTTACTTGGAGATATCTGGATAGAACTATCTGGATGTCTCCCGAATTCGGATTTGAGCAAGCCTGCTAACCAGGTTTACCACTTCCATGTAGTATGAGAGTTTAACTACAAAATCTGCTCTTAGTATTCAAAATCTATTAACCCTCATACTACAGTACATGGAGGTGGTAAAATTGGCCAATCAAAACTAAAGGTGCATGCCAGGTTTATGTCTTTTGGCTTATTGTATGCGGCCAGGTAGGTTCATTCTCATTTTTTTGTTGATTTCGATAAGTGTCCCATTGTGATCTGGCTTTGTGTTTGTGTAGGATGCATTTCCACTGTTCAGCTAGGGACCTGAGATTGAGAGATGTAGGAAGGTTTTGCTGATACTTGTAGTAACCCCTATACTCAAGAATACCTGGGTGAAAAAAGGGACCAGGAGCCCAATGGTGCAGTAAGTATATGCAGCTATACTCACAAACGTGGGTTGCAGATCACTTTTACGATCAAATCCACTTTATTGTATGAGAAACATGTACATTTAAAATGCTGCACAAGTAACTACAGCCAGCTGTTTCGAGCCACTAGGGCTCTTGTTCACGCCAAGCAGCACAACACCAGCCTTATATAGTGTAACATGAACTTGCAATGAGCCAATCAGAACCAGGCATGCAAATGAGAGGACCTGATGGGGAACTTCACACAAACTTCCAGATTGGCTCCTCCCCTTACTCTCATAGGTCGCTAGTCTATTTGAAATCAGGACCCAATAAATCAGAAAAGATCACTATCTTGTTCATGAAATAAACACAGTAAAAAGGCTTAACATAAGTTTAAAACCATAGCTAGGGGAAGCGTATCATCTGTCCAAGCGAAAACCGCAAAATCCGCTATGTTGGTGGAAAAAAACACAGGTAAAGTAGATAGCGGTCTTTCCTGATTTGTCGGGTCCTGATTTCAAATAAACCAGCTACCTATGAGAGTAAGGGGAGGGGCCAATCTGACTGTGTGAAGTTCCCCATCAGGTCTGCTCATTTGCATGCCTGGTTCTGATTGGCTTATTGCAAGTTCATGTTACACTATATAAGGCTGATGTTGTGCATTGTTTGTTGTGCTACTTGGCTCGAAACAGTGGGCTGTAGCCACTTGTGCAGCATTTTAAATGTAACTTTGTACGTGTTTCTCATGCAATAAAGTGAATTTGATCGTAAAAGAGCTGTGCTGGATTGAAATGGATTCTGTTTGGAGGCCTGTTGATACACGGGTGAATCCTTGCACGTTCCAACACCCTGGTCATTTAAGAGCTGCTCCAGCCCTGTGTTCTGGATGGTTGCAGATCCCTATATAAGCCAATGGGAAATTGACCATCCCTGCTCTGTTTTCCAGGTTCCACTGGAAGCTGGATGGTTGCTCTCCTGGGTCTATATTTATGTTTTGAATAAATACTTCAGCACTCAGTAACAAACATGCAAACTTTTTCATTTATACTAGTGAGATGTTATGTAACACTATTGAGTGTTAACAAGATGGCAACAGAAAGGCATCTAGCACACCTAAATCTTGGCACAGATACTCCCTGTTTGCCTGATGAAGCGGGTAGTGTCCTGTGAAGCGCATTGCGTCTTGGAGATTTCTTTGTTTTTGTTTTAAATAAGTGACCAATAAAAAGTATTTTTATAATATTGACTGTCTGAGTCGTCTCATAGGAGATGAAAGTACTACTACCTCTTTTATACTAAAATCCTTTTAATTGGTTCTTACATTTTGTGGCGCCTCTGTTATTTTCTTCTTAAAAGGACTACTGTAGGAGGGTAGGGGGAAAAAGAGTTGAACTTACCTGGGGCTTCTAATGGTCCCCCGCAGACGTCCTGTGCCCGCGCAGCCACTCACCGATGCTCCATTTCCTGCCCCCGGTTCACTTCTGGAATTACCGACTTTAAAGATGGAAAACCACTGCACCTGCTTGCAGACTGTACTGGGCCTGCGCAATACACACCTAGTGATATCAGCGGGAGCGAGGACACGCCAAAGCAGACGCAGTGGTTTTTAGACTTTAAAGTCGGAAATTCCAGAAGTGAATCGGAGGCGGGGCCGGAGCATCCGTGAGTGGCTGTGCGGGCACAGGACAACTGCGGGGGACCATTAGAAGCCCTAGATAAGTTCAACTATTTTTCCCCCTACCCCCTAAAGTACTCCTTTAACCACTTGAGGACCCACCCTTTACCCCCCCTTAAGGACCAGCGCTGTTTGAAGGGATCTGTGCTGGGTGGGCTCTGCAGCCCCCAGCACAGATCAGAGGGCACGCAGAGCGATCAGATCGCCCCCCTTTTTTCCCCCCTATGGGGATGATGTGCAGGGGGGGTCTGATCGCTCCTGCGTGCAGGCTAGTTGCGGGGGGGGCACCTCAAAGCCCCCCTCCGCGGCGACATTCTCCCCCTCCCTCTCCTACCTCTCCCTCCCGGTGATCCAGGCTGCACAGGACGCTATCCGTCCTGTGCAGCCAGTGACAGGACGTCCCCTGTCACATGGAGGCGATCCCCGGCCGCTGATTGGCCGGGGATCGCCGATCTGCCTTACGGCGCTGCTGCGCAGCAGCGCCGTACAATGTAAACAAAGCGGATTATTTCCGCTTGTGTTTACATTTAGCCTGCGAGCCGCCATCGGCGGCCCGCAGGCTATTCACGGAGCCCCCCGCCGTGATTTGACAGGAAGCAGCCGCTCGCGCGAGCGGCTGCTTCCTAATTAATCAGCCTGCAGCTGGCGACGCAGTACTGCGTCGCTGGTCCTGCAGCTGCCACTTTGCCGACGCGCGGTATGAGTGCGCGGTCGGCAAGTGGTTAAGAATGGCAACATGCAAAACATCTGTAAATGTACCAGCGTTTTTCCTGGCAGACACTAGCCCCCTTCTTACCCTCTTCTGTGTCAATGCATTGTGAAGACATGGTGAATGAACTAGTGTATGGTAAGCTGAGCAGTGGCTGTCTTTACACAACCCCTTATGTGATTTGAGCTATGCCTCCTTTATTTTAGTTGATTGGGTCAAGAGCCCCTTTAAATGAAAATACCAGCAGTACCATTTTTCCTTGACTCCTCTCAGTAGAGGTTTAGAGGTAATGCTGGGGATGTGGATGCTTAGTGATACTGGGTGATTTGAAAATAAATTAATTAACCTACTTGACTGTTATTGGATTTTTCAGTAGACCGCTGCCTTCTGCTGTAACCACTATATCAGATACGTCTTGGTTTAAAAGGTTGGTAAATAATACTTCAGCCTTTACAGGCTGGTCCAAGCAGGCTGGTCCTTTCACCTGCAAAACAAAAAATAACACACCTGAAATACAAGTAGTAGATAAATAAAATAAATAATAGAATATAGAGGTGCTCATGCTCTTTACGGGTCATATCTTTGCCCTTTTTATAACCTGGTGAAGTGGGAGTTGCCTTTGAAACTCATTATTTGCGGAGTGCAGTAATAAAGATTTTGTGAAGTCTATTGGGAGGTAAGCCAACTCCCTTTTAAACTTTTATTAATAGTTTTATTTAGATCCTGGCGCCTCCATGCAAGTTCTCATTTCTATACCCAGTGGCGTAACTTCCACAAAGCTGCAGGTGCTCACAGCACCAGGTGTAGCCATGGCGAGGGGTGCCACTGTGGTGCTCAGTCACTGTTCTTCCACCTGGGCACTTTTTTCATAGTTTGGGCAACATTCGGGAAAATAGCAGCAAGCAGTGCAGGGGACTGTACTACTTCCAACACTAGATTTAGCACCCCTCCCCTTTCCTATCCTGTGGACAATGTGTTTCCTTGCTTGCTACACACAGCCTGCAGTGAGTGAATGTGCAGAGCAGCAAGGTGAGTGGTTGCTGTACTGCAGCTGGGACATTAGCAAGGAGAGGTGGCAGGATGTGTTTTGTGCTTCAGAAGTTGCCTGTCATTAGTAACCATGTGCACTGGCTGAGAGTCCTGGACTATTGAATATTTATCTTGATCAGAGTAATTAATCAATAATGCAGGGTAATCTGCTGTTGCAGAAGCCAGTGATACAGGAGCTGACAGCTGACTTCTGTAAGGAGCAGAGGAGCAATCTCCAGGCAATTTAGATTAGCTTGATTGCAGGTAATCGTATCTCTTTTCCCAGCTGCCCCTCCCACTCTGTTGTCTTCCCCATGACCCTTTCCTCTTTTCAGATTTCAGTGGCTTCATTTAACAGCATGTCTCTGCCAAACAGCACTGGTGATGTCTTGTTGAGAGTCCTTCCTGCCATTTCTCCTCTCCCATGAATTATCAGGTGAACTGACCAACTACTTGAATAACCCACTAATGAACTCTATGAAATTGCTACTGGAATGCAGTTCAAGTTACTATACTGACAACATGGGCTTCTGCAATAAAATATAACTTTTATTACAACATGCTAAAACATCACATAATAATATTAAAATTCCTATAAGGGATAATGAGCAATTTCCTCACAGTGCGCACTGTATATTTAAGCGGTGTAATATACCATATGACCTTGTCTGTGGCCTACAGACTCTGAAAAAATTGTGGCAAAAAATATATGTATATATTGTGGAAGTTCCATGCAAGGAAAATTCCCTCTGCATACTATCCAATTTTACGATACTCCACATTCATGGATCCATATCTAACAGTATTCATAGCGCCATGATTCTTAAGTATAAATGCAGTCATGTAGGTAGATCATTAAATACATCAATCAAAAGAACTTCTGCGTCACGGCAAGACGATATCCATCCAGTTTGCCTCAGTATTTTTTTCTCAGACCCCATGGTGGAGGGCCGAAGGTTCTTGCTAGAGCCGCAGAACACCCCCCTCCCCCCCCCCAGGAAAAAAATGCAATTAAAGGACAATTAGATTGGCAGCACTTTCCACAAAATGCAATTTAAAATTTTGGTGAAGTTGTGTGAACCATGAGGGTTTGGTTGTTTGTAGGTCGGCGATAAATGGGTGTGGCCATGGACCAGAATGCGGGTGTGGCCACGGGTGGAGACAAATTTACATGAACTTAGCAATGTGGGACATTAGATTAGGACAGTGGTGGTGAACCTTTTGGAGGCCGAGTGTCCAAACTGCAACCCAAAAGTCACTTATCTATCGCAAAGTGGCAACAGCAATGTAAACTACATACAAACGTTTTAACTCATACATGAACATTATGGAAAATCCAAGTTGAAAATAAACTGTGAAGATAAACAATTTCATCCATCCTGCTCCTGAAAAATGTGGTTTTTTTTTAGAACCTCCCAGTTTTATTTTCCGTTTTAAAAAGCTAAAAAAAGTAGGTTTAATGCTATTGTCTCATGATGACGATTCAGCTTTACCACAGTCTCACAGTTCGCAATCATGTGACCCCCAACAAGACAAATTCAGCAATCATGAGGCCCCCAACAAATCATGAGGCCCCCAACAAGACAAATTCAGCAATCATGAGGCCCCCAACAAATCATGAGGCCCCCAACAAGACAAATTCAGCAATCATGAGGCCCCCAACAAGACACATTCAGCAATCATGATGCCCCCAACAAGACAAATTTAGCAATCATGAGGCCCCCACAAAATCATGAGGCCCCCAACAAGACAAATTCAGCAATCATGAGGCACATAAATAGACAGCATTTCACATAAATAAGCAGAATGCCCCTTTAATATGGTAGACACCTCTCACCTGGCTTCTAAATTCTCCTCTACTGGCTGCTGTGCCTGGCAATAGTGTTTTGGGCCGGATTGGGGATGATGTGTGGGCTGTAATGCCTTGCGGTGCTGCTGTGGCCGGGCTGGCGGTGATGCTGTGGTGTGGCCGGATGAGGTAGTGACAGGTGCCCCCCCAGTTAGAGACAGGTGTCCCCCCCCCTCAGCTGAGGTAGTGACAGGTGCCCCCCCCCCCAGTTAGATAGTGACAGGTGTCCCCCCAGTTGAGGTAGTGACAGGTGTCCCCCCAGTTGAGGTAGTGACAGGTGTCCCCCCAGTTAGGTAGTGACAGGTGTCCCCCCCAGCTAGATAGTGACAGGTGTCCCCCAGCTAGATAGTGACAGGTGTCCCCCCAGCTAGATAGTGACAGGTGTCCCCCCCAGCTAGATAGTGACAGGTGTCCCCCCAGCTAGATAGTGACAGGTGTCCCCCCAGCTAGATAGTGACAGGTGCCCCCCAGCTAGATAGTGACAGGTGTCCCCCCAGCTAGATAGTGACAGGTGCCTCCCAGCTAGATAGTTACAGGTGTCCCCCCAGCTAGATAGTGACAGGTGTCCCCCCAGCTAGATAGTGACAGGTGTCCCCCCAGCTAGATAGTGACAGGTGTCCCCCCAGCTAGATAGTGACAGGTACCCCCCCAGTTAGATAGTGACAGGTGCCCCCCACTTAGATAGTGACAGGAGCCCCCCCAGCTAGATAGTGACAGGTGCCCCCACCAGTTAGATAGCGAGCCCGTTACCTCTCTCTCCAGTCGCTGCCCCACAGCTCAGACCTCACAGATCGCGGCGACTGAAGCAAGCAGAGCGCGCGCATGACACCCGCGCGGCAGAACTTCACATACGGAAGTGACTAATGATTCACTTCCGCATGTGACGTACTCCGTGCGGGTACCATGCACACTCTGTTTACCTCAATCGCCGCGATCTGTGAGGTCTGAGCTGTGGGGCAGCGGCAGCGGGGACACAGGAGAGGCCACAATAAGAGGAAGCAGGCATGGCGCCCATAGTGCAAGCCATGCCTGCATCCCAGGGAGACGAGCGGGCCACAGCAAGGTGGCCTGGCGGGCCGGGTGCGGCCCACGGGCCGCCAGTTGGACAGCGCTGGCATAGGTTATAAATGTAAATCTTGTACTGTGGCTGTGATATCCAAGTTGGGGATAGGCGTTATTGTTTCAAAGGAGTCTACCCATATACTCCAAACTTTATTGAATTTGTTAAACTGGGCTCTGGCCTGATAGGTAAGTTTGTACAGAGGAATAGCGTCATTGACTAGTTTTATCCAGTCTTTAATCAACGGGGGATTAGGTTGTTTTCAACATATTGTTATAGCTTTTCTAGCGTAATATAACAGAATTCTAATCAACATTTTCTTATATTTCCCGCAGGCTACAGTATGTCACCCAGTATACCTAGCATACATATCTGGAATGATAGAACAACCGGCAATCCTATCTTAGTGGATAGAAAGTGAATTACAGATTTCCAATATTTTTGAACCTGCGGGCAGGACCAGACAGAATGTATAAAGTCCGCATTAGATGCAGTGCATTTAAAACATGTTCCATTTTGGGTTTGACTCATTTTTGCTAGTCGACTAGGGGATAAGTATGCGTGATGTAGCCATATTACTTGAATAACTTTATCTTTTGAGGCATTAGCTGTACCAAAGTATGTAGTTTGGAATTCTTCCCAATTTGAGTCTGTAATTTCAGGATCTACACGTTGCCATTTATCCCGATATGAGCCATGTTTCGCCGTGTATTTATAAGTCCTAATAAAGTTGTAGTATTTTGATATTTGCTTTGTTGAGTCTTTATTTAATAGTAGTGACTCTAATAGAGATGGTATGAGGGGAATTTGTTGTGTGCCCAATTGTGCTCTGATAGCGTGCCGTAATTGGAAGTATCTAAATAATGAGTGTCTGGGAAGGTTAAATTCCCAACAAAGTGTTATAAATTCTTTGAATAGGTTATTAGAGAACAATTGGTTAACATACTTAATATTATACTTGCACCAAAATGATACATCAGGAATTGTCAGCAGCTCTGGGAGATTTTTATTGAACCATAATGGGGAGCTGGGTGACAGAGCCATTGGTAGTGGGTCACATAGTTTTTGCGTTTTTTGATATATTTTAACTGTATTTTTGATAAGAGATGTACCCCTATCCCCGTGGGTACTGAACCTCTATAAATCACGTTACATAATGCTTCATACGATGATGCAATATCAGCTTCAGTGTTCATAGCTGAGTCTGTTCTACATGAGCTTAGCCAGTTAGCAATTGGAACCAGCTGGGATGCCAGGTAATAGACATGAAAGGCAGGTAATGCAAGTCCTCCTTGCGAGGTGGGGAGTCTGAGAACTGCAAGTGCCAATCTGGGAGAACCACCATTCCACAGGAAAGAGGAGACCATTGAGTCCAGTTTCTTAAAGTATTTTTGTTGCACCCAGCATGGTGCCATTTGAAGCACATATAGTAGTCTTGGGGCTACCTAGTAAATTCAGGGGGAGTGTCCAGCTAACTTTTACTGATGTGATTACACATGTAGCTGGCTCATCTGGCTGTTATGTCACTTCCTCCCCCTCCGTGTGAGGCTTAACTTATGTTAAATATTGCTAATCTTGCAAAAATCATTTATGACAGTAACTGAAAAATGATTAATTCACAGTAGTGCCTCTTTAAGCTGCAGTCTGACGGTTCCGATGGTAGAGAAATATGTAGAGTCCTGGATTCTTAAAACGTACAGTGAGGAAAAAAAAAGGAACACAGGCTAGGTCTATGTAGGATTGGGACTGTACAGGCTTATCTCATTATGGAGCTTTGCGTTTACCAGACAACATGCGCGTTTACAGTGGCAGTGAGCATGCTTTCATTGTACCGTCTAATGCGCACTGTGACTTTTTGGCACCATTTGCTGGTATTGAAATGCAATGTGCATAGTGTGGACACTTAGGTGACCCATGTGGCCTCTACTGCTTAATACAGGGAGGTGGGGCAAGGTCGGTATTCTTTAAAACTAGTTGACAGCAAACCTGAAGTGAAAATAAACAGTAATAATACAGACAGATCTTGAGCAATTAAATTTGTTTTCTGTTTTCTGCATCAGGTGTTTTCTTTTTTCAGTCATTCAGAGTTTAACAACCTATATATAATTACTAGTGAGAATGACACTACAGTATGCTACCCTGTGTATGATTCACTAATTCAGTTAGCTGCCAGCAGTGGGGGAGGAGGGTCTTAAAAGGAGGCCTTTACACTAGCCTCCCCCTCCTTACAATAATTCCACCCACTTAGCAGCGTGCCCAGTAATCCGTATAATTAATAATATTTTGGGAAATCTAATTAACCTAACAATTGATTTTGGGGTGAAGGGACATAAAAGCACATAATGTCAGTATGCTACGCCCCTTTTTTAACATGCTACTTCCCCTTTTATACATTTGGCTTATGGAATAACTGTTTTGGGCATTACGTTACACTGGAGTCTATTCAAAGAGAAAGATGGTCTCACTTCTTAGCCAAGCTACGATTATTTACCTTGGAAAAGAGAAAACTTAGAGGTGTTCTATTAAACATTTTTGCATACATTGATCAGCCAAAGCATCACAACCACTTGCAAGTCAGTTAAATGATATTGATTATCTCTTTATAATTGTACCAGTCAAAGGGTGGAATATATTAGCGGCAAATTAATAGTCAGATCTTGAAGTTGATGTATTGAAACCCAAAAAAATGGCAAGGTTGAGTATCACAGCAACTTTGACAAGGTGCAATTAGTGATGGCTAGACAACTGAGTCAGAGACTCTCCGAAACAGAAGGTCTCGTTGTGGGAAGCGCCTAGTATGCAGTGAGTGGTTAATACCTTCTGAAAGTGATCCAGTGAAGGACAATTAGTGAAATGGCAAAAGGGTCATAACTGTCTACACCGGCTCAACGAGCAAAGCCTCTGCCATTTGGTCTGATCCTTTTATACCTACTATAGAAAAAATTTCCGCTTGCAAGCCAACATTCTCATCCTTATTATTAGTACAAAACTGTGGGGGCCTATAGCCTAGTAACATCACTGTGGACCACAGATGGTGGTGGCTGATCTAGTAGAGCCATGCGCAACAATGGTGAACACATAGTACACCCACATAGTACACTGCAGCTTGCGCCATATAGGGTATGAAACAAGATATCATGCTGTGCCCCACATCTACTTCCAAAAATGCCTGCAACGAGAACTGGACCATACTAGAGGGTGGCGCGCAACGGACCAGCCCAGCTGGGTGTCACGGCATGTGTATGCAGGCAATTGTCGGATGGTCCTTGTGCGCCTCTTACTCTGTCCCTGCTGTGCTCTTTGACTTTATTGTAAGCTTGCAAGGGCAGGGCTCCCTTACCCTTTTGTGTTTCGGCTTTTGTAACCCATTTATTCATATTAATTCTGACACTGTCATTACTGATTCTATACTTTGTACTGCTTCTGTATTTTGTACCAACTTTGTATTTTGTATATTGGTGTATATCATTGTCTGTATTATTTTGTATCCCATGTTTGTTTCTTACTTTGTACAGTGCCGCTGAGTATGTTGGCGCTTTATAAATCAATAATAATAATCATGTTGAAGCCTGTTTCACCTGCATTTGCTTCCAGATGGGTAACGCTCTCTGCCCTTAGAGGTGCACAGGGACCAGCGCAGGGACTTCCTGTATAATCACACTTGTGATAGTAAGGTGGGCCAGTCTTTGATGTGCCACCCTATATAATCACTAGTTATAGTGTAGTGCCATTATTGCTGAAAAATGTTACACTTTTCCTTAGGGTAGGATCACAGAAAATGCCCCCAGTTTGCCACGGATTAATTTTTGCATTTAGTGTGCATTTTAACACATTTGTCACCCACCTTATACATGCCGGAAGTCTATGGAAATCACCCGGAGAAGAACAAAAAACCCCCCCAAAAAACAGCTCCAGGTTTGAAAAAAAACTTTACGATTGTACAATACAATAAAAAAAACGCATAAAAAACCCCAATACAAATCGTTGCCATGACACAGTAACCTATTATATTATGTTATACAATTAATATAATTTATTGTTGTTTTTTTATGTGTTTTTAATTGTACTGTACAATCATAAGGTATTGAATTAGCATTGATCATGTTGTAATAAAAATCCTGTATGTAATTTTTTCAAACTTTAACTAAGTGGTGCTTATATGGGCTTTCTGTTCTTCTTTGGGTGTGTCTATGTTTCTAGCACTACCACACTCTTCATAGGGCATGGTATGGGCACCATTTCTTGTTTGACTGAGTCTATGGAAATCACGTGTTTTGAGATTTTATGCTGCAGGGACTCAAAATTTTGAAACGCACAGTAATTGTGAACAAAGAGTCGCACAAACACACGTGTCCCATTGAGACATTGCATGCAGTTTCCCATTGCGCAAAATCCCACGTTTTTGCTAAGTGTGGTCCCAGCCTCTGGATCAAGTTACACAGGCTTTCAGTCTGATGGACATCAGGCTCAAAAAATGTGAACCTGTATCTTTTCAACCTAGATAGCTATGGAACTATGTTTTGCTTTCTTTTTCTGGTTTACAGGGATTTGATTCACAGGTTTATGATACTAATGTGTCATGATCAGGTAATTTCTTTAAAAATGTCAAGGTTATATAATCCTCTTTCACAAGATTATTTTTGGAAACTTTTTTACGAAATGACCATGCTTTAGTGCTAAACTGATATTTAGTCGAGGGAATGCTTCGTAAATTTGCAATATGTGATTGCACTGCCAAGCAGAGGCATGCACTCTGGACTATTGCTGTGTTACTGGAATGATTAGTTTTGCAATTGCTGTGCATTGCTAAGATTCATTGTCACATTGCAGCTTTAGGAAATTAGGCCCATAGTCTCTTGCATTGTCTTAAAACCTTCCTGGAACAGGCCAGTGTTGAAATTGTTATGTAGTATGATGAATGTACTGCAATATTTAGAAAAGCCACTAGATGGCATTGCATGCTGACAGCTATGTTATATTATATTTGTATATCTTTTACTTTTTGTTCCTGGTCTCTTCATGATCTATTCTAGAAGGATGTGTGTAACTGATAAGAAGAAGATCATTGTTTCTAGGTATGTGTGACTACTGTATTTTGTGCATGTACTTTGTTTATAGTATAATAGGAACACATTGACCTTAAATACGATGACCAGACGTCCCTGATTGCCCGGGACGCATCCTGGATTCGGGGTCCGCTGTCCCAGGCTGCATGAGGTCCCGGGAAACGTCCCGCTTTTAGCAGCAGGACGTCCAGGCCTCGGGACTCTGGTCACTTTATTGCATGAACTGGCAGCGGCGTCTATAGACGCCGTGCCAGTTCATTGCTTGCAGCCCTGCTCCAGCCTCCTCACTGTCTACCGGTCTTCCGACATCGGCAGGCGAGCAGAGCTACGGCAAGATGGCTGCCGAAGCCCTGTACTGGAGACTATTTGTGTCTCCAGTACAGGGCTTCGGGCGCCATCTTGCCGTAGCCCTGCTCTGCCTGTCAGCGCGGGAGATGTGCTGCAGGAGGATCGTCCGGGGGAGAGGCGCGCCAGAGGAGTCTTCTGCCAGGTGAGTAAATGCTTTTTATCCCCAGGTGTTGCCCACAATGCGTTTATTTTGTACTGACATGTTTGCCCGCAGTGCGTTTATTTTGTGCTGACATGTTTGCCCACAGTGCGTTTATTTTGTGCTGACATGTTTGCCCGCAGTACGTTTATTTTGTGCTGACACCTTTGCCCGCAGTGCGTTTATTTTGTGCTGACATGTTTGCCCGCAGTGCATTTATTTTGTGCTGACATGTTTGCCCGCAGTGCATTTATTTTGTGCTGACATGTTTGCCCGCAGTGCGTTTATTTTGTGCTGACATGTTTGCCCGCAGTGCGTTTATTTTGTGCTGACATGTTTGACCGCAGTGTGTTTATTTTGTGCTGACATGTTGCCCACAATGCATTTATTTTGTGCTGACATGTTGCCCATTGCGTTTATTTTGTGCTGACATGTTGCCCATTGCATTTATTTTGTGCTGAAATTTTGCCCACATTGCGTTTATTTTCTGGTGTCTGGGGTAACTGTTGCTGCATTTATTATTTAATGGTCATAGTTGGCTATGTTTGCTGCTTTGGGGTTACGGTATACTATTAAATAGCATCACACAGTTTCTGCACACCCATGATGCGAAACCTCGTCTGACCACATTATGGCGTAAACACTGCTTTCTCATGCCTCGCTGTTACATCATTGTTAGCTCCGCCCATACAATGTCATGGCTGCACCTATTTTTCGGCGCAGCACGCTTCCCCTCATTTTTTGGCGCGCACCACCCCCTATTTTTCGGCACGAGAAGATCTGTTCAGAGATTTTTACAGCTTTCCTATACTTTACATTAAGGCGTAATCGCCTCTAAAATGCTACAGGACCCACGTTTGCATTTGGGAAAAAGTCAGATTGCTGGTGTGAATCAGCCCATAGAAAGACATTGGGCACGTGATTTTTTTAAACTCTAGCGCTATTGTAAGTGCTCAGAAGCGCTCTTGGTGTGAACCAGCCTTTACTCCATAAGGTGCCAGAGGAGAATGAGCGAATTGAAAATGCTTATTTCTGTGGGCTAAATGTTTTAAAATTGTGGCAATTTGAAAGGTAAAACTACATACATGCTCTCTGGATTTTCATTGCCAAAATGCATAGCTCCCTATTGGCCCTTCTTTCAGAGGGACAGTCCCTCTCGGTAACCAAATCCCTCTGTCCCCAGGACTGGATTTGTGGGTAGGCCGCCAAGGCCGGTACCTAGGGTACTGAAAAGGTTGGGGTGGCAGTGATGCAATGTGTCCCTGTCCTACATGTATTGCTGGCTCACCCACGCTGTTCATTCACCGCTGCCCGCTTGCCCCACTGAACTGATTGCCGGCATGATGCAGATCACTCTGTACTGCCACCTCCTGTTAGCCACCCTCGATTGCTGCACTGCCTGGTGACAAGTAATCAGACCTCTGATGTATGAAGCATGAATGGGGGATGGGTAGGGCATCTGGCTTGCTATACTGTACTAGGGGAGGGAGTGGAAACTGGGTAGCTATACTGAATTGGGGGATGGAAAAGGAATCTAGCTTTATATACTTGTCACGGACGGTTGCGGGGACGCAGGCGCGTCCTGGAACCGCCCGTGAAGAAAAGAACAATCGCACTCGATTCCTGCATCGATTGCGCCTCAGATCAATAGAACCAAGATTTGACGTGTAGTATCCCTATGCCTAGGAACAGCTGGGGGATCTGTCTTAGCTGAAGTGACAGCCTGGGGGGAAGGTGTTAATTAGCTTGGACATATTCCCTGTGGAAGGCACAATTCCCCTTTTGGTTCTGGGAACCAGGTGACACTTAGCTGATCTCATGGAGATGTTAATTAACCAAAGGATGCCTAGGTACAGCCAGGCAGGCTACGAATCCACGGGAGGTCTTGACTCTTTGCTCCCTAGTAAAGATCAAAGGAAAGTCAGCTGTTAGCAGCTAGAACACCTCCTGAATTAACCTGAGGCTCATGGCATAATCCATAACTTCCCAGATCTGTAATATTTCTGGGGTTCCTGAGATGGCAGCTTCACCAAACGTGGGGGAAGTGTAGCATGAGCCCCGGTGCTGGTTCTGAGGAAGTTTCAGAACATTCTGAGGTAAGGACTGCCAGTTAGGCAGTTTGAAAATGCCCTGATGATACCACAGGGGTCCCACCCCTCATGTCTGGTATCAGGGCGCTGGGTAAATCGAGACAGACCTGAAAATGTTAATAAATCTGCCCTGACCTGTACGGTTCTGTGAGATAGAGCCCATATATGGGTAGATATGATTTCTAGCCCCCAGGATAAGGGGAGGGCTCATCTCATCTTCTAAGGGGGTGTATGGCTCCCCGCCCTCACTCCCTCCTACTGAAGCAGGGGCATAAGAATGGCTGAGGACCCAAACTCAGTGTCCTCCACACTGAAACATCTTGAATTCCTCAGATGCCAGCTTGAGGATATGCTGGCATCCACCTGGTCTGAACTCTGAACTCAAATTGAAACCCAGAACTCTGTTTTCCCACAAAAAGGACATCTTTCCAGGAACTAAGTATTTTTCTCCCTTCTTTTATTTTTTATACTGGCTATTACTGTTTTAATAATTGTTGATTTTAATAATTGTCTGTATATATTAATTATTTATATTGCGTGAATAAACGACTTTCTCCAAGTCATTCACTGTCCGCTACCCTGCTTATCAGCACACACACAGAACTGATCCCGGGTCTCTGAAGATACGCTACTGTTTGTTTGTTGTTGGCTAGACAGAATATCGTGTGTTTAACCGTTTTATTCGCAGGATTAGTCAGTTAATGGGCTCCACGGTCCCATGGTAACCGCGGTGGTGGCAGTACCCTGAACCAGTGGGTGAAGTTGTA